>NC_090327.1:123677541-124290041 GCF_035084215.1 Heptranchias perlo
AGCAGTTTGAAGAGAGGAGAGTGGACTCTGCACTGTGTTGGGTAGGTAATGGTGAGGTAGCAGGCATGGACAGTTATCAGCCCGAATTCCTAAATTTGGTCAGGGGCTGGGGATGGGGATGAGATGGGGGTGGGGGGGACAGAAATGGCCTTGGTGAACTTTGCCAGAAATAATTTTGTTATCAAATTGCCTTGGAGCTGATCATGTGAGGCGAATGAATAAGATTCTGTTTGAGTCACACTGCATTCTCTCAGCATCCCACAGTGCAGTTTTGGTTTCTATTCATAAGGAGGGAGATTTTTTTTTTGAGACTGAGAACCACCAAGGAACCTTGCTGATGTCAACGGTAGTTGAGGTGATGCTTTGAGGTTGCTGCGCAAAATCTTTGGATGCTCTAGAGCCCTGCGGAGTATTCAGAAAAGAACAGGCTGGATTCTGTTCTAGTGTAGATTGCGAAAGATAGACCGTGGCTTTATTCACGATTGCGGGAAATCATATGACTCAGGGGAGACCACTTACATCGCTTTCATTAAATTTTGTAAGGATTTCAATCTAGTGCCTGGTGCAACTTTTTGGAGAAGCTGGAAGCTATGGCGTAGGTGGCCAAATCTTGGATTGTATCTGGGACGTGCACTCCTGCTTTAAGTAAAAATAGGTGAGAGACTCAGTAGAAAGAGAAGTAAGGAGAGGTGGTCTACTGTCACCCATCCTATTCAGTGCCTTCATCAACAATGTATTGGATGGAATGATGAGGGACAGACTTTGGAGTGTCTGTCCCAGGCCCTTCTGAAATATTGAGCTTTCCTTAGCTCAGATGATTTTGTGTTGTTGCTGGATTCACCTGGAGATCTAGTGCACTCCTACCACCATGTTGTACAATTCACTGCCCCCAAAAACGGTATTATGACTTTACACAGTCCAAGAGGGGTTCTCAAAGGTATTGATTAGGAGATACAGGGAGCATCGGTTCCAACTGTTGATTCATCACAATATCTGGAGCCCCTGTGGATGTCAACTTCAGGTTGGGCATGCTCCTTTTGGACTACTCTGAGAAGGGGTGAAGGCCACTTTGGCCTTTCTCAATTCTCTTCAATGACAGCAAATCCTTAATACAGGTTAAGCTTGTGGCATATAAGACATGTATCCAAATAAGATTCTCACAGTTCAGAACAGTCCTAGGCATGCAGTGGGGGACCTTCCTTCAGCACACATGAGAGATCCAGGACCCAGCTACAAGGTGGATATGAGTACTCTGAAGGATGAGTCAGTCTCAAGGCAGTAGGCCTCTTTACCAAAGCCCATGGATTAAGTAGTCATGAGTAAACCTGGCATGAGGCACTGGACTTGGATGCCTAGAACATCAAGATGGCTGGCATGATGCAAGCTGCCTTGTGTAGATCCTTCCACCATGCCAAAAGCAGATGGTCATTGCATAGCTGATGAGGAAACTCAGATTTAGGGTGACCGCTACTGGGAGACATTGGGTGGAGGTCAGGTGTGAGAACACGAGCTCATCGAGAGCTGGATGTTTTGTCACAAGTCACTATGACTCCTCAACAACTTGCAAGCTCTGCAATCATCGGGGGTAATTTTAACCCCCAGGTCGGGGGAAAATTGTCCAGGTATGTCCTGTCCACATAAAGCAGGACAACTCCAATCCAACCAATTACCGCCCCATCAGTCTACTCTCAATCATCAGCAAAGTGATGGAAGGTGTCGTCGACAGTGCTATCAAGCGGTACTTACTCACCAATAACCTGCTCACCGATGCTCAGTTTGCGTTCCGCCAGGACCACTCGGCTCCAGACCTCATTACAGCCTTGGTCCAAACATGGACAAAAGAGCTGAATTCCAGAGGTGAAGTGAGAATGACTACTCTTGACATCAAGGCAGCATTTGACCAAGTGTGGCACCAAGGAGCCCTAGTAAAATTGAAGTCAATGGGAATCAGGGGGAAAACTCTCCAGTGGCTCGAGTCATACCGAGCACAAAGGAAGATGGTAGTGGTTGTTGAAGGCCAATCATCTCAGCCCCAGGACATTGCTGCAGGAGTTCCTCAGGGCAGTGTCCTAGGTCCAACCATCTTCAGCTGCTTCATCAATGACCTTCCCTCCATCATAAGGTCAGAAATGGGGATGTTCGCT
Source organism: Heptranchias perlo (assembly GCF_035084215.1). NCBI lineage: Eukaryota > Metazoa > Chordata > Chondrichthyes > Hexanchiformes > Hexanchidae > Heptranchias > Heptranchias perlo. Next base: position 123,679,686 of record NC_090327.1, read on the forward strand.
GATGACTGCACAGTGTTCAGTTTCATTCGCAGCCCCTCAGATAATGAAGCAGTCTGTGCCCGCATGCAGCAAGACCTGCACAACATCCATACTTGAGCTGATAAGTGGCAAGTAACATTTGTGCCAGACAAGTGCCAGGCAATGACCATCTCCAACAAGAGAGAGTCTAACCACCTCCCCTTGACATTCAATGGCTTTACCATCACCGAATCCTCCACCATCAACATCCTGGGGGTCACCGTTGACCAGAAACTTAACTGGACCAGCCACATAAATACTGTGGCTACAAAAGCAGGTCAGAGGCTGAGTATTCTGCGGTGAGTGACTCACCTCCTGACTCCCCAAAGCCTTTCCATCATCTACAAGGCACAAGTCAGGAGTGTGATGGAATACTCTCCACTTGCCTGGATGAGTGCAGCTCCAACAACACTCAAGAAGCTTGACACCATCCAGGACAAAGCAACCTGCTTGATTGGCACCACCCTAAACATTCATTCCCTTCACCACCGGCGCACCGTGGCTGCAGTGTGTACCATCCACAGGGTGTGCTGCAGCAACTCGCCAAGGCTTCTTCGACAGCACCTCCCAAACCCGCGACCTCTACCACCTAGAAGGACAAGAGCAGCAGTCACATGGGAACAACACCACCTGCACGTTCCCCTTCAAGTCACACACCATCCCGACTTGGAAATATATCGCCGTTCCTTCATCGTCGATGGGTCAAAATCCTGGAACTCCCTACCGAACAGCACTGTGGGAGAACCTTCACCACACGGACTGCAGAGGTTCAAGAAGGCAGCTAACCACCACCTTCTCGAGGGCAATTAGGGATGGGCAATCAATGCTGGCCTTGCCAGCGACGCCTACATCCCATGAATGAATTTTAAAAAAAAACGCCCCCTCCTGGTTTTAACGGAGACGGGTTGGGAGGAGACGCTGAGAGGCTGTTTCCCCTGGCTGGAGAGTCTGGAACGAGGGGGCATAGTCTCAGGATAAGGGGGAGGCCATTTAAGACTGAGATGAGGAGGAATTTCTTCACTCAGAGGGTTGTGAATGTTTGGAATTCTCTACCCCAGAGAGCTGTGGATGCTCAGTCATTGAATATATTCAAGGCTGAGATTGATAGATTTTTCGACTCTAGGGGAATCAAGGGATACGGGGATCGGGCAGGAAAGTGGAATTGAGGTTGAAGATCAGCCATGATCTTATTGAATGGAGGAGCAGGCTCAAGGGGCTGTATGGCCTACTCCTGCTCCTGTTTCTTATGTTTTTATGTAACAACTCACTGCGTAAAAACATTTATCCTCATCTCCGCTCTGATTCTTTGTCCAATTATCTTAAATTTGTGTCCTTTGGTTTCTGACCCATCTGCCAGTGGAAAAAGTTTCTCCTTATTTGCTCTATCAAAACCCTTCATAATTTTGAACACCTCTATTAAATCTCCCCTTAATCTTCTCTGCTCTAAGCAGAATAACCCCAAGTATTGCAGAAATTAAGCAACAATTAGCAGGAAAAACTATTGAACAAAGAATAATGCAGAAACAGCAGTATGGCAAGTCCATAAAAAGCAGTCAGTGCCAGCTTTAAGAGCAGACATTCTGTAGCAAACAGAATGAAAACCCAGAAGTGTTCTTTTCAGTGCACAAAGAGTGGATCTTGGGGAACCTGTCATGGAACACGTGAACACGTGGATGTAATGAGGACTTTGCACACTAACTCTCACCAAGTCCTGTTCACCCATCACTTCCTGTCCTCGCTGGCCTACATTGGCTCCCGGTCCGGCAATGGCTTGATTTAAAAATTCTCATCCTTGTTTTCAAATCCCTCCATGGCCTCACCCCTCCCTATTTCTATAACCTCCTCCAGCCCTACAACCGAAGGAGATCTCTGCACTCCTCCAATTCTGGCCTCTTTCGCATCCCCAATCTTAATCGCTCCACCATTGGCGGCCGTGCCTTCAGCTGCCACCTCTCTTTCCTCCTTTAAGACGCCCCTTAAAACCTACCTCTTTGACCGAGCTTTTGGTTGCCTGTCCTAATACCTCCTTATGTGGCTCGGTGTCAAATTTTGTCAGATTGCACTCCTGTGAAGCACCTTGGGACATTTTACTACATTAAAGGCGCTATATAAATGCAAGTTGTTGTTGCAATGAAGCCTCAAAAAAAACTTCGAAAAAGTTCTCCTGTCGAATTGGCAATCCAGCATCATCTTCGCTCAGGGCTATAGGCCTGGTTTTGAACTGCTTGCATGCTGGTTGACATTCCCCCAAATGTAACGAAAGGCAATCGGTCCTTTAATTCATAAGCTAGTTCCTGATACTCATGTTCTTGGAGGATATGCCAGTGTCAGGATGAATCTCCTTCGTCACTTTGTGTATGTAGATCGAGCAACTCTCCTTTCTTGACTTTCAGCTCTTTCCTTGCAGCTTTGGACTGGGTTTTATTGAAACCCTCCCTCCGTTCTGCAGCTTTTTTTTTAACTGATCAATGATTGTGCGATACACCGATTTATTAATAATCAGGAAAGTTGTATTGACAATGCCAGTTGTGGTGTCAAGGTTGAGAATTGCCAACTGAACACTGATAGGAGGTTGAACCTAAGACCTCCTTGGTTTCAGTTACTTACTGATGAAAATGTGATAAACTTGCATGATAGGATACCAGCAAAGAGGGTGGAATTAAAAAAACAATGGAAGGCTTTAATAAGGGACCAGAGAAATTCCTGTCTGCAAATAGCAGGGCTTTTAGATTTAGAAATACATCAAGAGAATCTTCTGGTAAATTGGATAGGGGTCAGGTAGAAGGACCAATGGGATACTACTGCCTGAAATTATGCCGTCCATCGCCTCATATATATACGCTTATAGTACACAGAGCTGTTGCCTCATGTATGTACATTGATTGTATGCAGTGTCGCTGCCTCACGTGCATACACTTATAGTACACATTGCTGTTTCCTCATGTACGTACAATGATAGTACACAGTCCTCCAGCACTACAACCCTCCAAGAACTCTGCATTCCTTCAACTTTGGATCATCCCCCACTTCCTTCGCTCCACCATTGGCGGCCGTGCCTTCAGCCATCTAGGCCCTAAGCTCTGGAATTCCCTCCCTAAACCTTGCTGTCTCTTCACCAATGGCACATTTTATTGATAACAGAGCAATATCCAACTTTATATCCCTGACAAAAAGGTGACCAATATCTGTCTGAATCTCTTTGTTTGTTGTCCCATCAAACAGCACTTTAAATTCTGCCAGCAGTCAGCAGTTGCCTTTTCTTTGAACATTATCTCTCTCTAATGTGCACAAGCCGTAGCTCTAAAGTGTCAGGTATGGTATGGCCTTTTGGAAAAAAAAGGAAAGAAAGAATTTGCATTTATATTGCGCCTTTCACAACCTCAGGATGTCCCAAAGCGCTTGACAGCCAATTCATAGAATCATAGAAAGGTTACAGCTCGGAAGGAGGCCATTCGGCCCTTCGAGTACATGCCGGCTCTATGCAAGAGCAATCCAGCTAGTCCCACTCCCCCGCCCTTTCCCCATAGCCCTGCAAATTTTTTCCTTTCACGTACTTATCCAGTTCCCTTTTGAAGGCCACGATTGAATCTGCCTCCACCACCCCCTCAGGCAGTGCATTCCAGATCCTAACCACTCGCTGCGTAAAAAAGTTTTTCTTCATGTCACCTTTGGTTCTTTCGCCAATCGCCTTAAATCCATGTCCTCTGGACCTTGACCCTTCCACCAATGGGAACAGTTTCTCTCTATCCACTCTATCTAGACCCTTCATGATTTTGAATATCTCTATCAAATCTCCTCGCAATCTTCTCTGTTCCAAGGAGAACAATCCCAGCTTCTCCCGTCTATCCATGTAACTAAAGTCCTTCATCCCTGGAATCATTCTAGTAAATCTCTTCTGCATCCTTTCTAAGGCTTTCACATCTTCCCTGGAGTGCGGTGCTCAGAACTGGACACAATACTCCAGTTGTGGCCGAACCAGTGTTTTATAAAGGTTCATCATGACTTCCATACGTTTGTATTCTATGCCCCTATTTATAAAGCCCAGAATCCTCTCTGTGTTTTTAACCAGTTTCTCAATCTGCCCTGTCACCTGCAACAATTTGTGCACATATACCCCCAGATCTCTCTGTTCCTGTACCCCTTTTAGAGTTGTGCCCTCTAGTTTATATTGCCTCTCCTCATTCTTCCTACCGAAATGTATCACCGCATTTTTCTGCGTTAAATTTCACCTGCTACGTGTCCGCCCATTCCACCAGCCTGTCTATGTCCTCTTGAAGTCTATCACTATCCTCCTCACTATTTACTACCCTTCCAAGTTTTATGTCATCTGCAAATTTTGAAATTGTGCCCTGTACACCCAATTCCAAGTCATTAATATATACCAAGAAAAGCAGTCGTCCCAGCACTGACCCCAGGGGAACACCACTGTATACCTCCCTCCAGTCCGAAAAACAACCACTACTCTCTGTTTCCTGTCCTTTAGCCAATTCTGTATCCATGTTGCTACTGCCCCCTTTATTCCATGGGCCACAATCTTGATGATAAGCCTACCATGCGGTACTTTATCAAACGCCTTTTGAAAGTCCATATTCACCACATCAACCGCAATGCCTTCATCTCCCCTCTCTGTTACCTCATCAAAAAACTCTATCAGGTTAGTTAAAGTTAATTACGTTAATTATGTTAAAATTAACTACGTTAATTAAGAATTAAGTACGTTTGAAGTGTAGTCACTGATGTAATGTATTTTGCAACTTGAAGACAATGGGGCGGAGATAAACTCCACCAAGATTCAGAGATCTCTTGCCAGCCAAGAGTTGTTTTATCTCCCTGAAAAAATAAAACAATGATAAAAACGTGCCTATGGTTGTATTCACATCCAACGTTACAGTGGAGGCACAACAGGGCACTTTCAAACCAAGATCAACTGAATCGCTGGGAAATTATGCATTCACACAAAAACCCAAAATGGCTCAATTCTAGGGCACTTTTAGTTTGCAATTCAATTTGTGTCTGACTCCTAGCTACAGCCTTCCTCTGGCAATAAGGATGAATTAGGGAACCAAAAGAGCTAATAAGCCTCTGAAAATCCTCATCAATTAGAGTGGCCGTGGATTCATTGACACAAATGGTAAATGCAATCGCGTTCTTACCAGCACGCTTTTGGAAAACAGATAGCAACCACTGGACAAGCTACAGCAACCTAATCCCGATACAGAACTGGAGACATCGGAGGAGGGGGAAATTGGTCTTTGCCAGAAGCGATTTCAAAATGGAAAAGAAATTCAGGCGTGACGTAAAACAGGCTGCCGATTCACGAGGACCAATTTCACCCCAAATGTCTGAACTTTAAGGTGTAATTTCAGACTTTGCTTTGGTCCATGGAAAGCAATAGGCATCGGCTATGACTCAGTGGGCAGCACGCTTGCCTCTCAGTCAGAAGGTCGTGGGTTCAAGTCCCACTCCAAAGACTTGAGCACAAAATCTAGGCAGACATTCCAGTGCCAGTATTGAGGGAGTGCTGCATTGTTGGAAGTGCCATCTTTTTGATGAGACGTTAACTGCCCTCTCAAGTGGGCAGGCATATAAGATCCCATGGCACTATTTTGAAGAAGGACATAAAAACATAAGAGATAGGAGCAGGAGTAGGCCATTTGGCCCTTCGAGCCTGCTCCGCCATTCAATGAGATCATGGCTGATCTAATTCTGGCCTCAACTCCACTTTCCCACCTTTTCCCCATATCCTTTGACTCCCTTGCTTATCAAAAATTTGTCTAACTCAGCCTTGAATATATTCAATGACTCAGCCTCCACCACTCTTTGAGGCAAAGAATTCCAAAGGTTCACAACCCTCTGAGAGAAGAAATTTCTCCTCATCTCCGTCTTAAATGGGTGACCCCTTATTCTGAGACTATGCCCCCTAGTTCTAGATTCCCCTATAAGGGGAAACATCCTCTCAGCATTTACCCTGTCAAGCCCCCTCAGAATCTTATATGTTTCAATAAGATCTCCTCTCATTCTTCTAAACTCCAGTGAGTATAGGCCCAACCTGCTCAATCTTTCCTCATAAGAAAACCCTTCCATACCCAGAATCAACCTAGTGAACCTTCTCTGAACTGCCTCCAATGCAAGTATGTCCTTCCTTAAATAAGGGCACCAGAACTGTACGCAGTACTCTAGGTGTGGTCTCACCAGCATCCTCTATAGTTGTAGCAAGACTTCCCTGCTTTTATACTCCATCCCCCTTGAAATAACGGCCAATACTCCATTTGCCTTCCCAATTACCTGCTGCACCTGTATGCTAACCTTTTGTGTTTCATGTACGAGGACACCCAAATCCCTCTGCACCACAGCGTTCTGTAGTCATTCTCCATTTATATAATATTTTGCTTTTTTATTTTTCCTACCAAAGTGGATGACTTCACATTTTCCCGTACTCCATCTGCCAAATTTTTGTCCACTCACTTAACCGATCTATATCCCTTTGCAGACACTTTGTCCTCCTGAAAACTTACTTTTCCACCTATCTTTGTATCATCAGCAAATTTGGCCACAGTACACTCGCTTCCTTCATCCAAGTCATTGATGTATATTTTGTAAATAGTCGAGGCCCCAGCACTGATCCCTGCGGCACCCCACTAGTTACAGATTGCCATCCTGAAAATGACCGCTTTAACTAGACTCTCTGTTTTCCGTTAGTTAGCCAATCCTCTATCCATGCTAATATATTACCCCCAATACCATGAGCTCTTATCTTGTGCAGTAATCTTTTATGAGGCACCTTATCGAATGCCTTTTGGAAATCCAAATACACTACATCTACTGGTTCCCCTTTAACCACCCTGCTCATTACTTCCTCAAAGAACTCTAATAAATTTGTCAAACATGATTTCCCTTTCATAAAACCAAGTTGACTCTCCTTGATTTTATTTTGAGTCTCTAAATGTCCTGCTACTACTTCCTTAATAATCGATTCTAACATTTTCCCAATGACAGATGTTAGGCTAATTGGCCTATAGTTACCTGCTTTCTGCCTCCCTCCTTTCTTTAATAGGGGCGTTACATTTTCAGTTTTCCAATCCGCTGGGACCTTTCCAGAATCTAGTGAATTTTGGAAGATTACACCCAATGCATCCAGTATCTCTGTAGCCACTTCTTTTTAAGACCCTCGGTTGCAAGCCATTGGGTCCAGGGGACTTGTCAGCCTGCATTAGTTTACCTAGTACTTTTTCTCTAGTGATAGTGGTTGTTTTTAGATGCTCCCTCCCCTTTGCCCCTTGATTATCTACTATTATTGGTGCATTATTAGTGTCTTCTACTGTGAAGACAGATACAGAATATCTGTTCAATTCCTCTGCCATTTCCTTGTTTTCCATTATTATTTCCCCAGTCTCATCCTCTAAGGGACCAATACTTACTTTAGCTGCCCTCTTCCATTTTAAATACTTGTAAAAACTCTTACTGTTAGTTTTTATATTTCTTGCTAGTTTACTCTCATCTATTTTCTCCCTCTTTATTATTCTCTTAGTCTTCCTTTGCTGGTTTTTAATGTTTTCCCAATCTTTGGGCTTACCACTAATCTTTGCCACGTTGTATGCCTTTTCTTTTAACTTGATACCATCCTTAACTTCTGAAGTTAGCCGTGGTTGGTACACCCTTCTCGTGGAGTCTTTCCTCCTCACAGGGATATATTTTTGTTGAGAGTCATAAAATATCTTTTTAAATGTCTGCCACTGCCTATCCACTGTCATACCTTCTAATCTGTTTACCCAGACCACTTTCGAGCAGGTGTCCTGGCCAATATTTATTCCTCAACCAACATTACTAAAAACAGAATATCTGGTCATCATCACATTGCTGTTTGTGAGAACTTGCTGTGCATAAATTAGCTATCGCATTTCCTACATCGCAATAGTGACTACACTTTAAAAGTACTTAACTGACTGTAGTGGTCTTTGGGACGCCCTGAGACTGGGAAAGACGCTATATAAATAAATGCAAGTCTTTCTTTCAATCACAGAACATTATTATCAGCACAGAAACAAAAGTGCCTGCGGGTGAGACCTACAGCATCAAGAATTCTGAGCTTCATGCCAAGCATGTATCAAGCCTCTCACCTGCCCCTATTCCTTCAGGATTTGGAGCTGCATTAAAACTAGAATGTATTATCTAAAAGAGCAGCAGAGACTCATGTTTGTGTCTGTGGCTCCCGATCTCAAGCAGGCCACCTGGTCTAGGTGCAGAGAGGCAGTAACATTATTTCTCCACGATAAAGAAGGAAAAACAAAAAAATCCGAAGACAGGTCAGTCTAGGCCTCTCTCCTGTATCACCTGATGGCCACTGTGGAGTGATCCTAGCAAACCCTGTTTATAATGGGCAACCTGGACTGTCCCACAACTCCAGCTGAAGAAGGTTTTGTGCAAACAAGTAATCATGCAGAACATTACATTAAGAGATAAAAAGAATGGGGAAATTTAAAATAAGGGCACAGAATGCTGGAAATAAAACCTGTGATGACAACAACAACAACTTGCATTTATATCGCATCTTTAAAGTAGTATAACGTCCCAAGGCGCCTCATAGGAGCGCAATCTGACAAAATTTGACACTGAGCCACATAAGGAGATATTAGGACAGGTGACCAAAAGCTTGGACAAAGAGGTAGGTTTTAAGGAGCAACTTAAAGGAGCAGAGAGAGATAGAGAGGGGGAGAGGTTTAGGGAGGGAATTCCAGAGCTTGAGGCCTAGATGGCTGCAGGCACGGCCGGCAACGGTGGAGCGATGAAAAACGAAAGGCCAGAATTGGAGGAGTGCAGAGATCTCAGAGGAGTGTAGGGCTGGAGGAGATTACAGAGATAGGGAGGAGCGAGGCCACGGAGGGATTTGAAAAAGTTCCAATGAAGAGTCTTACCCAAAAATTTTTTGGTATCTTTATCTTTCTTTCAGTTTTTCCAATTTTAATATGAAAGTATTTGGAATTATTGCACAGCATAATTTGACATCCAAAAAAAAAACATTTGCTAAGGAACTGTCTCTGTAAAGTAGCTTAACCATCAGGCTTTTGAAATGAAAGCAGTCTAGAGTATTATCCATCCAAGCAGGCAGTCCAAACACATTACAAAAGAGCCTGCCTGCTTTCCAAACATATCCCTTTTCCCAGCTGTCCCTGTTATGTACAATCTAGATATTCCTTGGCACAATCTGTTTTTTTTTCTCTCCCTCAGTTGACCAATCTTCGTGCCAATTGGGTTCTCTTGTATAGTCACATTCCTCTTTGATTCTGCTTTGGCTGACAGTCTGATTGAATGGCGGGGGTTGAAAACTGAGAACCATCGGTTCAAACAGCTGAAGAGGAGCAACTCGGTAGGAAATGTATTTCTGAATGACACAAGGCAAGCATAGCTTGAACTGCCTGCCTGATAGCAAGTGCAGTGGTCTTACAGTGCACCACTGGAGTTCAGCTGGTGTGCACTTGGTAACTTTATTTAGTTTACATTATCCTTTTCCCAGGCAAACTACGGCACTGATAGAGGGAAGGCAACACTGAGAGAAAATGCACTACAAGTAGGGTTGCCAACTCTGGTTGGACATATTCCTGGAAGTTTCATCATATGACCTCCTGCCTCCAATCTCCCCCATCTCGAATATTTTTATAACTGATCAATGAAAGTGTTAAAAAAAGTGGAAAAAAACCACACCATTTTTCTTCAGGGTTGCTCGCAGCAGTGTCCAGGAGATTAATCTTTAATTCCAGGAGACTCCAGGACAATCCTGGAGGGTTGGCAACCTTAGTTGGTGAATCTTCCTCTAGTTTTCTCTCCCTCCCTCCAAGGAAGTACATGCAGAGCAGATTCACCAGAATAATACCGGGACTAACAGGGTTAAATTATGAAGACAGGTTACATAGACTAGGCTTGGATTCCCTCGAGTATAGAAGATTAAGGGGTGATCTAATTGAGGTGTTTAGGATGATTAAAGGATATTCTAGGGTAGATAGAGAGAAACTGTTTCCTCTGGTGGAGGAGGCCAGGACAAGGGGGCATAACCTTAAAGTTAGAGCTAGGCTGTTCAGGGGTGATAGGAAGATAGGAACAGGAGTAGGCCATTCAGCCCATTGAGCCTGTTCAACCATTCAACGATATCATGGCTGATCTGTATTCTAACTCCATCCACCCACCTTGGCCCCAAATCCCTTAATACTCTTGGCTAGCAAAAATCTATCGATCTCAGATTTAAAATTATTATTTGAGCTAGCTTCGACAGCTTTTTGTGGGAGAGAGTTCCACACTTCCACCACCCTTTGTGTGAAGAAGTGTTTCCTAACTTCTCTCCTGAATGGCCTGGCTCTGATTTTAAGGTTATGTCCCTTTGTCCTAGATTCGATCTACCCTATCAATTCCTTTCAAAATCCTAAAAACCTCAATCAAATCGCCCCTTAACCTTTTATATTCCATGGAATTCATGCCTAATTTACGTAATCTCTCACAATCTAACCCTTGGTAACATTCTGGTGAATTTGTACTACACTCCTTCCAAGATCAATATATCCTTTCTAAGGTGTGGTGTCCAGAACTGTACATGGTTCTCCAGTTGTGGTCTAACCAGGGCTTTGCATAGATATAGCAAAACTTCCTCCCCTTTATATTCTAGCCCTCTAGTTATAAAGGCTGACATTCCACTAGACTTTTTAATTATTTTTTTGCCTGATTACTACATTTTAGTGATCTGTGTACATCGACCCCTAAATCTCTTTGGGCCATCACTGTTCCTAGTTTTTCATCATTTAAAAAATACTCGGATCGATCCTTTTTTGGTCCAAAATGGATGACTTCGCATTTACCTGCATTGAAATCCAACAGCCCCAGTTTTACCCACTCACTTAATCTGTAAATGTCTCTTTGTAATTTTATGCTCCTGTCTACACTACTTTAGGTCTTGTCATTGGCAAACTTGGATATATGGCTGTCTATTGTGTTATCTAAGTCATTAATGAATATAGTGAATAAATGAGCCCCAGCACAGATCCTTGTGGGACACCACTAGTCATTTCCTTCCAATTTGAGCACATGCCCATTATCCCTACTATCTGTCTTCTACCGCCTAACCAATCTCCTAACCAGGTCAATAATTTGCCTTCAATTCCATGAGCTTTAATTTTAGCTAACAGTCTCTTATGTGGAACTTTATGAAATGCCTTCTGGAAGTCCATATAAATTACATCCATATACATTCCCCTGTCTACTACTTCATTTACTTCCTCAAAAAATTCAATTAGTTTCGTTAGACATAAGCTACCCTTTACAAATCCATGTTGCCTCTCTCTAATCAACTCAAATTTCTCTAAGTGCTCAATCACCCTGACCTTTATTATAGATTCCAATAACTTCCCCCAGCAGAGAGACTAACAGATCTATAATTTCCTGGTTTCCCTCTCTCACCTTTATTAAATAATGGAGTTACATTTGCAATTTCCCAATCTAAAGGAACAATTCCTGAATCGAGAGAGCTTTGGAAGGTTATGGCTAAACATTTACAGTTTCCTCACCTCCTTCCTTTAAAATTCTGGGGTGGAAACCATCAGGTCCTGGGGATTTGTCAGTCTTTAATGCCATCATTTTTTCTAATATTGTCTTCTTGCTTACGTTAACTTTAGTGAGTTCCAGTTCTTGATCCATTATTAGTTTCCCTGGAACGTCAGTACATTATCCTCTTCCTCTACTCTGAAGACTGACACAAAGTAATTTTTCAACAAGTCTGCCATTTCCTTATTTTCATTTGCAATGTTACCTGGATCTGTTTTTAAAGGGCCCACGTTACCCTTGACTACCCTTTTTCTTCAAATATAATTGTAAAAACTTTTTGTGTTAATCTTGATATCCCTCAGTAAGTTTCTTTTCGTATTCAGGAAGCAGTTCTTCACATAAAGGGTAGTGGAAATCTGGAACTCTCTCCCCCAAACAGCTGTTGAGGCTGGGGTTCAATTGCTAATTTCAAAACTGAGATTGATAGATTTTTGTTAGGCGAGGGTATTAAGGGTTACGGAACCAAGGCGGGTAAATGGAGTTAAGGTACTGATCAGCCAGGATCTAATTGAATGGCGGATCTGGCTTGAGGGGCTGAATGGGCTACTCCTGTTCCTGCGTTCCTTCCTCAAAAGCACAGCTGTGGTTAGCCACTTAGTTTGTAGGACATTTTGCAGCACAGTGAATTGCCATACCAATGCCCAACCTGTACGTATGTTTTCTATTTGCTGAGTTTATCCTAAATCTACAATCACAAATCACATATTCTCTGGATACTCCCCATTTGTTATTTTGCGTCCTGATTACATTTGACAGACATCTCATAGTTTCGAAACCCCCTTTGTTGCTCATAGGTGGAGAATTATCCTTTGGCTGTGTAGGCTGAGTGGAGTTCACTGGATTTGATAAGAGGATTTATAACATCCATTTAGTTTTGCTTCCTTTTTACAATAGGTGCTGAAAGCAGTCTTGCCTGCAGTTCTCACTGAAATCACTCAGGTGAGGCATGATCCTCAGATAGGCCAAGTTTTAATAGAGCAGGCTGCACATACAATCTTAAAATGATTGCCGTCACTAACAACATCATCTAGCTGTGATTAGGATAAATATTTTACACTATAACAAAATGACATTTGTGTGTGAGCATTTCATAACCCTTTGTATTCCTTTCCTTCCATCCTATTGCAACCCCCACCCTGCCCCCCCCACTACCTAACAAGTGAGGTAAGAGGGATTGTTTGAGTCACATATAACCTTTCCTCGTGGTTATTGCCATTGCCACTCCGTATTCTCTGACAGGAGATAAGCTTTGTTGAAAAGAATAGTGCCCTCTCTTAGTTTGTCCACCGCCATAATTGAGCTCTCTGCCACCACAGGGTTTCCACACATTCCTGTCTGGAAAAGGAAAATTCCACTAATAATTCCTGATACACAAGGACAACCCCATAGCCTCCATCCAACGTAGGAGGATAGGAACAAGAGTCGGCCATTTAACTCCTCAAGCCTGTTCCACCATTCAATGAGATCATGGCTGATCTGTGACCTAACTCCATATACCCGCCTTAGCCCCATATTCCTTTATTACCTTTGGTTAACAAAAATCTATCAATCTCAGGTTTAAAATTAGCATCAACTGCCATTTGCGGAAGAGAGTTCCAAACTTCTACCACCCTTTGCGTGTAGAAGTGTTTCCTAACTTCATTCCTGTAAGTCCTGGCTCTAATTTTTAGGCCTTGTCCCCAGTCCTAGAATCCCCAACCAGTGGAAATAGTTTCTCTCTATCTACCCTATCAGTTCCCCTTAATATCTTGAAAACTTTAATCTTCTAAATTCCAGGGAATACTCTAGTTTGTATAATCTCTCTTCATAGCTTAACCCTTGGAGTCCAGGTATCATTCTAGTAAATCTACGCTGCACTTCCTCCAAGGCCAATATATCCTTCCTAGGGTGGGGTGTTCAGAACTGAACACAGTACTCCAGGTGTGGTCTAACTGTATGTATAGCTGTAGCATAACTTCTACACCTTTGTATTCTAGACCTCTAAACATAAAGAACACAAGAACATAAGAATTAAGAGCAGGAGCAGGCCATACGGCCCCTCGATCCTGCTCCTACCATTCAATAATATTATGACTGATCTTCGACCTCAACACCACTTTCCCGACCCCTTATCCTGAGACTATCCTGCTAGTTCTAGACTCTCCAGCCAGGGGAAACAACCTCTCAGCATCCACCCTGTCAAGCCCCCTCAGAATCTTATATATTTCTATGAGATCACCTCTCATTCTTCTAAACTCCAGAGAACATAGGCCCATTTCACTCCGAAAATGTGTTTTTTTTCAGTATAAACGAAACATGAGGCCCTTATCAAAATAATGCTAGTGGCAATATTGGTGTAGTTTATTTTCATCTGTGATTAATTTTTGACAGTGCACAAGATAAGTGCACAGCTTAAATGTACCAAGAACATTTTGGTAGCTGATTAATCTGGGGACTCCTAAAACTATGAACTACAATTGACCTTGTTGATAGCTGGTGAAAGCTCAGCTACAGAGCACAGTCTAACTATGTCAATTGTGGGCCTAAAGAATGAAAGAACTTGTATTTATATCGTGCCTTTCAAGATCTCAGGACATCCCAAAGTGCTTTTGAAGAGTAGTCACTGTTGTAATGTAGGAAATGCAACAGCCAATTTGCACACAGCAAAGTCCCACAAACAGCAATAATGATAATGACCAGATAATCTGTTTTAGTGGTGTTGGTTGAGGGATAAATATTGGCCCAGGACACTGGGAAGAACTCCCCTGCTGTTCTTCAAATAGTACCATGGGATCTTTTAGGTCCACCTGAGAGGGCAGAGAGGGTCTTGGTTTAATGTCTCATCCAAAAGACGACACCTCCGACAGTGCAGCACTCCCTCAGTGCTGCACTGGGAGTATTGGCCTAGATTTTGTGCTCAACTCTCTGGAGCGGGATTTGAATCCACAACCTTCTGACTCAGAGGCGAGTGTGCTGCCCACTGAGCCACTGCTGAGACATCATCACTAGTAGTCTCAGTTTTATTAACGTTAATATTGTACCTGGAGCTTCTGTAATTATCAATCACTAGATGGGGAGGGGGAACATTGATTGATGCATGCAGGATTCATCATCTGAATATGAGATCAAGTGAGTCAATCTCAACTCCACAGATATCTAGATTGAATCCTGCGCAATAGTCACTGGACTTGGTGCAGGAAGGAATGTCTTCTCCCTCAGTGTAGTATGAAGGAACTGAATCAATACTGTTCATGTGGGCCCTAGCTAGACTTGCCACCTCTGGTTGGATGTATTCCTGGAGGTTTCATTCCATGACATCCCGGCTCCCACTGCCCCGCCCCCACTCTCCCGCCATTGGTTGGTCAACATACCCACCCTCACGGCACCCCGCCTTCCCACAGCCAATTGAAAAGCGAACAGGCTCTTCATAACTCAATTGGATGATTCTTGACTGTCAGTCAAACAGCCCTTTTCCCCAACTCCTATATTCTTCTAACTAATAAACACAACTGTTCAAAGAAAATGAAAAAAAACCACAACGGCCCGGAAATTGCGCTGAGCGGCGAATGAACCTCACCTGCTACCCGTTAGTGAAAAACTCACCCTTAAAGTATTTGTGGGCTTCTGGGCGCCAACTTGCTTCAGTGGTGAGCTGTAAAAAATGCAG
Organism: Heptranchias perlo; assembly: GCF_035084215.1. Taxonomy (NCBI): domain Eukaryota; kingdom Metazoa; phylum Chordata; class Chondrichthyes; order Hexanchiformes; family Hexanchidae; genus Heptranchias; species Heptranchias perlo. The sequence continues at coordinate 123,694,933 of NC_090327.1, forward strand.
CGATCTTTCCCGGGCTCCTGTCAGCTGTGAGAGCACGGAAAGGAACGCTCTCTCCCCTCAACCCAATCAGCTTGAAGAATCCTTGACAAGCCACGCAGTCAGAACCAGGAAGTGTTACATCGAAACTACAGCACAGAAACAGGCCATTCGGCCCAACTGGTCCGTGCCAGTGTTTATGCTCCACATGAGCCTCCTCCCTCCCTACTTCATCTCACCCTATCAGCAAATCCTTCTATTCCTTTCTCCCTCATGTGTTTATCTCGCTTCCTCTTAAATGTATCTATGCTATTTGCCTCAGCTACTCCATGTGGTACCAAGTTCCACATTCTCACCACTCTTTGGGTAAAGAAGTTTCTCCTGAATTCCCTAATGGATTTATTAGCGACTATTTTGTATTTATGACCTCTAGTTGTGGACTCCCCCACAAGTGGGGTTCAATAGTACAACAATGAATTTAAATGTAAAATCAGTTAGAGAAAGCAAAATAAAGAGAGGGTGACATTAAAAGAGACAGAAAGAAAAAGTAAAACTTTTTATTTTATAAATGTCCAACAGCAATTAAAATCGGAAGTAATGAAACTCCACATTTTTAAAAGTTAATTTTCAGTGGCAGAGAGATTGTTTGGCAGACATTAAGACTTACCATGCCGTTAAAAGTTAGTTTAGACCTAAGAAGCCCAGCGTACCTTTTTTCTGGAGAGATTAGTTCATTTCCCGTTGGGCAGGAGAGCAAGTTCGCGCTGGTCCATTGATTCAGCCGGCGAGCTGTCCTTACCACGCAGCTTTCAAACGAGCAGGGCAAATGGTAGAGCAATTTCCGGATTTACACATTTGTGTGCTCGCCTGAACTTGCTCTTCTGTTTGCCCCGGAATAACAGTGAGCCTGATTAGCCTCGCCATTATTTCAAGAGCAATTTCCGGGGCCATTAGCAATTTTGTTTAATGCCCCCAGGACTTTTCTCCTGGGTTTGCTCACAGCAGTGTCCTGGAGATTAATCTTCAATTCCTGGGGTGGGTTGGCAACCCTAACCCTACCCTGGCAAGCTAAGCAAGTTTATGGAGGCCTCTGAAAATCAAATTCTCCTCACATCAAAAATAGAAACGACCAATGTGTCTAATCAAAAAGGATTTTCAGTTTTTTTATTGATAATGTGTGCGGTCAAATGCTTTCTCAACATTTAGAAAGAGAGCCAGAACATGCTTGTCATTTAAGACTATCCAGATGGGCCTCCATACATTATCCAGTGAGGGTCTACTTTTAATGAACGTTGACTTATCTGGGTGAGCTAACTCCTTATTACCAAGAATGTGTTGCAGTTTTGAAGTGCATCAATACTTTCTTTATCTTTTTATCCTCTTTGACATGGGTTATTTTGTCTACTTTAGCTGTGGGGTGAGATTAATCCTTCAGAAGAAGCAATTTAGTTGGAATGACCTTCCCCCCCCACCTCCACCAGATTCAGAAGCACTCTTGCTCTAATCTAGCTCTCAAAGGGAGTACTAATTATTTTTGCAATTTGTGGGAGAGCATTTTGGGTTTCATTCATTGCTGGATGCATTCAGGAGTACAGAGACTTTGAACTATTGTTTCTTCATGTGTTCATTCAAATGCCATTTTAGGATTTTGGCCACAGTTCCTGTTGTGACATGAAAAGTATTTTTCGCAATTCGCTGACACCAGTCTGAAGTAATTTTAGGATAGTTTTAATGAGCTTGCAATAGCTTCACAGCTCTTCCCGTAAGTGGACCTCAGGTGCTGCAGTCCTGCAGAGAGATGGGCCTAGAAATTCCATCACGCTGTGTTTGTTTCTCGGGCACTGCGCGAATGCCTTAGGCCCCAAATTGGCGGGCAGGAAGCGCGAGCACTCTTCTGTCCGGAAGTGCGCCTCCCGCCATATTGGGAAAGGACAAACAAGAGGCGTCCTTTACCCACGCCTGAAGCAGGCGTTAGGCCCTTTGTACATGCAAATAATGGGGCCTAATGCCTGTTTGAGGCCTCCTTCTATAAGATTGGTTTGCCCTTAGACAGACAGTGCAATCACGGGCTACACTCGGGAAACCAGCCCTGGGGATCGCCTGCAACAATGAAGGTAAGTAATTTGTCCGAATGTAGAACTAGGAGGAGAGGTAATGCCCCCCACCCCCCCCCCCGCCCGACCCCACATTTAACGAACGCAGGACGCTGCTGGACACCACTACCCCGACCCACCCCCTCGGCCCTCAGCCCGATCTCTACCCCCAGCCCGATCTCTACCACCCAGCCCGATCTCTACCAGCCCCCCCCCCATCTCTACCCCCCCCCTCAGCCCGATCTCTACCCCCCCCCCCACCTGTTCTCTAGCCCCCCGGTCTGATCTCTAGACACGCCCTCCCGGCCTGATTTCTACCCCCCAACCTGATCTCTAGCACCACCCCGCCCCCCCCCCCCGGCGGGCTGGGGATCTCCAGCCCTCCCCTCCCGGCCTGATCTCTAGCCCCCCTCCCGCCCTGATCTCTAGGACCCCCCCCCCCACCGGCCTGATCTCCAGCCCCCCACTCCCCCCGGCCTGATCACTAGCACTCCCCCCGGCCTGATCTCTAGCCCCGCACTCCCCCCGGTCTGATCTCTAGCCACCCCAACCCCGGCTCAACCTCTAGCCCCCTGGCCCGCGATCTATCTCCCACCCGCCCAGCCTTCGATTTCTCCCCTCCCTGGACATAGATCCCTCTGACCTGCTCATTTACCTGAGGTCCATTGTGACTGGAGCATCAGCCCAATCTTGGTTCACCCTTGAAAGAGATTGAATGCTCATCACTTTACTCTTATAGTTATCCATCAGTTTTAAGTTGTAAAATTCGGAGGTTACAATAGAAGGACATTTATGTAAAAAAGGACATTGATCTAAAATAAAAAGAGTAGAAAATAGTATAGTTGTAACACAGCATGACATTAATAGGGAGGGAGGAGGTTCATGTGGAACATAAATGGCAGCATAGACCAGTTGGGCCGAATGGCCTGTTTCTGTCCTTTTGATTTAATATTATGACCAGTGTCAGATTGCATTATAATAGATCAGAAAGATCCCAGGTTTGAGTTCCAGTCTGTGCTGAGTTAGCTGACATCTACCAGGGCAGTGAGAGGAGCACAACAATTGGCTTTAGTCTGGGGTCCTGAGGGGAAAATCGGGAGTGCAGAGGTGAGGTGAGGTCAGTGACGAAAACTCCAGTAATACGTCCAACCAGAGTTCGGGTGAGAGTAAATTTGTCCCCATTATTATATCGCTGTCTGAGACTGAATAAGATTCATTGTTGCTTCAGCAGCAAGTGAAAATTGTTAGCTCTACTACACAAAAAGGGAAAAACTCTGAGGAAAGTTCATTGTTGGCATAAACAACCAATAATGCCAGTGTTTACTTTGTACACATAGAGAATGTGGAACTGATTTTTAATCAAGCATTTAACATTTTGCGATGTCATATTCACTTATGAAGCTGAAGGTTTATTTTTTGTCCTGTGATTAAGATCAACCTATCGAGTTACAAATAAGAAAAAAACATGAAAACTGTTCAGACTAGTTAGAATTATAGAATCACACAGCACAGAAGGAGGTCACTCGGCCCATCGTGCCTGTGCTGGCTCTTTGAAAGAGCTCTCCAATTAGTCCCACTCCCCTGCTCTTTTCCCATAGCCCTGCAAATTTTTCCCTTCAAGTATTTATCCAAAGAAGTGATGTAATGTTACAATTTCTTACTCAGATACACCATTTTGCCACAAAAAGCACAACCCTACTGCCAAAAAGACAATCACAACCCAGGAGCTCTCCAATTAGTCCAATTCCCCCACTCTTTCCCATAACACTGAAATGTTTTCCCCTTCAAGTATTTATCCAATTCCCTTTTGAAAGTTACTATTGAATGTGCTTCCACCACCCTTTCAGGTAGTGCATTCCAGATCATAACAACTCGCTGCATAATAAAAAAATGTCCTCATCTTCCCTCTGGTTCTTTTGCCAATTACCTTAAATCTGTGTCTTCTGGTTACCGACCCTTCTGCCACTGGAAACAGTTTCTCCTTATTTACTCCATGAAAATCATTCATAATTTTGAACACCTCTATTAAATCTCCCCTTAAGTTTCTCTGCTCTAAGGAGAACAACCCCAGCTTCTCCAGTCTCTCCGCATAACTGAAGTTCCTCATCCCTGGTACCATTCTGGTAAATCTCCTCTGCACCCTCTCCAAGGCCTTGACATCCTTCCTAAAATGTGGTGCTCAGAATTGGACACAATCCTCCAGCTGAGGCCTAACCAGTGATTTTGTTGACCTACTTTGTCAAAAATCCAACGGAGTAATTGATTTAATTTGTACTATGATAGCGCATGGCTGTTCTTCAGGGAAAGAAACAGAGAGTAGTTCTACATCAATTGAGATCTTAATATATTTGAGCAATAGATAATGAAAGTTTCTATTTTCTTCCTCTGCTGTCCTACATCTTCTACCAATTGGATGGCAAGTTAGTCTGGCCTGTAAATTTTATATCATCATTATCAATGCTACTACTTTGCGATGAATAAGCAAGAAGTTGCACATTGCACAGGGCATGTCAGGTGATGCCAGCACTAGCTTTCCTCGCCATGGCTCAGTTGGTAGCATTCTCATCTCTGAGTCAGAAGATTGTGGGTTCAGGTCCCACTCCAGAGACTTGAGCACAAACTCTAGGCTGACACTCCAGTGCAGTACTGAGGGAGTGCTGCACTGTCAGAGGTGCTGTCTTTCAAAAGTACTTCATTGGCTGTGGGACATTCTGAGGTCAAGAAAGGTGTAACATAAATGAAAATAGTTTCTTTTCTAGTGTTTCAACTATTTCTCAACCTGCCCTGCCGTAAATCGTCGAAGGTGGCAGGGCAGGTTGAGAAAGCGGTTAAAAAAGCATACGGGGTCCTGGGCTTTATAAATAGAGGCATAGAGTACAAATGCAAGGAAGTCATGATGAAGCTTTATAAAACACCGGTTTGGCCACAACTGGAGTATTGTGTCCAGTTTCTGGGCACCACGCTTTAGGAAGGATGTGAAGGCCTTAGAGAGGGTGCAGGGGAGATTTACTGGTATGATTCCAGGAATGAGGGACTTAAATTACGTGGATAGACTGGAGCTGCTGGGATTGTTCTCCTTGGAACAGAGAAGGTTGAGAGGAGATTTGATAGAGGTATTCAAAATCATGAAGGGTCTAGACAGAGTAGATAGAGAGAAACTGTTCCCATTGGTGGAAGGGTCAAGAACCAGAGGACATAAATTTAAGGTGATTGGCAAATAAAACCAAAGGTGATATGAGGAAAAACTTTTTTACACAGCGAGTGGTTAGGGTCTGGAATGCACTGCCAGATTCAATCATGGCCTTCAAAAGGGAACTGGATGTGCAAGGCTGCGGGGATAGGGCGGGGCAGTGGGACTAGCTGGATTGCTCATGCATAGAGCCGGCGCAGACTCGATGGGCTGAATGGCTTCCTTCCATGCTGCAACCTTCAATGATTCAATGAGCACAAAACCTATCTAATGGAGGCAATGGTAACTGAATGAAATTAAAGGATTAAGTTCTTATTGATGCCCTTGTTGATTGTCTTCCTTGATAGCAACTCTCTGGAAGGCTGAAATATCCTACAACACAGATTGATGAGGCACACTGATGTCTGTCCAATTCCCCATACATTGAGCTTCTGATTTCAACCATGCCAATGTGAGCAGTGGATGCTATGTACTTTGCCATAGAAAGAGAGGAAAAACCATTTCAAAGAAGATATGGGGAGTTCTCCCCGGTGTCCTGGCCAATATTTACCCCTCAACCAACATCACTAAATTATCTGGTCATTATCACATTGCTGTTTGTGGGACCTTGCTGTGCGCAAATTGGCTGCCGCGTTTCCTACGTTACAACAGTAACTACACATAAAACACACTTTATTGGCTGTTGTTATATAAATGCAAGTTTTTTCTTTCTTTTCTTTTTCTTTCTTTCTTTCTTTCGACCTTCCACTTGCTCTATCATAGATGTAATAACCTTGCCTCTCAATAGCATTTTCTCCACTGCCTTCTGCTTGAGAGCAATAGAAGTAGAAGAAACAACACTGAATCCCGCACTGGTAAGCTGCAAATGGCAGTCCAGAAATTACACTGAGGACCACACAGAAAGGGGAGGCGGGCTGTAAATGACCACTCAGCTGTATAATGTACTGAGAGGATATGTTGAGGATTTGCTCTTGCGTGAATTACTGACTTTACTTTACTTGGTTTCAAGAACCAAGACTGCATGAAGTTGGACCAAAGACACCGAAAAAGAAATTGACTGGGAATCATGTGTGATCAAACAGGCGGGAAGGAGGAGAAAAGTAAATGGACACCAATATCACTGTTTGTCAGAAGGAATTTGTGGAGAGACTGGAGAAGCTGGGGTTCTCTTAGAAGAGAGAAGGTGAAGGGGAGATTTGATAGAAGGTGTGCAAGATCATGAATGGTTTTGATAGAGTAAATAAGGGGAAACTGTTTCCACTGGCAGAAGGGTCGGTAACCAGGGGACACAGATTTAAGGTAATTGACTAAAGAGCCAGAGGGGAAATGAGGAGAAATTTATTTAAGCAGCATGTTGTTATGATGGGAAAGGGTGGTGGAAGCAGATTCAATAGTAACTTTCAAAAGAGAATTGGATAAATACTTGAAGGGGAGAAAATTGTAGGGCTATTGGGAAAGAACAGGGGAGTGGGACTAATTGGATAGTGCTTTCAAAGAGCCAGCACAACCACGATGGGCTGAATGTCCTCCTGTGCTGTACGATTCTATGATTCTATGAAGTTACTCCTGGGCTGTTGCCAACGGAAGGCACGGAGGATACCAGGAAAGTGCAGTTTACACAACAGTTAGAAATTATCCAGGTATTAAAGCCAAGGTGGAGAATGGTCTCCATCTGCTTGTAGCAATGTGAAGCTGTCCTTACATATGGTTCAGTTGTGTGTGCAGTGTCCCTTATACTGTCATCAAAGCACATCATTTGCACTTGGAAATAACTTAAACCTGTGTATGTGAATTAGCATCAAATGCACCTCCACTCTGGTTAAGTGAGGAGGGGCATCGACAGAGATCGCCACACCATCGCTCCTTTCTGTAAGGGCGTCACGTGGGGAAAGCAAACATGAAAAACATTACAAATTAAAAGAGCAAGAAATATGATATTGGGCAATTGAATTGTGCCTTGCAGCAGTACATCAATGCATTATAGTGACCCTCTATTGACAGAATAAGAGTTTATACTTGTGATACGCTATCGTTTTTTGTTACAAGTTTTTTATTATTCGTTCATGGGATGTGGGCGTCGCTGGCGAGGTCGGCATTTATTGCCCATCCCTAATTGCCCTTGAGAAGGTGGTGGTGAGCCGTCTTCTTGAACCGCTGCAGTCCATGTGGTGAAGGTTCTCCCATAGTGCTGTTAGGAAGGGAGTTCCAGGATTTTGACCCAGCGATGATGAAGGAACGGCGATATATTTCCAAGTCGGGATGGTGTGTGACTTGGAGGGGAACATGCAGGTGGTGTTGTTCCCATGTACCTGCTGCTCTTGTCCTTCTAGGTGGTAGAGGTCGCGGGTTTGGGAGGTGCTGTCGAAGAAGCCTTGGCGAGTTGCTGCAGTGCATCTTGTGGATGGTACACACTGCAGCCACTGTGCGCCGGTGAAGGTAGTGAATGTTTAGGGTGGTGGATGGGGCGCCAATCTAGCGGGCTGCTTTGTCCTGGATGGTGTCGAGCTTCTTGAGTGTTGTTGGAGCTGCACTCATCCAGGCAAGTGGAGAGTATTCCATCACACTCCTGACTTGTGCCTTGTAGATGGCGGAAAGGCTTTGGGGAGTCAGGAGGTGAGTCACTCTCCGCAGAATACCCAGTCTCTGACCTGCTCTTGTAGCCACAGTATTTATATGGCTGGTCCAGTTAAGTTTCTGGTCAATGGTGACCTCCAGGATGTTGATGGTGGGGGATTCAACGATGGTAATGCCGTTGAATGTCAAGGGGAGGTCGTTAGACTCTCCCTTGTTGGAGACGGTCATTGTCTGGCACTTGTCTGGCGCAAATGTTACTTGCCACTTATGAGCCCAAGCCTGGATGTTGTCCAGGTCTTGCTGCATGCGGGCTCGGACTGCTTCATTATCTGAGGGGTTGCAAATGGAACTGAACACTGCAATCATCTGCGAACATCCCCATTTCTGACCTTTTGATGGAGGGAAGGTCATTGATGAAGCAGCTGAAGATGGTTGGTCCTAGGACACTGCCTTGAGGAACTCCTGCAGCAACTCGTTCACCTTGCATATTATCCACAGAGGAAGTTTGTTTGCACTTGGTTGGACTGTCAGGGAAGGCGCCCCACTAAAGCATGGAACTTCCCCGCACAGAGTGAGTAAAAATTGTCGCACAAGATAGCACAGCCCACTTGCATGTAGCTCACAGAGGGCAGTCAACACAGAATTATTGGCAGAGGGCTGGAAGGAGGCTGAGTTTGCAATGTTGAATTTTGGAGTTCAGTGATGGGGAGCCATCACTACAACAACAACAATTTGCATGTTGCATCTTTAACATAATAAACCAGCCTTTAACGTAGTAAAACATCCCAAGGTGCTTCATAGGAATATCATCAAACAAAATTTGACACCGAGCCATATAAGGTGATATTAGGACAGGTGACCAAAAGCTTGGTCAAAGAGGTCGGTTTTAAGGAGCATCTTAAAGGAGGAGAGGTAGAAACATAGAAACATAGAAAATAGGAGCAGGAGTAGGCCATTCGGCCCTTCGAGCCTGCTCCGCCATTCGATATGGATCATGGCTGATCCTCTATCTCAATACCATGTTCCCGCTCTCTCCCCATACCCCTTGATGCTTTTTGTGTCTAGAAATCTATCTAGCTCCTTCTTAAATATATTCAGTGACTTGGCCTCCACAGCCTTCTATGGTAGAGAATTCCACAGGTTCACCGCCCTCTGAGTGAAGAAATTTCTCCTCATCTCAGTCCTAAATGTCCTACCCCGTATCCTGAGATTGTGACCCCTTGTTCTGGACCTCCCAGCCAGGGGAAACATCCTCCCTGCATCTAGTCTGTCTAGCCCTATCAGAATTTTATATATTTCAATGAGATCCCCTCTCATTCTTCTAAACTCGAGTGAATACAGGCCGAGTCGACCCAATCTCTCCTCATACGACAGTCCTGCCATCCCAGGGATCAGTCTGGTGAACCTTTGCTGCACTCCCTCTATGGCAAGTATATCCTTTCTTAGGTAAGGAGACCAAAACTGCACACAATACTCAAGGTGTGGTCCCACCAAGGCCCTGTATATCTGCAGTAAGAGGCAGAGAGGTTTAGGGAGGGAATTCCAGAGCTTAGTGCCTCGGCAGCTGAAGGCACGACCGCCAATGGTGGAGCAATGAAAATCAGGGTTGCGCAAGAGGCCAGAATTGGAGGAGCGGGGAGATCTCAGAGGTACAGGATGATTTATTAAGTACACAGGCACAAGTTACAATTGGAGTTTTATGAACACAATTTAAATATTAATGTTGAGTATTATGTTGCACGGCTCCTGCTGCAAACTAGCTCCAATTGAGCGAGACAGGCTCTGAGGTACTAAAATAGTGCTGTGCAATGTTATATGATGTGTTCCATATATAAGTGCATGTAAATGTTATCAATCACCCTATTAAAAGGAAACATATTTCACATGAGCAATGACGGCTTTTCTTTACTTAGATTTTTTTTATATAATGAGAACACTTTCCGAGTATGCTTTTCCTCTTTCCTTGTGATTTTATTTCCTTCTTCCTCTGCCTGACCATCGCCTCTGTTGCCCAAAGAACGGAACGCAGCCTGCTCCCAAAGGTCCTCGTAGCCAGCTGTAAGGAAGCATCAGGAGTGACCGGACCCTCCGATTTTCCCTCCTGCGTCCCCCTCCACCCACCGCCCGAGATACAGCTTAGCCCACCCTTGCTCAACAAGCTCGGATGATCGGAGCAAGACTTGAACCCGCGTACACTCATCCCCACTCTGTGCCGCTAGGCACTGTCGTCCGGCACCTCTGTGATGAGAGTCTTTCTTTGCAGGAGGCACGAAAAATATGAAGGTGTTTGGTAGGGTGGACGTAGAGAAGATGTTTCCACTTGTGGGGCAGACCAAAACTAGGAGGCCATAAATATAAGGAATAGAAGGATGTGCTGATAGGGTGAGATGAAGAGGGCGGGGGAGGAGGCTCGTGTGGAGCATAAAGGCCGGCATTGACCAGTTGGGCCGAATGGCCTGTTTCTGAGCTGTATAAACTCATGTCATTCCCCAAATCTTTTTTGAATAGTGCCATAGTATTCTTTACTATCGCACCCCTTGACTATTCTAGCTAAGTATTACTGAATTCTTTGGATATTAAACGCTCAAAGTGTCAGCCTTGACTCAGTGGCAGAAGCTCGTGGGATCAAGTCCCACCCCAAAGACTTGAGCACATTATCTCAGCTGACTCTTCAGTGCAATAGTGAGGGAGTGCTGCACTGTCAACGGTGCCATGTTTTGGATGAGACGTTAAACCTGCCCTCTCAGGTGAACGTAAAAGATCCCTTGGCACTATTTCGAAGAAAAGCAGGGGCGTTCTCCCTGGTATCCTGGCCAATATTTATCCCTCAACCAACTTCACTAAAAACAATTTAGTTGGTTATTTATTTCATTGCTGTTAGTGGGTCCTTGCTGTGCACAAATTGGCCGCTGTATTTCCCTACATTACAACAATAATGATGCTTCAAAATTACTTCATTGGCTGTGAAGCACTTTGGGACATCCTGAGGTTGTGAAAGGCACCATATAAATGCAAGATTATTTGTTCCAATGGAATCTTTTGCATGCACCTAAGAGGGCAGATGGGGCCTCGGTCTAATTTCCCATCTAAAAGGCGGCACCTCTAACAATACTGCACTGAAGTGCTAGCCTAGATTAAATCCTCAGGTGTCTGGAGTGGGGCTTGAACCCATGACCTACTGGCTTAGGCAAGACCGCTGCCACTGTGCCAAGGCTGACATTTAAAGGTGACAAGTTTCTGTGCTGTAAATTCCATGTAAGGCAAACGTCAAAAAGTCTACGAAGGACACACAAACGGAGGACGATTACAATTTTATTGCTCGGAAATCTACTTTTCCAACTGGTAAATAGAGAGGTGGAGAATAATGACAGATTTGTACTTATTAACATTGTGTTATTAAGGCAGGAAATTAGAAAGTTAAATTTATATGCATGGAATACAGTCCTTGCAATGTACCAGCAATCTATACCTCCTCTTAGCTGTCCACTCTAGCCCAGTAAATATGGCAAGAGATGACTTTAATTCTGTTATGAATGCACAATTAGATAGATTACCTTGGGGGGCGGGGTGGGGGGAGGAGGATGGAAAGTAATTCTTTTAAGTCTGCTAAGGCATTATGCAGTGGCTGTAAAGTTGACATGGAGAAAAATACACCCTAAGGACAAGAATTATACTTTCCATTCCCACCTTCATCAGATATGTTCGCAGGTTGCTTATTTATTTGTAGCCGAATCTTTCAATTTAAAAAAAAATTCTTGCAAATGGTATTATTGTCTTTGCCAGATGATGCACCAGTGACTGTGGAACTAGCGTTTTTCAGTACTTCCTGCACCCCCCACCAAAAAAACAGACCAGGCATTATTCAGTTAGCAGCTTCCCTGAGTTTCAGGAATTTATGTAACTCTGTGTTGGCGGATCCGATGAGGCAACAGAGACTTGGTGCATTTGGAAGGATGCCAAGGTGTGTTTAATGTTAGAAATGACATCTTATTCGGTGGCACCAGTACACTTTTAGCAAGAGTTGCTGCATATCAATTAGAGGCGGAAAAGCCTGGCTGATTTCCTCCTCCCTAACCCAGGATACCCTAACTAATTCATCACAAACCCTGGATTGGAGCGGGGACCTCTTTGTTCAGCAATGAAGAATTTATCTCTCAGATATCGAGTTACTCCAACTGCTCTTATTCTATACTCCATATATGTAGGTAATCTTCATGGCAGTTTTTTCTATAGAATCGTACAGCACAGAAGGAGGCCATTCGGCCCATCGTGCCTGTGCTGGCTCTTTGAAAGAGCAATCCAATTAGTCCCACTCCCCTGCTCTTTCCCCATAGCCCTGCAAATTTTTCCCCTTCAATTATTTATCCAAATCCCCTTTGAAAGTTACTACTGAATCTGCTTCCACCACCCTTTCAGGCAATGAATTCCAGATCCCCATCTAGTCTATCAAAACCCTTCATAATTTTGTACACTTCTATTAACTCTCCCCTTAACCTTCGCTGCTTTAAGGATAACAATCCCAGCTTCTCCAATTTCTCCACATAACTGAAGTCCCTCATCCCTGGTACCATTCTGGTAAATCTCTGCAGCACCCTCACCAAGGCCTTGATATCCTTCCTAAAGTGTGGTGCCCAGTATTGGATACAATAATTCAGCTGAGGCCTAACCAGTGATTTATAAAGGTTTAGCATAACGTCCTCGCTTTTGTACTCTATGCCTCTATTTATAAAGCCCAGGATCCCTTATGCTTTTTTTTTAAACAGCCTTAGCAATTTGTCCTGCCACCTTCAAAGATTGGAAATATGAACCCCCAGGTCTCTGTTCCTGCACCCCCTTTAAAATTGTCCCATTTAGTTATTTTATTCAATTTTTTTTCCTTTCAAAATTACATTTACTCTCACCAGATGTCATAGCAGACAGTGAGAGATGCCACAATCGAACCATATGATTTGAACTGAAGTGTTGTGGTTTCACGCGACTTGAACTGTAGTGATATTGGCTTTTATTTCACTGTGCATTACAAGGGAATAACATGCCCTCAGGCCTAGAAGTTACACTGTCCGAATATTAACGTACGAAGGCTTAATTCATCCATATGAAATTCCTGTGTTTGCTCTTTTAAGGAAGGCATTAATATGTCAAAATAGCCTGACACAGGAATTCCATACCAATGCGTCATACATTAATATTTGCACAGTGTAATTTTCAAGGCCCGAGTATATTATATAAGGAATAGCAAATGGCTGAAAAGATTTTACAGAGACTCACTCAAAGGGTCCCATCCTGTTCATAATTTACAGCTCACGAGTACAGTTTGCATAATCAGTAAACACAATCTAAAATCGGAGTGTGTGTTATAATCTAGAACATGCCCTCAGTAATTTTTTTTAGTCATTAGGTATACGTAATTACATTCTTTTTTACATTGGAATCTGCACCTTCCTGTAGCACTGACATTTTTAACTTACTGTTACCGTAACGACCACTAAATTTTGCTGTGAGGCTTTAGGATGAATTTCTCTACCCGATTTCCCAATGGCCCTGAAGAGTTGACAGAACTGGGATTCAATTTTCTGCATCTCCAACACCAGTACTATTGATCAAATAGCCTTTTTTATCTTGTAACCATATTTCTTTTAACAAGCTTATGGGGTCACAGTTAAAAAAAAAAATCTTCTTCATTAACTTGAATAATTGCATTGACTGAAAAATCGTACGGTGTTTCGGTCCTGTATCTATAACATACTTCAGGTAACAGCATTGTTAATATTTTCAGTTTCTTTTATTGTGAATAATAAGAAAAATATAACAATCCAAAACTAGGGGTCATAAATATAAGATAGCCACTCACAAATCCAATAAGGAATTAAGGAGAAACTTCTTTACCCTGAGATCGGTGAGAATGTGGAACTCGCTACCACAAGGAGTGGTTGAGGCGAATAGCATAGATACATTTAAGGGGAAGCTCGTGAAGTACATGAGGGAGAAAGGAATAGAAGGATATGCTGATAGGGTTAGGTGAAGAGGGGTGGGAGGAGGCTCGTGAGGAGTGGGCAGAGATATAGAAGGAGGTCCATAGAGTATTCAGTATGGAAAAGGATACAAGACCTTTGATTTAGTATTATATATGGTATTATAAGAAGGAGAGAACTTGCATTTATTTAGCACCTTTCATGGCCTCAGGACATCCCAAAGTGCTTTACAGCCAATGAAGTTCTTTTGAGGTGTAGTCACTCTCGAAAAGTAAGGAAACGCGGCAGCCAATTTGTGCACAGCAAGGTCCCACAAACATCAATGTGATAATGACCCAGATATCCTGTTTTTAGTGATGTAGGTTGAGGGATAAATATTGGCCAGGACACTGAGGAGAACTCCCCTGTTCTTCTTCGAAATAGCACCGTAGGATCTTTTACATCCACCTGAGAGGCCAGATGGGGCCTTGGTTTAACGGCTCATCCGAAAGACGGCACGTCCGACAGTGCAGCACTCCCTCAGTACTGGCGCTGCAGATTCAGCTCATATTTTGTGCTCAAGTGTCTGGAGTGGGGTTTGAACCCTCTGTTAATATATAGTATTAAAATAGATTGCCATATACCCATCATATAGCAGATAAACCCATCGTACTCACCAGTCTACTGGGCAGGTTGCCAGAATAGAGGAACTTATTTTGATACCATTTGGGCACATTATGGCCTTTTGAAATGATGTTACGCTGCATTACGGGCCACTTGGGCCCGATAGCTACTATTCATGGTCCTTGCATCATAATGTACATAAGAAGCTTAGTGATCTGCTACCTGCAGGTAGAAGATGTGCATTACTTAGTTGGAAAGCTTCCAGGCTTCCCTCCTATGGTGGGAATATGATTAAGCATTATATGGGATGTTAAGCTATTAGAAAAACCTATCTAGACATTGACATTGCAACAGGCTCATTGTGAAACAATTTGGCTGGCTTTCATTATTGTTTTCATTCCAGAAGGAGAAAAAAGAGAAAAGATTATACAAGAAAATAGTGATTGTCGATACTGCAATGCAGTGAAACCTGTAGAAGCAGACCCTCCCAAAAAACAGACACTTATTGAGAGGCCCAAATAACTTACGTGGTAAAATATACAAGAGGCACTCTGAAACCACGGACACCCACAAATTACGAACTGCGACAGCGTTCTGCACCGAGCCCTTTTATAAATTGAAGCATGTAACACATTCTGACGTCACAATTTAAAATGTTCAAAGTACTTACTGTATCGGAGTCTGAAGATCGTGATGGCCGATGGGTTATTACTGGATTCCTTTTTGTCTCTGCCTGTATCCGGGGTTTGAATCACCCTCTGCAGGCCCTGTCCCTGCTTCCAAAAGCATCCTTGTTGACAACGCACGCCAGAAGATGCGCACGCACCCGACCCCACGTGGACCCAGAAGATGCTGGTGCACCCGACCCCTCGCGGACCCGACCTCACGAGGTACGGTTGTCCGACCTCTGAGAGTGTTGTTAGGAACAGGTTCCACTGTACAGGCCCAGTGCTTGCAACATCAGTTTTGTTGTGATATCTGCTTCCAAACTTAAATTTGTTGCATTGTTGCAGCTGATTAGGTGCTGATCACAATCTAAGCTGGTTCTTCAAGATTGTTGGGACAATTTTTACAGCACGTACAATGACCATTTTGAAAATAAGGACACCTGCAAAAAAAAAAATGGACACCTGATGCAAGTCCCTTAGGTGCCTGTAATTTACAGGTTTCACTGCACTGCCATTGACTGCAATGCCTTGACGGGATCTACTGAAAGGGCTGTGATTTAGAAGCTGCTTGACCTTGACCCTGTTGACTACTGTGCTGAGAAGGTTTTCAGAGATGACGTTATTGATTCATCGCATGTTGACTTTCCAATGTCAGCCCTGCCATGAGGAAGGGGCCGAGCTGAGGGACAGGTGCTTCCCCCAAGAGGAGGGAGGAATGATCAACGAGAATGTTGTGCCAAGTTCACTCACGTGCATCTCAGTAGCTGGATTGACAGTGTTCACGCAGAGGCTCACGAGCATTTGGGACAAGTGACTGGTGTATGACCTGGGGAGGTCGAAAGGAAAGACAAGAGAAAATTAATAAATTTTAGATGAGTGGATATCATATCCAAAAGCTTGCAAATTCTTCTTTCACTGCAGGGATATCATAGAATGATACAGCACTGAAGGAGGCCATTCAGCCCATCGTGCCTGTGCCGGCTCTTTGAAAGAGCCATCCTATTAGTCCCACTCACCTGCTCTTTCCCCATGGCCCTGCACATTTCTCCTTTTCATGTATTTATCCAATTCCATTTTGAAAGTTACTATTGAATCTGCTTCCACCACCCTTTCAGGCAGTGCATTCCAGATCATAACAACTCGCTGCGTAGAAAAAATTCTCCTCATTTCCCCCCTGGATTTTCCTCCAATTATCTTAAATCTGTGTCCTCTGGTTACCAACCCTCCCGCCATTGGAAACAGCTCCTCCCCATCAACTCTTTCAAAACCCCTCATAATATTGACCACCTCTATTAAACCTCCCCTTATCCTTCTCTGCTCTAAGGAGAACAATCCCAGCTTCTCTAGTCTCTCCACACAACTGAATTCCCTCATCCCTGGTATAATTCTGGTAAATCTCCTCTGTACCCCCTCCAAGGCCTTGACATCCTCCTTAAAGTGTGGTGCCCAGAATTGGACACAATATTCTAGCCGAGGTCTAACCAGTGATTTATAAAAGTTTACCATAACTTGCTTTTGTACTCTATGTGTCTCTATTTATAAAAACAAGGATCCCGATATGGGTTTGATTCCTGCCCAGATCGAAGGGATGAAAGCCTTCTCTCCCTATTGACTGTCGGAAACCTACATGAAACACGTTTGACCCGTGTTGACACGGTCGACAGTGAGTGAGGGCTTGTGCCAAACCGGCTTTGAGCTGGAAATCTCACAGAGGCCCAAAGGTTGGCTGGTGTGGGAATGGAAAAATTTACAGTGGTGCAGTCGGATGGTCCTTTTCTGAGATCAGGGTAAAAGGACATAATTAGGTGAGCTGCACAGTGCAAACCTCACCTAGAAGGTTTTGAACGTTCATTCTGAAGGGAGCGGGAAGAGGGTAAAAGTATTTTAAAAATTCAGCGCTGACATCCCTCAACTTGACGAACACAAAAATGACCGAATATACGGAAAAAAGAGAATTTCTAAATTGAAAAATATGGCAATGGGAAATGAATATATGGCTGAATCAATGGATAAACAAATAACAATACCAGCACTGGAATTATCAGTCTGTGCCTTTTATAATGTTTTGCATTATTTTCTCTCTTGTGTTGTTTGTTACGTTGATTTTTGTTTATTGCTAAATTTTTTCAATCTAAATTGAAATCTAAATAAAGCTAATTTTAAGGGAATGAAATAAATCAAGAAACAAGAGGTTAAAAATATCATTCTGTGCCAGCAGTCACGGTTGACGATTTCACTCAGAGGAAATGAGCAATTGTAAATAAATTGTTTATCAAGGTCAAGCAGCCAACTTAAATCAGCGCTGTCTGTTGAAGCCTACCTCATTTTTATAAGCTTGTCAAAGATTCAAAAGGTCAGGCATTTGTTTTGTCAAATGCATTTATATTTATTTAAATGCTGCGGTAGGTGAATTTTAGATTTGGACAGTGTATCACACCTGGGCAAAAATTGCTGCTTATGATCACCACCTACTGGATTTGAAATGGCAGTGCAACTTTTATAGGGAAGGTATGTTAAAGTGCAAATTCACATTACTTTTTAAATGAAAGTACCAGTTCTTATTAAATAACTTATGAAATCACAGTTCCTGAAACAGTTTGAACATCTTTCACTTGAAGACAAGCTTTAATTTTTTTTTGAAAGTATTTCCAGAACAAGGTTATTTTCCTGAAACTTGTTTGTCTTTTGCTGTTTCCAGGCGGATTTGATGTGCCTCTCTGTGAACTGCAGGGCAAGTAAGATTTTAAAATCATGACTGATCTTTCATTCAGAGAAACTAATAAATATTGTTATAGCAATGGTACCGTTCCCTGAATACTATCACCTTTATTTTGGACACATTCGGCATGTGCAAAAACAGATAAAAACATATTAAAAGGTAAGAGGTATCATCGTTTGGAAAAAATAGCTCATGACACAATTGGGAGCCAGACCTAAACCGAGAATGTATATAAAAACAAGATGCACGATCGTAAGGTATTGAACAAGGAAAGGGTTACTGAATAAGTCACAAAACCTGCAGGTGCCAAGGTGTGAAATACTATGGAAAAATGTGCATCTTTTACCCAGTTATTTAAATAATAATGTTAATTCTAGTTGAGTCAATAAACAACTCTTCTCAACTGTGTAGGCCATGATTGTAACTGTGATACAGTTTGTAATCAACAGGTTAACCACTGAGTATTCTTTTTTGTAACACAAAATCTAAAATATGCTAATAGAAGAAAATAATGTTTTATTGCTGTATCAATTTTATTTCAGTCTGGGTGATTGTAAATTACAAGGCACCTTAATACTTTCCATATGATAGAATCATATAGCACAGAAGGAGACCATTTGGCCCATCGTGCCTGTGCCGGCTCTTTGAAAGTCCAACTCCCCCTGCTTTTTCCCCATAGCCTTGCAATTTTTTTCCTTTTCAAGTATTTATCCAATTCCCTTTTGAAAGTTACTGTTGAATCTGCTTCCACCGCCCTTCCAGGCCGTGCATTCCAGATCATAACAAGTCGCTACGTAAAATAAATTTCTCCTCATCTCCTCTCCATATCTTTATGTAAAAATGGTTTTCATCTCTCTTGGTAAGTTCTGCCCTCCATCAGAAATTACAGCTTTGTACAGCCTGGCAACCATATATTTTACCAGCTTAAGGTGAAGTTGGATTAAGTTTCGAGCTCCTTGAATTTTGGCATGCTGAATAATAACATGTGACTTTACCACCAACCACCGGTGAAAAGGTCACATTCTGCACTACAGTAGTTCCTTCATAACAGATTTAACAAGTAGTTATATCTTCATTGGCAGAACTTACAGTGCCAATGAGCCACACTGATAGAATTTCGGATTGGCGTGTTCTCACAATATACCATTTTCTGGGTATGTCTTGAGGCAGTTCTGAGCATTGAGTGGAGTCCTGGCTCTGCTCCAGTATTTTGTAAGTTGAGTCCATTAAATAGCAGGAACATATTCAACTAAATGATAAAAACAAATGGACACTCAATATGTAGAAAGGAAAGAAAGAAAGAAACACTTGCATTTATATAACACTTTGCACAACCTCGGGATGTCCCAAAGCACTTTACAGCCAATTAAGTACTTTTAAAGTTTAGTCACTGTTGTAATGTAGGAAATATGTAGCTCATATTCAGATATTGCAGAAGTTAATAGCATATATGTAAGAATTGTTCTATCCAAAATCTCAGATTTGATCCTTAGATAATCAGTAATGATAAAGCGTCTTATTATATCTTAACCTGGTTAAAAATAAGTTTTTAAAAATCTCTTCTGGCCTATTACACATAACAGGACTCCACTCTGAATGCAGAAGAATATATTCAATTTACTAAATGCTATTAGATTAGGTTTTTTCATTTTATTCTTTAAGGTGCTATAAGGAATAGTTTCTGGGAGACTTCAAATCATTATCTTGAGTCTTTCTTGCAAGGTGTCAAGGTATTATTAATACCTTGTAACAACACTGTGCATTATACCTCACTGCACACTCACAATGAAACCTGAGATCAGGGCTGTCAATCATAGAATGCAGTGGTTCACTGTTAAGATCTAACATGCTGCGGGACATATAAGTGGGCTCAATTGTGCATGTGTATATCCATAGATAACCACAAATGCCGGAAATCCAAAAGAAAAATAGAAAAGGCAGATATAACCAGTCACTTAATGCAAGGCTACAGTCAAAGCATTAACCTATATACACATGTCTGTGTTCATTTATGACTTTGTATGATGTGTGTGCACAAAAGTATGAGTTTGTTTGTCCATGTAGGTATGTATGTATCTGTGTACGTATCTATGAGTATATAGGGTCCATTTGACCAATTGGTGATCCATTATGGATGGAAATTCTGCAGGGTCCACTGCTCTCTGTGCCTGAATTCCTGATATACACTCTTACTGGGCAAAGTTCCTTCTAAAATTGCACCTTATATTTATGTTTCTGTATGTAAATGGCTAGTCTGTGTAAAAATGTGTGCATGTGCATTTATTTTTGTGTTTCTAGGTGTCTATGTGTATCTGCATATACTGATCTGTTTGTGTATATATATTTTCCTGAGTACGTGTATCTGTGTATGTGATTCTGTTAGTATATATTTAGCTGCCTGAGTGCGTGTAGATGTTTGTGTATATGTATCTGTGACTGTGTATCTGTTTATGTTTATCTGTGTCTGCCTATTTGTCGACATACATTTATCTGTTTGTATATGTGCAACTGTGTATGTGTATTTGCCTGTAAATCCATATATGTCTGTGTACACCCATCTATGTATGTGCATTTGTCTATGGATAGAAATCTGTCTTTGTATCTATATCTATCTGTATACATATCTTCCTGTGTACACCATCTCTCTAAGCATATTTATATGCCTGTGTATACTTCTATGGCTATGTATATGCATTTGTGTATGGTATCTGTGTATATGCATCTGTGAATGTATATCTGCCTGTGAACACATATCTGTCTGTGTATGTTTATCTGTATATGCATATCATTCCATGCATTTGTCCATTGCACACATCTGTCTGTATACATGTGTGTATGTGTAACTGTGCATACATATCTGTCTACAACTATATCTGTGTATACATACCTGCCTGTGTATGTGTATCTGTCTGTGCACATGCATCTGTTTTGTGTATATATATATCTCTCTCTGTATATGCATATCCATCTATGTATATGTATCTGTCTGTGTATGTATATCTGTGCATACATATTTGTCTATAACTATATCTGGCTGTGATTACATATTTGTGTAAGTATATCCATCTGTGTAAGTGCATCGGTCTATGTATATGTATCTATATCTTTCTGTGTATACGTATCTGCCTGTGTGCATATCTGTTTGCATTTATATATACCTGTCTGTGTACACGTATCTGTCTGTGTAAATATTTGGCTGTTTTGTAGGGGTGGCCTGTGTGTGTGCATGTGTGCACGTGTGCGTGTTTGTGCATGTGTGCAAATATATGTACTGTATTTTCTGGCGTGGAAGATATGCTGATTTATGAGAAGGTCTGAATGATTGGACTATGTATCTGACTTGAATTTCTTGATTTTTAAAAACACAGTTTTCGATTTCATCAATAAATTGATGAAGTTTTCCCTGGGGTACAGTTTGACAGGCTCTGACAAATTGTGCTGTCTTACCCAAGTGGTCATTTTCATTGTGTCTAGACAGTGACTATTGGCACACAATTCAATCATAGAAGAATTAAGCTGAGCAATGTTTTCCATTAACATTGTCTTCCAACCAATATTGATATCTTAGAGTTCACTTGCTACATAACTGGTAATCCAGGGGTATTGTCCCCCACTGGGAAAGTCACAATGTCAAGGATGTAGAACAGACAGTAAAAAAAAGGGGCAAAACTTCCTCATCAATACAACTTTAATAACTGAGATCTGGTCATTAATTACCACTAGAGATAATAAAAATACATAAAACGGATCTATCCCTATGCAGCTGATGAATTGGGCATTCCAACTGAAACATTGTGGCATACTGACAGAGAACAATTACATAGAATTACATAGAATTTACAGCATAGAAACAGGTCATTTGGCCCAACTGGTCTATGCCAGCGTTTATGCTTCACACGAGCCTCCTCCCACTCTTCTTCATCTAACCCTATCAGCATATCCTTCCATTCCTTTCTCCCTCATGTGTTTATCTAACTTCCCCTTAAATGTATCTGTGTGGCATCTATCACAAGACCATCCCTATGCATCTATGATGTTGCCGTGTTATCCAAGTCCTACCTGGCTGCACGGGCGTCTAAATATTGAATTTCATTATGAGACGGATTCACAAATTTTTGTTTCAAAAACAAATTGAACAAGATAGAGCACAGTGCAGTACTGCACATGTACAGAAATAAGGAACATGATACCATTAATGTGTAGAAAAAGAGGCATGGTCACTTGCTCATGCAGGAGGATGCTTCTTAATCCAAATTGGGAAATATTTTGATTCTTGCAAAAAAAAAATGTTTTGATTCACATCATTATTTCACATCCTTTTTGCTTGTTGGATGAATTCTTGTGTTAATCCCTATACATCTTCATTTGAAACTAATTGAACTAATCTATCAATGGATTAAAAAAAAGTTCTGTTTTAGTAAAATATCTATTATACACAGAGACATGTTCAATTTGTGTGACTAATTCACTCTCAAGGTGATATGAATTTCTGCCCACAACACAGATTTGTCATGGATTTTATATTAAATGATGTCGTCCTATTCCATCTAAGTCTGACATGGCTGCCCAGGTGTCTGAATGGTCAATTATTATGAGACAAATTTTTGTTTAAGAACAAACTGAATTTGTTTCAATGTTACATGGAATGTCATAGAATTTATAGCCATTCGGCCCAACTGGTCTATGCCGGTGTTCATGCTCCACACGAGCCTCCTCCCACCCTACTTTATCTCACCCTATCTGCATATCCTTCTATTCCTTTCTCCCTCATGTGCTTATCTAGCTTCCCTTAAATGCATCTTAGCACGCCTCTTTATATTTAAAAACATAAAATGCTGTAAATGTGCAGAGAATCAGTCAGCGTGTGGAAGAGTAAGGTTAATGTTTCAGGTTGAAACTGTCCATCTCAACCCTTTCTATTTAAATGTACTCTAATCCCAGTTTGGGCAATGCCCTGGGATTGCCGTCTATATCGCAAGATATTGATATAAAATAGCTCAGTCCAATTTTGATTTTAGTGGGAAAATATCTTACTGTAGGCTGTGCTTAGGCATTGTATCAATCTGGAGATAGTAATAAAACACAATAACGAGCACCATCATTTATTAATGCTATAAAGACCTATACAACCCACTTAACTCCACACCTGGTAAGCGTAAACCATGCGTAAGTTCTTTGTTATTTAAAAGACAAATTACTTCTCTCAATTTTTTATATGTGGAAGCTTGATGGGTTAAGTAAATAAAAATAAAAGTACCATATTTAAGTGGGTAGCTCTGCAATCCATACACACACACAGCATATTTAAGAGGCATGTTAATGATGCCAATTTTTACCATCGCAAATTTTAATCTGTTCACTGTTCACCTTAAACGGGTCAGTTATGCAACTCATTATTCATGAACTACTGGAGTCCAGCCAGTTTAAATGTAATTCTTTGGAGTTCTTTAATCAGCCCATTGTGTTGCAGGCCTAAAAAGTCTTTTCTAAAATGCCTTTCGTTCACCCTTAAAAACGTCAGTGGTATATTTTACGTACAGTCTTCTTGAGTGTGTCAGTTGTGGCTCAGTGAGTAGCACTCTCACCTCTGAAGTTAGAAGGTTGTGGGATCAAGTCCCACTCCAGAGACTTAAGCACAAATCTTGGCTGACACTCCCAGTACTGAGGGAGTGCTGCACTGTCGGACATGCCGTCTTTTGGATGAGACCTTAAACCGAGTCTGCCCTCTCAGGTGGATGTAAAAGATCCAGTGGCACTATTTCGAAGAAGAGCAGGAGAGTTCTCCCTGGTGTCCTGGCTAACATTTATGCCTCGACCAACATCACTAAAACAGGTTATCTGGTCATTATCATATTGCTGTTTGTGGGACCTTGCTGTGCGCAAATTAGCTGCCGTGTTGCCCACATTACAGCAGTGACTACACTTCATTGGCTGTAAAGCGCTTTGGGCCGTCGTGAAAGGCGTTACATAAATGCAAGTCTTTCTTTCTATATGCATCCTGGATAATGATTTAATGTTAATTGAAATTTAAGTAAAGATATCTGCTACACTCTGCCACTGTTAGTATTGATAGGAAAATTTCAGTAATGGCCAGAGTTCCATTGCACCATCTATCAGGTGGTATTGGAATTTTAGGAGTCTCCCATTGATCTGAGTGTTTCCTTGATGCACTGCCAACATTGCAGGAGTCATAAAAAAATCATTGGACGCACTTAGAATGGAGAATTGCTGAAAATGCACAGCAGGTCAGTCAACACCTGATAGAGAAAGATAGGTTAATGTTTTGCGTGTGATCCTTCATCAGAACAGAGAATTTTGTTTTGTTTCTTTAACTCCCAACAGCTAAGAGCAATGGGGGAGAATTTTCCATGGGGTTTCTCTCAATCTCCTGCCATAACTTCAATTGAATATTGGCAGAAACCCTGCAGAAGTGGAATAAACAGACATTTTTTAGTCGTTTGTGTCATTTCTCTGGGGATTTTGCTGATCTCTTGCCGAAAACCCCCCATGGAAATTCCAGGCGTAAATGTGCATTTCTTGGGGAGGAAAAATATTTGAGCAGTCATCCATCAGTTTAATCTCAGGGCAAGTGACTCAATGAGGTGCCTTCAGCTGCCTAGGCTCTAAGCTCTGGAATTCCCTCCCTAAACCTCTCTGCCTCTCTACCTCTCTCCTCCTTTAAGACGCTCCTTAAAACCTACCTCTTTGAACAAGCTTTTGGTCAACTGTCCTAATATCTCC
The DNA here is from genome assembly GCF_035084215.1 of Heptranchias perlo. Lineage (NCBI taxonomy): Eukaryota > Metazoa > Chordata > Chondrichthyes > Hexanchiformes > Hexanchidae > Heptranchias > Heptranchias perlo. Next base: position 123,719,469 of record NC_090327.1, read on the forward strand.
TTATGCGACTCGGTGTCAAATTTTCTTTGATAATCGTTCCTGTGAAGCGCCTTGGGACATTTTACTACGTAAAAGGCGCTATATAAATGCTAGTTGTTGTTGTGTTTCAAATTGCATCTAAATGTTCCACAAAGAAAAAAAATTTGCTCAGCACTTTTAGATAAAGCCTGTACCGCTTTAATTTCACTGTATAGAGTGGACATGTGTTGGACGGATGTCATTTTACAGAATCCTCGTTCAAAAAGCAATGCCATGCTTTTTGGCCACATGCTTTTTTTTAGCATTGAAAAACTATGACGCGATCTTTTCTAAATATGAGCCTAAGTTCAGTCCCAAATTCTACTCTGAGTCTCTGGAGAGATATATATGAAAATGTACCCTACATGGTATATTTTGACAGATAGACAAAAATGGACAGGGAAAATGAACAGCAAACCCTGTGTGACAAGTGCATTTGGCTACTAGACTTATCTTATGCCTTGATCCGATGTCACTCCAGTCTTTGAAAGCAATGGAGCATCATATTGTTGTTTTAAGTTAAAAGTAGCAAGGAACATTGGACCAGCAGGAGGCCATTCAGTCCCTCGAGCCCGTTCAGCCATTCAATTAGATTATGGCTGATCTGTATCTTAACTCCATCTACCTGCCTAACAAAAATCTATCAATCTCAGTTTTGAAATTTTCAATTGACCCCGAGCCTCAACAGCTTTTTGGGGGAGAGAATTCCAGATTCCCACTACCCTTTGTGTGAAGAAGTGCTTCCCGACCTCCTGAATGGCCTAGCTCTAATTTTAAGGTTATGCCCCCTTGTTCCGGACTCCCCCACCAGAGGAAATAGTTCCTCTCGATCTAGAGTGACAAAACTCTGCCAGTGACATCTGCTGGTAGACTGTCATGATGTCTACCTTATGGGTCAGAATGAGTTCTCTTATAGTGATTGCTATTGTGAATCATGGATGGAACTGACAGTCTGGTAACCATGGCGGACTTCCACAAAAACATTCCCTAACTGGAATTTAAATGTAATACAGTATTGTGGGATTTATCATTCATTTTTCCCGCCCCTGACTGTATTGAAATGAAGAAGAGTAAGTTTCAATCGGATCTCAGTGATTCTGTCTGGCATTGGACCTTGGATCCAAGAAGTAGGTTATGAGATTGTCTGTGAATTCACTGGATCTCAGCAAACCTAGGAAGTGATTATGACTCTTTTGTTTGTGCTACAGTTATTTCTCCATGTCTTGTGTCAAATAACCAACAAACCCAAAGCAAGATCATATTCCAGACAAGCCAACGGTCACAACATAAAACAACATAACCTTATGCCACTCATTGATTGCAAACTGCTTATTGAAGTTTTGTACTGTTAAATGCCTTTAGTTTTAGTATGATCAAAATGTGGCCAAACTAAATCCACAAATAGACACACACACACAAATACACGCAGACACAAATACACACATACACAAATACACACACACAAATACACACACACAAAAATACACGCACACACAAATACACGCTGACAGAAATACATACACACAAATAAACACACACATAAATACGCACACCCCACACAAATACACACACACCACATGCACCCACATACACAACTACACACACCCCACATACATAAATACACACACCCCACATGCACCCACAATCACAAATACACACACCCCACATGCATCCACATACACAAATACACACACCCTTACACACAAATACACACATAAGTACACACCCCACATGCACCCACATCACAAATACACACATCCTTGCACACAAATACACACACAAATACATGCACTAATACACACCCTACACAAATACACACCCCTACACAAATACACACACCCTACACAAGTGCACACAACCTACATGCACCCACACACACAAACACATGCATCCACACACACAAATACACACACGCTCACAGACAAATACGTGCACCCACAACACAAATAAACACACACACACATTGTGACAAATACATTATTCTACAGGTAGTGCCTTGTCCTCATATATGACCACCCTACTTGTGGGCTGTATGCAGATTTGGCATCAAATCTGGAACCTTTCTGGTGTATAATTTGATCCCGAGGAACACCCATACTACAACTGTGTGAATTTTACTCTCTGAGTGAGATTGTCGTTTTTCGTCGAAAGTTGTGTTATGGCCCCATGTCTATCAGGTATTTGATTGAGACTCTCCAAACTCATTTTGCATATGATTCTTATCCCCTAATAGAGGGAGGAGACTTCATGTCACACTGTTGAAAGGCTTCCTCTTCCATTGCACCACACAGTGTCCACAAAGTTTACCCTAACAGAGATTTGAACTTATCAGAGCTGATTGTCAATGGACTCCACTGTAATTAACATTCCTGAACATCTGATGTCACTGTGATTTTCCTGACTTCAGGTTCAAGTACGAATTTGAAGGTCGCCAATTTGTTTTTTTGTGTGGAGGTGAATTCCAAACCACATCGATCTATAAATCAATACATTTCTTAGCGATTATCCCACCTTGTGTCTGAAATGCCTGTAGACTGTGCTGATTAGTTATCTATTAACCAATCACATTTTGCACGAGATGGCCTGATTGTATTCACACCATTGTACTTAGTTGTCGAATAATGAAGTGGCAAATGTGCCAGGCCAGAGCAATGAGGTTGAGTGGAGGTGGGAACTTGCTGGATTTTGTTGTTTAATAGTAATGACAACAGCCTTGAGACTCCCAGCCTCAACATCCACCCTGTTGATCTCCACAGGCCGCCAGACCCCGACCCAGGCTTCACCTCCATGCCTCAGTCTCTGGTTCAGCCCCAGGAATCCACATGTTCATAGCCTCAGCCCCAGTAACTCTTCTGTCCACCTCATACCCCATATTTTGCCAATCCAGGACGCTTGCTAGGCTTGTTCCGGTCTTGAATTTTCCTGCTCTTAGTTGCCAGCTCACAGGGAGCTAATCCCATTCCCATCCCTACTTCGGCACATGCCTTGTGTACATTTCCATTCCCAGTTCCCACCTTGCCCCAACTGCTCCATTCATCAGCTGCATGCTCAATTTTACAACCAGCTGTTCCATTCCCTGAGTCCATGCTTCCTTCCCAACCTGACTCTTCTGCTCTGCCCTGCGGCCCACACCCCCAGACTACCTCTGGGCAAAGCCATGGGAGAGGTTTCATGAAGTGTTTAATAAAGAAGATTAAATAATAACAAAAGCCACTTATTTTATTTCTAGTTTTTAAATGAAATTTATTTTCACTATTTGTATAATGAAGAAAGAGGTTATCATTTAAAATAAACCCTAACTGCCCCATCCTCCTCTCTCAACAACCTTTCCAATGACACACCAGCTGGGAACAACCTCCTCCCTGTATCACTCACCCAACCTAACACTTCACCCGTGGACTCTGCCAGCAGATCAACAATCATTGATCATCTCCGCATTTCCCTCCAGAATGTCCATTCACTCACAAACAAGGCCTTTGCAATCCATGAGCTCTCTGCAGCCTTTGACATAGTTGACCATGCCATCCTCCTCCAACGCCTCTCCTCCACTGTCCAGCTCAGTAGGACTGCCCTCGCCTGGTTCCACTCCTGTTCATCGAACTGTAGCCAGAGCATTGGCTTCTCTTCCCGCTCTCACACCTATTCCTCTGGGTGTCTTTCCTCAGTCTCCTCCTCTTCCTCATCTACATGCTTCCCCTTGGAGACATCATCCAAAGACATGGGGTCAGGTTCCCACACATATGCTGATGACACCCAGCTCTATCTCTCCACCATCTCTCTTGACCCCTCCACTGCCTCTATATTGGGAGACTGCTTGTCCTACATACAGTCCTGGATTCCCTCCAGTTAAACAGTGGGAAGAGCAAAGCCATTGTCTTCGCCCCCCCCAACAAACTTTATAACCGATTCCATGCCCCATCCCCAGCCACTGCCTCAGGTGAACCAGACTGTTCGTGTCTTTGGCATCCTATATTATAACTGTGACTACACTTCAGAAAGTATTTCACCCCTCGTAACCTTGAGCTCATCCAAAACTCTGCTGCCCGAATCCTAACTTGCACCAAGTCCTGTTCACCCACAACCTCTGTGCTTGCTGATCTACATTGACTCCTGGTCTGGCAACGCCTCGATCCTTGTTTTCAAATCCCTCCATGGCCTCGCCCTCTCCCTATCTCTCTAACCTCCTCCAGCCCTACAACCCTCTGAGATCTCTGCACTCCTCCAATTCTGGCCTCTCGTGCACCCCCAATTTTCATCACTCCACCATTGGAGGCCGTGCCTTCAGCTGCCTAGGCCCTAAGCTCTGGAATTCCCTCCCTAAACCTCTCCGCCTCTCTTATTCTCTCTCCTCCTTTAAGATGCTTCTTAAAACCTACCTCTTTGACCAAGCTTTTGGTCGCCTGTCCTAATATCACCGTATGTGGCTCGGTGTCAAATTTTGTTTGGTAACGCCCCTATGAAGCGCCTTGGGACGTTTTACTACGTTAAGGGCACGACATAAATGCAAGTTATTGTTGTTTGAATAGTTGACATGCGAGCATGGATGAATGTTCCAGATTTTTAATTACCTCTGGGGATCAGGATGATTTTATGCAGAAATTTCCCTTGGTGGGTTAAATAGATGGGGTAGAGTCTGTGATCGGATAAGGTAGCACATGGACTGTGGAAGTTACAGAGCTTGATGGGCTGAGTGGCCTTTTCTCATTTCATGCTTTCTTGTGTTCATATGAGGCCTGGGAACGGTTCAGCGCTGGAAAAGACAACTGGGGAAATAGTCTTTAAAAGAAAGAAATAACTTACATTTATTTATATAGTGCCATTTACAACCTCAGGACATCCCAAAACACTTTATAGCCAATTAAGTACTTTTTGTAGTGTAGTCTTTTGAAGGGGGTTGGAGTACAAGAGTAAAGGAGTCTTCGTACAGTTGCACAGGACTTTGGTGAGACCGCACCTGGAGTACTGCAAACAGTTTTGGTCTCCTTATCGAAGGAAGGATACTTGTCTTAGAGGCGGTGCAACAAAGGTTCACTAGATTAATTCCTGGGATGAGAGGGTTGTCCTATGAGGAAAGGTTGAGTAGAATGGGCCTATACTCTCTGGAGTTTAGAAGAATGAGAGGTGATCTCATTGAAACATATAAGATTCTGACAGTACTTGACAGGGTAGATGCTGAGAGATTGTTTCCCCTAATATTGAATCGGGGACAGGGACTCGATAAAATTAACATAAGTAAAGCAACAGTAATGAAGAAAATAATAGCACTAAAGAGTGACAAATCCCCAGGACCAGATGGTTTCCATCCCAGGGTTTTAAAGGAAGTAGGTGAGCACATTGCGGATGCCCTAACTATAATCTTTCAAAGTTCTCCAGATTCAGGAACTGTCCCTCTAGATTGGAAAATTGCACATATCACTCTGCTTTTTAAGAAAGGAGAGAGAGGGAAACCGGGGAATTATAGACCAGTTAGCCTAACATCTGTTGTGGGGAAAATGCTGGAGTTTATAATTAAGGATAGGGTGACTGAACACCTTGAGAATTTTCAGTTAATCAGAGAGAGCCAGCATGGATTTGTGAAAGGTAGGTCGTGCCTGACAAACCTGATTGAATTTTTTGAAGAGGTGACTAAAGTAGTCAACAGGGGAATGTCAATGGATGTTATTTATATGGACTTCCAGAAGGCATTTGATAAGGTCCCACATAAGAGACTGTTAGCTAAGATAGAAGCCCATGGAATCGAGGGAAAAGTACGGACTTGGTTAGGAAGTTGGCTGAGCGAAAGGCGACAGAGAGTAGGGATAATGGGAAGGTCCTCACATTGGCAGGATGTGACTAGTGGAGTCCCGTAGGGATCTGTCTTGGGGCCTCAATTATTCACAATATTTATTAACGACTTAGATGAAGGCATAGAAAGTCTCATATCTAAGTTTGCCGATGACACAAAGATTGGTGGCATTGTAAGCAGTGTAGATGAAAACATAAAATTACAAAGAAATATTGATAGATTAGGTGAATGGGCAAAACTGTGGCAAATGGAATTCAATGTAGACAAATGTGAGGTCATCCACTTTGGATCAAAAAAGGATAAAACAGGGTACTTTCTAAATGGTAAAAAGTTAAAAACAGTGGCTGTCCAAAGGGACTTAGGGGTTCAGGTACATAGATCATTGAAGTATCATGAACAGGTGCAGAAAATAATCAAGAAGGCAAATGGAATGCTGGCCTTTATATCTAGAGGACTGGAGTACAAGGGGGAAGAAGTTATGCTGCAGCTATACAAAACCCTGGTTAGACCGCACCTGGAGTACTATGAGCAGTTCTGGGCACCGTACCTTCGGAAGGACATATTGGCCTTGGAGGGAGTGCAGCGTAGGTTTACTAGAATGACACCCGGACTTCAAGGGTTAAGTTACGAGGAGAGATTACACAAATTGGGGTTGTATTCTCTAGAGTTTCAAAGGTTAAGGGGTGATCTGATCGAAGTTTATAAGATATTAAGGGGAACAGATAGGGTGGATAGAGAGAAACTATTTCCGCTGGTTGGGGATTTTAGGAGTAGGGGGCACAGTCTAAAAATTAGAGCCAGACCTTTCAGGAGCGAGATTAGAAAACATTTCTACACACAAAGGGTTGTAGAAGTTTGGAACTCTCTTCCGCAAACGGCAATTGATACTAGCTCAATTGCTAAATTGAAATCTGAGATAGATAGCTTTTTGGCAACCAAAGGTATTAAGGGTTATGGGCCAAAGGCAGGTATATGGAGTTAGATCACAGATCAGCCATGATCTTATCAAATGGCAGAGCAGGCACGAGGGGCTGAATGGCCTACTCCTGTTCCTATGTTCCTATGGAGAGTCTAGAACTAGGGGGCATAGTCTCAGGATAAGGGTTCGGCCATTTAAGACTGAGATGAGGAGGAATTTCTTCACTCAAAGAGTTGTGAATCGTTGGAATTCTCTACCCCAGAGGGCTGTGGATGCTCAGTCTTTGAGTATATTCAAGGCTGAGATAGATACATTTTTGGACTCTAGGGGAATCAAGGGATATGGGGATCGGGCAGGAAAGTGGAGTTGAGGTCAAAGATCAGCCATGATTTTGTTGAATGGTGGAGCAGGCTCGAGGGGCCATATAGCCTACTCCTACTCCTATTTCTTATGTTCTTATATTCTTAGTCACTGTTGTAATGAAGGAAACGCTGCAGCTAATTTGAGCACAGCAAGGTCCCACAAAAGGAGATTGCGGGGGCTCTGACACATATATTCAGAACCTCTCTGGCCACAGGGGATGTGCCAGAGGACTGGAGAACCGCTAATGTAATACCATTATTCAAGAAGGGGAGTAGGGAAAAACCGGGGAACTACAGGCCAGTGAGCCTAACATCAGTGGTAGGAAAATTATTGGAAAAAATTCTGAAGGACAAAATTAGTCTCCACTTGGAGAAGCAAGGATTAATCAGGGATAGTCAACATGGCTTTGTCAAGGGAAGATCATGTCTGACTAATTTGATTGAATTTTTTGAGGGGGTGACTAGGCGTGTGGATGAGGGTAACGCAGTGGATGTGGTATACATGGATTTCAGTAAGGCCTTCGATAAAGTCTGGAGACTGGTCAAGAAGGTACGAGCCCATGGAATCCAGGGTGCCTTGGCACTTTGGATACAAAACTGGCTTAGTGGCAGAAGGCAGAGGGTGATGGTCGAAGGTTGTTTTTGTGACTGGAAGCCTGTGGCCAGTGGGGTACCACAGGGATCGGTGCTGGGTCCCTTGCTGTTTGTGGTCTACATTAATGACTTGGATATGAATGTAAAAGGTATGATCAGTAAGTTCGCTGATGATACAAAGATTGGTAGGGTGGTAAATAGCGAGGAGGATAGCCTCAGTCTGCAGGACGATATAGATGGGTTGGTCAGATGGGCGGAACAGTGGCAAATGGAATTTAACCCGGAAAAGTGCGAGGTGATGCACTTTGGAGGGACTAACAAGGCAAGGGAATACACAATGAATGGGAGGACCCTAGGCAAGACAGAGGGTCAGAGGGATCTTGGTGTGCAAGTTCACAGATCCCTGAAGGCGGCGGAACAGGTAGATAAGGTGGTAAAGAAGGCATATGGGATACTTGACTTTATTAGCCGAGGCATAGAATATAAGAGCAAGGAGGTTATGATGGAGCTGTATAAAACACTGGTTAGGCCACAGCTGGAGTACTGTGTGCAGTTCTGGTCGCCACACTACAGGAAGGATGTGATCGCTTTGGAGAGGGTGCAGAGGAGATTCACCAGGATGTTACCAGAACTGGAGCGCTTCAGCTATGAGGAGAGACTGGGAAGATTGGGTTTGTTTTCCTTGGAGCAGAGGAGGCTGAGGGGGGACATGATTGAGGTGTACAAAATTATGAGGGGCACAGATAGGATGGATACTAAGGAGCTTTTTCCCTTCGTTGAGGGTACTATAACAAGGGGACATAGATTCAAGGTAAAAGGCGGGAGGTTTAGAGGGGATTTGAGAAAGAACTTTTTCACCCAGAGGGTGGTTGGAGTCTGGAACTCACTGCCTGAAAGGGTTGTGGAGGCAGGAACCCTCACAACATTCAAGAAGCATTTGGATGAGCACTTGAAATGCCATAGCATACAAGGCTACGGACCAAATGCTGGAATATGGGATTAGAGTAGACAGGGCTGATGGCCGGCGCGGACACGATGGGCCGAAGGGCCTCTATCCGTGCTGTATAACTCTATGACTCTAAAAAGCAATGTGATATCAACCAGATAATCTGTTTCTAGTGATGTTGGTTGAGGGATAAGTATTGACCAGGACACCAGGGAGAACTCCCCTGCTCTTCTTCGAATAGTGTCTTAAGATTTTTTACATCCATCTGAGAGGGTAGAATTGGCTTAACACCTCATCCAAAAGACGGCACCTCTGACAATGCAGCACTCCCTCAGTATTGCCCTGGGAGTGTCAGCCTGGATTATGTAATCAAGTCACTGGAGCTGGACGTGAACCCACAGCCTTCTAGCTCAGAGATGAGAATGCTACCAACTGAGCCATGGCTTACACACCCAGAGGAGGAAATCTTAAGCTTCCCCCCCCCACCCCCCCAAGAAAAGCAATATATTAAAAATCACACAGAATGAATGATCCTGCGAAACTAACAGCAACAAAGATCTGCGTCTGAGATTAATCATTTTTCCATTTTTTCCAGCGTGGAACCAATTTTGAGATTTTTTTTTCAACATCTCTAATTGCTTCTAACATTTGTTTAATGGAGGATAGTCTCAGTTATAAATAATAGCAGGTAAAAAGAATCACCTCCTGGTTCTGCTCTATTTGGGTGTAAATAAAGCATGTTATGAACAAATACCCTTCCTTTAATTACTGCCATCTGTTTGATGTAGGCCCATTATACAGTTTGGGAGTTAAGTTCGGTTAGGAGGGGATTTCATGCAGAACCTTTGGAGAAAGCTATCTCTCATTCACAGCTGCGTATCGTAAATACTCAGCCATTTCTTTGCACAACTTTAGATTTTAACTTTCTTCTTTTGGAGATGTTCAGAAATTCCAGCAACGTTAATGGATGAAACTTCCTGGCACGTCCAAGAGGCCAGAAATGCTGAGCGAGGGTAGGAAGCTCCTTTCCGTTTTCACATCTGTAGGTATCATTTAATTCACAAATAAAATGTACAAAAAGTGCCACATTTATTGAAAAAAACTTTAAAAAATGAATGGGTACATAGAATTTACAGCACAGAAACAGGGCATTGGGCCCAACTGACCTCCATGGCCTCGCCCCTCCCTATCTCTGTAACCTCCTCCAGCCCAACAACCCTCCGAGATGTGTGCGCTCCTCCAATTCTGGCCTCTTGCGCATCCCCGATTTCCATCGCTCCACCATTGACAGCCGTGCCTTCAGCTGCCTAGGCCCTAAGCTCTGGAATTCCCTCCCTAAACCTCTTCCCTTCCTCCACCTCTCTACCTCTCTCTCCTCCTTTAAGACGCTCCTTAAAACCTACCTCTTTGACCAAGCTTTTGGTCACCTGTCCTAATATCTCCTTGCGTGGCACAGTGTGAAATTTTATTTGATAATCGCTCTTGTGAAGCGCCTTGGAACGTTTTACTACGTTAAAGGCGCTATATATAAATGAAAGTTGTAGTTGTTGTTAATCTATGCCGGTGTTTATGCTCTGAATGAGCCTCCTCCCTCTCTACTTCATCTCACCCTATCAGCATATCCTTCTATTCCTTTCTCCCTCATGAACTTTTCTAGCTTCCCCTTAAATGCCTCTATACTATTCGCCTCAACCACTCCATGTGGTAGCAATTTCCATATTCTAACCTTGAATGTTGTATACACATTCCAGTTTTGATTGTATGGAATGCTATCTTTGTGTGAATTGAGCCACAGAAAAACATGCTCAGAAGGACACAATATAAATAAAAAAAGAGAAGAAAGAACTTGCATTTATATAGCGCCTTTCAAGACCCAAAGTGCTTTACAGCCAATGAAGTACTTTTTGAAGTGTAGTCACTTTTGTAATGTAGGAAACGCGGCAGCCAATTTACACACAGCAAGGTCCCACAAACAGCAATGAGATAGTGACCAGACGATCTGTTTTTAGAGGGATAAATATTGGTCAGAACTCCCCTGTCCTTCTTCAGGATAGTGCTGTGGGATCTATTACATTCACTTGAGAGGTCAAATGTCAGTTTAACATCTAATCTGAAAGATGGCACCTCCAACAGTGCAGTACTTCAGTGGGTGTGTCAGCCTAAATTATGTGCTTAAGTCCCATGGATTGGGACTTGAACCCACAACCTTCATAACTCAGAGGCAAGAGTGCTACCAACTGAGCCATGGCTGACACACCTGAGAGTTGAGTGGGCACACTGTTCCCCTTAAGGGTAACGAAAAATCTTCTTATTTCATATTATTACCTGTATCTGCAGAATAAATGTGTTTGGCGGTCATTTTATCTGAATTGTTGTGGGAGCAGAAATTTCAGGAATGTTGGTAGAATTGGAGTTTAAAAATGTATAAATACTGTACATGCACGCACATAAATCGAAATGTCCACAGTATTTTACACCCTTTTGTGCAAACACACATACACACAGCTATTCCTTCCACATGAAGCTTAAAATTCATGTTCTAAGGCACAAATACGGGAGAACTCTGTCTTCGACGATGGTTTGTGAAGACTTAAAAAAGTCACTTCTTACTAAGACACATGTAACTGGAAATGCTAGAAATGCAGAATCAAATGGCAGTGGGCCAAATCTTCCTGGGAAAATAACAGTGTGTTAACGACGCACGCCGTTACTAATGCGCAAATCTGCCAGCAAGATTTGGACAACTGGCATCTCGCCCTCAACCTCACCGATATTTTTAAGAACTTGCTGGATTTGAACATTAATTGTCTATTAAATTCACCGCAGAAAGTTAGGGCTCATAATTAACAGCGTAAGCACCCTTTTATCAACGTGACAATTGTTAATACAATGCCAATCAACCTTTCTGGCCCAGAATGGGAACAATTGAAACTGTTCAATCTCGTTCCTGCAGGTAGTAAATTCTTACTAGAGATTCTTTATCTTACTTTACCTTTCTGTCTCTTTTTTTTTCTCTCCCTAAATCCAATCTTTCTTTCCTCCTCTTTATTTCTCTTTTTGATCTGGCTCTAAATCACCCTCCTTCTTCCCCGTCGATCCGCTGTTTATTTCTCAATCCTTAAATCTCATTAGTTAAGGAGATAGACTGTTGGTCCTGTTGTTCACTGAGGTTCCAGATGCCCTGTTGCTCTCACCGTGACGTTATCAGCTCGCACTTCCAGAAAGTTACCGCGCAAAATTTTTTCGAGCTGAAGGGTGCAGGAAGAAATCTAACTAATGGTGCATGAGGCGGGATGCCCCACTCCAGCAGGATCCAGTCCCGTACCACTTTTACTCATGTTTGTATGCAAGTGGCTTCAATTATTTTTCCCACTAGCTGGTTGTGATGTGCAAAAGCTTTTCTTAAATAGTTTAGAGTTTTCATTTGAAAATTTATTTTCCACCTCTGGCTTTTGGAGAAACAAATCAGCTGAAATTTGTGGTAAAATGACATTTCTCAAGCATTAGGCATGGGACAATTTAAACATTCTTTCAAACCTTTGTTTGAAAATGTTGCTGTTGGAAGTGAATTCTTCCTGGTTTCGTCTATCCTTCAAGAGGAATCCTCAGCCAACTAGATCTTTGGTTTAGCTCTTGTAGTTCTTTAATCCCATTCCCAAAGTCTTGACCTTTCAACCAAGGCAACGTACATTTTGAGATAAAGGACACAAGCAAAAGTAATTGGGAAATTGGAAGGTTGGGAAGTTTTGTCCTAAAATATTTGGTAGCTCTTAAAAATAGACTGCTTGCCAATCCTAACAGAATTACAATACAATTTAGTAGGAATTGTGTTGTGAGTAACAGCAGATGCTATACCCAAGATGCTTATTTTTTAATTCAATTCACAAAATCTTTTGACAAACAAAATTAACAAAAAAAAATCCTCAAGCAATACTAAATTGGTCTGGCATAATTTAAAAAGAACATTTGATTTGAGTAGAGTAGATGGAAAGGTCATGGGGGGGAGGTGAGGGCGGGGGTCAGGGAAAGACTTTCACTTTTAATAAATCTTTTTCAAAAAGCCACGATTCGTTTTATGAAGCTCTCTATGTGCTTTGACTGGGACAGGATGAATGACAAAAGAACCACTTATATTTCAATTAGGGTAATGTCAGCAAGGACATCTTCATCGATGGGGAAGCAGTCATCCAGTACAAGGCCATAACGTGTATGTAGAGAGCTATGAGTTCACCATGAAGTGGCTCTGTTCTGTGAAGACAGTGCCTTGATTACATCTATACCCTGGACTAACTCCGCCACAGTTTGTCTGAGGCATCAACTGCAGCACCTATCAGCATTTATTACATCTAAAGAGACTGACTTGCATTTATATAGCACCTTTCACGACCTCAGGATGTCCCAAAGCACTTTACAGCCAATGAAGTACTTTCTTGAAGTGCAATGTAGGAAACACAGCAGCAAATTTGTGCACAGCAAGGTCCCACAAACAGCATTGTGATAATGACCAGACAATCGGTTTTACTGATGTTGATCGAGGGATAAATATTGGCCAGGACACTGAGGAGAACTCCCCTGCTCTCCTTCAAAATAGTGCCATGGGATCTTTTATGTCCACCTGAAAGGACAGACGGAGCCTCATCTAAAAACGGCACCTCCGACATTGGAAGCATCAGCTGGATTTGTGCTTAAGACTCTGGAGTGGGACTTGAACCTACAGCCTTCTTGCCACATAGGTGAGAGTGCTACTCACTGAGCCAAGGCTGACACCCTCAACAGGGCATAATAGACTGCAGCTGCCCATGTAACTCTACTCCATCAGAGGCACAAATAAAGTGAGTCACAGACTAACTTTCAACCAAGGGGGTCACAATTCCAAACAGTTTTTTTCACAAGCATCACAAAGCTAAGTACAGATAAGGGAGGCCACTCGGGGTCCATTGGGTTCAGCCCCTCATAGAAATCTACAGACTCACCATCACAACCTCGAGCTATCTCCTGAATTATTTCAGAGTTTTGGCTTCTACAATATATGCAGAAAACCATTCCAGGTATTAAGCTGCTTGAGCATTGCTCTCAAGAAACCCATTGTAAGGCTTACTTCTAACAACAGGAGCACATAAACGGATCCCAGGTTCCAAGCTCAGAAACTGCATATATGATATGTTGCTACCAAAAGCGACATACTGCTTGTTGCTCAGGTCGCCAACTCTGCTTGGACGTATTCGTGGAGGTTTCATCACATGACCTCCTGTCTCCAACCGCCCCACCCCCATGCTCCCTCCATTGGTCGCCCAACACGTCCATCCTTACAGTGCCCCCGCCTTCACACCCTGATTGGAAAGCGAACAGAATCTTTGTTGCCCATCTCCACTATTTATAGGACTAATAAGTGCAAGTGTTCAAAGAAAATGAAAAAGAAACACAATTTTATCTTAAATTCCCCGATGATATTTCTCCCTGGTTGCTTGCGGCAGTGTCCTGGAGGTTAATCTTCAGTTCCTGGAGACACCAGGTCAATCCTGGAAGGTTGGCAACTCTACGTGTTGGTGTTGACAGGAGGACTGCTGCATAGTTAAGCTCGAAGCTTCTAAAGTCTGTCTACAGTGGCTCTTGTATTCAGTGCTCTTCCGGCCTTACGTTTGGCTGAGAAGGACTAGCAAGAGCATGAAAGGGCTGTCAGGTAGCACGCAAGGCATTCTGTCAAGTCCCACAGATAAGCAAAAGAGTTGTCTTATCATCCTAGGCACATTTACCTGGGATTAATGTAAGAGATGTGCATTGGGAAGCTGCTTAGCAGGGGAGAAGATCTTCAGACACAATAAACCATTTGTACAGCACACAGTGCAGTATAGAAACTCATGCTACAACGAGAATGATGATCAAATTACATAGAATGTACATCACAGAAACAGGCCATTCGGCCCAAATGGTCCAGGCCGGTGTTTATGCTCCACACGAGCCTCCTCCCACCCCTCTGCATCTAACCCTATCAGCATAACCTTCTGTTCTTTTCTCCCTCATGTGTTTATCTAGCTTCCCCTTAAATGCCTCTATGCTATTCACCTCAACCACTCCATGTGGTAGCAAGTTCCACATTTTAACCACTCTCTGAGTAAAGAAGTTTCTCCTGAATTCCTTTTTGGATTTATTAGTGGCTATCTTATATTTCTGGCCAATATACCATAGGGATCTTGAAGTACTGCTTCAGATATCTCAACTGAAAGGGGTCGCCTTTCAGTACAACCAGTCCAGCATCTCATGAATAATAATTGCACGCTTTGCCCTGGAGTGTTTAGTAATCACCAACAATGGCCCTACCTTGCAATCCTCGGTCTGCCCCAGGTCTAGGGTTGCCAACCCTCCAGGATTGTCCTGGAGTCTCCAGAAATTAAAGGTTAACCTCCAGGACACCGCTGTGATCAAACCCAGGAGAAAAATCATAAGGGGCATAAAAAAAATTATATATTTTTTCAGTTTCCCTTGAACAATCGTTTATTGGTTATTAAAATATTGGAGATGGGAGAAAAGACTGTTTGACTGACAGTCAAGAATCATCCAATCGGGTAATGAGGAGTCTGTTCATTTTTCAATTGGCCGTGGGAAGGCGGGGCACTGAGATGATGGACATGTTGGGCGGCCGATGACGGGAGTATGGGGACGGGGTGGTTGGAAGCAGGAGGCCATGAGATGAAATCTCCAGTCATACGTCCAACTAGAACAGGCAACCCTACCCAGGTCCCCCTGTGAAGTATCTGGTTAGTGAGGGTGTGGGACAGACAGACCACAAGGCCTTGATATTACCGGCACAGGCACGATGGGCCAAATGGCCTCCTTCGGTGCTGATAGGAACAGGAGTAGGCCATTCAGTCCTTCAAGCCTGTTCTGCCTACACAAAGGAGAAATTGAATACCTTTAAAATGGGTAACCGGTCGTGAACAAGGACAAATCAGACTTAAGCAAAAATACTTTTGCAGACTAACAGAAAATAGCCTTCATGCATAGGTATCGAGCTCAGCTAAAGGCGATGAAAGCTACTGTGAGAGCAGTCAAATGGTCACTGAAGAAGGAAATAATGGATAACTGCGCATCCCCGATTTTCATCGCTCCACCACTGGCGGTCGTGCCTTCAGTTTCCTAGGGCCTAAGCTCTGGAATTCCCTCCCTAAACCTCTCCACCTCTCTACATCTCTCTCCTCCTTTAAGACGCTCCTTAAAACCTACCTCTTTGACCAAGCTTTTGGTCACCTGTCCTAATATCTCCTTATGTGGCCCAGTGTCAAATTTTGTTTGATAATCGCTCCTGTGAAGTGCCTTGGGATGTTTGACTACGTTAAAGGCGCTATATAAATGCAAGTTGTTGTTGTTGTTACCACTAATCCAATGTACAGTTGACTCTTTAAGTGCCAAAGTGGCTGCAGATATAAACTCTGAGTGATTCTCCCTTCTCCCTCTCAAACCTAATATCAAATTCAATCATATTTGGGTCACTATTTTCAAGATGCTCCCTTAGTTTGTTAACTAACTCTGGTTCGTTACTCACCACTAAATTCAGTATGGCTTGTATCCTTGTCCGTTCTAAAACATATTGTTCTAGAAAACTGTCCCAAATACATTCTAGAAATTCATTTCCTTTACTGCTTGAGCTGTTCTGTTTCTCCCAGTCTATGTGAAAATTAAAATCTCTCATTATAACCACATTAATTTTGCTATATGCTTCACTGATCTTGGTATTTATATTTCCTCCCACTACATCAGTGCTATCAAGAGGTTTGTAGACAATTGCTACAAGAGTCTTGCATCCTTTGCTGTTTCTTAACTCTACTCATCGTGTTTACACTGCCTGATCACCTTTACTGAAATCCCTTCTTTCTACTGTGGTAATTATAACTTTTATCAATATTGCTACTCCCCCTCCTTTCCCAATTTCCCTGTCCTTTTGAAAGATCCAATATCCCGGAATATTTAGCTCCCAATCATGCTCAGGTTGTAGTCATGTCTCTGTAATGGCTACTACATCATTCCCTTTAAACTGAATTTTTGCTTCCAACTCACTTGTTTTATTTATTATGCTACCAGCAGTCATGTAAAGAAATCTTATCTGGGTACATGTCTCCACCCTGCTCATATGTCCCGCTGGTCTTTCCCTCACACTTTTTGATTAAAGTGTGAATCTTCCCCTCCCACACCCCTAACCAGTTTAAATCTTTCCCCGCTGCCCTTTCCGCAAGGACATGGGTGCCTCTCTGGTTTAGGTGAAGGCCATCTCATCTGTACAGCCTTCCCTAGCCCTGAAAGTTGTCCTAGTGTCCCAGGAACCTGAAACGCTCTCTTCTGTGGCACTGGGAGTGATCCAAAGATTACTACCCTGGAGTTTCTGCTTCTTAACCTAGAATTTAGCTGCTTGAAGTCCCTTTGCAGAACCTCGAACCATCTCCTATCTATGTTCCCAACATGAACCACGACCTCTGGCTGGTTGTCCTCCCATTCCAGAACTTTGCCGGGCTCCAAGCACGCCTGGAAAACCTGCTCCATTCGTGGCATCCCAAATTCCCTGAGGGGGCCACACAACAACAACAACAACAACAACAACAACAGCTTGCATTTATATAGCACCGTTACCGGAGTAAAACGTCTCAAGGCGCTTCACAGGAGCGATTATCAGACAAACTGTTACACCGAGTCACATAAGGAGATATTAAGACAGGTGACCAAAAGCTTGGTCAAAGAAGTAGGTTTCAAGGAGCGTCTTAAAGGAGGCGAGAGAGAGGTAGAGAGACGGAGAGGTTTAGAGAGGGAATTCCAGAGCTGAAACAGGCGTTAGACCCCTCAATAATATATGCAAGGGGCCTAATGCCTGTTTTAGGTAGCCACACTGGATTCTTGAAAAATGGCCCTATCCAATATCAGGTCAGATGTCTTTTAGACATTCTTGTAGCGCAGGCCATTGGCCCCTGATATTGGCACTCATTGCGCTCGTACGCAACAAGGTCCAATTTCTACCTCAATATATCGAAACTCTCTGTTCACCGTCTCTCTTTTGAGCTTGATTCTGTGAAAACTATGACCCCCCAAAAAGCTTTGTCTTGAGATCTATTATTTTCTCCTAGGTTTGCAGTTCTGTTCAAGATCACATGGAACTGGTTTTTAAACCTGCCAAACACAATAATTCTTTTCATGATAAATTATGTTAGTTTACATTTAATGCTGTTAACATGTTTTATTCTGTCTGTTGCAAAATGACAGTGGTTTAAGATTTGTTTTACCAAGTCTTAAATCATGGCTCCATTGCCCGACTGTTGTGTGAAGTGATTGGACCAACTTGGATAGTAGCTTTTAAATTGGGGTAATCTCAAGGGGGCTGGAATATAAAGGGGAGGAAGTTATGTTTCAGTTGTCCAGAGCCTTGGTCAGACCCTATCTGGAGTACTGCGTTCAGTTTTGGGTACCGCACCTCAAGAAGGATATATCGGCCTTGGAATAGATGCAGCGCAGATTCACGAGAATGATACCAGGGATATGAGGACAAGTTTCATAAACTTGGTTTGTATTCCCTTGAGTAGGGAAGATCGAGGGGTGATCTGATTGAAATGTTTAAAATGTTAAAAGGATTCAATAGGGTAGATACGGAGAAACGATTTCCTCAGGTGAGGGGATCAAGAACAAGAGGACATAATCTTAAAATTAGTGCTAGGTTGCTCAGGAGTGAAACCAGGAAGCACTTTTTCACTCAAAGGGTAGTAGAAATCTGGAACTCTCGCTCCCTAAAGGCTGTGGATACTGGGATAATTGGAGCTTTCAGGACTGAGATAGAAAGATTTTTGTTAGGTAAGGGCATCAAGGGATATGGAGCAAAGGCGGGTAAATGGAGTTGAGGTACAGATCAGCCATGATCTAATTGAATGGTGGAGCAGGCTCGAGGGGCTGAATGGCCTCCTTCTGTTCCTAATGTTCCCACGTTTCTGTTTGTGTGCTCTTCATTATTCACTTCTTAGACTTCTATGAGCTTGGTTTGTTTGCGTTAATCTTACTTTAGTTTAGTAAGGGCTGATCGTCAGCTGTTACAACTAAGTGAATAATCTTCCACTACTTGCAGCGATCACCTCGTACAAAAGGTAGGTACTGCATAGAATTATCAGGGCCAGAGTGATCTCCTGGACTAGTTTCGATCGCCTAGTGGGGGTCGGAGAGAAATTTCCTAGATTTTTTTCCCCAAATTGGCTTGGGTTTTTTATCTGGTTTTTCACCTCTCCCAGAAGATCACGTGGTTTTTGGGTGGGGTGGAGAGTGTATATATTGTGATACACAAGGCATCCCAATTGTGTGGGACAGGCTGGATGGACCAGAGGGTCTTTTCTTGTCCGTCAATGTACGTATGTTCGTAATTCAAATATGTTTTGTATAACGGTTCAATAGCTACAGTATTACAGCTATGAACACTAGACTAACATCATTGCTCATCGTACTAAACTAGAATGGAATCAATAAAATAAATCCGATGTTGTAACTCCTATTTTGTATTATATAAACATTAAGGAACTAGAGAAATTGGAATAAATCAAATCCAGCTTTTTGATCGGTTTAATTTGTGATGAAATTTCTGAAGTTACAGTTCTCACAATTGTAAATGCTGGGGGGGTGGGGGGGAGGGGAAGTGGGGTGGGTGTCCAGATGCAAATTAACATGGCTGTCACTACTCAGAGTGCAATTATGGAAAACACACCAACAACGCACATTTCAGGACAAAGAAATGTCCAACAGAGATGCACCCCTATCTGTTCAGCCGGCTCTTTGAAAGAGCTATCCAATTAGCCCCACTGTCCCTGCTATTTCCCCTAACCCCTGCAAATCTTTCCTTTTAAAGTATTTATCCAATTCCCTTTTGAAAGTTACTATTGAATCTGCTTCCACCACCCTTTCAGGCAGTACATTCCAGATCATAACAACTCGCTGCGTAAAATAAATTCTCCTCAACTCCCCTCTGGTTCTTTTACCAATTACCTTAATTCTGTGTCCCCTGGTTACCGACCCTCCTGCCAGTGGAAACAGTTTCTCCTTATGTACTCTATCAAAACCCCTCAAAATTTTGAACACCTCTATTAAATCTCCCCGTAACCTTCTCTACTCCATGGAGAACAACCCCAGCTTCTCTAGTCTCTCCATGTAACTGAAGTCCCTCATCCCATATCTATTCTGTTACGATTATGAGGCTAGAAATCAAAGGCTTTCAAGGAGGCATGCTGGTCTGAAATAGAAAGTTGAATACCTGAGGTAGGGATGTGCATCATAAACATTACTGAAGAAAACAGAGAACTACAGGGATTTTTGAATAGACTTACCACCAGTTATCAGGTGAAAAGTGAACTCCAAGAAAAAGAAAAGGATGGTACACATCGAGAAATCAATATGAATGGACGTATAAATAAATAGAGAACAAATCGTCAGATTCTGCTGTATGGGATTCTGGGCTATGGAGTGTAACAAGTCTTCAGAAGTCATAAAAACTAGCTTGGCCCTGGTTAAAATTTATTGTACTACATTTGAAAGGGTATTTTGTGGAATGAAGAGGACTGCTGCAAAGTACGATGAGGTAGCTCTCTACAGATGTGAACCATGGACACTGAAAAATAAAGAACGGAGAGAAATTACAAGCCTTTGAGAGGTGGGACACTGGTAAACCCTCAGAGTCCAATGGATCACAAAATGGATGCTGAAAAGACTAAAGATCGCAAGAGCAATGCTTAATGCGATAAAGGATATTCTAAAACTTTGTATGGCCAGAAGGAAGGAGATCACTTAGGCAAGACAGTCATGCTGAGAGAAATGAAAGCACAGAGAACAAGAAGAAGACCATAGCAAAAGATGGCTGGAGGCTGAAAGGAACTGGACAGGAATGCCAATTAGATTTGCAGTCGTAACAGCACATGGCAGGCCACATTGGACAGGATTGTGCACATCTAACCTCAGATGTGAGTTAAAATATCTGGTTTATTCTGTTGATTCAGTTCCAGTTTGCTACTATGTGAGCATCTGTCTGCTTCCCGCTCGTCTCTTCCCATGTTCTATTGATTTTGATGGAGTCTATTGAGGACCTGGCATCTAAAAATAAACTTTGCAATTGAAAACACAATGTGCATGGAATCAAGCTTTAAAATATATTTTATAAAAAAAAGAGGCTGTATGGTAAAAGCTTGAAAATGTAATTTAATTTTTTTTTAAAAACTGCATGTGTGGCCAGAGAAACATTTCCACGTACAGAGTTGTGAAAATGAAAAATGTTGCACTTTTTAAGTTTCTACTTCTAGGTGTGTTTGCATTTTATGTATATGTTGCGAAGCTTAATTTTAGACCCAGAGTAATAGAAGCCAAACAGATCCCAAGTAGGTGTCCAGAAAACTCCTTCGTGGATGACCGACAGAAGTAGAAAGATGTCAGACCTCTCTCTCTCGTTCCTGAAATCTCCTTGCTGTACATGGAGGACACATTCTCTCAATATTTTGAGGAGTTTATCTAGGCTTTAAGAGGTATCAAATTTCCCAATTTCGGACTCCTGGCGAGGGGCTTTGCTTCCTGGTACCTATTATGATTCTATTAGATACATACTTGAAGGGAAAAAAAATACAGGGCTATGGGGAAAGAGCAGGGGAATGGGATTAATTGGATAGCTCTTTCAAAGAGCTGGCACAGGCACGATGGGCCCAATGGCCTCCTCCTGTGCTGTACCTACTATGATACTACAGTAGAGCACATCAGAAATCTGGGTGCATGCTGTTCATGGTTTTCTGACCATCTTAGATGTCAGCTGTGTCTCAGTGGTAGCACTCTTGCCTCTGAGTCACAAAGTTGTGGAGTTCAAGTCCCACTCCAGGGACTTGAGCACAAAAATACAGGCTCACACTCCCAGTGCTAGCACTGAAGGAACGATGGATACACTGTCGGAGCTTCCGTCTTTCAGCTGGGACGTTAAACCGAGGCGCCATCTGCCCTCTCAGGTGGATGTAAAAGATCCAATGGCACTATTCAAAGAAGAGCAGGGGAGTTCTCTCCAGTGTCCTGGGCCAATATTTATCCCTCAACCAACAACCCTAAAACAGATTATCTGGTCATTATCACATTGCTGTTTGTGGGACTTTGCGGTGAGCAGTTGGGCTGCTGTGTTTCCTACATTACAAGTGACTGCACATCAAAAGTATTTCATTGGCTGCAAAGCGCTTTGGGACGTCCTTAAGTCGTGAAAGGTGCTACATAAATGCAAGTCTTTCTTTCTTTCCAGCTGGGAGAACACGGTGTGGAATATGAAATTTGAGATGGTAGTTCTGACTGTGGCAATTACATATAGAAATACAACAATTAGACAGGTGGGGTAGTTCACAGAAGGAAGAACGCAACAATAAAATCTTGGGGCATCCATGGGCAGCCTGGTTGTGCTTATAATTGATAGTTACAGCACATATTTAGGTAAAGCAGCAGCAGTCTGAACCATTCCCATAAACCAACCATTTTTCATTCGAATGAATAATAAAAGAGGTTGTAAGTTATGCTGTTCTGACTCTCTCAGTGATTTATCTGTTTTATACCATCGGTTCCAAATATTGACAGATTTTACCAGTTTAATTAAGTTTTTTTTAAAAATATGATTGAGGCAACATAATATCTTTATTCTGCTGAGATTTACATTGGTTGACCTGCATGTGACACTGTTGCTGAACTGTGCTGTAATCATAAGGTGCAGTAGAGTTTGGAAGGGGGTAGTTGCTATCTCATTATGGAGCTGTGGAAAACAGTCAAAACCTTTATTTTTCTATTCTAATAAAAGTCATCTTTCCAGAAATAAAAATTACAGCAAACATTAAATCATTGTAGCTAATAAGAAAAAAAAATTGATAACAATAAATATATAACTTTGGACAAGGTAAAACTTTCAAAGAAACGTAATAGCTTTCAACAAGCAGTGGAGAGAATCTTCCTGCTTAATGTTTCTCTGAGCACTGAACCCATTTTTTTATGTTTGAATGCGAAACACGGAATTACATGCAATTTTACTGCACAGATAGAGGTCATTCTGGTCTATGCCGGTGTTTATGCTCCACATGAGCCTCCTTCCACCCTACTTCATCTCACCCTATCAGCACAATCTTCTATTCCTTTCTCCCTCATGTACTTATCTAGCTTCCCCTTAAATGCATCTATGCTAATCGTGTAAATCACTTAGGGTTGCAAACCCTCCAGGATTGTCCTAGAATCTCCAGGAATTAAAGATTAATCTCCAGGACAGTGCTGTGAGCAAACCTGGAGAAAAATCACTGGTTCATTAAAAAAAAGTTGTTTTTCTTTCATTTTATTTGAAGACTTTAATTTATTAGTTATAAAAACATTGGGAGATTGGAAAAAAGATGGTATGTCAGACAGTCAAGAATCATCTAATCGGGTAATGAAGAGTCTGTATGCCTTCCAATTGGTGGGGGAAAGCGGTAAACTGTGAAGATGGACGTTTTGGACGATCGATGGAGGAAGTGAGAGGGTGTTGGCGGATGGAGGCGTGAGGTCATGTGATGAAACCTCCAGGAATACGTCCAACCAGAGTTGGCAACCCTACAAACACTTCATGTGGTAACGAGTTCCACATTCTCACCACTAGGTATGAATGATAATGTGAGGGTGAGGTATGATATTTTTTTTACATTTAAAGCAGCGTCGTGTAGTGCGTTGGTGGCTGAAAGTAGAAATGTGGATAATGCTAAGTTTCCAATTGATTAATATTTCTGTGGTGCAAGGTTTCAGTGTGTGCATGTTGCTTTGATGTAGATTGGGTCTGCTGTAGGTGTTGATGCTGTGGATATCTGTCTCATGACCGTTACCTAATGTCATTCAGTTTGATTTGATTGTTATCTCATTTTTGATTCAGATAGTTTCTTTTGAGTGATTAGTCAGCGATTTTTTTCTCTCCGTCTTCTTATGTTCTTATTTACGGGGAGCGGGCAGGAAATTGGACATGAATTTAGATTTGAGGTTAGGATCAGATCAGCCATGATCTTAATGAATGGCGGAGCAGGCTCGAGGGGCCGATTGGCCTACTCCTGCTCCTATTTCTTATGTTCTTATGTTACCGTTAGCGGTGTTCAGCTTGGTTTTTTATGATGGTCGACCCTGTATTTATTTCTATGGGTTGGACTTTATAACGTGCTGGTCCTGGATTGTGATTGTCTTTTTGGCAATGGGGTTGTGCTTTTTGTGGCAAAATGGTGACATAACATTACATCACTTCTTTGGATAAATACTTGTAGGAGGAAAATTTTCAGGGCTATGGGGAGAAGAGCAGGGGAGTGGGACTAATTGGAGAGCTCTTTCAAAGAACCGACACAGGCAGGATGGGCTGAATGGCCTCCTTCTGTGCTGTGTGGTTATGTGGTTTTTTTTGAAGGACCTTCCTTGTGTTACATAGATGAACCTAGATGCTGTAACAGTGTGTTTGTGCAATTGTACTGTTATGAAGTCTGAAAGTATTGTCAGAGCAATTCCTTACACCAGTAGCAATTGTGCGGTTGGGGACAGTTATGACTCTAGTGTACATCCTGCGGGTCTTAAAATTGCCACACGGTGTTTTTCAGTGGGCGATGTGCTTTTGTACCCAGAATGTGCAGTAATGACATTAGCAATGCAAATCCAGTCATCATTGGCACTGAAGGAAGGAGTACACTAAATCGCTGTTGTAACTCAACTGTCTAGAAGTTCGATTGTGCGCTGCACCCATTTTACAAGCTTAAAACAGGCACCAGTGGGTCCATATGGCAGGTGGCGTGCTGGAAGTGTGTGCCCGTCACATTGAATCAGGCTCCTCTGTAGACATGGGGCATGTAACGTGGTTATTATAATTATATAGAATTTACAGCACAGAAGCACCCATTCGGACCAACTGGTTCTATGCCGGTGTTTATGCTCCACACGAGCCTTCTCCCTCCCTACTTCATCCCACCCTATAAACAGATCCTACCATTCCCTAACTAGCTTCCCCTTAAAGGCGTCTATGATATTCGCCTCAACCACTCCAAGGGTGATTATGTTAAATGTGGTAGCGAGTTCCACATTCTAACCACTCTCTGGGTAAAGAAGTTTCTCCTCAATTCTTTATTGAATTAATTAGTGACTATCTTATATTTATTAGTGACTATATGATATTTAAATAAGGGTCTTATACTGGTTGTAGGACCCTTTTGTAAATTTGGGCTGCCCCTAGCGCCTGATTCACCCCGTGATAAACTTGCTCAGCCACTCATGGCACTAACAGGCAGCAAGAACCCTGCAGCAGCACTATTTAAAGGGCTCATCCACTCCATACAGGTTAGTGGCTGGTTATTAGGCTGCTGGTTAACATCTGTGCATTTTTTTTGGCCTGTTTTCTGCTTTTTACAACTGAGTTCTGACCTTTGCTAACAAGTTTGTGCTGGTGCTGGACTGCTTTTCGCTGCCTTCAAAACAGTTTTACTGCAGTCGTGGGTGGTCTGGTAGATCTGCCTTTGGGGCTGGAGGACGAGGGGGAGCAGCCAAGAAGACAGGAGAGAGCAGGAGGAGCTGGGAGAAGAGGAGGGCACTGTGCAAGAGGCAATACCCACAGTGGGTCTTCAGGGAGAACTTCTCCTACCTCGACTTTACCAAGAAGCAATGTCTCAGGCACCTTCGCTTCACCAAGAAGGCTGTCACTGAGCTATGTCACCTTCATCGCGCTGAGAGTCTGTGTGTTCAAGCAATGCTTCCGCTGCCTGGGCCATTCCGGAGGAGCTTTGCAGCACAGCCCTGACCGTGTATCCAGAATTGTGATTGTGTGCTGCATGCTGCATAACTTCACCATACTGAGGGACCAGTCCCTACCACCATCTGGGCAGCAAGAAGTGGAGGAGGAGGGAGAGCAGGAGCAACATCGACCACTAGTCCCCTGAGCTGCCAGAGCTCTTAGCGAGCAGCTCATCCAAGAGTGCTTCACCAGAACCATACCTCCCCTCCCCAATACACCAACAGTCTCACCATTCCTCAACACCACCATCCTTACTATCACCATCTGACTGCCTTCCTGCAGTTCAGCCTCATAGGACTTACCCTCACTTGACTACAAATATTATCACCAACTCCAACAGTTCAATTGCATCTGTGTATATGTAACATAATCACCCTTGTGCAGCCCCTTAAAACCTGTCTTGTGTGCAATGAACCACACACAATTAACACAATGAACCATATACAATTAACACAATGAACCACACACACAATTAACACAATGAACCACACACAATTAGGGTGAATAAAATTTGGAATCACTCACATCCTGTGTTCTTTTGCTGAGGCAGATTGGGGTAGTTAGTGAGAAATGCTGCTGTACTTAGAAGTCCTGTTGTTGGGGCTCAAGGCAAGAGGGGCACGGCTTTATTTGGTTAGGGTATCAAGCACATGTGGAAATGACTTACATAAGAACATAAGAAATAGGAGCAGGAGTCTGCCATAAGGCCCCTCGAGCCTGCTCCGCCATTCAATAAGATTCTGGCTGATCTTCGACCTCAACTCCACTTTCCCACCCGATCCCCATATCCCTTGATTCCCTTAGTGTCCAAAAATCTATCGATCTCACATGAATATATTCAACGACTGAGTATCCACAGCCCTCTGGGGTAGAGAATTCCAAAGATTCACAACCCTCTGAGTGAAGACATTTTTCCTCATCTCGGTCCTAAATGGCCGACCCCTTATCCTGAGACTTTGACCCCTAGTTCTTGACTCTCCAGCCAGGGGAAACAGTCTCTCAGCATCTACCCTGTCAAGCCCTCTAAGAATGTTATACATTTCAATGAGATCATCTTTCATTTTTCTAATCTCCAGAGAATATAGGCCCATTCTACTCAATCTCTCCTCATAGGACAACCCTCTCATCCCAGGAATCAATCTAGTGAACCTTCGTTGTGCCCCCTCTAAGGCAAGTATATCCTTCCTTAAGGAGACCAAAACTGTACACAGTACTCCAGGTGTGGTCTCATCAGAGCCCCATATAATTGCAGCAAGACCTCCTTACTCTTGTACTCCAATAAAGGCTAACATACCACCTGCCTTTCTAATTGCTTGCTGTACTTGCATGTCAACTTTCTGAGATTCGTGTACAAGGACAACCAAATCCCTCTGACTACCGACATTTCTTGGTCTCTCACCTTTTTGGAAATATTCTGCTTTTCTATTCTTCCTACCAAAGTGGATAATTTCACGTTTCACCTTCTCGCCCACTCACTTAGCTTGTCAATATCCCTTTGCAGACTCTTTTCGGTTAAGTGAATAATTTCTTTCATGAAAGACTGCCTTGCCACTAGCCGATTGGCCGCTTGTTTGGACAGATATGTCTCCTGCAGCCTGCTCGATGGGAAGGCCTCTTTTGCAGCGTGAATTTATGTAAAATGCAGCTGGATACTATAATTCTACCTAGCATGGCTGGAGTGTACTGCAACAGTCCCCAAATTGGTCGAGACAGCTGAACCTTTCTTTCAGGATGTCAAATAGGTGCTCAACTAGGGTTACCAACTATGGTTGGATGTATTCCTGGAGGATTTATCACATGTCCTCCAGCATCCAACGGCCCCGTCCAGTCAAATAGCTTTTTTCCCATCTCCAACATTTTTATAACTAATAAACAAAAGTGTTCAAAGAAAATGAAAAAACCCGCAATTTGTTTTAATGGCCCTTATGATTTTTCTCCTGGGTTTTCTCACAGTAGTGTCTGGGGAGATTAATCTTTAATTCCTGAACACTCCAGCAGGACAATCCTGGAGGGTTGGCAACCCTACACTCAACTAAGTACCCTGGCAGCAGGGTGCGACTCATTATAATCACTCTTTTCCTCTTGCCCTTGGCTCCTCAGTTGGGTAAGCAGCCATGGCTACAGTGGATAAATCTGGTCCTCCAGCACCACCCATCTAGCTTTCCTGTCCCTTCAACTAATGGTGGAATCGTAGATTGGGATAAGATTAATGAATCATAGCAACTATTATGGTAAGCAGGCCTTGGTAACCTAGACTAGCTGCCCACACTGTGAGTGGAACACCTTTCTGTTGATGAGAGGGTTGACATTGGTGGTAGGGGTCCATCTGGATGGATTTCACTTTAGTAAAGTGCAGGGCACTCTTGTGCCGTGTGTTTTCCATGGGAAAGTTGATGAATTGAGAGGCCAGGGCAACCAAGACATCTGTGACCTACATGGCACAAGTGAGCAGAGCAGCTTGTGAGTTTTGGAAGATAACTCCAACTATTGCTTGGAGCAATCCTGTTGCATAAAGCTTTACAGTTGCAGTCAAAGTACAGTGATGACCTCTTTGGGAAAGCATAGTATCTGCGCCCAGATTTTATCCGAAATGTCCAGGTATGAGTGTCTGGCTCTGGGCACAGCTGGCAGAGTAAGGATAGGTTCTCATTAATCCTGTGAGGCGCAAATGCACCTGTTTGTCATGTCTCCTCCCTTAGGAGCTGAAAATAGAGAAGTGTGTCCATTGGGATACCCAATTCACATAGAAATTGCAGCACACAAGGCCATTCAGCCCATTGTGCCGAAGCTAGATCTACTCTAATCACATTTCCCAAGCCCTTTCCCTGCATCCTTTGATATTTTTCTTTTTTCAAATGATATTATAGTCTCAATCTGAATAGCCATTGTGGTGAAGCATTCCATGTACTCTCACGATGCCCATTCAGTGTAGAAATAGGCACAAATAACAGTTACAGCAGTGCTTTAAGAAACTATCAGTCAGGTTCCAATAAGTTTCGCTTGCTTCCTTTCTCACAGAACAGCAACATAGCTCGTTCGCCCATTGATATCGAAGAAGACAGCCGGAATATCATCTCAATTTATGCAGTGAGTTCTCTGATGAATGATGAGACCTATTTTTATTGGGAATGAGTGACCACAAATTGACCAGTAGATCCTGAATACGCCAGATTGGGAATCTTGATTTTTTTTTCAAGCGAGACTTCCTTAGCTTCCTCAGTTTACATTCAGAATCAGTGATGTGATGGGCCTTCATGGATCTTTTTTTCCCCTATGCTTTCTTATCTTGAGCAGGTTTTCCCCACTA
The DNA here is from genome assembly GCF_035084215.1 of Heptranchias perlo. Taxonomy (NCBI): domain Eukaryota; kingdom Metazoa; phylum Chordata; class Chondrichthyes; order Hexanchiformes; family Hexanchidae; genus Heptranchias; species Heptranchias perlo. The sequence goes on from NC_090327.1 coordinate 123,748,186, forward strand.
ATGGACATCTATTTTGCACTGTATCAAAGTCGCTTTTAAGCTGTCTCGTTGACCACCATGAAATCACTTCCCAGTTGTCAATGCTCCATAAAAGATCTTCTTCAGGATTCATTCATCAGACATTCGCACCACCTGACCTGACCATCGTAGACGTGCCTTCATGATCAGAGTATCAGTGCTTGGCACGTCTGCTTTTCTAAGCAAAGTAGGACAGAAGCAGCGAATGGCAAACAGTTATGCAGAAATCTGAAATACATCTTTTACATCAGATAGCCAACTAAAGATAGGGGCTCCCCAATCAGTGTCTATTTTATACGGGTTGATTGTCTGGTGCACTGTTCAGGCCCTCCAAATGTATACAGGGAAAGGGCAGGGGAAATGGGATTACAGTAGATCTGGTGCTGACACAGACACAATGGACTGAGTGGTCTCCTTCTATGCTTTATGGATTATGGGGGACATCGCCTAATTAATATAAAACTCAGGGCCTCAATGGGCCTAGTGTACAAGTGCACAGACTCTAACTGCCACAGGCGCTTCCAGGTTGTGTTAGCTTAAGTGTTAGGCATTTAAAGATTTCAAAGCCCCTTTATGCAGAGCCGCCTACAGGTGGCCAAGATTGTATTATCGGCCCAATGGAAAAAAAGGAGGGAATTGCGATTAAAAAGAGTTGCCAGAAAAAAGAAAGAACTTGCATTTATATCGTGTCTTTCACGACCCCAGGACGTCCCAAAGTGCTTTACAGCCAATGAAGTACCTTTTGAAGTGTAGTCACTGTTGTAATGTAGAAAATTTGCCAATTTGCACACAGCAAGGTTCCACAAACAGCAATGTGATAATGACCAGATAATCTGATGTTGGTTGAGGGCTAAATATTGGCCAGGACACCAGGGAGAGCTCCCCTGCTCTTCTTGGAAATAGTGCCGTGGAATCTTTTACGTCCACCTGAGAAGGCAGACGGGGCCTCAGTTTAGTGTCTCATTCAAAAGGCAGCACCTCCGACAGTGCAGCACTCCCTCAGTACTGCACTGAGAATGTCAACCTAGATCTTGTGCTCAAGTCTCTGGAGTGGGACTTGAACCTATCGCCTTCTGACTCAGAGGCAAGAGTGCTACCACCGAGCCACGGCTGACAAAAATAGTACAGCAGGCTCAATGGGCCTACTCCAGTTCCTCTGATTCACCTTAAACTATGAGACTGTCCAAACCCATTTTAAATAGTGTGCTTAGAGCTGATAAACAGAATCAATTTTCAAGCTCATCCATTAGGGCTGAATTTGAATTCTGGAGAACAGCATTCTAATCTTCTCTGCCCACCAGTTGCTTTCCTTCTATTTTTGATAAATTCCTGAGGGAATCTGTTAATAACCTGAGTTAGGATCGCCAACAGAGAGAAGATAACTGAAAAGATGTCCCGGTAAATCTATGGTATTGCAAGTCTGCCCACTTACGCAGTAAGTATAGAATCATAGAAAGTTACAGCACAGGAGGCCATTCAGCCCATCATGTCCGTGCCAGCCAATAAAGAGCTATCCGGCTTAATCCCACTTTCCAGCACTTGGTCCGTAGCCCTGTAGGTTACGGCACTTCATGTGCACATCCAAGTACTTTTTAAATGAGTTGAGGGTTTCTGCCTCTACCACCCTTTCAAGCAGTGAGTTCTAGACCCCCACCACCCTCTGGGTGAAAAAATTTCTCTTCAGCTCCCCTTTAATCCTTCTACCAATTACTTTAAATCTATGCCCCCTGGTCACTGACCCCTCTGCTAAGGGAAATTGGTCCTTCCTATCCACTCTATCTAGTCCCGTCATAATTTTATATACCTCAATTAAATCTCCCCTCAGCCTCCTTTGTTCCAAAGAAAACAATCCCAGCCTATCCAATCTTTCCTCATAGCTAAAATTCTCCAGTCCTGGCAACATCCTCGTAAATCTCCTCTGTACCCTCTCTAGTGCAATCACATCTTTCCTGTAATGTGATGACCAGAACTGTACGCAGTATTCAAGCTGTGGCCTAACCAGTGTTTTACACAGTTCTAGCATAACCTCCCTGCTCTTATATTCTATGCCTCGGCTAATAAAGTATGATGCTGTTAATTGATCCCGTTTTACCACAGGCACCCACGTTTAATGCTTTTTTTTTAATATAGCGCCTTTCACGACCTCCAGCCAATGAAGTACTTTTGAAGTGCGTTCACTGTTGGAATGTAGGAAATGTGGCAGTTAATTTGCGCACAGCAAGGTCCCACAAACAGCAACGTGAGAATGACCAGATAATACGTGATTTTGGTTGAAAGATAAATATTACCCAGGACACCGGGGAGAACTCCCCTACTTTTCTTCGAAATAGTTCCGTGGGATCTTTTATGTCCACCTAAGAGGGCAGAAAGGGCCTCAGTTTAACATCTCATCCGGTACCTCACCGAGTCACTACTGGGATATCAGATCACTGTTGGAACCATAGATACATAACACATGGCGACAAGTGGATTATAGAAACCTTTAATATGGAAACGGACGTGAAAATGTTTACACTCCATTAATCTGCTCAGAAGTAGAAAACCCAAAAATTAAAATTACACTAAGTCAAAAAGCGCATGGATTTAAAGAGTGTATTTTTAAAAAAAAATTGATAACCAATTGAATAAATACCAAACATAACAATCCAGTAAAATAACACATTGTGACACAATTCTGCTAGGGGAGAAAAATAACCTATGCTATGCCATAAACTATGATTGGAATTAATTTACATAATTTATAGAAACCATTAAGATTAATAAACATTCTTAATACTGTTTGAAATCAAATCCACAGGGTGGGGAGGAGAAGGGGGATGGAGGAGAGAAGCATCCACACTCTAAGCTCGATCCTTATATTAGATGCAAAGTGTAAGTAAAGTATCAGTTGCTTTCACTGGATATTTCTAACCTTAGTCAAAATGCATTATGAATGGAATGCTCCACACAAAAACTAAATACCATACTGAAGGTACGAAAAATTAGATAAAAATATACAAAGTGTGGTGATTTAATAAAAAATAATGCATATCTTAAAGCAGGTTGAGGTATTATTGATCAGGTTTTTGCAGGTTTCTGGCCAGTCATAAGTTAATCACATGTAATTCGCTGTGAGACTGGTAATGTCAGCGATGGTGTACAGAGTGCAGGTGAACAGGTGACCATGAGTGAGAAGATGTCTCCACAAGCTGGGTTTCCAACTTGCTTCTGTTGAGAAAGTAATTTACATATCTTTGACTGCTTCATAGGAGGGACAGTAAATTTAATAAGTTCTGGAACAAAAAAAAATTGATTACAAAAGCAAAGAAATAAAATACTTAAAAGAAAATTAGATAATAAATGAGGAAAAGGACCTAAAGCAAAAAAAAGAGAAACGTATACGTGTGTTTATTGAACTCTCTGGGCTGATAGGATGTGCTTTCACATCCACGATGTTACATAATGGTCCAGATTTTGCTGGAGTGGGGCATTTTGCAGCTTGCCTGGTTAGTTAGACTTTCTCCCTCACCCTTCAGCTTGAAAACTTTTTGCCCTGTAACTTGCTGGAAGTGCGAGCCGATGATGGAGCTTCTGGGACCTTAGTGAACAATGGGACCAACAGGCTAGCTCCTTAACCAATGAGATTTAAGGATTGAGTAAGAAACAGAGGAACGATGGAGAAAGAGGGTGAATTAGAGTCAAATCGGGTACAGAAAGAGAAATAAAGAGAGCGAACGAAAGATTGGATTAAGAGAGAGAGAAAAAAGAGAAAGAAAGGTAAAGTAAGAAAATAAATTTAAAATTTTAAAAATCTCTAACAATTTACTACCTGCAGGAATGAGACTCCACGGTTTAAACTGTTCCCTTTTTGGGTTAAGTGGCATTGCAGGAACATAAATCTCATCATTAAAAGGGTACTTATGCTGGTAAGTGCCAGCCCTAACTTTCTGTGGTGAGTTTAATTGGTAATTAATGCGCAAATGCAGCAACTTCACGAAACTCACGGGGAGGTTGAGAGCGAGATGCCGTTTTTGGGAGGCGAACGGCGGAGCGGCGCAAATCGTCCAGCAATTTGTGGCGATTCGCAACTCACGGGGTATCTCTTCCTCGTCACTAATAACAGCAAGCGTCATTAAATTCACAGTTACTTTGCCAGCAAAATCTGGGCCAATATGTGAGTTCCCAGGCTTAGGCATTCTGTCAAGGGATGGGGAGCCACTGAGCAGAGGTCAGGCACTTCCTGCAGAGAGCGAGGGAAAGTCTCAATCACATGCAACAAAGGGACCAGTTGAAGAGAGACATTGACAGGAGACATGGAAGCAAGTTGCCTTTAACATGTATGGTCATTTGGGGAAATGTTTCCTCTGTGCACGATCTGTAATGAAATTGTAAACTATAGAACCTCCAGAGATTATTGCACAGAAACAGGTCATTCGACCCTTTAGGTTTGTATCAGAATTTTTTTCCAAACAAACCAGCTAACCCCACTCTCTTGCTTGCTCCTTATAAACTTTAACATTCCTCTTTCTCAAGCAACAATCTAATTTCCTTTTAAAAGTATTAGTGAATCTGCTTCGATAATGGTTTGCAGCAGGAAACTCCCAACATTTCAATCGCCCTCTGTGCAAACATTTTTTGACTTCCGCTTTAGTTCTTTCTCTCTTTTAAATTGTTTCTGTGATTGTCTGAAACATATGCTCCCTCATTCCCGTATCATTGACCAGTGGAAACAATCTATCGCTATTTTCCTTTCTCCGCTTTAGAAAGAATGGGTTTACGATCTGTTACACAGTACAGAGGACATCGTTCCCCTAATTTAAGTTTGCCTGCTTTAAACCGAGAGAATGATACAAGCACAATATGCACAGATGCTGGCTTTTGCTACAACAACTTGCATTATTATAGCACCTTTAACGTAGTAAAATGTCCCAAGGCGCTTCACAGGAGTGTATACCAAACAAAATTTGATAACAAAACCGAGCCACGTGAGGAGATATTAGGACAGGTGACCAAAAGCTTGGTCAAAGAGGTAGGTTTTAAGGAGCATCTTAAAGGAGGAGAGGTAGAGAGGCAGAGAGGTTAAGGGAGGGAATTTCAGAGCTTAGGGCTTCCACAGCTGAAGGCATGGCCGCCAATGGTGGAGCGATGAAAATCGGGGATGCTCAAGAGGCCAGAATTGGAGGAGTGCAGAGATCTCGGAGAGTTATAGGGCTGGAGGAGGTTATGGAGATGGGGAGGAGTGAGGCCATGGAGGGATTTGAAAACAAGGATGTGAATTTTAAAATCGAGGTGTTCCCGGACCGGGAGCCAATGTAGGTCAGCGAGCACAGAGGTTATGGGTGAACAGGACTTGGTGTGAGTCAGGATAGGGGCAGCAGAGTTTTGGATAAGCTCAAGTTTATGGAGGGTGCAAGGAACACAAAAAGGGACAAACCACTGCACTTTTATTACACCTGGTTTTCGTTTTCCAAAGAGACTCTTAATATTTCACCCCTTCAATCCCAAAACTTAACTTTTAAAGAAAAAAAAGTGATGTCTAAGTTGATACCCAATTTAAGTAAGCCTGCCCACATATAAATTAAGACAGAAGGAGGCAGTGAATAGAAATGATGTTGAATTGTGAAAGATATTGACAGGAATGGGACTCTCACAGATCAGAATCTACAGATGGGTACAAACATGAATGTACAGATTATTAATGCAGGTTAAAGCTACCTCTTTCACCAAGCTTTTGGTCACCTGTTCTAATGGCACCTTATGTGGCTCGGTGTCAGATTTTGTCCGATAACACTCCTGTGAAGCGCCTTAGGACGTTTTACTATGTTAAAGGCGCTATATTAATGCAAGTAGTTGATGTTGTTATTTGTACAATTACCATATGAGAGAAAAAGACTTTGCTAAGAATGCACAAATTCTAAAGAAAACTGGAAAAAGCAAAGCAGATCATCTTAAAAATTTCTAATTATTTTACAACTTTCTTTTAGATTATTTTACAACTTCCAATGTTTTTTGGAATCAATAACAAAATAGTTGTCAAATTTAACGGCGATTACACAGAATGAAATAACAAAGCTCCAGCTTACATGTTATTTTCCTCATCACAGTGGTGTACTTTCTTTAGACAGTTTCTCAAATCATGTGTTAGTAAGATTTCCATGTTAATTACACCAGGTAATTATACCTTCATGTAATTTAACTATATACTAGAGCCGAGTTAGAACAGTAACCTTCCACCAAACTGTTGCCTCCAATGGTACTGAACAATTATCACCATACATTTAGAAACCGTTGTGATTTGAATGCAAACCAAATACAGTAGGTTTTGTTCAATTATTTCCACCTTCACAAGTACAGCAAATGAAAGTATGTCTTAAAGCTTGTAGAAAATTTTGGCTTTTTAATGAATCTTTTTCTCTTAAGGCCACAGCCTTGGGAAATACATAGTGCATAGATTGTTCTGTGAGACAAAAATGTTGAACATTTTAAAGTATATATTTTTTAAAATGAGTCCACTGCTCATATGGGGTCTGAAATTCCTCCTGTAATAAATATTTTGGGAGAAACAGATGTTCGTTAAAAAGGGGTTGAGTTGTGAGAGAAATCACAACTGGATGTTTTATCTATTAGTGCTTCCCTGATGATTTCTACCCCTCCAAAAAAATAATGACTTTAGTGGAAAGGGATACAGCACAGAAGGAGGCCATTTGGCCCTTCGTGCCTATGCTGGCTCTTTGAAAGAGCTATCCAATTAGTCCCACTCCCCTGCCCTTTCCCCATAGCCCTGCAAATTTTTCCCCTTCAAGTATTTATCCAATTCCCTTTTGAAAGTTATTATTGAATCTGCTTCCACCGCCCTTTCAGGCTTTGCATTCAAGATCGTAACAACTTGCTGCGTAAAAAAATTTCTCCTCATCTCGCCTCTGAAGAAAGCTGCTTGGTGCTTTTTAAGGCCTTGTTAACGGCCAATCACGGGAAACACAAAATTACTTTCTATTGGGCATACCTGTAATCAAGGAAGTGTTGTTCTCTTTACCTGTATAACGTCTGCGGAGAACTGTAGCTGTCACTATTACTTTGGGACATCTGACACAGTGAGATCCATTTTAACATAACCTGCCCGTTGGGAAACTGACGGGATTGGGTGCAACGCTGGTTCTGCACCCCGTCCAATTTTACTCTCCACAACAGAGTAAATTGCACTTGATCCTGTGGGTTTCCCGCCCGCAAGTTAGGTTAAAATCACCCACCCCCCCCATCTTTTTATAAAGAAATGGCAGAAAACAGTGAGCAGGAACTCATTTCATTGTGTGCGTTTAGTATGTTCTGCGGGTGAAGTCTCACCTTGTGTGGCACGAACTTCCGCCAAAATGGTTGGGATGCAACCCCAAAAGGACCAGTAAAAATCTTGGAATCCCATGCAATAAAAATAGAATTTGATTTATTCATTCACCATAGGCCAGAGGCACTGGTGATTGCAATACTCCATTGCAGCATCCATTAGAGCTTGGAGCACTTTGTCAGTGAATCTTTCTTCTTTTCATTGGTGCTCAGCCTTTCTGACCCATACATGCACACTCCACATGGCGTTAAATTGCATTCAAGAGAATTGTACTGGCCAAGCGGCCCATTCAATACTTGAGAAGTGTTAAAGAATCCTTACAGTAATCCCGCAGCGACCGGCTGATGTTTCTCCATTACCAATGTATATCAATTCACTGGCATCGCGCTACAAAATAGCGTGTTCACACATTTTTGCTAGATGGCGATTAGCCAGCAAACAGCAGCCCTCTCTTGAATTTACCGTTAGAAGAGGAATTTCAGGCCCCTTGGGTCACAGTTGGAACAGTTGTATTTAGATTCAAATTCATTATATTGTACATTGATGGCTTCTCCTTATATCCCATGATCCCAAATCAGGGGATATCTCAAAAGAAAGAAAAAAACAATATAGCCAAAACAGAAGAGGTATCTGCAGCTTTTGTGTAAGAGGATATCAACAAGTTGTGGTTTAACAACGAGGACTCATCAGGAAAGTAGAGTAGCCTTGTTACACACTCCTGAGCATTGAAGCAATGAGTAGATATCTCTTAGTGTTTGACTGACATCATTGCCAAACAAGATAAGCCCAGGACCTTTTTTTCCTTTGTGTCAACATTTGTATTTGCAGAAAAACTAATTGATTGTATAAAATATCCTGAAATGCAGTCAAGACTGATGAGGAAGGGGCAGTCCAGATACAGTTCATATTTAATATGTCATAAAAAAACACATAATAATGAGTTCATGTTAAAATTTAGTACCTTTCTATCAGGGATAGCAAGAACCCTTCCGGACGACATGAACTTCCACGCTGGCTTTTAATTTTTAACATGAATTATTTTTGCCAAAAGAGAATCCAGTCATAAATAAAAACCCCTACATGAATGCACCTATGATAAACTTTGACCTTCCTTGTTTAACAGCCAGTTTTGATGATGTGGTAAGGGCTGAATTGCATGTCCATATTAATGTATTTTACTGACACGAGTAACTAGTCTCTCACTAACTAGCATCAGCCTCCTTCCCACCTCAAGAACATGGCAGATTTTCCCAAAGTCCATCCACTTCTAAGGAAAGGCCAAAAATCAGTCCTGTGTAACCAAAACAAAAGAGGATTTAACCAGTTCACATCCTCTCTGCAAATAATCAATAAAAATGCATTCTGAACAGACAACTTTTCAGCTTTCTGCTTGCAGGCCAGTAAACTTATTTTCAATAGTCTGCAGACTGCAGTCATTCATCGGAAAAGAAGTAGTATTCAATTTTTGGCTCAAGATATCACATGCATGATTGTTCACTGCCTTCTTTGCGAGACCTGAAGTGATAGTAACAATGCAGCCACATTCCCCCTAGCGAAGTGGTTTCCCACTGAATGTTAATGGAGAAATCCTGAAATTTCTCAGGATCGAGAGGGTTCAAAGATCATCTCATTCCAATGCAGTTGCTCCTGATACCTGGTGCTCTGATGAAAAGTGATCAAACTGTTCCTCCATTGCTTTGTAGAGATCATCACCCCGAGAGAGTCTGAACCGGCGATCTGGGTACTGGGTGTTGTCGAATGGCACGCGATGGACACATTGTACGTGTGTTTTCAGGTTCCCCTTCTGGGAGGCACTGTAAGGACAGTATCTGCACTGGAAAGGTCTCTCTCCTGTAGCACAGAAGAAGAAAAATGACTTAAGTTAGGGATCACCATCCAAAAAAAAAGTTAACCTTTTCTCTTTTCAGGTGCTGACAGTCCTGATGTGTGTTTACAGCAGTTTCTGTTTTTATATAAATATACTAGCAACTCTCCTGCGGTGTTGTTCACGGTGAATCGGACGATGTGCTGAAATGTGAAGTGTGACTGTTAAAGTTTGACGGGCAGTAAGTGTGATGCTTACCTGAAGTGTGCACTGGATACGAATCTTTTAACATCTTATGGATATACACGGGCAGATAGAATGGAAATACCCAGTAATACTGCTACACTGGAAAATATGTCGACAGTAGGGAACCATTTACATAAAGAAGAAAGAACTTGCATTTATATGGCGCCTTTCACGACCTCAGGACATCCCTAAGCGTTTTACAGCCAATGAAGTTCTTTTGAAGTGTAGTCACTGCTGTAATGTAGGAAATGCAACAGCCAATTTGCACACAGCAAGGTCCCACAAACAGCAATGTGACAATGACCAGATAATCTGTTTTAGGGATGTTGGTTGAGGGATAAATATTGGCCAGGACACTGGGGAGAATTCCCTTGCCCTTCTTTGAATAGTGCCATGGGATCTTTTACATCCACCTGAGAGGGCAGACGAGGCTTGAGTTGAATGTCTCATCCAAAGGACAGCACCTCTGACGGTCCAGCACTCCCTCAGTACTGCACTGGGAGTCTAAGCCTGGATTATGCGCTCAAGGCTCTGGAGTGGGACTTGAACCCACAACCTTCTAACTCAGAGGCAAGAATGCTACCCGCTGATCCACATATAAACACATCTATTGTTATAATCTAACGCTATATTGAGATCAGTGGTATTTCTTTGCCAAGAACAATATCAGACATAATAAATATCAAGTCGATAGGAGAGGCAGTTGTCATGTTAAAATAATGGCTCTCTTCTCAGGTCTGACTCTAAATACCAGTTTGACCATTTTTGGAGCCTGTTTGCCTTCAAAGGTTAAGCTTGATGACCTCTTGGCCAGACCACTTCAAAGAAGTGAAGCACGGCATATCAGAGGCAGGAAAAGGTTGGAAGTGCAGTTCTAACCTCATTGAAACACATTTCCCGTTAGCCAACAATCATTAAGCATAATTGGCAGTCTCTGTGAAGAGTAGTTTTGAGCCAGGAAGATTTAGGGGGTGATTTTAACCCTCAAGAACAGGTGGGTTAAGGGCGGGTGGGAGTTGAAAATGGTTGTTTTTTGGGTCACGACCGCAACCCGGCTCCATTTCCGAGTTTAACGTGAGCGTGTAAAAGTACAGGCTTCCCACTGGGAATTTTGCGGTTGCGACCCAAAAAAACCCAACTATTTTCAACTCCCACTCGCCCCCAACCCACCCGTTTTGGGGGTTAAAATCTCACTCCCTTAATTTCCAGCTGAAGAAGGAAGCTGTATTACAATAGGGAGATATTTTTGGATGGGGGAGGGGCGGGGGACAGGAAATGAAGAAAGAAAATGGACACAAATAAGTTTGAATTCACAGTAGCAAGGGTGCCGATCAGTCACACTGTATTGTCCTGGATGGTGTCGAGCTCCCTCTGTGTTGTTGACACTGCACCAACCAGGTGAATGGGGAGTATTCCATCACACTCCTGACTTGAGCCTTGTAGATGGAGAAGAGGCACTGAGAGGTCAGGAGGTGAGCCACTCATCGCAGAGTACCCAGCCCTGCCCTGCTCTTGTAGCCACAGTGCTGATATGACTGGTCTCGTTAAGCTTCTGACGATGGTGACTCCCATGAGGCGGATGGTGGGTGATTCGATGATGACGGTGCCATTGAAGGTCAGGGAGGATGGCTGTTGGAAACGGCCACTACCCGGCACTCAGGTGGCGCAATATTATCTACCATTTGTCAGCCCAAGCCTGGATGTTGCCCAAGTCCTTGCTGTATGTTTGGCATGAGCTGCGTCATTGTTGAAGGAGTTGTGAATGAAGCTGAACGCTGTTGAGTCAGCAGTGACTAGCCCAACTCCTGACCTTATGACAGAGGGAAGGTCATTGACGAAGCAGCCGGAAATGGTTGGGCCGAGGATACTGCCCTGAGGAACTTTGGCACTGATGTCCTAGGAACATCGGAACAGGAGTATGTATATTCATCCCCTCGAGCCTGTTCCTCCATTCAGTTAGATCATGGCTGATCTGTACCGTAACACTTAATACCCTTGCCTTAGCCAGTTAAATGTGTGGCTCAAAGAGTGGTGTGGGAGGCAGGGGTTTCGATTCATGGGGCACTGGCACCAGTACTGGGGAAAGAGGGAGCTGTTCCGTTGGGACGGGCTGGGGCCAGAGTCCCAGCGAATCGAATAACCAGGGCTGTAGATTGGGCTTTAAATTAGAAAGTGAGGGAGGGGTCAGGTGAGGGGACATTTAGAAATCTAATGAGAAAAGTCAAGGCAACAGAGCAGTGTAATGATTTGGGTAAAGATAAGCAGAGTGTGGCAGGAAGGGGCAGAGAGTTTACCAATAATAGTACAACAGCAAGTAAGGTCAAAGCAGGAAAAAATTGTAAAAAGTCAAAATTAAAGGCTCTTTATCTGAATGCACGGAGCATTTGTAACAAGATAAATGAATTAATTGCGCAAATAGAGATAAATAGGTTTGATCTAATAGCCATTACAGAGACATGGTTGCGCAAGATTGGGAACTAAATATTCCAGGGTACATGATGTTTAGAAAAGTCAGGCAGAATGGAATAGGAGGGGGTGTAGCCCTAATAATAAAGGATGACATAAGGACAGTGGTGAGAAAGGATCTTGGCTCAGAAAATCAGGAAGTAAAATCAGTATGGGTGGAAATAAGAAATAATAAGGGGCAGAAAACACTGGTGGGAGTAGTTTATAGGCCCCCTAATATTAGCTATACTGTTGGACAGAGTGTTAATCATGAAATAATAGGAGCTTGTAAATAAGGAAATGCAGTACTCATGGGGGACTTCAATCTTCATATAGACTGGGCAAATCAAATTGGCAAAGGTAGTTTGGAGGACGAGTTCATGGAATGCATTCGAGACGGTTTCCAAGAGCAATATGTCATGGAACCAACCAGGGAACAGGCTATTTTAGATCTTGTATTGTGCAATGAGACAGGGTTAATTAGTAATCTCACAATAAAGAATCATCTGGGGAGGAGTGATCATAATATGATAGAATTTCACATTGAGTTTGAGAGTGACATACTTAAGTCCGAAACTAGAGTCTTAAATTTAAATAAAACTAATTACATAGGAATGAGGGGTGAGTTGGCTAAGGTAGATTGGGAAATTAAATTAAAAGGTATGACAGTTGAAAAGCAATGGCAAACATTTAAAGAAATATTTCAATATTCTCAACAAATATATATTCCATTGAGAAATAAAAACTCAATGGGAAAAGTGATCCACCCGTGGCTAACTAAAGAAGTTAAGGATAGTATTAGATTAAAAGGAAAGGCCTATAATGTTGCCAGGAAGAGTAATAAGCCTGGAGATTGGGAGAGTTTTAGAAACCAACAAAGGATGACCAAAAAATTGATAAAAAGGGAGAAAATAGAATATGACAGTAAACTAGCAAGAAATATAAAAACGGATTGTAAGAGCTTCTACAAGTATGTAAAAAGGAAGAGAGTAGCAAAAGTAAACGTTGGTCCCTTAGAGGCTGAGACAGGAGAAATTATAATGGGGAATCAGGAAAAGGCAGATGCGTTAAACAAATATTTTGTATCTGTCTTCACAGTAGAAGACACAAAAAGCATACCAGAAATAGTGGGGAACCAAGGGTCTAATGAGAGTGAGGAACTTAAAGTAATTATTATCAGTAGAGAAAAAGTACTTGAGAAACTAATGGGACTAAAAGCCGATAAATCCCCTGGACCTGATGGCCTACATCTGAGGGTTCTAAAAGAGGTGGCTGCAGAGATAGTGGATTAATTGGTTATGATCTTCCAAAATTCCCTAGATTCCAGAACGGTCCCAGCGGATTGGAAGGTAGCAAACAAGAAAGGAGGGAGAGAGAAAACAGGGAACTACAGGCCAGTTAGCCTGACATCAATTGTCGGGAAAATGCTGGAATCCATTATTAAGAAAGTGGTAACAGGGTACTTAGAACATCATAATATAATTAGGCAGAGTCAACATGGTTTTATGAAAGGGAAATCGTGTTTGACAATTTTATTAGAATTTTTTGAGGATGTAACTAGCAGGGTAGATAAAGGGGAACAAGTGGATGTAGTATAATTTGGATTTTCAAAAGGTGCCAAATAAAAGGTTGTTACGCAAGATAAGGGCTCATGGGGTTGGGGGTAACATATTAACATGGATAGCGGTTCAGGGACAAAAAACAGAGAGTAGGGATAAATGGGTAATTTTCAGGTTGGCAGGCTGTAACTAATGGGGTACCGCAAGGATCGGTGCTTGGGCCTCAGCTATTTACAATCTATATTAATGACTCATCTGAAGGGACCGAATGTAATGTATCCAAGTTGATGGTGATACAAAGCTAGGTGGGAAAGTAAGCTGTGAGGAGGACAACAAAGGGCTCAATTTTAAAAGCGAGCCAGGAAGGGGGCGGAGGGGTTAAATTGAGGTTGGGAAACCCACTAGTACGGGTTTCCCGGTCGTCCTTACGGTTTTGACGTAAGGACGTCTTTTTTTGTCAGTTTCCCGTTGGACTGACCGGCTAATTGATGGGAGGATGTGTTCAGGTAAGTCTTTGTTTGTATGGATGGAATGGGCACGGGGGGCATAGGTTGGCACAGGGGTCGTGAGTCATGGGGGATGGGATTGGGCGTCAGTCACGGGGGGGGGGGTGTCAGGATCAGGGGTCATTGCGGGGGTCCGGGATCGTTGAGAGGGTGGATCAAAGTGGAAGGATCGGGGATCGGGGTGGGAGAATCGGAGTGGGGGGAGGACCGGGGTCGGGATTCGGAGTGGGGGGGGGGGGGGGAATATCGGGGTCGGGAGTCCGCGATCGGGTATCCCCGATCGTTGGGAGGTTGGTGCAGGTAGGCTTGCTGGGCCAGGGAGAAGCACTCCTGCTCTTCCAGGCTCACAACCTGCACCTTTCTAGGCACCTACCTGTTAGTCTTGGGCCTTCTCGCCTCCTTTCACAAGGTATAAAGCAGGAGGCCCAGGAATCTCAGCCCCACAGTGTTGAAATCAGGAAGTCCAGAAAAATGAGGGCCTGAAGCCTCCTTGAAAGGTTTTAAGGTCCAACCCGCCTCCTGGGAGCGGGTTGGTCACCCGCCCCTTTTCCCGCCCTGGTGAAAACTGGAAACGGCGGGTTGGGGGCGGGGGGGTCTGAAATGGTGGCAATTTTCAATGCCCTCCTGCCCCCAACCCACCCATTTTTCAAGGTTAAATTTGAGCCCAAAGAGTCTGCAAAGGGATATAGACAGGTTAAGTGAGTGGGCAAGAAAGTGGCAGATGGAGTATAATGTGGAGAAATGTGAGGTTATTCACTTTGGTAGGAAGAATAGAAAAACAGAATATTTTTTAAATGGTGAGAAACTATTAAATGTTAGTGTTGAGAGAGACTTGGGTGTCCTTGTACAAGAAACACAAAAAGTTAGTATGCAGGTACAGCAAGCAATTAGGAAGGCAAATGGCATGTTGGCCTTTATTGCAAGGGAGTTGGAGTCTTACAACAGTTGTACAGGTCTTTGGTGAGACCTCACCTGGAGTACTGTGTACAGTTTTGGTCTCCTTGCCTTACAGGTGGTACAACAAAGATTCACTGGATTCATTCCTGGGATGAGAGGGTTGTCCTATGAGGCGGGGTTGAGTACAATGGGCCTATACTCTTTGGAGTTTAGAAGAATGAGAGGTGACTTCATTGAAACATATAAGATTCTGAGGGGGCTTGTCAGGGTAGAGGCTGAGAGGTTGTTTCCCCTGGCTAGAGAGTCTAGAACTAGAGGGCATAGTCGCAGGATATGGGGTCAGCCATTTAAGACTGAGATGAGGAGGGTTGTGAATCTTTGGAATTCTTTACCCCAGAGGGCTGTGGATGCTGAGTCGTTGAATATATTCAAGGCTGAGATGGATAGATTTTTGGACTCTAGGGGAATCAAAGGATAGGGGGATCAGGCAGGAAAGTGGAGTAGAGGTGGAAGATCAGCCATGATCTGATTGAATGGCAGGGGAGGCCCGAGGGGCCGTATGGCCGACTCCTGCTCCTATTTCTTATGTTCTTACAAAAATCTATTGAACTCAGTTTTGAAATTTTCAATTGACACCCAGCCTCAACAGCTTTTTGGGGGGAAAGAGTTCCAGATTTCCACTACCGTTTGCGTGAAGACCTGATTCCTGACCTCACCCCTGAACGGCCTAGGAAATAATTTCTCTCTATCTACCCTATCAAATCCTTAAATCATCTTAAACACCTCAATTAGGTAACCCCTTAATCTTCTATACTCACGGGAATACAGGCTTAGTCTATGCAACTTGTCCTCATAATTTAACCCTTTTAGCCCCTAGGGCTGCAATGATTGGCTTCTGACATCTACGACCATCTTCTTGTGCGTCAGGTATGACTGCAGCCACTCGAGAGTGTTCCCATTGACCTCTGTTGTGGGAGACCCGCACGAGTCCTTCCTCGTTCGATGCTGTGGGGGAGAGAAATTCAACTTGTGCCCAAAGTGGGTGACAAGTCAACGGAGCAATTACTCTGTGTGCCAGTCTGTGCCAGCCTGAGGCCTGAGCCAAATTTGGAAGCAGCGAGCTGCGGGTGCTAGGCGGGCACGACGATGCAGCTCGCCAGTCAGTGCCCAGCAAGCGGCCCACAGTATTTTCTGTGGAGCCAGGAGGAGTACTCCCGTTTCTTCAGGCTCCACAAAATATGTAACTTTTTGAGACAGTTTTGTGGCCGTTTTTGGAGCGGCCTCCAGCAGTCCCTTTAAGGATAACTGGTTTAGGATCTTCATTTGCCGAGTAAAGCAGCCATACACCTGCTTCAGGCGGCTGGGCTGCTTGTCCATTTACAGGCCTGGAATCAGATGGGCTTTGGGTGTCAATGGTGGGGGGGTGGGGGGAGGGCAAGGTGCCCCCACCTCCCCCCGTTATCAACTCCTGGCTGCCCATTTTCTCAGGTGCAAAACGGATGGTCAGGAGTTGAATTTTTCCCCCAGTAAGAGCCACAATAGTGAGCTTATAACCTCCTGCCCCCAACCCACCCGTTTTTCAAGGTTAAATTTGAGCCCAAAGAGTCTGCAAAGGGATATAGACAGGTTAAGTGAGTGGGCAAGAAAGTGGCAGATGGAGTATAATGTGGAGAAATGTGAGGTTATTCACTTTGGTAGGAAGAATAGAAAAACAGAATATTTTTTAAATGGTGAGAAACTATTAAATGTTAGTGTTGAGAGAGACTTGGGTGTCCTTGTACAAGAAACACAAAAAGTTAGTATGCAGGTACAGCAAGCAATTAGGAAGGCAAATGGCATGTTGGCCTTTATTGCAAGGGAGTTGGAGTCTTACAACAGTTGTACAGGTCTTTGGTGAGACCTCACCTGGAGTACTGTGTACAGTTTTGGTCTCCTTGCCTTACAGGTGGTACAACAAAGACTACCATTGGTGGAAAATGGGAAAACTAGTGCAGAAGACAGAGTAGCCTTCTTATTAATTTATTTATGAAAGGCAGGTTCAAAAAAGAAAAAAACACTTCAGCAGGGTTACACTGGGACGGGACGGGGGGATGGGGGACAGGGCAGAGGGAATTAACATTGATTTCAGTGTTCTGGGCTAAGCAGCAGGAAAAGTAGCCAGAGTCCCTCCTCCTTACTACCATCAAATGATCCCTGCTGGAAAGTGTTTGTATAGATGTCAGTTGAGAACAGGTTTGGGCTCAACTTGCTAAAATCAAACAGCCTGCCAACCTTACTTTCTGGGATTACCTGTGAAGGAACGTCACTTGGAGTAAGGTACTACAGTGCGGTTACCAACCGTAGAACCCTACTCCTGCAAGAGCCAGCTCCGTCGGAGAGAACATTGGGAAAAAACAGGAAATATTATTACTAATTAGCGATTTCACTCCACAAAAGCTGGATGAATTCTTTTAAAGGAGTTTAAGGGGTAAGTTTTCTGTGTTTGTGCCTCCAGACTTTGAAAATGTAGGTGTTATTCTGAAGCTTTTTAAAATTAATCCATGGATTCCAATGGCTGACCTCCCACCTTGCATCCTCCGTAAACTTGAGCTCATCCAAAACTCTGCTGCTCGTATCCTAACTCACACCAAGTCACCCATCACCCCTTGTGCTCGCTGACTTACATTGGCTCCCAGTCCGGCAACGCCTCGATATTAAAATTCTCATCCTTGTTTTCCAATCCCTCCATGGCCTCACCCTCCCTATCTCTGTAACCTCCTCCAGCCCTACAACCCTCCGAGATCTCTGTGCTCCTCCAATTCTGGCCTCCTGAGCATCCCCGATTTTCATCGCTCCGATATTGGCGGCTGAGACTTCAGTTGCCTAGGCCCTAAGCTCTGGAATTCCCTCCCTAAACCTCTCCACTTCTCTCTCCTTTCAGATGCTCTTTAAAGCCTAATTCTTTGACCGAGCTTTTGATCACCAGTCCTAAAATCTCCTTATGTGGCTTGGAGTCAAATTTTGACAAATAATCGTACCTGTGGAGCACCTTGGACGTTTTATTATATTAAAAGTGTCATATAAATGCGAGTTTTGTTCTTCATACTAACTCATGTAAAAACTGCTTATTATTGTGTGCCAGTCACATTTTCTGTCATTGGTGCCAGCCTTGGCTCATTGGTAACACTTTTACCTCTGAGCCAGAAGGTCGTGGGTTCAAGCCCCATTCCAGAGACTTGAGCACGTAATCCAGGCTGACACACTCAGTAGAACTGAGGGAGTGCTGTGCTATCGGAGATGCCATCTTTTGGATGAGCTGTTAAAGTGAGGCCCCTCTTTGCTCTCTCAGATGGTTGTAACATCCCAGGGCACTTTTAGAAGAACAGTTTGGAAGTTCTCCTGGTGACCTGGCCAATATTTATCCCTCAATCAACATCACTAAAACAGATTATCTGGTCATTACCTCATTGCTGTTTGTGGGATCTTGCTGTGCGCAAATTGGCAGCCACGTTTCCTACATTACAACTGTGAGTACATTTCAAAGAACTTCATTGGCTGTAAAGCGCTTAGGGACGTCCTGAGGTCATTAAAAGCGCGATATAAATGCGAGTCCTTTCCTTTCCTTATATACTGTATAAACTTATCCGTATCAGCTACACAGCTGGTCCTGAAAGATGTACTGACTTTTTTTTTGATTAGTCTCCCTTTTCTGACGTTTGCCATACTCAACAATCCAGCCAATATCAAGGCAACACACAATCTGGCAGAGTCTAAATCTTGAGTGTCAGCTCAGGTTGGGATTTAAACCCCAAGTCTCCTAGTATATAAAGCACAATCACTAGCTGCCGAGACACTTCACATTTCATCAATCAGAGAGCTGGTCAACGACATTATGAGATGAAAGCAGAAGTCAGATAAGGGAAGGAAAATTCTCCAAATGACTTGTCAATATCACAGATGGTTGTGCTTCCTATCATAAGAATGACTATGGACCAAAAAAAAGTCAATGAAGAACACAAATAGAAAGATTTGCAATTGACAGATTAATAGATGGAACTCAGGCAGGCGGAGAATGTAGCTATTTCAGAATGCAGGTCACTAATGTAGCTTGACTCAATCACTCACGAGATGATCAACTTTAAATATCCAGTATTGAAAGTTTACATTGATCCTGAAGCACTAGAATTCAATCAGCTAATACAGAACCATTTTCACAAGTTGTTCCATATTCTAATCTAATCAACAATTACCTAAAAGAAAGTAGGACAGGGATTTGCAATATGCCATCGCACCCTTGAACTTTTTTCCTGTAGCGCTATGATGAATTTTTTTTGCTGCTACAGGGCTAAGACGTTAGATAGGATCCGGAAAAGACCATCTCAGTGCACCTGGTCAGCCCCCAGAGTTGAGAAACAGGATACAGAGTTCACTTGTCGCTTTCTTATGCAGCACCACTGCTTTTCTATGCCCAGTTATGAAGTCATCATTTCCCTCTGGATCATTCTGATGTCTGCGTGTTTTACCCTGAGAGCACAATGGGGAAGTACTATCAGCTTCAACACCAAGCAATTTTCCCCTTCCTTTCTTGGTGGAACTTGCGTTTATGGCAGGTTTATGACCCACTGAGATCAGCCCGACGCTCTAATGATGTAAAACAGCTTTAAAAGGCATAAAAACACAAAGCATAGGCTTAAAAAAATGAGGCGGAAATCGCAGTTTTTCAAGCCAAGCAATATTTGTGCTGTTGGGCCCATGGGATAATTTTCCTCAAGTATTAATAATTGATTTATAATATCTTATGAAAGCCTTTTTTTGCTACGAGCAGTTTGACGAAACGTTGCTCTAACATGCAAGGGTGATCCCATAATCCTCTTTCCCCGCCACAAGCAAGGAAAGGAAATGCAAATACCCAACGGCGATGGTGCTGAGGACCACTGCCATGCCACCTGATTAGAAAGCAGTCATAGCTCTTGTGCAGGGATTTTAACAAAGCTGTTCATATTTTCATTTTTGGCTCTAGACAGCAGACACACAACAGATACTTAGGTGGGAATTATGAGTGCTGTAATTTAATTGGGGCAGGCCGTGTGATGGTTACAAATATAACAACTTGCACTTATATGGCAGAAAAAGACTGCAGTAAAGTCTTTGATGACAAAGATAGGCTTTTTTACAAAGATGGAAAAAGGTACAGGTAAAACAAATTTCTAAATACAACGCGGGCCACCACTAAAGTGCAAAGTTAAAAAAAAAAAATCACCTTTAAAGCTCAATTATCCAAACAACAACCTAGTTTTAAGGAGACAACTGGAGCAGGCCAGACCAGCAGATCAAACACCTATGGGTGAGGTGAACGTTGGGGTTGCAGCTTGGGCAAACGTTGTAAATTTTGGCCTTTGAATATCTGAATAATTATTCCAAAGAAAATGAGGCTTGTACTTGCTGGTGTAGCTTCCATCAGCTCACCAATAGTGTCAGAGGCAAAACCTGGCCTGCTACCAACTGAGTGTGTAAAAGGAGGCACAGTATGACTACTGCATGGGTCTTGCCTGATAGTGAGCCCCATAATATCAGAGCTGTAATTCTAGATGCTCTGAGGGTAATTTGTTAGTTGAACATACATAGAATTACATAGAATTTACAGCACAGAAACAGGCCACTCTGGTCTCTGCCAGTGTTTATGCTCCACACCAGCCTCCTCCCCACCACTTCTTCATCTAACCCTATCAGCATATCCTTCTATTCCTTTCTCCCTCATGTACTTATCTAGCTTCCCCTTAAATGTATCTATGCTATTCGCCTCAACTACTCCTTGTGGCAGTGAGTTCCACATTTTAACCACTCTCTGGGTAAAGAGGTTTCTCCTGAATCCCCTATTGGATTTATTAGCGACTATCTTATATTTATGACCCCTGGTTTTGGGGGAATCCAACATCTTCTCTATGTCTACCCTGTCAAACCCTTTCATAATTTTAAAGACCTCTATCAGGTCACCCCTCAGCCTTCTCTTTTCTATGATGTGGAGATGCTGGTGATGGACCAAGGAGGTCACTCACCTGACGAAGGAGGTAAGCTCCGAAAGCTTGTGATTTTCAAATAAAACTGTTGGACTATAACCTGGTGTTGTAAGATTCCTTAAATTTCTCTTTTCTAGAGGAAAGAGCCCCAGCCTGTTAAATCTTTCCTGATAGTTATAACCTCTCAGTTCTGGTGTCATCCTTTTAAATCTTTTTTGCACCTTCTCTAGTGCCTCTAAGCCTTTTTGTAATATGGAGACCAGAACTGTGCACAATACTTCAAGTGTGGTCTAACCAAGGTTCCATACAAATTTAACAAAACTTCCTTGCTTTTCAATTCTATTCCTGTAGAAATGAACCCCAGTGCTTTGATTGAATTTTTTATGACCTTGTTAACTTTTAATGATTTGTGACTGTGTATCCCTAGCTCCCTCTACCCCATTTAGACTCTTATTTTCCAAGGAGTATGTGGCCTTCTTATTCCTCCTACCAAAATGCATCACCTCACACTTATCTATATTGAAATTCATTTGCCAACGTTTTTTATTTGCAGAACAGTGGCTTTGTTCAGAAGTGGCTGCAACTACACCTGAATGTATTAATGGATGATTGTGAATCGGTTAGCAAATGGTGAGCCTGCATTCTATTTATCCTGTCATGGATACAATGTACAGCTAGCGACATTGAGCAATGGGGTATACATTTGTATGTAGGGGTGCGGTCTTTTTTATTTTTACTTGAAGTATACTAAGAGTGGAAGTTGGTGTTATTATTACGGAATGAAAGTATCCACTAAGTATTGCACCAGATTTGTGTTTCTCTGCTGAAATAATTGAATGAGAGACTACTAAAATAGGATACTTTATTGCCTAGGGGGAAAGTATATCTTCTATCTTCACAAAGAATTTCTCGCTCTTCGATTCAGCTTGGGTTCATGCCAATGTCATGGAGGATCCTGTGTCACACTCCCCCTCCCCCCCGCCAAGATCTTTGAAGTTGATAAAATACAACTGTTAACGTTTCACGGTTTTAAAAAAAAACAATTTCTGTCGCAGCAGAAGCTAAAAATAGACTATCTATACGTGCAATCATTTTTGTAAGAAAATTAAAATAGATTTTCTATTAGGTTGTAGAGTAACAGGAGCAAATTCAGAATTGAATCTGGCCGTTTCTAATTGAAGCTCTGTGTGCAACACATAAAGGCCCATCTATACATCACATATCCAAGTCTTTGCAGTTACAGTACTTTCTGCATTCCTGAATTTAAAATTTTTAAATCACATTTAGATCAGAACAAGAAACACATATCACAGTGAAAACTGAACACTTTCCAGTCGTAAAATAGCTTTAAATTAAAAAGAAAAGGACTAAAGGCACTAAAATCATAAATATTAAAAAGAATGAGGAAGTTAATTTACTCCCAACTGCATATAACAAATGGCAGTATCCCCATTGGGTAAATCGTACATTCAACATAAGGATTATTTTAAAGTGAAGAAAAGTGAAAATTCTTCCTTTGTTAAAATCTGAATTTCCTGCAGTAAATCTGTAAATGTGTTTTTACATTTTTTTGCACAGCTAAATCACTCACAGCAGGCAGATATACAATTCCAGAGGGAACAATTTATCATAAAGTTCAATTTAGCCAAAGGTTTGCGACTACCAGTATCCTGAAATTAATATACAATAAGGGACACTTTTTCCAAAGTTTTTAAGAGTGTAAATAATTAAATGACTATTATTGCAGTGCCTTCGATGCACTTTGCCTTTGCATGTCTGCTAGTATGGGAATGTTACATTGTTGTTGGAGTGGTGGTAGTTAAATAGAATACCTGACTGCAACTTGGACACATTACTAGAAGCTTATATAAACGTCAAGGCTAACAGCAGTGAACTAAAGTTCAATTAAAGAAAAACTTGCATTTATATAGCGCCTCTCATGACCTCAGGACGTCCCAAAGCGCTTTACAGCCAATGAAGTAATTTTAAAGTGTAGTCACTGTTGTAACGTAAGGAAACATGGCAGCCAATTTGCACACAGCAAGCTCCCGCAAACAGCAATGTGATAATGACCATGTCCTCTGTTTTAACGATGTTGGTTGAGGGATAAATATTAGCCAGGACACCGGGTTGAACTCCCCTGCTCTTCTTTGAAATAGTGCCCTGGTATCTTTTACATCTGCCTAAGAGGGCAGATGGGGCATCAGTTTAACGTCTCATCCAAAAGACAGCACCTCCAACAATGCAGCATTCCCTCAGTATTGCATTGGGAATGTTGGCCTATATTTTGTGCTCAAGGCTCTGGAGTAGGGCTTGAACCCACAAACCTCCTAATCTCAGCAGCAAGAGTGCTACCAACTGAGCCACGGCTGACACAAGCAGCAGGTAACAATCCATGAAAGGTCACTAGTTCTGTGCACTTTGCTCCAGGTTTTAAGTCTTGAGGTCTACTGCACTGAGGATAAATAATGCCATGATAAGCCGACAACATCATCTATAGTGTAATGAGCTGAGCTGTTTTGTCATCTGTCTATAGCCGATTGATTAGAACTGACATCTCAGTGAGTGATTATAAAAGTGTAAAATAAGAGAAACAATCCATAACTGATGAATGACAACATCAATCCAAATTTTTAAAAATTTTTTACATCGATCAGGCAATTATGATGCTAACAAGGCAGCTGCAATTCCCAGGAATCCCCCTCCCTTAGTTATTTTTGATGCTCATAGAATTTGGTAACGATCTTGTGGAATCATTGGTGAACTATTTTTCACACGGAGAGATGGATTGACAAATGGACCTTATTGCCTCTCAAGTCCCCTTTCTCATACTGAGGGGGCGGGGGGGGGGGGGGGGAGGAAAAGTAAATGGTGTAAAACATAGGGAATTCTATAGTCCCCTAGTTAGTCAGCCAGAATCGGTTTTGCCCATAACTAGCTAGCATTCTGTGCTACCCGTCGTAATTTACTACTTTGAAGGGATGCGTTCTGATTCAAATCTGAACACGTTTTGGATGATGGTAGGTGGAAACTTGGTTACGTTTGTAGCTGCATGTTTTCTTGCAGGCTGTGTGAAAAATAGAATATAAACGATTCCAGCTCAAAAGGTATGTGCACTAATATTCATAGGATGGAACACTTGCCTGTAACCATTTGAGGACCGCAGAAGGATTTTTGCACTGAAATAGGAAATACAACAAGGGTTAAAATGCTTTCGTTTGTTCAGAGAATGTTGCAAGTTCTACGTTCTACAGTATTACATATTTCTCGAATTCTGCTTTATAAATGCTCACTACAGAAAATCATTTTAATAGATGTGCTGTAATACAGGGTTATTTTTGCAAGTTAACAGGTTTCATATTAAAAGGGTGTCCAGATTGTCATTTAAGGTAAAAATCCCAAACTAGTGCAATCCTTTGTTAAAACTATTGAAGACATATTTATACATTTGCGCTTTGAAATTATGTCGTGGGATAGTGCTATATGAATATTTATTAGATTTATCTAAAATTCAATGGTACTGAAAATATTAATCCATTTAACCCCTCTACTAAAGCACTGGAGAGGAATTTCAGATGAAAATGTTAAGAGTTTGTCAGCTATTATCCGACAGCATCATTTCAAGGCCTTGTCTTTTTTAATTCATTTTATATACGATTTTCTTAAAATTAATTTTCCTGTCATTTAGAGCCCATTGGTGCTTTGTAAGCAGTCACTGGTAAGTAAGTTAAAAACCTGGGGCAATCCGCTTTTTTCTAATCTCTGTAGGGAATGGCTGGCCTCTGCCTGGACGGGCACCGGTATCACTAGGGGCACATCTTGGGGAGGCTGCAAGGTGCGGCAGAGGCTACCTCTGAGGGTAGGGGTTCCCCTCAGAAATTGGCCCACTTTATAAAGAACAGGTGTACAACGTTGTAACACATTGCACCTAGAGGAAATCATCCCCCCCCCCCAACATTAGCAGGGACGTGGGAACAGGTCAGCTATCTGCCTCGGTGCTGGGGATGGTGCACAGCATGGGGTGAAAAAAATGGCATTAATCTGCAACACAATCCAAAATATTGAGAGCTGGAATTTCTACGGGGGTCCCCCCGATCTCTGGCAGTCATTTCGGCGGAAACCCTGGATAGACGGGGCTGGGGTTTCTGCCGAACTTACGCCAAATTTACTCCAAGAGATCGTCAGAACCCCACGGAAATCCCAGGCACGTATACCTGTGTAGGATTAATACTGCTTTCAAGGATTAGTCAATTATAAGACACATGCTTCCAAATGAAAAAGACATATTTAATATTTTTATGCAGTTAGCAAAACTGTTGAAAGGAAGATTAGAAACCAATACAATCATTTTTGATATGTTATCTACATCTTAATTTGATTGACCTTAGCTTAGTTTCCTTAAAACCGTAACTCCGTAAACTTAATTCTAAACCTTGCAACTGGACCTGAATCTAACTTTGATCCTTGTCTTGCTGCATATTAAATCACTATGATTTGCCATCGACTAGAAGGCCTTGGCTCAAATCCCAGTCTCGATTGGTATTTGCATACTGGTTTCCACGAATGGTATCTTGCCCATTATAGAGCTGACTCATCCGGCACGGCAAATGTGAGGACGTTAGGTGCCTTGCCGGTGGGAGGGGAGGGAAATCCTCAGGGATCCCACCTCGAGTTGCCCTTCAACACAAGTTGCCCTCAGAGCAGGTGGATGGCATAGAGATACAGCAAGTAGTTTGGCCCTCTCATCAGGAGCACAGAATCTGAGGCACAGGGCAGTGCGGAGGGGACAAAACAAGGATAAAATATACTTCTTGCAATTTTGAGATATTTTTGTCAGTGCATTAAAGGTGTTCTCCTAAAGAAATGACAACTCATTCCTTGCAAAATGATGGTGGTTGGGAGACAAAGAGGATCAGATACGAAAACACTCACAATTTAATTTTGCAGCCACCTTGAGAAGTTCTAGAGAAAAGGACAGGACAAACAATCTGGTGCTGCTACAGAGAAAAGCTTCTCTGAAGAAGAAAAAATGAAAGCAAGACTAATATAAAACACAGCAGGACACACAAAGCAAGTGCGGAAACCTTTATAAATCTCTCGACTACTAACTAATAAAGTAATAAGCAGATCATGTACTTGAGAATTTTGTTTGTAATTTATATTGTGTATCCTCTATGTCATTCTGCTCTCCAGCTTTGAAATGTGTTGTAAATGCCTCCAGCTTTTGATTAAATCAGCTGGGGGTACACAACTTTGCAATAACGGTGCATGAATGCATCAAGAATGCAGGGGAACAAAATGGCTTTAATCAATCATTAGCGATTCAGGATTTTTTTCCTATTCTAAATGCTAACTGGAGACATCAGTCTTTTACGATTATATTTGCCTAACTCAGTGCAAAGAAAGAAAAAACCCAGAGCAGTGACTTCATTACTTAATTCACTCTGATAGCATGGTGCGATTTTCTGATTGAAAGGAATTTGACTTTTCTGATATAACATATCATAGAATCATAAAGCACAGAAGGAGGCCATTCGGCCCATCATGCCTGTGCCGGCTCTTTGAAAGAGCTATCCAATTAGTCCCACTCCCCTGCTCTTTCCCCAAAGGCCTGCAAATTTTCTCCCCTTCAAGTATTTATCTAATTCCCTTTTGAAAGTTACTATTGAATCTGCTTCCACCACCCTTTCGGGCAGTACATTCCAGATCATAACAACTCACCGGGTCAAAAAAAATTCTCCTTGCTTTTTTGCTAATTACCATAAATTTGTGTCATCGGGTTAATGACCCTCCTGCCAGTGGAAACAGTTTCTCCCTGTCTACTCTAACAAAACCCCTCATAATTTTGAACACCTCTATTAAATCTCTCCTTAACCTTCTCTGCTCTAAAGAGTACAACCCCAGCTTCTCCAGTCTCTCCACATAACTGATGTCCCTCATCCCTGGTACCATTCTAGTAAATCTCCTCTGCATCCTCTCCAAAGCCTTGACATCCTTCCTAAAGTGTGGTGCCCAGAATTGGACACAATACTCCAGCTGGGGCCTAACCAGTGATTTATAAAGGAACTTCCTTATCGTCAATGAAGATCATGCCATAGAAACAAGTTTGTTGTTGATAATTAGTAACTGACGACTTGTTGCTGAAGTTTACCCAATAATATCAGCTGTTACCTCAGTTATTTCATCAAACAAAAATGACCACAGCAGATTAGAGAGACGACATGTACTAAAACGTCACAACTGTATGCGCGCTGATCCTTCTCCGGACTACCCCGGTACAGTGTATCCCGGTAAGTCAGGTGATAATGTAATAAAGTCTCCCCACCCCCCCCCCCCCAACTCGGGCTAACTCATTTTACTTCACTTCTGTTCATTTCACTACAGGGAATTGCAGTTTGTTGCAGGCAATTACACAATGTAGTATTTCAGTGACTGTCGTGAAAGTGGCAAAATAGCAAGGAATAAATACATTGAGTAAAAAGCATCTGTTCCTCTGATTTGATGCCGGATAGTGAGGACGAAGGTATAAGAAGGGCCATTAACACTGGAGGCAATCTTTTCAAGCTCATTTTGGATATAAAAGTGAAGGAGTTACTATAAAGGTGTAGGTGGTAGTATAATTTTGTTGCCTTTTTCTCACAGTATGTGACAAATAAGATCCTAGAAGATGAATGCCAAATCACCTACTTTAGTTGTGCCTTCTTTATTCTTCAAATGAATTTTCATCTGCTGCTGAAACTCTCATCCATGCCTTTCTTACCTTTAGATTCGACGATTCCAATGATCTCATGGCCGGCCTCCCACCTTGCATCCTCCGTAAACCTCAGCTCATCCAAAGCTCTGCTGCCCGTATCCTATACCGCACCATGTCCCGTTCACCCATCAGCCCCTGTGCTTGCTGACCTACACTGGCTCCCGGTCCAGCAACGCCTCGATTTTAAAATTCTCATCCTTGTATTCAAATCCCTCCATGGCCTCGCCCTCTCCCTATCTCTGTGACCTCCTCCAGCCCTACAACCCTCCGAGATCTCTGCGCTCCTCCAATTCTGGCCTCTTGTGCATCCCTGATTTCCATCGCTCCAGCACTGGCGGCCGTGCCTTCAGCTGCCTAGGCCATAAGCTCTGGAATTCCCTCCCTAAACCTCTCTGCCTCTCCCGTCTCCTTTAAGTCGCTCCTTAAAACCTACCTCTTTGACCAAGCTTTTGGTCACCTGTCCCAATATCTCCTTATGTAGCTCAGTTTCAAATTTTGTCTGTTAACTCTCCTGTGAAGTGCTTAGGGACGTTTTGCTACTTAAAAGGAGCAAAATAAATGCAAGTTGTTCTTGTTCAAATGATAGGCATTCTCATGGAGGCGTGTAGCCTAGCTTGACACATTCTAGAGAAAGCATGTGTTGAGTGTGCATGTAAAAATGTTACGATGACACTGCAGATAGCCAGTGTTGCACATGGTGTCCTACTCCCACTTTGTATAATGTCCAAGGCCCTTTTTCATTGCAGCCAGTTTGTTCTGACATGAACGTAAATTGAAAATTAACGAACCACTTAACATTAACCCACAAAGCCATTCACCTGCAGGGCCGACACGGATGGATAGATGGAATCAAGGTGTATGGACAATGTACATCACTTGAAGAGCAAGGAAAATCTTACCAGGGAAGCAATCTTTCTTTATTTTGAAGAAGAAGAGCAGAAATATAATACAGATTTAGGAGGGAAGCCCCTGCCTAGGAACCATAACACTCTGTTGGCGAGACAAATCTGCCAAAAAATGTTTTTATGTTTGCTAACCAATACAACTATTGGTTCCGCACCCATGAGGACGGCCTCAACCGGGATCTTGGGTTCATGTCACGCTACACGTTACCCCACCAGCGAACAAATGTTATCTGTTTTTAATATAATGGGTCATTTGCTGGCTCTCTCTGCCTTCCGGATGTTTCTGCCTCTCTCTGTGTTTTTTTTTTCTCTGTTTTTTTTCCCTGTTTGTTTTTTTGTTGAATGTGTATTCGGGGGTTCTGCAGATGACACCTCTCTGTCTGAACACGGTGATTGCCTTGGCAACGGGCAGTTGCAGGGGCAGTCTGTAAACACCATGTATTATTCAATATGTATAAATGCGTAGGCTTCAAGGAGATCTTGAAACATTTACCTGAGGAAGGAGAAAATCTCCGAAAGCTTGTGAATTTAAAATAAAATTGCTGGACTATAACTTGGTGTTGTAAAATTGTTTACAATTGTCAACCCCAGTCCATCACCGGCATCTCCACATCAATACAACTAAAGGCAACAATAACACTAAGAAATTTAAACTGACATGTTTGAAGAGCCTGGAACAATAGGTATATTAATTTATGAAGAATTACATGAGAAGTTCCCAAATGACTACCTGTAAATGATTTCTAAATCAGTGTGCGTAAAACGGGACACCAATGAGTGATCTCCTAACATTCCAAACACAAACGAGCTTCTGCAGCAAGAGCCTTAACGGAGATAGTTGTGGAAACAGTGCCAAGGAGATATTGGAGGTAACTCCAGAATATGCAGGACATAACTTGAGATGGCCACTGAACACAAGTTTTCCATTTTTCATTATAAGCTCTATTTGCAACCTATCCGACAATGTCTCGATTTTAAAATTCTCATCCTCGTTTTCAAATCCCGCCATATCCTCGCCCCTCCCTGTCTCTGTAACCTCCACCAGACCTACAATCCTCCAAGATCTCTGGGCTCCTCCAATTCTGGCCTTTTGAACATCCCCGATTTTCATTGCTCCACCATTGGCAGCCGTGCCTTCAGCTGCCTAGGCCCTAAGCTCTGGAATTCCCTCCCTAAACCTCTCTGCCTCTCTCTCCTCCATTGATGGTCCAACCTCTTTGACCAAGCTTTTGGTCACCAGCTCTATTATCTCCTTATGTGACTTGGTGTCAAATTTTGTTTGATAATCGCTCCTGTGCCCTTGGGATGTTCTACTATGTTAAAGCCGTTATATAAATACAAGTTGTTGTTATTAGTGGATGCCCTATGTGACTTTATCTAAGTATCAACCGCTGGGGCAGTGGTGGAAGCGGCATGGCACTTGCTTCGAGAAGGAGGTCATACAAAGTCATACTGGAGCCAGTACAGCACAGAATGGACCTCCTGCTTCCCCCAATGACGGTCAGGTCAGGCAAAGGGTGGGTCTGAGGGCTTGGCAGGAGGTGGATGATCAAGTTAATGCGAGCAGAGGACCTCGAATCAGTGCTGGAAAATGTTCAATGACTTCACAAGGAGAGGCAAGATGGTAGACTGCACAGTGGAACACAGTTATGCAGTGTACCAACTATTGCGACCATGAAATGTTCCTTCCTACCTTCAGTATTTGTCTAGCTTCCAATGGTTGCCCACTATGTACTTCACTGCACCTCATTTTCCCTGCTCCTTCAGTAGCAGCCTGAATGGTAGAACCCCATGCTAACTCTTTTGTGACGTATGTTTCTGTCATCCCACCACCTGCAGATAGCATGCTGGTGCATGGGTTTGGGTGCATGTGATGTCACCAGTGTTAACTACTAAACGCATGCATCTACTTATGTAGGTGAAGAGAGTGTTTAACAAGAGGGAGAGGATGAGAATGGGAAGGTCTGGCTAAGTTGCATCCTGGGTTTGTGTGAATTGCAGTTATATAGTGGCCATTCCAAAGCTGAAGCTGTACTAGACTACCTTCTTTAGATAGTTCTATACCATTTCTTAAAATGCATGTTCAGTGACTTGACGTCCAAGTTAAAGCGCACATTTTGCATCAATGCCAAATCAAGACGCTTTGTATCAACACAGAATACGCACTATAACTGGCATATTATTTAACTTCTTTTCTTACTAGGAGGACATGACACAGTGCAACTTAGTGATGTAGGAAGATGTTGACGAGCCAATCATACAATCACACAGCACAGAAGGAGGTCATTCAGCCCATCGTGCCTGTGCTGGCTTTTTGAAAGAGCTCTCCAATTAGTCCCACTCCCCTGCTCTTTCCCCAAAGTCCTGCAAATTTTTCCACTTCAAGTATTTATCCAATTCCCTTTTGAAAGTTACTACTGAATCTGCTTCCACCGCCCTTTCAGGCCCTGCATTCCAGATCACAACAATGCACAGTGTAAAAGAATTTCTCCTCATCTCGCCTCTGGTTCTTTTGCCAATTACCTTGAATCTGTGTCCTCTGGTTACCGACCCTCCCGCCAGTGGAAACAGTTTCTCCCTATCTACTCTATTTACTTGAATGATATTTTCTTTAATGTTATCATCTCAGAGGCCCTGCAAAAAGTTCCCATGTGCACTGTAACCATTATAAACTTGCACAGCTTATAGACATGACTTCAGAGAGTGAAGGGGTACTGAACCATTACTTTGTAAAAAAAAAGGAAGACGTAAAATACTTGCATTACTACAAATAAACGTCCATTCCACTAGGGGAATCTAATCTTTCCTTTCAACTACTTTGAAATTTAAATATTTAGGGATTTGCCAAAGACACATTTTGAACCTATCAACAGAACTTCCTGACAAAGTGGTTTGCAGGCAGGAAAAACTTGACAACTTTTATGAGTGATCTGATATTTCGACAGTGACACACCTGCCAATACAATGAACTATGGTTTTATACATGTCGTAAATTTGGACAATTGACACGTGCTGGGACCAAGTATAGTGCATAGTGGGATTTCCAGAGATAATTTATGAATTCTCTTTCTGAAAGTTAACAAGTTAAATCAAATGCTCAGTCAGAGAAAATAAACCCATCCAGTTCAAAACTAGAAGAGAAGTTTCAAAAATTGTTGCAATAAAGTGCACAGATAGTGGATACCCTTCAGTGAATTGCAAGTCACTAATCCAATCAAAACATCATAGACTGCAAAAAAAGCAAAATACTGCAGATGCTGGAAATCTGAAATAAATTATACTTGACCTATTTACATGTACACTTGACCTTGGTTACTGTTTGAAGTGAGTATCTTTTTTAGTGTTTATAGTTCTTCCCATGAGTTGCCACAAGGTGAGCTTTGCATGTAAAGAATACACGAAACAAAAACACCATAGGATTCCAACAAAAATAGAGCTAGGATCGCCACATGAGCACAATGTCTCTCCAGCAGGGAGCTGAACTTAGAACCAAAGAATCATAGAAAAGATACAGCACAGAAGGGGGCCATTCAGCCCATCGTGTCCGCGTCAGCTCGAAGAACAAAAGAACAACCAGGTGCCCATTCTAATCCCACCTTCCAGCACCCGGTCCATAGCCCTGCAACTTACAGCACTTTAGGTGCAGGTCCAGGTACTTTTTAAAAGAGTTGAGGGTCCTTGCCTCTACTACCAATTCGGGCAGCGAATTCCATACACCCACCACCCTCTGGGTAAAAATGTTTTTCCTCATGTCCCCTCTAATCCTTCCGCCAATCAGCTTAAATCTATGTCCTCTAGTTCTTGAACTCTCCGCTAGGGGAAACAGGTACTTCCTGTCTACTCTATCTGGGCCCCTCATAATTTTGTACACCTCAATCAAGTCTCCCCTCAGCCTCCTCTGCTCCAAGGAAAACAACCCCAGCCTATCCAATCTCTCCTCGTAGCTGCAATTTTCAAGCCCTGGCAACATTCTTGTAAATCTTCTCTGCATTCTCTCCAGAGCAATTACATCCTTCCTGTAATGTGGTGACCAGAACTGCACACAATACTCCAGCTGTGGCCTTACCAGCATTTTATACAGTTCCATCATTACATCCCTGCTTTTGTATTCTATACCTTGGCTAATAATAGAGAGCATTCCGTATGCCTCCTTCGCAACCTTATCTACCTGTACTGCCACCTTCAGGGACCTGTGCACATGCACTCCAAGGTCTCTCACTTCCTCCATCTCTCTCAATATATTCCCGTTTACTGTGTATTCCCTTTTACTGTTTGCCCTCCCTAAGTGCATTACCTCACACTTCTCCGGGTTGAACTCCATTTGCCACTTTTCCGCCCACTCCACCAACCCATTGATATCTTCTTGGAGTCTACAGCTATCCTCTTCACTATCAACTACACGACCAATTTTTGTGTCGTCTGCAAATCTGCACCACTAAGGTCAGCTCATTCAAATAATG
This sequence comes from Heptranchias perlo, assembly GCF_035084215.1. Lineage (NCBI taxonomy): Eukaryota > Metazoa > Chordata > Chondrichthyes > Hexanchiformes > Hexanchidae > Heptranchias > Heptranchias perlo. The sequence goes on from NC_090327.1 coordinate 123,781,115, forward strand.
AGCACGCGCTGTGAGTGTAAGGGAGAGTTGTGAATGAAAGAAGCAGAGAATGTGGACAGCAGCAGCTTTTAAAGTGCTGCTGCCCCATGTAAATATTGATGTTACTGTGGCTGTGTGGACCAGGTAGGAATGGGAAAGTGGTCAGAACTAGCCCTCTTCAATGGCAATGTGTTGTATGTCATGCTGGAAATGCTGCAACAGAGGATGGTAGCCATACTTGAGGCACAGATGAACCCTCCTGTGTGAGTCAATGTGTAATAGCAATGCGGGAGGAAATGGATAGAGTAAATGTTGTCTTCTATGTTCATAAATTGTAGGAGCAGATGAGGAAGAAATTCTCAGGTTTGAGGAAAAGTGCGAAAGTAAGGTTGCCCACATTTAAATTAAGTCTACGCCTATAATATGCATTGCCCAAGCTCTGTGTTCCAAACATGGTGCAGCATCAGTAATGGGGCATGGGAAGCACTGGCATAACTCCTCTCATCTTCACACCAAAGCTCCTCTGTAATGCTTCAGCTCAAACTCTGTGGATGACATGACAGATGCTTCTAATGTGCCACATAACCGCTCCATTTTGCACCACCAAGTCAAAATGTCACCTAAAACTTCCAGCTGTGTTAGCACCCTCACTGAGAGAACAATGTACTGCTGTTCACTTAATGGTAGCTTAAGGAATGACTACAGCCCTCGACTAGCAACAGCATTGAAAGAGATGACCATTGCCATTCTTAGTACTGTGACAGTATTTCCCATCTATAGTGATGTTTTGCTTTAATGTAGCAGTGGTCAATTCCTTAGCTAATTTACTGGTCATCATTCATGAAGAAAAATAATGACATGTAACATAGGACTTGAGTTATGAGCGCTGTGATGTAGGAGCTCAACAAATGCATATTTTGCCATTTTGGATAGCGAGTTGTAGAAGTATTCACTATTGCAGATATTTAAAACCACACACCTTTTAGTATTGAATAACTCCTGTGTTCTCTGGCTGGCCTCCCGTCTTTCACCCTCCATAAACTTCAGCTCATCCAAAACTTTGCTGCCTGCATCCTAACCCGCACCAAGTCCTGCTCACCCATCACCCCTGTGCTCGCTGACCTACTTTGGCTCTCGTTCCTCCAGCACCTCGATTTTAAGATTCTCATCCTCATGTTCAAATCCATCAATGCCTCGCCCCTCCCTACCTCTGTAACCTCCTCCAGCCCTACAACCCCTCCAGGAACTCTGTATTCCTCCAACTCTGGCCTCTAGTACACCCCTACTCCCTTCACCCCACCATTGGCAGCCGTGCCTTCAGCTGCCTAGACCCTAAGCTCTGGAATTCCCTCCCTAAACCTCTCCGCCTCTCCACCTCTCTCTCCTCCTTTAAGACCCTCCTTAAAACCTACCTCTTTGACCAAGCTTTTGGTCACCCATCCTAATATATCCTTATGTGGCTTGGTGTCAAATTTTGTCTGATAACGCAGCTGTGAAGTGCCTTGGGATGTTTTATTACATTAAAGGTGCTATATAAATGCTGCTGTAGATAAACCTACAAGGGGCATTCAAAATACAGTTGGATGCTAGGCTTGGAGAGATAGGGTACTAGAGGGATGCGGTTTGATGGGCCGAGTGGCCTTTTCATGTCCTTGGCTGTTCTTATGTGAGTTTTAAAATCGCTTTATCCTAGAGCATGCTTTAGTTTTTGAAATCTCCATGTTCCTCCCGCTTTTTTTTTTGCACAAAACCAATTTTTAAAAAATGTTTGCTGCCCCAAGACTGATCGTTGATTGGAGTCATCATTTCACATCTCTACCTCAGGCCGGAAAAGGGTGACTGGGAGTGCTGAGGTATCATTATCTCAACACTTTTAGCATTACTTGCTGCTCACTATATACTTAGATATGAACAGCTTGTTTTACATACTTTCCATCCATAAAATATTCATGTTCCACATTCTGACCACTTAAAATCACTGTAGGATCTGGATGAATGAAGGCTAATCCATATGAATGCAGATCTTATGAATCTACCATGGGTTTTATGGCCCAAAGCAGCACTCCTTCAGGGTATAAAGGAAAACAGAGAGAAGCTGTGTACCTGTCACTTTAAGAATTTTGTGGCTACAGGGCAACATTTTTTAAGGTACAAGCAAATGACCTGTGACCCATTTCGGGTGTGTTTTTTTGAGCTAAATCCACAACGCATGGGAGAAAATATAAAAACAGAGGAGTAAGAGATGTTTGTAGCATTTGAAAAACTATAACTATCTGTTCACAGCATTGGTATGAATGACAAAGGCCATTCAACTCATCTTTCCAGAAGGAATCTGCACCCCCACAGCATAGATTCCAGGGTGTTTTGCCTCCACTGTTTTAACTGGGTCTGTTCCACATGTTAATCACTCTTTGTGTAAACAAAACTTCCTGACATCAGGAATTTATGTTTCACTACATTTACCATTTGCTACTTTGAGCCTCTTTGTCTTAGTTTAGCTTGAAGGTAGTTTTCTGTATTTATCGTCTCCATCCTGTTTACCATGTTAAATGTTTTTATGAGGTTCTCTTTTATTTACAGTACCTCTTTAAAAACGCTAAATAACCCAAGTTTCTCCAATCTTTCCTAACAGTCAGCCCTCTGGTGTCAGTAATTAGCTTCATGGTTCTCCTCTGTATTACTTCCAGGGCTTCATTGTTCCCATTGTGTCTCAGTGAACATACTTGGGCACATGCTTGTTAATTTTCTAACCTTGAGATGCATAATCACTTGTCGAATGGAAAGCTCCTGCAGTTTGTGCAGGAAATGCCTCTTCAATGGAGCTCATGTCACACATAAACATACTCCTCTTAGGGCAATTCTTTCCTTGCAGTTCTCATGCAGAGAGCCTCCTGCCCTTATTAATGATCTATGTTGAAGGAGTTTCACCTCTTGGGAATACTGTAACGGATTATTGCTTTGTGCCGTGCTTTGGGCCCAAGGCAGATGGAGTATGATATTTTTATTGGCCCCAGCCCCAAGTATTTGTACACTAGTTTTGTTAAATAGTTGTTTTTAGTCAGAGAACTTTGTTAACTAGCCTTATGGGATGTCTGCCTAGGTAATTTTCCTCCCCAATGAAAACACATGTGAAAGAGATATTGACCAGGGATTATATTAATAGATCATTTCAATATACGGTGTTTAGAGACACACAGTACTTGTGATTTCTTTGCATGACCTACTTGAGGTCCCAAAACCTCAACTGTAGTAACATTCTGTTTTTATTTTTAAATATATACAGAGTAAGATACTTGTTTGCACGAAATGATACGTACCCCATGTAAAAATAGTGAGAACTATCTGTGGTTAAGGTGTAGCAGGAAAAGAGAGGAGAAAACAAGAGGTATTTTGATCAGAATTAGGACCCAATTTCCTCCCTCATGGTCCAAGCAGAGATGAACCAGATCGGCACATACCATAGAAATGTGGTGAGAATGTGGAACTCGCTACCACAAGGAGTAGTTGAGGCAAATAGCAGAGGTGCATTTAAGGGGAAGCTAAATAAATACATGAGGGAGAAAGGGATAGAAGGATATGCTGATAGGGTGAGATGAAGTAGGGAGGGAAGAGGCTATTGTAGAGCATAATCACCGGCATAGACCAGTTGGGCTGAATGGCCTGTTTCTGTACTGTAGTTTCCATGTAACTCGATGTTGCTTAGAAACTAAAACCTCAACTCAGTGGAGTGATGGCTAAAAACAGAGTTGATGGCTGTCTTCCATGCTCAACATTATAAATTTCCTCGACACGTTTTACACTAAATGCATTCGAGCTTTAAATCTAGCTCAATTTTTAATGAATTTTTTTTTTCCCAGAAAGGAACTTCTCTTCCTGCCAGGCAGGAGTTCATATTTGTAGGGACATTTTTAGAAAGTTATTTTATTTAAGTCAAGAAAAACACCCCATTTATGTGGGGAAACATAGCGTGTTCATTATTTTTTTATTAATACCTGAGGACAAATTGTCCTGAGTGAATCCGATCGTAAGTGTTGCTCTGTCTGCAATATAAACAAGCTTAATGATTATGATCAGACTCACTCAATTCAGTTGCTTGACTTATAAACAAAATAATTTCTAACTACTCTCCTGCATCCTAAGTTTCTGTGTCTGGGCAGAAACCTACCCGAGCAGCTTTCTATTTAAAAACCTGACTGTCAGTGTGTGTTTTTGCCCCTATTTTTATCTCTGAATCAGACTGTTTGCAATCTTGGCATCCTATTCAACCCTGAGATAAACTTCCAATCCTTCACCCTCTCCATCGCAAAGACCGGCTAATTCCACCATCGTAACATCACCCAGTAGTTGGATATTAATTTGCACTCCTGTTCAGAGAGGCACTGTGGCAATGAGCCATAAAACCCAGGAACTTCCGGTCTCTGCTCTGCACTGAGCTAGCTGATCTATGGGGTGAAAGAAGGATTGTCAATTGACTTTGGTGCCCTTGGACTAGGATGGGGAAAATCAGCACGGATCTGCGATCTTGATTTTGTACAACCATGCTTAATGGAAAATGTATGTTTGTAGACACTGAGGAAATACAAGGTTAGGCTTGGCTGCTGCCCATCTGCTGCTGAAACCCTCATCCATCCTGAACCCTGTGCTCCACCGACTCTGGTCTCTTGTGTATTCCCCCCCCACACCCCCCTACCGCCCCCTCCATTGGCGGCCGCACCTTCAGCCACCTAGGCCCCACAATCTGGAATTCCCTCCACAAACCCCTCTGCCTCCACTTCCCTCTCTTCCTTTAAGATGCTCCTTAAACACCACCCCTTTGATCAAGCTTTTGGTCACCCCTCATAATATCTCCTTCTTTGGCTGACTGTCTATTTTGTTGATTATCGCTCTGCAAAGTGCCTTGGGACACTTTTTTATGTTAAGACTCCACATGTCCTGACCTTTGTCGTTAGATTATTATGTAGCACCTTATCGAAGGCCTTCTGAAAGTCCATGTACACCACATCCACTGCACTGCCCTTGCTTAGTCTTTCTGTTATTTATTCACAGAATTCAATAAGGTTGGTAAAACATGACCTTTTTTGGAGAAATCTATGCTGACTATTTTTAGAAATACCTATATTTATGCCCCCTGTTCTGGAATTATCTTTCTTGGTTCCAAAGTGGATGACCTCACACTTGCCCACATTGAACTCCATTTGCCACAGTTTTGCTGACTCACTTAATCTGTCCATGTCCCTTTGTAACTTCCTGCTCCCATCTGCACAACTTACTGTCCCTTCTAACTTAGTGTCATCTGCAAACTTGGATATACAACTCTCTATTCCTTCAACCAAGTCATTAATATAGATGGTGAAAAGTTGAGGCACGAGATCAGGGGCACGATTTTAATAAGGCGGCGGGAGGGTCAGCGGACTCGTGGCAAACCCGAATAATAAAATCTTACCGTTCCCCACGTGATCACGACTTAATTGATGCCCCTTAACGTAGTTTCCGGGTTTGCCGTCCGAAAGCTGCGTAGCAGGCGGACTGTGCACCCGCATGACCTGCTGTCAGCTGGACTGTCTATATGTAAAGGGCCATTGCACCAATGGCTTTTGCTGGAGCAAGGGACAATCACACAGATGAGGGGCAAGTCAGCTCCAAGATTCAGTGACGCCTCACTTGAGGTGCTGCTGGCCGGGGCGAGGAGGAGGAGGCAAATATTTTACCCGGCCGACAGGAGGAAGCGCCCTGCCTCTCCAAAAAATGGCCTGGCTCAAGGTGGCAGAGGAGGTCACCAGCAGGAGCAACATATCCCACATCTGGGTCCAGTGCAGGAAGTGTTTCAATGACCTAACAAAGTCAGCAAAAGTATTACTGATTCTCCTCCATTCCGTGTTGCACATCACTCCAACATTCACCCTCTCACATCATTCTGCACTGCCAACACTACTCCATCACATCACTCCTCACACCCACTTAAGGCTCATCCTCAACTTACCTTCGCTTCCTGAGCACTTGCTCACCTCCCCATTTCTGAACCCACCACTACCACTCACCCCGATCCTGATCCAATGTGATGTCTCTGTCTGATAGTCACCCTCTGATGCACCTCTTTCAGGGTCAGCCTCACCCAAACCAATGACCACTTCACCCTCACTCACTCACACGTCTGTACTTTCCCCCCTTCTAGGAGAAGTGAGCGCAAAATGCATGCGAGAGGGCGAGGACCGGAGGAGGGCCACAGCAAATAGTGGTCCTCACAGAGGCGGAGAAGGAGGCCCTGAAGATCAGCCGCACCCTCGAGTGCCTGTCCGTCGGGGATGCCGAGACTGGCACCCCACAAGCGTGTGGTGACACAACTTTAACATTCATCACACACAACATGAATTGATGTTAACAATGATTGGCACGTTGAACACCTCAGTATGGTCATTGCAACATGACACATCTGCGTTGATGCTTAATATTGCCTTCTGTTCTCTTCCAGGCCCTTCAACGACCAAAGTGACGGGAGAGGGTGATTCCTCAGAGGAGCTCTTGGCCTACGAGGGTGCACCGTCACATCTTAGTGAGTCATTCACCAGTGCAGATACACACACCTTGGTGGGGCCTCGTACTCAGTTAGTTGGGTTAGCACCTGGTGAGTCACCATGCACAAGTGAGCACGAGCAGACACTGGTGGCAGGGGCAGCTATGGAGAGTCCACTTCGGTGGGCGCACTCCTCTCCAGGCTCTGCTCAGCTGGATGATGATGCTGAACCCTGGGGGCCATCCTTTAAAAGGAGAATGATCGAGGGACAGCAGCACATTTGCGAGGTACTGGAACAGGTGCCACACACACTCTCCACAATAGCGCAGAGGATGGAGGAGTCCAACTCCTGCATTAGTGGATTGGTAGTGCAGGTAAGTGCGGGAATGTCTGCGATGGAGAGAATGGCAGCCTCCATTGAGCTTCAAGCACGGCTCACAAATGAGTCCATTTAGGCCATGACAATGGCCGTTCTGACTCAGGGTGAACAACATTCTGCCGCCTTAAACAGGCAGACTGAAATTTTACAACTGGGCTTCCAAGGCATCGTACATGTCCTCCAAACAGTAGTTCAGCAGGGTGGTAGGAGTGATGTGGCCCTGGCCCAGGAGAGGGATGATGGCAAAAGGGGACCTGGAAGTGAGGTCACCACTCAAAGCGCTCTCACGTCTCACCCGTTGCCCCCCTCTCAACCAGCACCCGCAATGCTGCCTCCTCTCTAGGTGGCTGAGTCTGCCCCTGCACAGGTGCAGATGGAGCAGTCTTTGGCTGGGCTGTCACGGGCTCCAAAAGCCAGAGGGAGTAGACCCAAAGCATCTCAACAGTCTGGACATGAACAAGAGCAACCTGCCACTACCTCTGCTGCAGCCACAGGGGATGCAGCACGTAGAAGCTGTAGGAAGAGAAAGGCTAAGGTTTTGTGATCATGAAGGGTATGCACAAGGGTGTCTGACAGACGGTCACGTTTTTCATTTATATTTGTTTTTTGTTAAGTTCACATTAAATGTTATCATTCTCACCACTACTGCCACGTATTACCCATTCTTGGCTGTCTTTTGTGATAGCGCCCTTTCATGTGCTTCATCATGAACGGCGAGACTTGATGCCACCCAGTGGGCGCATTTACAGAAAGTGTCTGTGTAGTTATAGGACTGTTTTGTGCAGGGGGAGGGGGTGGATGGTGTTGGTACTGCTCTTTCCAGTTGGTCTGAGGACTGGACTATTCTCACTTTGCAGATGTCCTTATGAGAAGTGTTCAAATATTAGCAACTCCCTGGCCTCGCGAGCAGCCAGGTGAGCCGCTGCTCTGCCCATGGATTCCTCCTCATCCTCATCCTCGTCCTCCTCCTTCTGGTCCTCAATGTTGATGGCCGATGTGGATGCTGGATGAGGGCATGGGGCCTCATCAACCGGTAACCCTCTCATTGGGTCATGTTGTGCAGGACACAACGGACGACTATAATGTGACCCACTCTCGCTGGTGTTTATTGAAGCGCTCCCTCAGACTGATCCAGGCACCGAAATCGCATCTTCAGCAGTCCTATGGCATGTTCAATGACAGACCTGGTGGTGATGTGACTGTCGTTGTGTCGACGCTGTGCCTCACTGATGGGGTTCCTCAGAGATGTCATGAGCCACATGTGCAGGGGGTATCCCTTGTCTCCGAGGAGCCAGCCCTTAAGGCTGTTTGGTGCGTGGAAGAGGCCCGGGATGTTGGATTCCCTCAGAATGAAGGAATCTGTCAGGGAATCTGTCACGCACATGAAGAAATCTTTTCCTGTGGTTAAAAACGAGCTGAACGTTGATGGAGTGATACCCCTTTCTGTTGATGAATAGTCCTGGCTCGTGTGGAGGTGCTCGGATTGCTATATGCATGCAATCGATACGCCCTGTACATGTGGGAAGCCAGCCACAGAGTGGAAACCCACTGCCCCCTCCGTCTGGCTGAGGTCATCGATGGGGAAGTTGACGTGGTGCGAGGCCCGGCGAAATAAGCTGTCGGTGACCTGTCTTATGCACTTGTGGGCAGACAAGTGAGAGAACCCGACTATGTCACCGGTGGTGCCCTGGAATGATCAGGAGGCGAAGAAGTTGAGGGCAGTGGTCACTTTAACTGCGACGAGTAATGAGATATCGCCAGGCCCAGCCGGGAGCAGCTCGGCATGAAGGAGGCTGCAGATGTCTGCGACCACCTGGCGACTCACTCTGAGCCTCCGTATACACTGCTCCTCAGAGAGGTCCAGGAAGCTCAGCCTCGGTCTGTAGACCCTCTGACGAGGGTAGTGCCTCCTGCGACTTCGCTCCCTCTGTTGTTGCCCTCTGTGCTCTTGTGCAGGTCCCTGTGGCGCAGCAGTGTGTTGTGGAGCTAGAAGTGGCAGAAGTGCACGCCGTGCCAGACGAGGATGGTGATGTTGCTCATCCTCGGGTGCAGTGGTGAATGCAGCCATGGCGCCCTCCCCCCCCCCCACATCCTGATGGTGTCAGTTGGTAAATATGTGTAAACAGAACAATTCTGAGTATGAACCAAGAATTTTCAGACTAAACACAAGGATCTCCCAGCCAAAAGTTTGTCTGAGAGAACTGAGTGCCCTGCTGCAATAACTCACCTTTTATCCCCATCTGTCAACCAGGGATTTAAATGTCCAAATGGCTGCCGGCTGCAACACACAGCATGGGAAACACGTTGAGGCAGCGTTGAAATCACTTGCCAGCATGATTAATTACATTAAGACAGATTTCAAGTACTTTAAGTACTTGAATTGTTAGTCTAAATATTGTCCCGCTGGGTTTAATTGCCGGCGGGACCTCCGGGTTCGGGAACGGCGCGCGCACCCAGATGGGTCTGGGTTATGCACGTTTCTCGGCGGGTTGGAGCCGGGATTCATTCCCGCTCCAGAAATACCCGATTTTGTTTGCTCCCCCCCCACCGCCCCCAACCCACTCGGACTTCAGAGATAAAGTCGTTCCCCAGATCCCTGGGGAACACCACTTGTCACATCCCACCAAACAGGAGTATGTACCATTTATCCTCACTCTTTATCTTCTGCCTCCCAACCAATTTCTAACCCAAGTCAAAAGGCTACCTCCAATTCTGTGTGCTTACAGTTTTGGTAATACTGGCATAGAGCAGCACCTGTTTCTGTGCTGTAGATTCTATGTAATTCCATGCAGAGTGGCTGGCTTGCAATTACAACGTGCCCTCAATGTGTTCCCACTTCTCCGCAGCAGGTAAAACGACAGCTCTGATCAGAGGCTACGCCACGCATAATAGAATTTTACTTATTTATTTTTCAAGTATAAGGCGGGGATGTAACTAATTAATTTTAGAAAAGGGTTACAATTTTAAGATGTGAACTCTGAGACAACTCTGTTAAATCCTACGGTGAGAATGTGGAACTCGCTGCCACATGGAGTCGTTGAGGTGAATCGCAGAGATGCATTTAAGGAGAAGCTAGATAATCACATGAGGGAAAAAGGAATAGAAGGATATGTCAATAGAGTGAGACGAAGTGAATAGAGTGGGAGGAGGCTCGTGAGGAGCATAAATACCGGCATAGACCAGTTGGGCCGAATGGCCTGTTTCTGTGCTGTAAATCCTGTAATTCTATCCTGGAAAGCTCCTTTAGAACTCATCTAATGCAGCAATAAGCAGGTTACGTTACCAACTGAGGATAAAATTCTCATTTTTTGAAGCTATTATGGCAATTTAACAGTACAATCACAAAAGATACCAGCTACTAAGATGGTTAGCTTGTGGCCAAAAAATAGCAATTTGATACAACACTTAGAGCTGGAGAGTGTGCTAATAGCTGCCTGGAGCCACTGCCCTTTTTAATTTGAACATTTATGCTGAAGAAAGCAATCACTGACAACATTAATTATAAACATTTGAGTAAGAGTGCCCGCTGCTTGCATTACTTACCATTTGGCCTCTGTCACTTCGCATCACTCTGGCTTATCCATGCATCATTCACACTTGTAATGATGCACTTACTTATCTGACTGTCTTATATCATATACGGATGTCTTCTTCACAGGCAAAATCCACTGCAGGCTTAACTATCAGACTTGATTCTTAATGACTGTCTATAACTAAGGACTGCATTTGCTGAATTTTAGAATATCCAAGCATAAATAGCTAATGCTAAAACATCCCAATATAGTTTTACTTTTTAACTACAGTAATACGTATACTGTGCCGTCATAGCCAGTTTATAATGACTATCGAGGTGGGAGGGGAACTATCTTCACACAGGAACATGAGGAGGCCATTCAACCCCTCGAGCCTGTTCCACCACTCAATTAGATCATGGCTCATTTGTATTTTAACTCCATCTACCCACCTTGGTTCCGTAACCCTTAATACCCTTTGCCTAACAAAAATCTATCAATCTCAGTTTTGAAAATTTCAATTGACAGCATTTTGGAGGAGGGAGTTCCAGATTTCCACTATCCTTTGTGTGAAGAAGTGTTTCCTGACATCACCCCTGAACGGCCTAGCTCTAATGCACCCTTGTTCTGGACTCCCCCATCAGGGGAAACAGTTTCTCTCTATCTACTTTATCAACTCCTTTGATCATCTTAAACACCTCAATTAGATCACCCCCTTAATCTTCTATACTCAAGGCAATACAAGCCTAGCCTCTGCAGCCTGTCTTCATAATTTAACCCTATTAGCCCCAGTATCATTCCGTTGAATCTGCGATGCACCCCATCCAGGTGGACTGTACATTAAGCTGGCCTCTCAGTTCAGGTTCAAGTTTGAATTAGTCACTTAAAGTGACGCTCGCTTTTAAGATTACCTGTCCATAGTGATTACTGAACATTGATTTCAAAATTAGACAATTGAGACTTGAGGGGTATTAAGATATTACTCGGAATTGAGTCCCAACAACTGCCACATTAAATGTGTTTCACTGGAACTTTTGTCAGTCATCACAAGCAAATGGTCTCTCTAGACAGGTGACTATTTAGGACAAATATTTGCATAAACTGGGGATCAGCAACCTTAATAAAACCTTTTATGTAATTAAGTATAAAGCAATGCAAATTTAAAATTGTTGAAGTCCTTATTTAATTATGATATTTTGAAGAGACTTTTTTCCATCACTCAAAATTTCTATTTTATTAATTCACTGATAAACATGCTATTTTTCTAGTTCCTAAGAAGCAAAAAAAGTGTTCACCCATAAGCAGAGATTTTATTAGACTTTTTTTTATAAAAGAGGAAGGCATGTCTAGCGGGAATACTCTATCTAACTGAAAATGATAGATTTATTTTAAAAAGAAAGGAGGACGTGCAATTATATTGCACCTTTCAAAACCGCAGGATGTCCCAAAGCGCTTTCCAGCTAATGAAGTACTTCTGAAGTGTAGTCACTGTTGTAATGTAGGAACCGTGGCAGCCAGTTTGCGCACAGCAAGGTCCCACAAACAGCAATGTGAAAATGACCAGATAATCTGTTTTAGTGATGTTGGTTGAGGGGCAAAAATATTGGCCAGGACACCGGGGAGAACTCCCCTGCTCTTTTTCTAAATAGCGCCACAGGATCTTTTACATCCACTTAAGGGCAGACGGGTCCTCGGTTTAACGTAACATCTGAAGGACGGCACCTCCGACACTGCAGCACTCCCTCAGTAATGCACTGTGAGTGTTAACCTGGATTATGGGCTCAAGTCGCTCGTGTGGGACTTGAACCCATAACCTTCTTACACTACCTCTATTAAAATAGAGATTAATTTGCCGGCCAACACAGGACACTCCAGTGACATAAGTGATGGGAAGAGGCCGCCTTGCGTCCTAGAGTAGCTCCATTTGTTTTAATGGAGCACTTCAGACCAGAGCCAGGAGACTAGCTGGAGTTCCACCGATCCCAGAACAATACATTACATGCTGGGTACCGCCATGTCCAGAACGGAACCTACTTCTCCTCACTTTGCTTCCCCTTTAAAAGGCCAGTTACCCATCTTCAGACAAAGTGTCTTTAGCGCAGGCTCACACAGCAATGGCTACACGAGATATGTCTCCAAAATAAACAAACTGGCCGCCATGACCTGCAAATCTCCCCTCTCGTTATTTTGTTGACATTCCAAATAGCGCAGGCACAATCTTTTAAAACCAAAATTAATCCAACATCGAAAGAAATTAAAATTAATTCTCGAAGGAGCTGGTCCCCGCAGTATGATAAAAAAATCTGTGGAGTCCCTCTTGAGTTATTACGTGTCCATTTTGTCACGGATAAAAGTGAAGATAGATGAGGGAAGACAGACAGCACAGAAAGGATCACCATTGGTGGGGGGGGGGGGGGGGGACAGAAACAACAACAAAAAAAAATTATGAAAAGAAATATAACTCCTGCAAGTTAAGATATTTGAACAAACATGAAGCACGGCCAGTGATTACTGGGTCTGAAAAATCTATAATAGCTGTATCACTAAATGAGCCTGAACTTTGTGAGAATGCTGAAGTATATTAAAATGGATGTTATCTACGCTCCATTTTCATAGTGCTGTTGGCGAATGAATTCATTTACATGTCCAATTCGAACTGTGACAATGACATCTGATAAATATGTAAAAGGTTACTTTACAGCCCAAGAAACAATGACATTTGCTTATGGCAAATATGGCATTTTTACTGCAGAAATTAATTAGTATTACAGCCCTAGAAGACTTTGCACATGTCTGTCAATTAGAGACAGGGTTATTTTTACAAGAGGTGCTTAAGACGGAGAACGTTTCCTCCGTTAATAAGGAAATACGAGCAACCGAAAGGAACAGGAGGCAGTACAAGATAATGGAACAAACCCTACCTGTGTGAGACCTTGTGTGCGTCCTGAGGTGGCTGGGCTGGCTGAAGCATTTTCCGCACTCTCCGCAAATATATTCTCCGTGCCGGGTCTGAGTAATAAGTATCCCTGCGGTCATCAAGAATAAAAAAAATTGAGAAAAAAACATTATTGCCAGGAGAAAGCATCATTAGTATGTCTAATGTGTCATTATGTGAGGCTACCCTTCAGGCCCCGTGTATGACAACTGTCAGCCTTCATCACTGCAATCGCTGACAGGGTACAGCACGCACAGGACTGAGAGACGGCGTGAATTACATTGAATTAAAAGATGCGCCCTGTGATGTGCCCACTCTAGGACTGGCATGTCAGGTGTGTGCATTTCGGAGCAGATGGATCCACTCCTTCAGCCCATCACTCCAGCCTTGTCAAATGGCACATCAGGCAAATCAGACTGACACCAGCATGGCAGGGATAAGTCGCATGGATGATGGGAAGTGAGTGGAAGCAGAGCTTGACCATTCCTTCTGGGCGCAAATACCTTGGAGACGAATGCAAAGTGAGTGGAGACACCATGGGCTGATCAAATCCTTGCCTTCTACCTGCCCGTCATTGCTTCACTGACCTCAGACCTTCAAGGCACAGACTCTTCAGACATCTATGAATGAAAGTGTCATCACACAGACATCTCAAGAAGGGCAAGAAAAATTCCTGCCTCCTTCGCTTTGAGAAACAAGAGTAAACTGCTTAATTCAAAATGGCACTGCTGATGGGCAGGTTTATATCCTGCAATATATATTTTCATAACATTTCTGTTTGCCAAAAAAACAATAACAAACGTCAAAGAATTATTGGAATGAATAATGTTCACCGTCACATTTTCATGCATGTTGTCTACATTTCTATTACAAGTGCTTTACGCCTAGATGCTTTAGCAACGAAAACTACTCAGCAAAAACCCTGTCTAGTTTAATAAAAAAAGGACAAAACCTGTTTACAGGACAAGGAAATCATATCTAACTTTTTCATCTGAAACTAATCATACAGGCCGGAACTAAAAAGTATTCTAAATTTGTTTAACTCAACAGATTTTTATTCCAAATAATCCCTATCTTAATCTTCTGAATCGGTTTAGAGACATTTGAACTCGCTCCTGTTCAGGTTAAGGAAAAGAACATTATCGGCCAGAATTTACTGTGAGCGGTGAACAAACGGTGCCTGCCTTTCGTTAAGCTTGCCCTTGCCTACAGACTTCCCATGAGCTTTTGTGCTGGAAGTTACTGTAAGTTAGAAATCCAAACAGCGCGGCCCCCTCTACAGGGCATCTGGGACCTGTGTGAACAGGGCAAGCAACTGTGTATCCCCTTGACCAATCAGACTGAAGAATGAACTGTGCCGCGTCTGAACCAGGAAATGTAAATTAGAATAGTGAATTCAATGTCAAATCAGGTACCGAAAGCAAAATAAAGGGAGGGAAAGAAAGATCGGATTAAGAGAGAGAGAAAAAAAATGACAGAAAGAAAAAGTAAAACAAAATGTTAATCTTTTTAAAATTCCCCAACAACAATTAAAACCTGAAGGAATGATACTCCACATTTGTAATAGTTAATTTTCAGTGCCAGAGAGGTTAATTGGTGGTAATTAACACTTATCACATTGTTAAAAGGGTACTTAGACTGAAATGGACAAGCCCTAACTTTCTGTGGTGGGTTTGGTTTGTATCTACCATAGAAATACAGCAACTTCACGCCATTCAATGCATTTCAATGATGAGGCAGACAGCGAAATCCCATTTTCGCAAAGCTAATGGCGGAACATAAGAAATAGGAGCAGGAGTAGGCCATCCAGCCCCTCGTGCCTGCTCCGCCATTCAACAAGATCATGGCTGATCTTCTACCTCAACACCATTTTCCTGCACTATCCCCATATCCCTTGATGCCTTTAATATCTAGAAATCTATTGATCTCTGTTTTGAATGTACTCAATGACTGAGCCTCCACAGCCCTCTGGGGGAGAGAATTCCAAAGATTCACCATCCTCTGAGCGAACGGCGCATCTCGGACAGCAACTTTTGGATTTTCGCGTTTAACCGCGCATCTGCTCCTCTGCTGAAGTTGCTGTGTGGTTTGCGCATAAATAACGGTGAACGCCATTAGCCTCACCGTTACTTTGATAGCAAATTCTGGACCAACATGCCCCCTCCTCCGTCATTATTGCCTCAGTAACGCTGGATGCTACTTACACCAGCATTCAACAGGTGCAGAGTGTTACTAGGCGATGGGAAATGTGGAGGAAGTTTTAAATACCTGCAGCAGGCACTATAATGGACTCAGGAAGCAATACAGTGCAGTGGTTCCTGGTGGTCTTTTTAATGTCACACAGCACTTTTTGTTTTGCTAGAAGAGGTACAAGATTATGGTCCCTCATTCATTCGCTTCAAAAAAGTAATTCATTGTGTAAACTCCTTTTGAGATGTTTTGATGTGAAACGCACTATGTAAATTCAAATATTATTTAAGTAAGGTGAAAAGTACATTTTTTTATTTGTTCATGGGATGTGGGCGTCGCTGGCGAGGCCGGCATTTATTGCCAATCCCTAATTGCCCTTGAGAAGGTGGTGGTGAGCCGCCTTCTTGAACCACTGCAGTCCGTGTGGTGACGGTTCTCCCACAGTGCTGTCAGGTAGGGAGTTCCAGGATTTTGACCCAGCGACGATGAAGGAACGCCGATATATTTCCAAGTCGGGATGGTGTGTGTGTTGGAGGGGAACGTGCAGGTGGTGTTGTTCCCATGTGCCTGCTGCCTAAGTCCTTCTAGGTGGTAGAGGTCATGGGTTTGGGAGGTGCTGTCGAAGAAGCCTTGGCGAGTTGCTGCAGTGCATCTTGTGGATGGTACACACTGCAGCCACGGTCCGCCGGTGGTGAAGGGAGTGAATGTTTAGGGTGGTGGATGGGGTGCCAATTAAGCGGGCTGCTTTGTCCTGGATGGTGTCGAGCTTCTTGAGTGTCGTTGGAGCTGCACTCATCCAGGCAAGTGGAAAGCATTCTGTCACACTCCTGACTTGTGCCTTGTAGATGGTGGAAAGGCTTTGGGGAGTCAGGAGGTGAGTCACTCACCCCAGAATACCCAGCCTCTGACCCGCTCTTTTAGCCACAGTATTTAAGTACTGACATAAAATACAATTTGAAGGTACAATTACACAGATTTTAGGGGTGAGTTACACGTAGGAGTTGAGATGACAATGTAAAATGTGAAAGTGAAGGTGTAGCAGTTTGTGGTTGTGACTGGGTTTTGACACACAGTTTTACACTGTGTACGAGGAAGGGACTGTTCTCTTCAAAATATTATTACTAAACATCTGTTCAATGCTGCTGGCAGTAAAAAGGATTTACACAAGACTAAGATCACTCAATTTTTGTTAGGTAAGGAATATGGAGTTGAGGTACAGATCAGCCATGATGTCGGGAAGCACTTCTTCACACAAAGGGTAGTGGAAATCTGGAACTCTCTCCCACAAAAAGCTGTTGAGGCTGGGGGTCAATTGAAAATGTCAAAACTGAGATTGGTAGATTGTTGTTAGTCAAGGGTATGGAACCAAGGCGGGTAGATGGAGTTAATTTACAGATCAGCCATGATCTAACTGAACAGGAGCAGGCTCGAGGGGCTGAATGTCCTACTCCTGTTCCTAATGATCCTATGATTACCTGCAGGACTAAGGAACCACCTTCTCATCGGAAGTATTAAGTGATATAAATGCTAAACTTGGATGAATGTCTAGTATTCAGAAGTGCCAGGAGATTAAGCTATTCTACCACAGCTATTCAACTACAACAACTTACGTAGTAAAACGTCCCAAAGTGCTTTACAGGATCGTGTTATCTAGCCACATAAAGAGATATTAGAACAGGTGAACAAAGTCTTGGTCAAAGAGGTAAGTTTTAAGGAGCGTCAAAACTCAGAAGCAAGACTGGCAATGGTGCAGTTGGCCCATCTCTAGCAGTACAGCAACAAAAGTTATTTATTTTTCAGGGTTCCTGGAAAATGAATAACGAATGCTGTTGTAATGGGTATTACTGCAGGGCAACAGAGGCAAGATTATCCCCCTCCTCCATTTGATGTGACGATACAACTTATGTTTATGTTAAAATTTATATTATATCACTAAATGTGTCTTATTTCATGTTCACTGGCTCTTTTTTTATCTAAATAGAACTAAGTCGGAGTGAATTCTAAAAGAGGGAAAGCTTTGGTAGGACAGTGCTGAGACTCTGTTTGAATTCTAATTTTGTCAATCATTTGCACACAATTTTTCTTCCACAAGTTATGATCACAGGTGGGCCATTATATGGGGTAATTGAGAGGTTATTAAGAGGAAAGGCTGAACAGGCTGGGGCTCTTTTCTCTGGTGTGGAGATGCCGGTGATGGACTGGGGTGGACAAATGTAAGGAATCTTACAACACCAGGTTATAGTCCAACAGTTTTATTTGAAAATCACAAGCTTTTGGAGGCTTTCGCCTTCGTCAGGTGTGTGTCACCTGAAGAAGGAGAAAGCCTCCGAAAGCTTGTGATTTTCAAATAAAACTGTTGGACTATAACCTGGTGTTGTAAGATTCCTTACATCTTTTCTCTGGAAAAGAGAAGGCTGAGAGGTGACCTGAAAGAGGTCTTTAAGATTACGAAGGGGTTTGACAGGGTAGACGTAGAGAAGAGGTTTCCTTTTGTGGAGGAGACCAAAACTAGGGGCCATAAATATAAGATAGTCACCAATAAATCCTATAAGGAATTCAGGAGATACTTCTTTGCCCAAAGAGTGGTTAGAATGTGGAACTCACTACCATATGGAGTAGTTGAGGCGAATAGCATAGATGCATTTAAGGGGAAGCTAGATAAGTACATGAGGGAGAAAGGAATAGAAGGATGTTGATGGGGTTAGATGAAGAAGTGAGAGGGGAGGCTTGTGCGGAGTATAAACACCGACATCGACCAGTTGGGCCGAATGGCCTGTTTCTGTGCTGTAAATTCTATGTAATGTAATTTATGACAGCAGTGGTGCACTCCATGTCCGGGGAGGAGGGGGGTGGGGTGTGGGGGGGGGGTTGGTGGGTGTGGGAGGGCGAGAAGCACCAGTCTTGTCCCACAGCATCACTGGTCGGGTGTCACATTACAGCACTTGCAGGAACTGTAGAGAAGTTTGTACTTTCGGCTGAATAAAAAGACATGACAGTAGGTGGCAGCAGCGATACTCTAACAGGGAAATAAATATATATATATGAGCAAGGTTACGGTAAGCAGTTATTATGCCTTACAGTGGCGGAATGTGGTTAACACCTGGGATTCCTAATGCTGGGCAGGATTTTTTTTTCTGCTTTTTCACCAGTTTAGTAGTGATACAGGAGCAGGCAGATGTGAAAACTAGTTTTTTTTAATGCCAGATCCCTGCCCCTATCTCAGTCCAGTGTATTTTCCAGCATCACTTCTGCCCACAGATATAAGGTTTTGATAGAGTAAATAAAGATAAGCTATTTCCACTGGTAGGAAGGTCGGTAACCAGAGGACACAGATTTAAGATAATTGGCAAAAGAACCCGAAGGGGAGATGAGGAGAATTTTTTTTTAACTCAGAGCGAGCTGTTATGATCGGAAATGCACTGCCTGAAAGGGCGGTGGAAGCAGATTCAATAGTAACTTTCAAAAGGGAATTGGATAAATACTTGAAGGGGAAAAATTTGCAGGGCGATGGGGAAAGAGCAGGGGACTAATTGGATTGTTCTTTCAAGGAACCGGCACAGGTAGGATGGGCTGACTGGCCTCCTTTTATGTTGCATGACTCTAATTAAATAAGGCAATAATACCACAGTGGCATTATATGTCCCATCCTCCGTTATTATTGCCTCAGTGACGCTGGATGCTGCTTACCCCAGCATTAAACAGGTGTACGTGTTACTAGGCGACGGGTAACGTGGAGAAAGCTTCAAATGCCTGCAGCAGACACCATAATAAAGTGAGGGACTGATGCTAAACATTACCTGATTGCTTCAACTTGTGGCAGAGCTGCGGAGTTAGTAAAACAGTTCCAGCTGGAAGGGGCTGCCTGGCCCTTTAAGTTGGTGCAGGCGTCCAATCATGCAGCAGCTGTCAAATCCACCCCCCACACCCCTCCACCCTTTCAGCGGCGAAATCCCAACCGCAGTTGGGAACAGCACCGGGGGCACTCAGGAAATATTTAAATCAGGCCGGCGAGGGAAATTCTGCTGCTGTCAGCATGAGCTACAAACAACGGGGCAAGAAAAGACCACCTGGTCCTGCCCCACACACCATGATGGCTGGTACATTGTGTCGAGACACTTCCTCCCCCATCCCACCCCCAGTCAAGCAGGTGGAAACTCAAACTCTGCTGCCCTCCTGGTGCCAATGCCACTGGAGTGGGGAACCCAGGGTTGCTTAGTCCAGAGACAGTTGGTTGCTTTGCCCACAGAAATAAATGATAATTGACAATTGTTGTCATATATCTATTTTTGGAAAATGTAACACTGGTTCCTCATAACCTGGCTCATGATCCAAACAACCTCCGAAAGTTAAAGATTTCTTTTGAAGCAATCTTTTTGACTATAGTACGCAACTGAATGGCAATAATAAACTTGCGGTCATACAGTAAGCTGTGACTGAAGAAAATTGTCTGATTGAAAGAAATTATAAGTAGTCTTGTCCTGCAATCAATTAGTTACAACTTACCGGACTCCTGCATGTAAGTATAAGCACATATAGAATTATATAATACTGTGTTAAGAGTTGTTAGGTTAAAACTTGTATAGAACCTTGGTTCGACCACACTTGGAGTATTGTGCACAGTTCTGATCTCCATATTATCGAAAGGATATAGATGAATTAGAGAGGGCGCAAAAAAGATTCACAAGGATGATACCAGAACTGAGAGGATATCCTTATGAGGAAAGGCTGAACAGGCTGGGGCTCTTTTCTCCAGAACAAAGAAGGTTGAGAGGTGACCTGAGAGAGGTTGTTAAGTTAATGAAAGGGTTTGATAGGGTAGACGTGGAGAAAATGTTTCCACTTGTGGGGGAGTCCAAAACTAGAGGTCATAAATATAAAACAGTCGCTAATGAACTGAATAGGGAATTCAGGAGAAACTTCTTTACCCAAAGAGTGGTTAGAATGTGGAACTTACTACCACAAGGAGTAGTTGAGGTGAATAGCATAGATGCATTTAAGGGGAAGCTCGATAAACACATGAGGGAGAAAGGAATAGAAGGATATCCTGAAAGGATGAGATGAAGTAGGGAGGGAGGAGGCTCGTGTGGAGCATAAACACCGGCATGGACCAGTTGGGCCAAATGGGCTGTTTCTGTGCTGTAGTTTCGATGTTACTCCATGTAACACACCTGAGAGAGAGACACAGCTGTACCAGACAGCCATTTTATCACAGCAGGGGGCAGTGGGAAGAACGTCAATCTGCTCTCTCTCTGAGGCTTGCCTGAGCAGCAAAGATAACACCTGATGAAGCGATCTCCCGATGAAGCATCTTGTGCAAGTGAGTTATAATCGATACCGATCTCATAAGGATTGCACGAGAGGGGTTGTGTTTTATTATATCATTGACTTGATGTAATAAAAAGTATTTACCAGATGTTTTCAGTTGCTTCCCAGTCCTTGAACTTGTATTAGAGGTAAAGGCTGTACGACAACATCCTATACTACCTCCACTTAAGGGCAATCGGGATAAATGACAATATCCTACAAAAACCCAGCACTGCTCATGTAACAGGAGATATGCTAAGCTGCTCTTTACATTTAGTTTAATCAAATTAAGGACGGCAAACATATAAGGCCCCGAATTTCCTGGATCGCACTTGCGCAGAAGTTACACCGGTATCTGCGCCGATCTTGCCGACAGGAACTTACGCCAGAATTTCCTGAGGAGCTCATTTTGCCAACACCGAAATGTAAGAACTGGCGCAGAACAAGTGCGAATTCAGCGCCACCAGTAGGGGCACCGGCGAATGGGCTGCTGTCTTCTGCCGTGACGCCTCACTCTCCGAGCTTCTTGCCTCGGCTGCTCCTCTTCCAATTATTATGCTCACTGGGAAGATCATTCCTCGTGCACTGAGGCTGACAGCACTTTGGTTAAATATGGTGCAGGTCTCTGTGAGAGAATTTCCAAAAAAAAAGGTGGCGGAGACTATCGGCATCAAACATCGGAGATTTCAGTTAGGCCGTTATCAGATGACTTCGAGCTGTGCTGCACTGCACCTAAGATTTTTAGACGTAGATCTACACCAGTGCATTATTCGGGTAAATCCAGGAAACATTGCTTGAGCTGGTCTTTTGCCAAGGGGGAGGGGCCATGCAAATGAGCAGCAGAGGAATTCGCCGGACGTATCTCAGAGGTGGCCCGAACCATCGAGGAAATTAGCGCGTGGCGATGTTTCAGTATAAAAGCGGGGTAAATCGGCTGATGCGCAAATTTCCTTGGAAGAAATGGCACAATGCTGCACTTACACCAATGTTACGCCAAGAACAAGTCTATCAGAAGAAGAAGTTGTTAAAATTACAGTTATGTGAAATGTATAACATTGTCGCTTGGCATTTGTTTTGCAGGAGTGCAAACCACTTTGATTGCATAAATGTGACACTTTTACCCCTCTGATAATTTGAGATAATTTTGGCATTACCAAGTGCTGAAAAGCTAAACTGTGTTTTATAAGTTTATGCTACATCTTTGTTTGTTGTTTTGTAAACTTTATGTTACAGACACATACTATTTTTGTGCCACTGAGAAAGCAGCTTTTAACTGTAGACTCTGGTTTTAACTGAAACTAAGACTGCACAATGCTTTAATAGTCAGAGAGAGACAACAGACTCGAACCTCGTCTACCCAAAATGGATGAAAACAAAAAAACCCAGAGGTGACACATCCTAACCAACTGTAAAAGTTAGACCACTGTAGTATACACATTCATATTTTCATATGGCAATTTTATTAATGGAGTGACTAGTGACTGTTGTGTCAGCCAATGAGTTGGAGATGCAACGGGACTTGTGGTTTTAATTTACTCAAGAACTACAGCAAACAGTCTATCTACTCATGAACTACAATAGAGTCTATCTACTCATAAACTACAACAAAGAGTCTATCTACTCATAAACTACAACAAAGAGTCTATCTACTCATAAACTACAACAAAGTCTATTTACTCAAGAACTACAACAAAGAGTCTATCTACTCATAAACTACAACAAAGTCTATTTACTCAAGAACTACAACAAAGAGTCTATCTACTCATGAACTACAACAGAGTCTATCTACTCATGAACTACAACAAACAGAGTCTATCTTCTCATGAACTACAACAAACAGAGTCTATCTACTCATGAACAACAGCAGAGTCTATCTACTCATGAACTACAACAAATAGAGTCTCCGAACTCATGATCTAAATGACAGCAGAGTCTCCTGAGTACTGCAGGATTATTTTCCAGCAAAATGCAGTGAGTGGAGGATAGTTACATAATACAAATTATGTGCATAAAATCAATCCCAGTCACTGACAGCAGTGCGGATTCCAGGCATGATTGACGGGGGAAATTACCCAATCATCTCCACTCTGGCCGGAACTTGTGATGTCACTATACGCAGCCTTTTATTAAACACATTACGGCCCAGAAAATGGGTGGACCGGTGATCCCGGCAACTGTGCCAGGATTGCAGCTGCTAGTGGCCTTTGGTGTGACCCCTTTCAGAGTTTGCAAGGTCAGTAGGAGGTCACCTCATCTGAATGTGCCTGGTGGGCACCTGTGGCACCAGGGTCACGTCTTGGGCGCCTGCTTTGCTCCGCAGACCAGAATGTCCGGCGGGTTTTGTCAATGGGCGCTGGGTTCCTGCGAACCTTGGAAAATTAAAATAGTCACTGACCGTTAATCTTTCAGGGTCGTGATCCCAGCCTGGATCCCCAGGCGGGCCCCACTTCTGCTCCATGGCTGGCCAATACGGACCACTGGTGAACAGTGAAGGCCGGGAATGTCCGGGAGTCCCCAGCCCCTCATATATCAATAGCCTTGTGAGGTGCAAGCAAATGCTCCGCCCCCTTACAAGGCCCTACGGGGAACTCCCGTTCGAGTCCGGGACCTGGCGTATCCAGGTATCGATTATTTTCCGGCCTTTCCTCCAAACTTCCCATGGGAGTTGCAACAGGAGTGTGTTGGAGGGTCAAGGGTTTTTGGCACCCTTGTATTGCTCCAGTAAAATGGCTGCGAAAAATCAATCAATTAAAATTTGTGTCCAGAGAACCATTTAAACTTTGTTTGAAATTGTTAAAATGTTTAACTTGAGTACAGAAGATTAAGGGGTGATCTAATTGAGGTGTTTAAGATGATTAAAGGAGTTGATAGGGTAGATAGAGAGAAACTGTTTCCTCTGGTGGGGGAGTCCAGAACAAGGGGGCAGAACCTTAAAATTAGAGCTAGGCCGTTCAGGGGTGATGTCAGGAAGCACTTCTTCACACAAAGGGTAGTGGAAATCTGGAACTCTCTCCCCCAAAAAACTGTTGAGGCTGGGGGTCAATTGAAAAAATTTCAAAACTGAGATTGATAGATTTTTGTTAGGCAAGGGTATTAAGGGTGAAAGAACCAAGGAGGTTACCGGAGTTAAGATACAGATCCACCATGATCTAACTGAATGGCGGAATAGGCTCGAGGGGCTGAATGGGCCCACTCCTGTTCCTATGTTCCTATTCCTATGTTAACTATAAATTTCTATTAAGAACTGTCAAAGTCCTGTCTTTGGTAGTATAATTGATAATGAATTTCAACTATTCTGACTAATTGCGAACTGTTTCTTATGGTTCTGAATATATAAAATCTCTAAGTCTTTATTGAGGCGGTGGCACTATTAAACCCCTTTTCCTCCAATAACCTAAGGCATTTTCAGTCATTGGCTGTGTATTCAACAACAATCAATGTCATGTAAACCTATGCCATATATAAGAAGTCATACCATCACTGTTATACCATTATTGAGGCTTAACTTTCAAAATGCATTTGTTTTTAATCTACACATTCATTATGAAACCAGCTCATGTGAGCCTTTAGAAAAAATCCCTCGCTCTTGAAAAAAAGCACACTCTCTTATTGTTACATCTCCCTGTTACCAATGTTTAGAGATCCAAAAAATGACTTAAAAACTAACTTCCTTTACCTGTCGGGTCCAGAAAGGGACTGTTGGCACCCCAGCTTTGGTACAGCGCTGACAGGTCTTGCGGACTGTAAGTCGTAAGCATGTTAAAAACGTCCATGTGCTTGGAAATGTCTCCGGGTTCTGGAGGTGACTCCTGTTTGACAATGTGTAAAGATGTAGAGACTCCCGCTGGATTGGAGCAATGTTGCATCAATAGATTCATCTGCCCATCTCGTACACAGTTCCCTGATGCTGCCAGCTCATTTGTACCTATTGACCTGCACTCTCCTTGAAGCAGAGGAGTGGCTTTATGCTTCGTGTATTGGTCACCTTTGGGTAAGACTTTGCATTCTGGCTGTAGACCGAATTGGATCTTCGTTGGGTAAGGTTGGCAATGATTACCAGAAAGCGCACAACCAACACCGTCATCTTGAAAAAATAGATCTTGGTATTTTGTAATACTCTCCATTGGCATGCCATATCTCAGAACTGCAGAATGTGCATTTAAAAACTTGTTTTCAAAATTACTAGCCTGTAACATTTTGTGCTGTAAACCTGTATTTGGCCTCACTTTTAGTTCTGAAGTAAAGCCAGACTGCCTATGGCCGTTGTTTGCTCTCTGGCACCAGGAAGTATCTAGGCCTAAGCCTGCAGACCCCGTGCCTGCTAAAGGAAGGGAACCTCTGGACTGCGATGGTTGAAGTGACTTGCTAGCGATCCCTGAGGACAAAGGAGCAGCTTTCGGTGTCAGCGATTTGCTCTGACATGGAGGGTGGGTACCTACAGGTCCAGAGGTGGGCATGGGCGAGCTCTCTTTACCATCCAGTACAGGAGGTGGCCCCGTGCGTCTACTGCCAGTAACACCAGCCAAGTTGCGATTCGTGGCTTTGAGCCCATTTCTGGCTAGCCATTTCGGAGCTGCTGCGTTAAGGTCCAACTTGTGTGTGACACGTTGGTGCATCAAGAGCACCTCGGGGTAAAGGGTTGTGTGATTACAAAACTGGCAAAAATGCACGATCATAGCATTCTGTGGTGATAAGGTAGGTGAACCCTTCAGAACGAAATTATCGTTGCAAGTAATGTTTTTAAAAATTGTTGTGGTCAAATCCAAAGGAAGTTCATCTTGGGCTGCATTTCTGTTAGTATCATTGGTGTGCACTTGATCTGCATCTTGCGGAGGCCTTTCTACACTTAGAATGTTTTGATTTGAAGTGTCTGACTGAGGTGACTCTGAACTTTTTAACTGCATTCTACTGTTTGAGGTGTTCTGACAACCTGAGGGTAAGCTGGACTGGAGGGTATTTTCCATGATTCTGTTAAATCCAGTGAGCTCCTTTTTCTGTTGTCTCATTGGTGCCTCCGTTTCAGAATTCGAGCTGTATTCTTCAGAGGCCGCTGTGGTCCCATTAGCATCCAAATAGCAAGTGGCATCCCGAGAAGGATAGACTCCTGCTCCTGCTGTATCAGGTAACGTGGCATTAACACTGTTGCTGGGATCTGGAATGCCCTCATTAGATTCATTCTGAGGAGTTGGGTGATGGCAGCCCATGTGGCACTTCAGTAGAGGTGACTCAGTCACTGTGTAGTCACAGTGAAAACATTTGCATGGCTTTTCTCCTGTGGAGGGAAAGAAAACACACAGGGCTTTCAAAACAGATGCATTCACAATTAAAGATATAAGATTGCATATAAGATCCTGAGAGAGCTTGACAGGGTAAATGCTGAGAGACTGTTTTCCCTGGATGGAGAGTCTAGAACTAGAGGGCATAGTCTCAGGATAAGGGGTCAGTCATTTAAGACTGAGGTGAGGAAGAATTTCTTCACTCAGAGGGTTGTGAATCTTTGGAATTCTCTACCCCAGAGGGCTGTAGATGTTGAGATGGATAGATTTTTGGACTCTAGGGGAATCAAGGGATATGAGGATTGTGCGGGAAAGTGGAATTGAGGTCAAAGATCAGCCATGATCTTACTGAATGGCGGAGCAGGCTCGAGGGGCTGTATGGCCTACTCCTGCTCCTATTTCTTATATTCTTATGTAAAATACATATACTGTTTACACTCCATGAAGAACTGGTGGTACTACTCTTAAAAAAGAAAAGAAAGACTTGCAATTATATAGCGTTTTTCACAACCTCAGGACGTCCCAAAGCTCTTTACAGCCAATGAATTACTTTTGAAATGTAGTCTCTGTTGTAATGTAACAAATGCAGCAGCCAATTTGCGCACAGCAAGATCCCACAAACAGTAATGAGATAAATGACCAGATCTTCTATTTTAGAGATGTTGGTTGAGGGATAAATATTGGCCAGGACACCGAGGAGAACTCCCCTGCTCTTCTTCGAATAGTGCCATGGGATCTTTTATTTCCAACTGAGAGGGCAGACTGGGGCTCGGTTTAACATCTCATCCGAAAGACGGCACCTCTGGCAGTGCAGCACTCCCACTTAATGCTAGACAGTTACAAAGTGTTGGCTGTTTGCGTTTTGTTCACTTCTGGTTGTGCTCAGTTTTACGGGAAGCTAATTGGCAAAGAATGTAATTTGGCATCTTCTTACTAAATTGGCAAAGCACAAGATTAAATTCCGAATTAAGAATGTCTGGTTGCATGTTATCTATGAAAGGACATGTCACTGTTCCAAGTGTTGTCTTTCAGATAAACAATCAAATGTATTTAACCAGAGCTTTTTATATTATATATTAAAAAAATAAAAACAAAGGTTTGATGTGTATATATGTATAACCTTCTCCTGAGGTACAAATTAAATCACAGAATCATTGAATGGTTACAGCACAGAAGGAGGCCATTCAGCTCATCGAGTCCATGATGTGTAACAATCATTGGATCCCTTATTAATATCACAAACTTGGGAAAGTTGAATATCTTGGCTCTACGTGGTAGGTTTCATGTTTAAATTGTGTGCACATTTCTACTTTCAACTTAATAATGAATAATAATAAATGCAGTTATCAGGTAAAAAATCTCTAAACTCTTCACACATTTAGTTACTTTCAAAGTGTAATGACTGTTATGTAAGTAAACTAAAGCACTTAGCTGCCTGTAGCCTAACTCGCACCAAGTCCCATTCACCCACTGCCCCTGTGCTCGCTGACCTACATTGGCTCCCAGTCCAGCAACACCTCGATTTTAAAATTCTCATCCTTGTTTTCAAATCCTTCATTGCCTCACTCCTCTGTAACCTCCTCCAGCCCTACAACCCCCTGAGATCTCTGCGCTCCTCCAATTCTGGTCTCTTGCGCATCTTCGATTTTCACTGCTCCACCACTGGCGGCCGTGCCTTCAGCTGCCTAGGTCCTAAGTTCTGGAATTCCCTCCCTAAACCTCTCCTCCTCTCTATCGCTCTCTCCTCCTTTAAGATGCTCCTTACCTCTTTGACCAAGCTTTTGGTCACCTGTCCTACCTGTCCTAATATCTTCTTATGTGGCTCGGTATCAAATTTTGTTTGATAATCGCTCCTGTGGAGGGCCTTGGGACGTTTTACTATGTTAAAGGCGCTATATAAATGCAAGCTGTTGTTGTTGTTGCAGAGTGACACTGGATGAAGAGACAGTGAATATCAGAATCACTATACAACAAGACAGTCGCTGATCTGCGCTAAAATAAACACTGACCTGTCAAAAACTATCATTAGTGTATCTTCTAGTATTTATGAATAGCTGTACACAAGGTTTCTTTCAGATGGAGAGTAACGCAAGGAGCATGGAAAGGCATTAGAAAGTGCTCACATTGGTTATTTAGACTAGTTACACTACTAGGCACTAGCACATCGCTATGCTTTCTGATCTTGATGTACTGGATCAATGCTAACTTTGAGCCTCATGCATAATAAGTTAACATAATTCACGTCCAGCCCATTTTAGAGGTCAGAATCAGTGTTGTTTATGTGCGTGTCAAAGCCTAACTGCACAGTACTGGTCTACAAAATCTTAAAAGAACGTCTGATTTTAGTGACTAAAGCCAACCACACAAATCAATTCGTCGTTTAGCTGTGTATGTTTTATTTTCTCCGCAGCTCCAATTCTGGCCTAATCACCTCTGAATTCTAATGTCACTGATCCAATGATCCAATGATCCAAAAAAAAAATTCAAACATATTTTAATTTTGCACATAAATCATTAACAAAAATAGAACAAAACTTTGAACAGTTCATGGCATTATTAATTCAGCTTTATAAATTGTGACCATCATAAAAATACTCAGATGCATAATGACCTCGACCATAACTCTGACTGTAGTCTTGTTTTGTTTCAGTGTTCTCTTTTACTTTTTTTCCTGTTTAGGTCATCATACACCATACATCATTCCTTTGACCAAGATGAGCCGGTCATCTTACTGCCAATATCAACCCATCACTGGGTGTAAGCACATTTTTTTGTTAAAATTGAGAAACCAAGGTGTCGGGCGATAGCTTAGGACATCAGCAACAGCACAGCAGATAAATCAGAACTACATCCACCTGAGAGGGCAGACGGGGTCTCGGTTTAACGTCACACCCAAAAGGCGACACTTCCGACAGTGCAGCACTCCCTCAGTAATGCACCAGGAGTGTCAGCCTAGAATATGTGCTGAAATCTCTGGAGTAGGATTTGAACCCACAACCTTCATGACTCTGAGGCAATTGTGCTGCCACTGAGCCACGGCTAACAACGTATATTATAAATAATATACCTCACTGTGTATACAATAATTGTAACGACAAGAGGTTGATTTGTACAGCTCCCAAAGAGAGATTCGCCCCTCGCTATCCCTTTAATCTCCTCCAGCCCTTCGAGATTTCTGTGCTCCTCCAATTCTGGCCTCTTGTATATTCCATGATCTACATCGCTCCATCAATGGCAGCTGTGCCTTCCGCTGCCTAGGCCCTAAGCCTTGGAATTCCCTCCCTAAACCTCTCCACCTCCCTACCTCTCTCTCTTCCTTTAAGACACTCCTTAAAACCAACCTCTTCTTCTGTCCTAATATCTCTTTTTGTGGCTCGGTGTCATGATTTTGTCCGATAACACTCCTGTGAAGCGCCTTGGGACGTTTTACTATGTTAAAGGTGTTATATTACATAAGAACATAAGAACATAAGAAATTGGAGCAGGAGCAGGCCAATCGGCCCCTCGAGCCTGCTCCGCCATTCAATAAGATCATGGCTGATCTGATCCCAACCACAAATCTAAAGAACACAAGAAGTCGGAGCAGGACCTGGCCACATAGCCCCTGGGCCCTCTCCGCCACCCACAGGGCATTGACCGATCCGAACTCAGCTTCATGTCCAATTTCCTGCCCGCTCCCCATAACCCCTAATTCCCTTTACTTCTATTAATGCAAGTTTCTGTGTTTCTGTGTTGTTATAGATAGTTTACTAAAGACTCCCATTCTTGTGCTAAAAATAAATATACCTAATCTGATCATGTTAAAGGAAATTAAAAACAGAGGGCTAACAATTGGATTGCGCCCGAATCGGGGGCATGCAAATTGGTCTGTCAGCCTGATTAGTACAGTGAGTTGCGGCTGCCAGTTATGGCCTAAGAAACAGCTCGCTGCTCGCAGCGGGTGAGCAAGATCGACCAACTAGGGCCGCTGGTTAGGTCGCATGTAGGCCAGTTAGTCCTGAAAGCAGCAGGCCTGAAGCCTGCATGTGTTTAGGGCAAACCAATATCGGATCGGGTCCTGATACAGGCATTAGTCCCCTTATTAGGACATTCAAGAGGCCCTAACGCCTGTTTTAGGCGGCTGCCTGGGATGCCCCATGACGCCGGGCGTGGGAGGATTGTCCCCTAGATTGGACCACTTTGCACCCAATTTTCGCCCGGAAAACGGGCACAAAGAGGTCCAATTTCACCCCCAAAATCTGCCAACATCAGGATCATCATAAATAAGATTCGATATCTAAAATATAGTCATAACCGTTTCGGTGCAATCTGCACTGTCTGGCATTTGATCCCATGCACTGTCCCCATTTCTATTTTTCTATATTTTTTTTTAACATATTCTATAAAAAGCTCAAGGGTTGACATTCTTCTGAATCTCTCAGCCTTGTAAAATGAAAACATGCCACTAGGTGGTTCCACTTCCAAACTGCAACTGCACAGAAATATCAACTGCACGTCTGTGTAGTTTTAATCCTCCTTCCGAGCACTTTCTTCACTAGGGAGCAGCAGAGACTGCGTCAACGCTAAACAGGGAATCTATTTTCACTGGAACTAGAGATCATACGGCTTTAAAGTGCCATTAAAAATACATTTAAAAATAACCTTCTGTATTCAGAATATACATCCGTTGTCAACCTGATAAAGAAAACAAGTACAGCAGCAATTATACACTGGCAAATGTTCCTTGATGTGCGCAAAGCTATTGGCTCAGTTCTTCCATTTCTTGTTGTTAGCTTATGTCTGGCATCTGATTTTATACGGACGTATTAGCCTGAACAATTACAATGAAGAGGACATCATAAATGTGTTGACAACTCCTCCCCCTACACACAAAATTCCCATTAATTACTTAAAGGCATATAAGCAAAATTTTCAAGCAAGTTTATAGAGGCACTGGAGAAGGTGCAAAGAAGATTTACAAGGATGATACCAGAACTAAGAGGTTATAACCATCAGGAAAGGTTGAACAGGCTGGGGCTTTTTTCTCTAGAAAAGAGAAGGCTGAGGGGGTGACCTGATAGAGGTCTTTAAGATTATGAATGGGATTGACAGGGTAGATGTAGAGAAGATCTTCCCACTTATTGGGTAGATCAAAACTTGGGGCCATAAATATAAGGTCGTCGCTAATAAATCCAATCAGGAATTCAGGAGAATGTGGAACTTGATCCCACAAGGAGTAGTTGAGGTGAACAGCATAGATGCATTTAAGGGGAAGCTAAACAAACACATGAGGGAGAAAGGACTAGAAGTATATGCTGATAGGGTGAGATGAAGAGGGTGGGAGGAGGCTCGTGTGGAGCATAAACACCGGCATAGACCAGTTGGGCCGAATGGCCTGTTTCTGAGCTGTGCATTCTATGTAATTCTATGTAAAGTTTGAGTTTCATGTGAAAAGAATGCAACTAGATTGTCGGGCATTAACGCATGAAGCTGGGATGGTTATTATTAGAAATCATGTTTAAATTTCCACCTGGCGTAACTACTCCCCATTGGAACTTAAACTAACACTTACAGACATAAATATGGAAAGGGATAGCGGCTGATGCAAAGTAGCACAGTCAAGAATAAAGAAGTGATATCCGTCCTCATACTATATTGCACGGAGACTTTTTTTTTGTTAACAGGATTAAAAGCAGAAATTTTTGAGTGACACTCCCGTCCAAAGCATTTCCTTCTTTTCCCTTTACTTGGACTCCTCCCTCACAGTAGTCACCATAATTGGCCGATGGACAAATTAGTGGGCTTCCCTGCCCTAAGATCTTCACAAACGTCACTCTGAAATCGGCCCTAGGAGTGTCGGAGAGGTGTACGGCGACTCTGTTTTCTCTTTCATCCCTGCTAGAATCAACCAGAGCCTCCTCACATTTCTCTGATTGAGATTTGCAACTCAGTACGTGGGGATCGCAGGTGTGTCCCCCGATCTGCTAAGTCCAAATCTTCCCCAGCATGTTTGAGAACATGCGATCCGGGAAGCTTTTCAATTTTTAATATGACCCGCAGCACTCTCGCCTCTGAATCGGAAGATTGTGGGTTCGAGTTCAACTCCAGAGGCTTGAGCACTAAATCTAGGCTGACACTCCCGGTGCAGTACTGAGGAAGTGCTGCAGTGTCGGAGGTGCCGTCTTTCGGATGAGATGTTAAACCGGGTCCCCGTCTGCCCTCTCAGGTGGACGTAAAAGATCCCACTAAACTATTTTGAAGAAGAGCAGGGGAGTTCTCTCCACTGTCCTGACCAATATTTACCCTCAACCAACATCACTAAAACAGATTATCTGATCATCATCACACTGCTGTTTGTGGGACCTTGCTGTGCGCAAATTAGCTGCTGGATTTCCTACATTGCAACAGTGACCACACTTCAAAAAGTACTTCATTGGCTGTAAAGCAGTTTGGGATGTCCTGAGGTCGTGAAAGGCTCTATATAAATGCAAATCAGTCTTTCTTTCCTTCTCATAAAAATGCATTTAAAGAAGTTATCAATGATGATAAATTTTTAAAAATCACTCAAAAAATTAGGAAGAACTACTCTGCTCTTCTTCAAATAATGCCATGGAAAACACCAGAAAAATGATTTTTGTTTCCTGCTGTGCCTAATATTCTGGGCGTAATTTTACACCCGTTTTGAGCCAGCGTAATTGCAGGAAATTTGCGTGTACAGCTCTTTAGTCTGGGGGCAGGGCCATTATAACGAGTTACGTGCGTACCACACTTGTGCCCGAGTTTCCTCGAACTTTTACGTTCCGATTACACAGGTCTCCGAGCACAAATGCACAGGAAATTCCAATCCAAGATGTTATCTTCTTAGGATTTTGCGCAGAATAATATACCGGGAGTAGGCAAAACATGTTTTTATGACTACTAAACACTTAACTGCTTTCCGTTGGATATATATGTGCTTTCTGTTCGTATGACAGATTTCAGCTTCAGCACAAATAAATGCAAACTTTTAGGCGCATAAGGAAAAATCTAATGCCAGCAAATGGTCGTAAAGAAGTTTGTACTGAAAGCAGTTCATAGTTTACCAAAGTGACAGCACCCTGTAATGTAAACAACCTGTGTAAGCCCCCTTGCTTGGCTCTGTACTTGCTTAAAAACTATTTAATCTTCAACTTCTTCCAGTTCTGACAAAAGCTCTTTGACCTGAAACGTTAACTCTGTTCCTTTCTCCACAGATGCTGCCTGACTTGCTGAATATTTCCAGCATTTTCTGTTTTTATTTCAGATTTCCAGCATCCGCAGTATTTTGCTTTTAATGTCAGCTCCTTACCAGCCATTTACCCGTGAACTACCACCTTAAAACATGATTCTGCATCTGTTCTTTTGTTTGTATGTGACTACAACCTCTAGCTGTTGTTTTTTTTTTCTGTTAAAGACCACCCTCGATCCCTCTGTTCTTGCAAAATTACCACCCCATCTCCAGCTTCCCATTCCGCTCCAAAGTCCTTGAATGTGTACTCGCCTCCCAAATCACTGCCCATTTCTCTCTCAGCTCCATGCTTGAATCTCTCCAATCTGGTTTCCCCCTCTCCCACTGCACTGAAACAGCCCTAGAGAAAGTGACAGATGACATTCACTGTGCATATGACCGAGGTGCATGACAGTCCCCACCACTTATAGCATATATCAGGTAAACGGCGCCAACCATTCACCAGTACCTTCAGAGTCAATTACAAAGTTGCCGCTTATTTTGGGCAGTTCAATAAGTCCTTCGCACCTCATTAATCCCCGGTACTTACCGATGTAGTAATAAACTTCCTGTTTTTCCTTATATCACAAAGGGGGACTGTATAAATTTTAAACTGCCCAGCTTCCGCTGATGGAGATGAATGGCTCATTTGGAATAAAAGACATGATATTTGAGCATCAACAACAGCTCTGTAATCATCTTAATGGGCAATGTTTCAGAGCTATTTCTGCTCATTTTGGAAAGCGAAAGCAGTGAATGTTCCAGTTCAAAATGGACAGCTCAGTTCACATTTCGCAATATGAACCATGACAAATGAGAATTGACAATTGTGCTTTAAGCTTTCAAAGAAGCTGGAAACTGAAATTACAAGCTACTCTCATCAAAGGTTTCATGCTGTTTCACTGAAAAGGAGGAACTTGCATTTATATAGCACCTTTCAGGACCTCAGGATGTCCCACGGCCAATGAAGTACTTTTTGAAGTGTAGTCACTGTTATAATGTAGGAAACACGGCAGCCAATTTGTGCACAGCAAGGTCCCACAAACAGCAATGAAATAATGATCAGATTATTCTGTTAATTAGTGAATTTGGTTGAGGGATAAATGTTGATCAGGGAGAACTACTCTGCTCTTCTTCAAATAATGCTGTGGGATCTTTGGATGCCCACCTGAGATGGCGCCTCGGTTTAATGTCTTATCTGAAAGATGGCACCTCCAACAGTGCAGCACTCCCTCAGTTACTGCACTGCAGTGTCAGCCTAGATTTTATGCTCAAGTTCCTGGGGTGGGACTTGAACCTACAATCTACTGACTCAGAGGCAAGAGTGCTACCCACTGAGCCACAGCTGACACCATTATGATGCATAGGTTAGTGAAATTGTGCTTTTATTACAAAGTACTGTGGGAGTGTAAGCGATATTTCCAAGATCAAATGATGCGATTATTTCTGTTTTCTTGAAGAAATCGTAAATCAGTGGCCCTGCTTATTATGAGGAGTGGCTGTGCAACTACTGCGCAGATGCTGGTCATGTGTGTGCTCAAATATGCCGACGTCACGTCATAACATGTAGTCAGTGCATTAACATAATCTGAAGGTGCTCCCAGCCATGTAGAGCATGGCTGAAAGTGTCACATCAGTCAGGGGCCAGAATGTAGGCAATGAAAGGGCTGCTCACTCCCAGTTCAATGCTGTCATTTTTTTTTGGTGGCAGGTGGATACAATAAGAGAAAGACAGAGCTTGCATTTATACAGTGCCTTTCACAGCCTCAGGATGTTCCAAAGTGCTTTACAGTCAATTAACTGAAGTGTGGTCACTGTTGTAATGTGGGAAATGTGGCAGCCAATTTGTGCACAGAAAGGTCCCACAAACAGCAATAATGACCCAACAATCTGTTTTTGTAGTGATGTTGAGGGATAAATATTGGCCAGGACACCTGGGAGGACTCCCCTGCCCATCTTTGAAATAGTGCCATGGGATCTCATACATCCACCTGAGAGGGCAGACAGAGCCTCGGTTTAACGTTTCATCCAAAGGACGGCACCTCTGACAGCGTAGCACCCTCTCAGTACTGCACTGGAATGTCAGCCTAGGTTTTGTGCTCAAGTCTTTGAAATGGGACTTGAACCCATGAGCTACTTGACGTAAATGCAAGAGTGCTACCAGCGGAGCCACGGCTGACAGTTATACAAAGGGCAGTGGTTGTGGTGCTGTTGTGCTGGCTCCATTGTGGATAAATCTATAAAGCAGTCAGCAAAGTGTTTGTTTGCAGTAAAAAAAAAGGCAAATTAGGTCCTAGGTGGTGTTAGTAAAGGAAAATAAAATAAGTTTACATTGTTGCTGTATGAGACATTCGTCACAAATTTTCAGCTGCCTTGTTTTCTGTTTAATTAAAAGAGCAAACAATCAAGGTAATTTTCTGACATCACATTCCCAGATAATGGTCAAACAAAATATGTGCACAGCACCCTCCAAATTTTTAATATGTGCTCCCGTCAGCTGAGGCTCCCCAGGAGAAGCACAAAAGGCCAGAAAAATATCCCTAGTGTCTTTTGATCAAAAGATTGAATGAGCTTGTCTCGTTGATTGATTGGTTGGTGGGGACTTGTCAATACTGTAGTGTTTGCACAGAATCTGTGCCGTGCCAGCTCGACGGTCACACGTCGTAACTGTTCACGTTTATTAGTTTGTAACATTGGTGAGGGTACGTACGTTATGAAGGTATTATTTTAAGTTTGTCTGAAAATCTCTACTTCCAAAGTATTAAGAGGCAAAACGTTGATCAGTTCTTCCACTTTCTAGTACTTGGTCAGATAATCATTCTTCCTTCATTTCCCCTGAGTAGCTAACTACATTTGGCCCATCTTTGTTGCAGATTCTGACTCACACTGATCACTTACCTACTTGTAAGGAAAGGCGCAGGATTTTTATTGCCTGCTCATAATACCCTGACCCATGATGTTCACATGGTAATAAGGGTATCATGGGGATCAATGAGGTCCTCACTGAGAACAAGGATCGGTATTATGCCTTTTTTTCTCCCCCCTCGCAAATTATTCTGAGGGCCTATCAATGTCTTTTTGTCAGACATACAGCTGTAATTGTGTGAAAGATTTGAGTACTGTTTCATGTGCAACTCAGAACATAAAAGTCTGCTGTACTTGATTTGCATCCCGTTAACAGCACACATTTGGTGCAAAAAGTGACAGGAAGAAATTATTGTTCCATTCCAGAATGTAGTACAACAAGAACAACTTGCATTTCTACAGCGCCTTTAACATAGTAAAACATCCCAAGGCGCTTCACAGGAGCGTCATCAAACAAAATTTGACACCGAGCCACATAAGGAGATATTAGGACAGGTGCTTGGTCAAACAGGTAGGTTTTAAGGAGCGTCTTAAAGGGAGAGAGGTGGAGAGGTTTAGGGAGGAAATTCCAGAGCTTAGGGCCTCGGCAGCTGAATGCACGGCCGCCAATGGTGCAGCGATTAAAATCGGGGATGCGCAAGAGGCCAGAATTAGAGGGGAGCAGAGATCTTGGAGGATTGTAGGGCTGGAGGAGGTTACAGAGATAGGGAGGGGGCCATGGAGGGATTTGAAAACAAGGATGAAAATTTTAAAATCGAGGCATTGCCGGACCGAGAGCCAATGTAGGTCAGCGAGCACAGGGGTCTCGAGCGAATGGGACTTGGCGCGAGTTAGGATACAGGCAGCAGAGTTTTGGATGAGCTCAAGTTTATGGAGTTCATGGAGTTTATCTCATACTCGAAAGCTCCTCAGCCCTCATTACGCCTTAAAGCAGGCTTACTGAGTGTGAATGTGATGAAAGTAATAATTTACGTTAAAAACAGCTTTACATTTAAATATTTGATTGCACTGTTGCGGGAAAACACGAACTAAACCCCAAAATGTTCATTAACACTAAATGATAACTGACAGAAAATGTGTTACAAGCAGCTAGAATGATGGAATTTAACAGTCGCTTTTGCAATTCAGGTTGTTAATCACACATCAGTGCCTGCATACCTAGCCAATCAAAGCACATACTTTCATCAACCTATTGATAAAAGTACAGTACATTTAATTTATTTCTAATTTACCGTCACTCTGTAAACTATCACCACACTCTGTGGTATAATCAAGAAGAATAGAAAAAAAAGACATGATAATATTTTTCAAATTATGCCCAACTCATCACAATCATGAGATGAATCATCTGGAGATGAATTAATTTGATAAATGAAGGGGTTTTGATAGAGTAAATAAGGAGGAACCTTTTCCACTGGCAGGAGGGTCGGTAACCAGAGGGCACAGATTTAACATAATTGGCAAAAGGACCAGAGTGGGAAGTGAGGAGATTTTTTTTTTAACTCAGCGAGTTGTTATGATCTGGAATTCACTGCCTGATAGGGTGGTGGAAGTAGATTCACTTACAAAAAGGGAATCGGATATATACTTGAAAATGAAAAATTTGAGGGGGTATCGGGAAAGAGCAGGGTAGTGGGACTAATGGGATAGCTCTGGGCACTACACTTTAGGAAGGATGCCAAGGCCGTATAGAGGGTGCAAAGGAGATTTACGAGAATGGTACCAGGGATGAGGGACTTCAGTTATGTGGGGAGACTGGAGAAGCTGGGATTGTTCTCCTCAGAGCAGAGACGGTTAAGGGGAGGTTTGATAGAGGTGTTCAAAATTATGAGGGGTTTTGATAAGGAGAAACTGTTTCCATTGGCAGGAGGTTCGGTACCCAGAGGACACAGATTTAAGGATTTAAAGAACCAGAGGGGAGATGAGGAGAAATTATTTTATGCAGTGAGTTGTTATGATCTGGAATGCACTGTCTGAGAGGGCGGTGGAAGCAGATTCAATGCAACTTTCCAAAGGGAATTGCCGATCGGCTGAAGGCTTCCTTGTGAGGCCTGGGGGGCCGGGGTGGGGGGGGGGGGGGAGTTGGGGGGGGGGATGCTGCATTCCGGCTTCTCCTGGCCCACAAGGAGCTTAAGAACAGGCAAAGATGTAAAACTCACCTGGGCCTCTTCTGGCCAGTCGGCTCGTCCCGCCATGTTGGTGTTGCCGGGCAGCAGACAGGACGAGACTCCCCCCTTCAAAATACATTGTTGTGCCGATGACATAATCGGGCCATCTATTCTGAATTTTAAGTAGGCCCCTCACCTGTTTTTAGTGGGAGCTTCGTCCAGGGCCTGTACTGATGACGTAAATATTAAGGTGGCCGGGAATGTGGCGGGTTGGGGTGCGACATTCAGATATTTTAATCAACCCCCTCCCCCCGCCCCTCCCTCAGACCCTCTCTCCTGCCCGTCGGTGGGGAATAAAATCGAGGCCTTTGAACGTTTCAGGTCATCAGAGCTATGACAACGAGTGAGTTCTGACGAAAGGTCATCGACCTGAAACGTTAACTGTGTTTCTCTCTCCACAGATGCTGCCTGACCTGCCGAGTGTTTCCAGCTTGGTTCTATTGAGCTGAAGTTAAGATAAGTGCAGAATTGCAGCCATACCTGCCTGTCACAGTACCAGTAACCTTGTACTCAATAACTCAAGCTTTGTAAATACCAGTTAGCCACTAAAAAGGAACATTTGCATACCTTTTTGCTATTCTGTCCGTGAAGCCACATACCTCTATGTAACACATACTAAAGTCTTTACACAAAGGGGTAGTGGAAATCTGGACGTCTCTCCCCCAAAAAGCTGTTGAGGCTGGGGGTCAACTGAAAATGTCAAAACTGAAATTGATAGATTATTGTTAGGTAATAGTATTAAGGGTTATGGAACCACGGTGGGCAGATGGAGTTAAGTAATGAGGGGCGGTTAGTATTGAATAGCATTATTAATATTAAAATGGATAGTAATGTCATCTTGGCTAGGTTAGGAAAGCTCAAAATTGATAGTGTTCCAGGTCCAAATAATATCCATCCAAGGGTGGTTAAAGAGATGGGACAGGTGCTCTGTGAGCCCCTTGCCCGTATCTTTAATAGTTCAAGAGAGTCAGGGATAGTTCCCTTAGACTGGAAGCTAGCTCATGTCATTCCTATTGTCAAAAAGTGAACAAATCAGAGCCGGGGAACTACAGGCCTATTAGCCTGACCACCATTATTGAGAAGATGTTAGAAGGGATCACAAGAGATGCCCTTTATCATCACTGGAAAAGGGACGGGGCCGTTAGAAATTCACAACACGGCTTCCAAAAAAAAGGTCGTGCCGAACAAGTTTTTAGAGAAGTCACTGGAATAGTGGATGAGGGAAATTTGGTAGACATTGTCTACCTGGACTTTCAGAAAGCCTTTGATAAGATACCTCACACTAGGTAATTTCACAAGATAGAATCTTGTGGTATCAGTGGAAATTTGAAAAGCTGGATTAGGGATTGGCTCCAATCCCGCAGCCAAAAAGTTGTAGTTAACGGATGTGGTTCAGCTTGGAGACATGTTACTGGTGGTGGCCCCAGGGATCGGTCCTGGGCCCGCTACTCTTCATGGTCTTTATTAATGACCTGGACAGTGATGTTGGGAGTATGGTAAGTAAATTTGCCGATGACACCAAAATCTGTGCAAGGGTTAAGACAGTAGCGGAGTGCAATCAAATCCAAAAATATTTCGATGTGCGAGGGGAGTGGATCACACCATGGCAAATGGTGTTTAATTTAGATAAATGCCATGCATGTTGGTAGAGCCAACACAGAATACACGTATCATTTGCAGGGAACAATACTGAAAAAGGTTGAGTGAGACAAAGATCTTGGTGTTATTGTGCACAGATCACTAAAGGTTCATGACCAACAAAGAGAAACTGTAGCTAAAGCTAACAAGGTATTGGCTTGTATTAATAGAACCATTCAGTATAAATCAAAGGACACCATTTTAACACTATACAGGTCGCTGGTCAGACTGCATCTAGAGTACTGTGCCCAGTTTTGGTCCCCCCACATGGAGGGTGATATAGCGGCCTTGGAAAAAGTCCAGAGGAGAGCTACAAGAATTATTTCTAACTTAGAGAACTCAGCTATTCAGATAGGCTCAAGGACCTTGGTCTATTTACTTTAGAGCAGCGTAGAGAGGTGACCTGATAGAGGTCTATAAAATAATTGAAGGGCTGGATAGTGTCCCTATTGATAGATTATTCCAGTTTAACAGATTGGGAAGGACCAGGGGACACGAGTTTAAACTGTGGAAGAGTAGGATGTTAGGCGGTTCTTCTTTTCCCAGAGAATAGTGAACCTCTGGAATACACTGTCGGCTGGTGTGGTGGGTGCTGACTCTCTGTACACCTTCAAGCGGGAGCTGGATCGGTTCCTGACTGGAGCAGAGATCGCATCATATAGAAGGTAAGTGTCTTTATAAATAACTCTTGGTCCATGTGATCTCCTGAACTGGTTTCGATCGCCGGAGAGGAATTTTAGAGTATTTTTTCCCTTATTGGCTCTGGATTTTTTCTGTTTTTTTTGCCTCTCCCAGTGTAATAAATTGGATAGCCAGGTGGTGAAGGATAGAATACTAGAGCCTGGTCTTCAGTTGCTTCCAAGCCTTTATTCACAGAGATCCACATTGTCCACCCCACACCCTACATCAGCTCTCATATAAATGGATACAAGGGCGTTCCCAATTGATACGCACCACCTGAATACAATTAACACTAATTTATGCAAATCATATGGATACAATTAACACCCAGGAGATTACATGGCTGTGGGGGTGGGTGTGAGGCGGGTGGGGGCGAGGTGGGGGAAGAGGTCAGGGGAGGGAAGAAGTGTTTAGCCATGATGGTCCGGCCATCATGGTGAGTGGGGCAGGCTTGATGGACCAGCTGATCTTTTCCTGCCCGTCAACTTTCGTGTGTTCATAAGATACCGATCAGCCATGAGCTAATTGAATGGTGGAACAGGCTCGAGGGGCTGAACGGCCTCCTCCTGTTCCTATGATAATTATTTACCAAATATGACAAAGCTGTATTTTTAGTTCAGAGAGCAAACCTGCATTTCATGCCTCACTGAAGATGTTTCAGAAGTAAACAGAATTCTTAACCGGAAAGAAGTGAAATGTGGCGAGACTAATCAGAGAAGAAGTCCTACCAAAACCTGGTGATGGCATCAGTGTGTCTTCTTCCACTGGCGCCTGTACATTCCCTTCCAATGGCGTCTGTGTACCCCTTTCTGATCGCGCTTGTGCCTCCTTCTCCGACCGCATCACTGCACCCTCTTCGGAGCTGTCGGTGCCTTCTTCCCCAAGCCCCGGTACCAGTGCATCTTCTGGGGCTGAAGCTGAGCTCGGGGTGCTGGGCCTGCTGGTCGAAGTAGAGTCCGCTTCACTCGTGGAACCACGCCTAACCTCTTGACATACCCGCCCATCCTCACGTACACTCTGTCTGACCTTTCTGTGAACTCTCGAATGGAGCACCACCTGATGATAAGTCCTGAATACCCTCCCGCATTCAAAGCACTCTGTACTTTTATTCTGCAATGGCCTTTTGCTGTGGCGAGATGCAGGTCTGAAATCGGTGCCACTGTTGCTCTCCCCAGAGTTGCCACCGTTGGCCGACTGACTATCTTTATCCGAGGCATCATTTGTCCTATTCCGCCTTTTTGGATAGCTGTTGTTATGCGTTTCTTGTTCCCGTTTGCGCTTCTCAGCATCGACGAGGATGTATTCTCCTTTTTCTTTATCATAAGCGATATCTGTATCTCGTAGATCCTCATCCAACCCACTATGTTTCGCATATTCAGTGAGCTCTGCCACTTTACCTTTGGTGGCTAGATGCCAAGCTTGGTAGCTACTAACTGGATCCAGTTCAGCTACCCCCTTTGCAAACAAGCGACTCGCAAAAGTATCCAGTGTCACAGACGGCCTCAAATTCAGGCACCTAAGGAAAAAGTCCTTTGGTGTGTTTCCACTAATTACCACCTCCCTTATAGTCTTTGATTGTTCTTCGGAACAGTTCTCAGGTGTTCTATAGTGTAGTTTCTCGTGTTCATTTAAACTTTCCCTACTTGGGAAGAGGTAGCCACATTTCATGCAGATTTTATACTGTGAAAACGCAATGCCCATTCCGTCTCCCTGGACCACATCGTTAATGGTGGCTAAATTTGCAGACTCACTTTTATTGATTTTGCTTTTGCTTCCATTCTTCGTGCCATGTACCTTCATGTGGTTTTTGAGAAACCAGCGTTCCTTGAACCTACGGCCACATACGTGACAACCGTATTCAAATGAGCCGTTGTGTTTTTTCATATGGGCCTTCAAAAACCAGGACTGGGTGAAAGTCTGATTACACGTTTCACACGTGAACTCATTGGCAGGCTGTTCAATTCTGTCACTCTCGCCTTCGCTTTTTGGCATCTCGACGGTGATGTGGATTTTTTCTATATGGCTCAGCAACTCATCTTCTCTTAATGTGACGTATTCGCACAATCTGCACTTGTAAGACTTGTGCAATAGTTGCACATGTTGATCCAGTTGGTCCTTCTTCTCAAATTTTCCTTTACAGAACGAACACTGGAATGTGTAAGCATTATCATTCGCACTCAGCAGCACTTCCTTCTCTTTCTTAAGCCTCCTTAGAACGATCTTCCCATGATCTGCCTTTGTAATTCCATTCGGTGTCTTATAGCAGGATGAGGTATTCTTTGCTGAGCTAGTAGATATATCAAAGCTCTCCGAAGTGTTGACCCCTTTGAGTCGTTGCTCTCCCAAATTAATTTCGTGCCCCTCACTCAGGTCTCCCATTTTGTGGGTCCGGATGTGTATTTTAAGATTCCCTTTCTGAGAAGCTCTGTGGTCACAATACGGACATTTATAAGGTTTTTCGCCAGTATGTGTTCGCATATGGACTGACAGCACACTGAGAAAGGTGAAGCTCTTTTCGCAAATGCGGCAGGTGAATTTTTCAGTCTTCCTCTCATCTCCATCGTCGCCATCGCAATTGGCATTATGTAGTGCGTTAAGGTTTTCGGCCTCCATGTCTTCCTGCAAT
Organism: Heptranchias perlo; assembly: GCF_035084215.1. NCBI lineage: Eukaryota > Metazoa > Chordata > Chondrichthyes > Hexanchiformes > Hexanchidae > Heptranchias > Heptranchias perlo. Next base: position 123,824,404 of record NC_090327.1, read on the forward strand.
TCCGTGTCCTTTTGATTCGCCGCAACTGGCTTATTTCTCAAACGCTTGTTTGGGGGAAGCATCACAGTTACTGTGCAAGGCTCTGCCTCTACTGCTTGTTCCTGGGTGCCCATTGGTTTTATCACCAACCCGCCTGAACTCCTTCAAACGACATTGTTACTTAGAAGTTCAGCTGTCAAAAAGTTCTGCTTCTGTTTGTTGGTTGGACTCAGTCAGTTGAACATATCCTTTAAAGGAGCGACCAATACCTACAATTAAAGAAAAAAAAAACAACAGATTTAGGGTGCTTTCACTTGTGCTGAAGATCATTAGGTGCTATTTCCCAAAGGAAATTCTTGCCGGAATTTGGTACATACAATGAATTACCTGAGAAAATACCTAGGCCTCAGTAAAACGTTACAAATTAAGAATAAGAAATGGTTAACGGAGGGCAAACTTGGGTCAGGATTCCTGCTGATGTCTATCCCTACTGGAAGAGACTGTGTGGGGACATCATTAAGGACAAAATTGGCCTTGGTTGTTTTGGCCCCCTCAGTAGCCAATGAAGCTGACCAACACTCACTGTCGCTACTTAGATGAACCCCCCCCCCAGAGCCTGCCTGGTGCCTGTGGTACAATGCCCAGCAAGCAGTCAATGCTATCGGGGTGGGGGAGGAAGGGTAGGAAATTAGTAACACATCTTGAGAAAATGAACGAGAGATCATACATTTTTCTGAATAGTTAATTATAGCAGCTGAAATATCACACTATCTGTTATGAGAAATAGTGTCCTTGCTTAAATAGAAGTGCCTTGTTTGAGGAAAGCACAAACAGAAAACATATGTGAGACCCACTGGGTACAATAATGTACGAGCGGCATATTCACAAATACATAGGGGGCAATTTTAAACCCCAAGAACGGGTGGGTGGGAGTTGAAAATAGTTGTTCTATGGATCGCGACTGCAACCCAGCTTTATTTCCGGGTTTAACATCAGCGCGTAAAAGTACAGGCTTCCCACTGGGAATGCAATGTCCCAAAATTTTGCGGTTGCGACCCAAAAAAAAACTATTTTCAACTCTCACCCGCCCCCAACCCACCCGTACATGGGGTTTAAAATCACCCCCATAACGTGAGCATATCTGCTCAAAAGGATGAAGAGTGACTGTATTTTGTGCAAGGACATGTATTTTGGCGAACAAATGGCATGATATTTCAGCTACAATGATTTAATATTCATAAAAAACTCATTCATGTGCTGCGAAATTCAACTTGTGCCCAAAACGATTGTAAAATTGGCAGAATGACAGCTCTGTGCAGCAAGGCCTAAGGCCCGAGCCAAATTTGGGCTCAGGCCTCACTTAAATGTCACCAGCAAGCTGCGGACGCCCAAGTGGAGAGGGGGGGAATTGGCTGGCTCCTGCGCTGGGCTGGCCAGCAGGTCAGGTCTGGGAGGTGTGGGGGGGGGGGGGGGGGGGGGCTGAGGGGGCCCTCAAAACACACCAGCAGCAGGCTTGAGTTTCTTTTGCAGGCTCAGGAGTGGAGACATGTAGGGAGGGAATTCCAGAGCGTAAAGAAAGAAAAATAAAGCAAGATTTGTATTCATGCAGTGCCTTCCACGACCTCACGACATCCCAAAGCGCTTTACAGCCAATGAAGTACTTTTGAAGTGTAGTCACTTTTGTAATGTGGAAAACGTGGCAGCCAATTTGCGCACAGCAAGATCCCACAAACAGCAGTGTGATAATGAGCAGATAATCTGTTTTTCAGTGTTGGCTGAGAGATAAATATTGGCCCCAGGACACCGGGGAAAACTCCACCGCTCCTCTTCGAAATAGTGGCCGTGGGATCTTTTACGTCCACCTGAGAGGGCAGACGGGGCCTCGGTTTGACATCTCATCCGAAAGACGTCACCTTCGACAGTGCAGCACTCCCTCAGTATTGCACTGGGAGTGTTAGCCTGGATTTTGTGCTCAAGTCAATGGGACTTGAACCCACGGCGTTCTGATTCAGAGGCGAGAGAGCTACCACTCAGATGACTGAAGGCACTGCTGCTAATGGTGGGGCAAAGGGAGGCCAGATTTGGAAGAACGCAGAGTTACTTTTATTGAAGATGCCTTGTATCGGATGGATCAATAACATCTGCATGGAGGTTATCATGCTCTCTAAATTTAGCCAAGAGGTTTACTTTTATTGAATTTGCAACTGTAAAGTAGAGCAGCGTCACGCCTCGATGTGACTCTTGCAATAGATTTTATGATGCTTTACTTTTCACCAACCAATGAATGTGAGAAAAATGATGTATTTTTGTACAGCTTTTGATTTGGTGGCTGCCACAGTCAGTTTGCAGGGAGTCTACCAGATAGAGTCAGGAGTTTGCACCAGGCCTGTCCTAACACATTGTTATAAGTTTAATGTTGTAGTTTCCATAGTAACAGGGTTCAAATGAAGTGTAGCACACAATTTTCAAATATATATACAGATTTCTTGATTGGTTCAGTGTACAGTTGACTGACTATTCCCTATTTTAACTGTTGTGGTAACTCTTTTCTTGGATAGAAAAGAAAAAATGATTCTGGTCAGTAGCTGCAGAATCACATGAGGAGTTGGACGTTAAATAATCTCATGAGAGAAACAGTCAAAGAGTCTCAGAAAGGTAACTGAGATGGTTTGAAAAGAATCAACAGCTTGAAAGTCCTGAAAGACATGAGGAATGCCATGTGTATTTAAACGGCATCTATAAAGGATTAGTTTAGTTCTTAAGATTGTAATCTTTTGCTATTGTCTAAAAGAGCTAAAAGACATTTGACTGTAAATTTATAACATTATATCACTGTTATAACCATCAGGAAAGACTGACTATAAACTAAACAAGCAGGCGATGCAAGAAAAATGTAAAAGCTGAATTGTAATTTACCTTTTAGTTTCCAATTTATACCCATCAGGAAAGACTGAACAGGCTGGGGCTCTTTTCTCTAGAAAAGAGAAGGCTGAGGGGTAATCTTATAGAGGTCTTTAAAATTATGAAGGTGTTTGATAGGGTAGATGTAGAGAAGATGTTTCCACCTGTGGGGGAGATCAGAACTAGGGGCCATAAATATAAGTTAGTCACTAATAAATCCAATAGGGAATTCAGGAGAAACTTCTTTACTCATAGAGTGGTGAGAATGTGGAACTCACTGCCACATGCAGTAGTTGAGGCAAATAGCATAGATACATTTAAGGGGAAGCGAGATAAACACATGAGGGAAAAAGGAATAGGAGGATATGATGATAGGGTGAGATGAAGTAAGATGGGAGGAGGCTCGTGTGGAGCATAAACACGGGCATGGACCAGTTGGGCCAAATGGCCGGTTTCTGTGCTGTAAAATTCTGTTAGATTATTCACTTGTTTCTTATAAATTTGTTTCATATTTTGAACTTTAAACGGGATCTCATGCGATGCTTTGCTACTTTTGAAGCCTGAAGGCATAGGATAGTTCAGTCCCTAAAAATAATTACCAAATAGGGTTTGTTAGTTTGTTATTTGTTTACCCGGATGTGTTGCTCAAAATGTATCTAGATTTGAAGGTCTGAGGAGTTTGGACTCACTCACAAGGGGTGATCTAAGATATGAGAGCCTAAATAATCTATGATAAGAAGTTTAGAGAAGACCCAAAAATATATCACTGAGATATTCAATTGCTGGTTGAGTAAGAATCTATCCTTCCTAAGCTTTAAAGCTCTAAAAAAAGCTTGCGCCAGAAACTCCACTCAATCAAAATAATTCCTTTCTCTAACTGTACATGTTGTGAATTCGATAAATTCCATAATTCAGAATCTTTTACCGTCACTTCAGTTTTGAAGTCCACTACTTCACAACATAAGAAAATGTGGAACGATACTGTCGATGATTGTCCTGGAGTCCCCAGGAATTAAAGACAAACCTCCAGGACACTTTGAACACATCTGTTTACTGGTTCTAAAAACATTGGACATGGGGAAAAAAAGGCTGTTTGGCTGACAGTCAAGAATCATCGAATCGGGTAATGAAGAGTCAATTCAATTTCTGCTTGGCGCCATGAGGATGGACATGTCGGGTGACCAATGGCGGAAGTGTGGGGGTGGGGCGGGGGGGGGGGGTTGGAGACAGAAGATCATGTGATGAAACCTCTAGGAATATGTCCAACCAGAGTTGGCAACCCTAATCAGCAGCTCAGTACAACTTGCATTGTTATGGCTTCTCTCCAACTTATTTAATGTTCTCTGAGAGATAAGCAGCGATAGGTAAAAAGTCAAGAAGATAAATCTCAATTAAATCTCTTTGACCCTCAAAGTTATACCAGCAAAATTTGACAATATCAATCCAAGGTTCCAATCTACATTATTCAATTCTAGTTGTATTCCATGGATGGTGCTTCTATGGTCGCAACAGTACATGAGCCATAGTGTTCAGTATTTGACCACCTGTGGGAGAATTCTTCTGGTTGCTATGTTTGATGACATTACTCTTTTTAAATACATTTAACCACAGCTACACATAATGACCAGGGCAATTCTCCCCCTATACTGTATATCTATACTTATCCTGATAGTTTTTAATTCTACTCTTAACTGTACAGTCATCCAATATTTTTTGCTCAACCAACACCACAAAGAAAAACAGATGATCTGGTCATAATCACATTGCTGTTTGTGGGACCTTGCTGTGCGCAAATTGGCTGCCGCATTTCCTACATTACAACAGTGACTACACTTCAAAAGTGCTTCAATAGCTATAAAGCGTTTTGGGATGTCCTGAGGTCGTGAAAGGCGCTCTATGAATGAAAGTTCTTTCTTTCATCCCATCTGTTTGAAGAATCAACTGTCATTGCATTAACCACTTTTGATATGTGTTCCGCACATCCAGTAATCTGTGGGAGATTAAAAAAATCTTCTAACATTTACTTCTGTTTGAAGCTAGATAATGTTGTATTTGTGTCCTCTAGTTATGCATTCATAGTCAAGTTAAATGACTGCTTATAGCTATCTTTTACATGATTTATGCCTTTGCGCATCTCAAGTACCTAAATTATACCTCTTCTTTTCTTCTGTTCGCCAATGGAAACGAAATCAGTCCTGTCAGCCTATCCTCATAACTTAACGTTTTAAGTCCTGGGGACATCTTTTTTTGTTCTTTTCTGAAGCTCCTCCATTCATCCAATGTGATCTTCCCAAAAAGTTATAGGGGATCTAAATTTAACACCGTTGAGCCCATTTTAACCAGTTCAGCAGGGCGGAGGCCTGTGCCCGAACTGTACGGACGTTCAGGCCGCTGCTCAATTGGTCGGGGCCTTTATTTTTAAGGCTGCTGCGCTCATTTTTGACCCGGATTGGTAAACTAGTCAGAGCTAACGCACTGCAAGCCCCGACTGATATGTCCGGGACTCGAGGTGCCGGAACCTGCGGTCCTTAAAGAACCTGGAGGCCACTCAAAAAAAAAAAGCCCCAAAACTTCCAACATTTTGTTTCTCGTGGAGTCGAAAGGAGCAGGTGCGCTCCTCCTGGTTCAAACAGGCCACTAGGATCTGCTTCCTAGGTGAAGCCTTGTAGGATGAGCACTTGAAATGCCATAGCATACAAGGCTACGGACCAAATGCTGGAATATGGGATTAGAGTAGACAGGGCTGATGGCCGGCGCGGACACGATGGGCCGAAGGGCCTCTCTCCGTGCTGTATAACTCTATGACTCTATGACTCTATTTGCTCAGTGTTAGAGCAGTGGGAGGCATTCAAGGGGGAGATTCAAGGGGTTCACAGTAAACATGATCCCACAAAGAAAAAGGGTGGGACTGCCAAATCTAGAGCCCCCTGGATGACAAGGAGCACACAGGGTAAGAGAAGGCAGAAAAGGGAAGCTTATGTCAGATACCAAGAACTCAATACTACAGAAAGCCTAGAGGAGTGTAGAAAGGGCAGGGATGAAATTAAGAAGGAAATTAGGAAAGCAAAGAGAGTGCAGGAAAAAATATTGGCAAGTAAAATCAAGTTACGTTGGTCTTCACAAAAGAGGGGGACGGTGCAGATATTGTAGTTAAGAAGGAGGAGTGTGAAATATTGGATGGGATAAACATAGTGAGAGAGGAAGTATTAAGGGGTTTATTATCTTTGAAAGTAGATAAATCGCCAGGCCCGGATGAAATGTATCCCAGGCTGTTAAGAGAAGCAAGGGAGGAAATAGCGGAGGCTCTGATCATCATTTTCCAATCCTCACTGGATACAGGCGTGGTGCCGGAGGATTGGAGGACTGCTAACGTTGTACCGTTGTTTAAAAAGGGAGAAAGAGATAGACCGAGTAATTAAATGCCAGTCAGTCTAACCTCGGTGGTGGGCAAATTATTGGAATCGATTCTGAGGGACAGGATAAATCATCATTTAGAAAGGCACAGGTTAATCAAGGATAGTCAGCATGGATTTGTTATGGGAAGGTCATGTCTGACTAACATGATTGAATTTTTTGAGGAGGTAACAAGGAGGGTTGATGACGGTAATGCATTTGATGTAGTGTACAAGGATTTTAGCAAGGCTTTTGACAAGGTCCCACATGGCAGACTGATCAAAAAAGTAAAAGCCCATGGGATCTGAGGGAAAGTGGCAGAAAGTTGGATCCAAAATTGTCTCAGTGGCAGGAAGCAAAGGGTAATGGTTGACGGGTGTTTTTTGCGACTGGAAGGCTGTTTCCAGTGGGGTTCCGCAAGGCTCAGTACTAGGTCCCTTGCTTTTTGTGGTATATATTAATGAGCTGGACTTGAATGTGGGGGGCTTGATCAAGAAATTTGCAGATGTTACAAAAATTGGCTGTGTGGTTGATAGTGAGGAGGAAAGCTGTAGACTGCAGGAAGATAGCAATGGACTGGTCAGGTGGGCAGGAAAGTGTCAAATGGAATTCAATCCAAAGAAGTGTGAGGTAATGCAATTGGAGAGGGCAAACAAGGCAAGGGAGTACACAATAAATGGGAGGATACTGAGAGGTGTAGAGGAACAAAGGGACCTTGGAGTGCTTGTCCACAGATTCTTGAAGGTAGCAAGACAGGTAGATAAGGTGGTTAAAAAGACATACAGGATACTTTCCTTTATTAGCCGAGGCATAGAATATAACAGCAGGGAGGTTATGCTAGAACTGTACAAAACATTGGTTAGGCCACAGCTGGACTACTGCGTACAGTTCTGGTCACCACATTACAGGAAAGATGTGATTGCACTAGAGAGGGTACAGAGGAGATTTACGAGGATGTTGCCAGGACTGGAGAATTTTAGCTATGAGAAAAGATTGGACAGGCTGGGGTTATTTTCTTTGGAACAAAGGAGGCAGAGGGGAGATTTAATTGAGGTATATAAAATTATGACAGGACTAGATAGAGTGGATAGGGAGGACCTATTTCCCTTAGCAGAGAGGTCAATAACCAGGGGGCATAGATTTAAAGTAATTGGTAGAAGGAATAAAGAGGAGCTGAGGAGAAATTTTTTCACCCAGAGGGTGTTGGGGGTCTGGAACTCACTGCCTGAAAGGATGGTAGAGGCAGAAACCCTCAACTCATTTAAAAAGTACTTGGATGTGCACAGGGCTACGGACCGAGTGCTGGGAAGTGGGATTAGTTGGATGGCTCTTTATCGGCCGGCACGGACACGATGGGCCGAATGGCCTCCTTCTGTGCCGTAACTTTCTATGATTCTATGATTTATATAGTGTAACCCTCAAAATATTTTATCTGGTAGAGAGATGGACACTGAGCAGGAATTTAAGGGGGAACCAAAAAAAAACATGGTTGAAGAGATAGGTATTAGGAGGCAGGGAGAGAGGTAGCAAGGTCGAGTGATTTTGCTACAGAATTTCAAAGAGAAGGAAGAAATTATTGGCCTTGGAGGGAGTGCTGTGTAGATTTACTTGGATCTATGATACTTGGACTCTAAGGGTTAAATTACGAGGAGAAACCACACAAACTAGGGTGGTATTTAGAAGATTAAGGGGTGATTTGATTTAAGTTTTCAAGATATTAAGGGGAACTGATAGGGTAGATAGAGAGAAACTATTTCCACTGGTTGGGGAGTCTAGGACTGGGGACAAGGCCTAAAAATTAAAGCCAGGACTTTCAGGGGTGAAGTTAGGAATCACTTCTACACGCAAAGAGTGGTAGAAGTTTGGAACTCTCTTCTGCAAACAGCAGTTGATGCTAGCTCAATTGTTAATTTTAAATCTGAGATTGATCAACTTTTGTTAACCAAAGGTATTAAGGGATATGGGACTACAGCGGGTATATGGAGTTAGATCACAGATCAGCCATGATCTCATTGAATGGCGGAACAGGCTCGAGGGGCTAAATGGCCTAATCCTGTTCCTATGTTCTTGAGTGCTAACCAAAAGAGCGGCCTCTGAGGGTGGAGCAGAAAAATGGGGGATATGAAGATGGGAATTGAGGATTCTGAAACTGGTTCCTTGGGGCACAAGTGTAGCACGTGGAGTTGAGTGTAATGGGTACATCGGATTTTGTTTAGAGTGGACACGGGCTGCAAAGTTCTGGAGTAGCTTAAGTTTGTGATGAACGGAGGGTGGGGAAGTTGGCTACTCCAATTACTTTTAATTTTCCATCGTAAAACAGTTTTGGATGATTGAGGTGGTAGGTTGACTATTAGCACCGACACTGGTCAGATGAACAGACAGGCAGCTCATGCAAAGCAATGACCGTTAATTAGATTTGGTACAAATCCAGACAAAAAAAAGGTGAGTTGGTAGATAAGATGCTGAAGTGTAAACTTTCAGACCAGGAGACCTGAGATCAAACCCCAGTGCCCACTGACGCTTTCTCCAGAGTCTAGAGACTCCTGGCCATGGTAGTATTACTGCAGCTATTAAAGAAGGTCTACAGGCCGTATAGGGTTGTTAACTCTGGCTGGGTGTATCCCTAGAGCTTGTATCACGTGACCTCCCACCTCGAACTCCGCCCCCACACTCCCGCCATTGATCCATCCCCGAGGTGCACGGCCTTCCCACGTCAATTGGAAAGGAAACAGGCTCTTTTGTTACTCAATTGGATTAATCTTGACTGTTAGTGAAACGGCCTTTTATACCCCCCAATCTCCAATATTTTTATAATTAATAAATGAAAGTGTTCAAAGAAAATGAAAATAAAACACAATTTTGTTTAATGCCCCTATGATTTTTCTCCCTGGGGTGTTGCTTGCAGCAGTGTCCTGGAGACTAATCTCCAATTCCTGGAGGCTCCAGGACAGCCCTAATTCCGTACCATCCTGTCCTCCCGCCGTAAAGGATACCAGAAATTTGCTTGCAGAGGAATGATCGGCATTTGAAAGAGAAACTTTTCTGACGTGAGCCTTCATCACAGCATGAGTCTTGGTCCAATTCAGGAATGCAGAGGGAAACAAGCAGACAGCAGGGCACAAAAAATTCAAACAAAATTTACATAGAATTTATGGCATAGAAACAGGCCACTTGAATGTGCACATGAAGTGCTGTAACCTACAGGGCTACGGACCAAGTGTGCTGGAAAGTGGGATTAAGCCGGATAGCTCTTTCTCGGCCGGCACGGACACCATGGGCTGAATGGCCTCCTTCTGTGCCGTAACTTTCTATGATTTGGCCCTACTGATCTATGCTGGTATTTATGCTCCACGAGCCTCGTTCCACCTTATTAACTTCAGTTTACATCAACAGCATATCCTTCTATTCCTTATCCAGGTTCCCCTTAAATGAATCTATGCTACTCGTCTCAACCACTCCAACCAAATCATTCATCTAAAATCAAGAGAGAAAGCACAAGGTGCAAGTCAGCAACAGCAAGTAACAGCATCATAACACAGTAACAAAGTAAGAATTAATAAATAGAAAGCAGGACAATACAATGGCACAGTATACTGAAGCTGAAACACAGTGTAACAAGGTTTAACATTTGTGTATCTCCGTGCAATGAGTTTTCCAATGCTAGCTCCGATATTAACCTAACCCGTTCAGCGGGCAGGGGGCGAGTTTGGGTCGGACGTTCATCTTACACCCCGTCTGATTTTACAGTCGACCCAAACCCTCTGGGAGGTTACAAGGACAACAACTTACATTTATACAGCGCCTTTAACGTGGTAAAACGTCCCAAGGCGCTTCACAGGAGCGATTATCACAAAAGGTTGTCACCGACCCACGTAATAGGACAGATATCAGGACCAAAGCTTGGTCAAAGAGGTAGGTTTTAAGGAGCATCTTAAAGGAGGAGGAGAGAGGTGGAGAGGTGGAGAGGTTTAGGGAGGGAATTCCAGAGCTTAGGGCCTAGGCAGCTGAAGGCATGGCCGCCTAAGGTGGAGTGATGAAAATTGGGGATGTGCAAGAGGCCAGAATTGGAGGAGTGCCGAGATCGCGGAGGACTGTAGGGCTGTTGGAGGTTACAGAGATAGGGAGGGGGGTGACGCCATGAAATCAGCGTTTATAAGTCCGCGGGGACGACGCAGAAATAAAAACGGACAACTAACCACAAAGGGGGGATGGGAAATGAAAGGAAAAGTCACCGTAAAACCGGCACTGCGTGATGCAATTTCTAGGCCACTGTGTTCGATCCTCAGCCTGCGCTGAGTTGGCCGATGTTATCCAGGTCAGCATCAGGGGCACTACCATAGGCTCCAGCTCTGCAGGGCTTGTTTGCAGTAAATCTGCCAGGTATTCGTGGTGAGGAAGAACAGCGTACTCGACGGTGATGCCTCCTGCAGTCAAATAACCACGCCCACTCTCAAAAGTCGAAGAAAAATTACTGTTTGGACAAAGTACCAGAGGTTGCCGGGCAGCTGTGCAACCATATCCCAACAAGCAGTCAATGCCTTTAGGAGAAAATCAGTAAGAATGAAAAAAAATCAGGCAGAGTTTCAAGAAGAGCAACCCGTAGCTTCCTAAGAATGGCCAGCCCGTCTCTGATGTTGAAGAACAATCTGCTCCAAAGGGGCTTTTTCCAGCACCGAGCGCCATTGACTGGCCAGCAAGACCTGGCGATCTGCTCCGGGCCTATGCCAATGTAAGCAGTCACAAGGAGGCGTTTGAGCTGAGCTAGTCAGGAGGCTCCACACCCAGCTTTCCTGACCATTGCTCAACGCGTCCGCCTGACAGTACAGCCAAGGGTCGAGAACTTGCCGTGTGTGGCAAGATCACACGTTGCAAACCCTTCCCTACTGCTGGTATCGCTCGTTGGGAAGTGACTTTACTGAGTCTGCTGAAAATGTGAACAAGCAGCAAGTTGCTGATCGTTTATAGGTGAACATCTGCACAAGCAGGTGCAGCACCACAAGGTTTCTCAATCAGTAACATTTTACTACTCATTAACAACAGGCTGTGTTTGCAATCCAATGCTTTTACTTGGTTTTTTGAAGAGCACAAAGGTATTTTCAAAGCCTTCTTTCAGCAAGCAAATGTCACTATTTTGCAGGCATCGCCTATGCAAGCTGCACGTCGAGGATAGAGGGCCAAGTCTCGTGTCCCAGTCACATTCTCGCACACTGCCACAGACTATCCAGGCTTTCCCCCTAGCAGCTGACTTTAAAAGAAACAAATCAAATTGCGAAGAGAAAACCGCACAACGAAAAGCAGCAGCAGGGGATGCAGGTGAGTAAAAGCCTGTCCGTCATAATGGTCTAATAGTTTTAGAGGAAAATCTTCCAAAAACAAACTGCAAAATAACAAGTGAAAACACAATAACCCGCTCAATATCAGGCACAATGACCCGCACAATAATCCACACAATAACCCGCACAATAACCCGCTCAATATCAAGCACAATATCCCGCACAATAACCTGCTCAATATCAGGCACAATAATCCGCACAATATCCCGCACAATAACCCGCTCAATATCAAGCACAATATCCCGCACAATAACCCGCTCAATATCAGGCACAATGATCCGCACAATATCCCGCACAATAACCCGCACAATATCCCGCTCAATATCAGGCACAATAACCCGCACAATAATCCACACAATAATCCGCACAATATCCTGCTCAATATCAAGCACAATAACCCGCACAATATCCCGCTCAATATCAGGCACAATAACCCACACAATAACCCGCACAATAACCGGCACAATAATCGGCACAATAACCCACACAACAACCCGCACAATAACCCACACAATAACCCGCACAATATCAGGCACAATAACCCGCACAATAACCCGCTCAATATCAGGCACAATAACCCGCTCAATAACCCACACAATAACCCGCACAATATCAGGCACAATAACCCGCTCAATATCAGGCACAATAACCCGCTCAATAACCCACACAATAATCCACACAATAACCCGCTCAATAACCCACACAATAACCCGCACAATAACCCGCACAATATCAGGCACAATATCAGGCACAATATCCCGCACAATAACCCACACAATAACCCGCACAATATCAGGCACAATAACCCGCTCAACATCAGGCACAATAACCCGCTCAATAACCCACACAATAACCCGCACAATATCAGGCACAATAACCCGCTCAATATCAGGCACAATAACCCGCACAATAACCCACACAATAACCCGCACAATATCAGGCACAATATCCCGCACAATAACCCACACAATAACCCGCACAATATCAGGCACAATAACCCGCTCAATATCAGGCACAATAACCCGCTCAATATCAGGCACAATAATCCGCACAATATCCCGCACAATAACCCGCTCAATATCCCGCACAATAACCCGCACAATATTAGGCACAATAACAGGCACAATAACCCGCACAATAACCTGCTCAATATCAGGCACAATAACCCGCACAATAACCCACACAATAACCCGCACAATAACCCGCACAATAACCCGCACAATAACCCGCACAATATCAGGCACAATAACCGGCACAATAACCGGCACAATAACCCACACAACAACCCGCACAATAACCCACACAATAACCCGCACAATATCAGGCACAATAACCCGCACAATAACTCACACAATAACCCGCACAATAACCCGCACAATATCAGGCACTATAACCGGCACAATAACCGGCACAATAACCGGCACAATAACCCACACAACAGCCCGCACAATAACCCACACAATAACCCGCACAATATCAGGCACAATAACCCGCTCAATATCAGGCACAATAACCCGCTCAATAACCCACACAATAATCCACACAATATCAGGCACAATAACCCGCTCAATAACCCACACAATAACCCGCACAATAACCCGCACAATATCAGGCACAATATCAGGCACAATATCCCGCACAATAACCCACACAATAACCCGCACAATATCAGGCACAATAACCCGCTCAACATCAGGCACAATAACCCGCTCAATAACCCACACAATAACCCGCACAATATCAGGCACAATAACCCGCTCAATATCAGGCACAATAACCCGCACAATAACCCACACAATAACCCGCACAATATCAGGCACAATATCCCGCACAATAACCCACACAATATCAGGCACAATAACCCGCTCAATATCAGGCACAATAACCCGCTCAATATCAGGCACAATAATCCGCACAATATCCCGCACAATAACCCGCTCAATATCCCGCACAATAACCCGCACAATATCAGGCACAATAACAGGCACAATAACCCGCACAATAACCCGCTCAATATCAGGCACAATAACCCGCACAATAACCCACACAATAACCCGCACAATAACCCGCACAATAACCCGCACAATAACCCGCACAATATCAGGCACAATAACCCACACAATAACCCGCACAATATCAGGCACAATAACCCGCTCAATATCAGGCACAATAACCCGCTCAATAACCCACACAATAATCCACACAATATCAGGCACAATAACCCGCTCAATAACCCACACAATAACCCGCACAATAACCCGCACAATATCAGGCACAATATCAGGCACAATATCCCGCACAATAACCCACACAATAACCCGCACAATATCAGGCACAATAACCCGCTCAACATCAGGCACAATAACCCGCTCAATAACCCACACAATAACCCGCACAATATCAGGCACAATAACCCGCTCAATATCAGGCACAATAACCCGCACAATAACCCACACAATAACCCGCACAATATCAGGCACAATATCCCGCACAATAACCCACACAATAACCCGCACAATATCAGGCACAATAACCCGCTCAATATCAGGCACAATAACCCGCTCAATATCAGGCACAATAATCCGCACAATATCCCGCACAATAACCCGCTCAATATCCCGCACAATAACCCGCACAATATCAGGCACAATAACAGGCACAATAACCCGCACAATAACCCGCTCAATATCAGGCACAATAACCCGCACAATAACCCACACAATAACCCGCACAATAACCCGCACAATAACCCGCACAATAACCCGCACAATATCAGGCACAATAACCGGCACAATAACCGGCACAATAACCCACACAACAACCCGCACAATAACCCACACAATAACCCGCACAATATCAGGCACAATAACCCGCTCAACATCAGGCACAATAACCCGCTCAATAACCCACACAATAACCCGCACAATATCAGGCACAATAACCCGCTCAATATCAGGCACAATAACCCGCACAATAACCCACACAATAACCCGCACAATATCAGGCACAATATCCCGCACAATAACCCACACAATAACCCGCACAATATCAGGCACAATAACCCGCTCAATATCAGGCACAATAACCCGCTCAATATCAGGCACAATAATCCGCACAATATCCCGCACAATAACCCGCTCAATATCCCGCACAATAACCCGCACAATATCAGGCACAATAACAGGCACAATAACCCGCACAATAACCCGCTCAATATCAGGCACAATAACCCGCACAATAACCCACACAATAACCCGCACAATAACCCGCACAATAACCCGCACAATAACCCGCACAATATCAGGCACAATAACCGGCACAATAACCGGCACAATAACCCACACAACAACCCGCACAATAACCCACACAATAACCCGCACAATATCAGGCACAATAACCCGCACAATAA
The DNA here is from genome assembly GCF_035084215.1 of Heptranchias perlo. NCBI lineage: Eukaryota > Metazoa > Chordata > Chondrichthyes > Hexanchiformes > Hexanchidae > Heptranchias > Heptranchias perlo. Next base: position 123,839,419 of record NC_090327.1, read on the forward strand.
CTCACACAATAACCCGCACAATAACCCGCACAATATCAGGCACTATAACCGGCACAATAACCGGCACAATAACCGGCACAATAACCCACACAACAGCCCGCACAATAACCCACACAATAACCCGCACAATATCAGGCACAATAACCCGCTCAATATCAGGCACAATAACCCGCTCAATAACCCACACAATAATCCACACAATATCAGGCAAAATAACCCGCTCAATAACCCGCACAATAACCCGCACAATATCAGGCACAATATCAGGCACAATATCCCGCACAATAACCCACACAATAACCCGCACAATATCAGGCACAATAACCCGCTCAACATCAGGCACAATAACCCGCTCAATAACCCACACAATAACCCGCACAATATCAGGCACAATAACCCGCTCAATATCAGGCACAATAACCCGCACAATAACCCACACAATAACCCGCACAATATCAGGCACAATATCCCGCACAATAACCCACACAATAACCCGCACAATATCAGGCACAATAACCCGCTCAATATCAGGCACAATAACCCGCTCAATATCAGGCACAATAATCCGCACAATATCCCGCACAATAACCCGCTCAATATCCCGCACAATAACCCGCACAATATCAGGCACAATAACAGGCACAATAACCCGCACAATAACCCGCTCAATATCAGGCACAATAACCCGCACAATAACCCGCACAATAACCCGCACAATAACCCGCACAATAACCCGCACAATATCAGGCACAATAACCGGCACAATAACCGGCACAATAACCCACACAACAACCCGCACAATAACCCACACAATAACCCGCACAATATCAGGCACAATAACCCGCACAATAACTCACACAATAACCCGCACAATAACCCGCACAATATCAGGCACAATAACCGGCACAATAACCGGCACAATAACCGGCACAATAACCCACACAACAGCCCGCACAATAACCCACACAATAACCCGCACAATATCAGGCACAATAACCCGCTCAATATCAGGCACAATAACCCGCACAATAACCCACACAATAACCCGCACAATAACCCGCACAATAACCCGCTCAATATCAGGCACAATAACCCGCTCAATATCAGGCACAACAACCCGCTCAATATCAGGCACAATAACCCGCTCAATATCAGGCACAATAACCCGCTCAATATCAGGCACAATAACCCGCTCAATATCAGGCACAATAACCCGCTCAATATCAGGCACAATAAGCCGCACAATATCCCGCACAATATCAGGCACAATGTCCCGCACAATAACCCGCTCAATATCAGGCACAATAACCCACACAATATCAGGCACAATAACCCGCACAATATCAGGCACAATAACCCGCACAATATCAGGCACAATAACCCACTCAATATCAGGCACAATAACCCGCACAATATCCCGCACAATAACCCACACAATAACCCGCACAATATCAGGCACAATATCCCGCACAATAACCCGCTCAATATCAGGCACAATAACCCGCACAATAACCCACACAATAACCCGCACAATAACCCGCACAATATCAGGCACAATAACCCGCACAATAACACACACAATAACCCGCACAATAACCCGCACAATATCAGGCACAATAACCGGAACAATAACCGGCACAATAACCCACACAACAACCCGCACAATAACCCACACAATAACCCGCACAATATCAGGCACAATAACCCGCACAATACCTCACACAATAACCCGCACAATATCAGGCACAATATCCCGCACAATAACCCACACAATAACCCGCACAATATCAGGCACAATATCCCGCACAATAACCCGCTCAATATCAGGCACAATAACCCACACAATAACCCGCACAATATCAGGCACAATAACCCGCACAATATCCCGCACAATAACCCGCACAATATCAGGCATAACAACCCGCACAATACCTCACACAATAACCCACTCAATATCAGGCACAATAACCCGCACAATAACCCACACAATAACCCGCTCAATATCAGGCACAATAACCCGCACAATAACCCACACAATAACCCGCACAATAACCCGCACAATATCAGGCACAATAACCCGCACAATAACACACACAATAACCCGCACAATAACCCACACAATATCAGGCACAATAACCGGCACAATAACCGGCACAATATCCCACACAATAACCCGCACAATAACCCGCTCAATATCAGGCACAATAACCCGCACAATAACCCACACAATAACCCGCACAATAACCCGCACAATAACCCACACAATAACCCGCACAATAACCCGCACAATATCAGGCACAATAACCCGCACAATAACACACACAATAACCCGCACAATAACCCGCACAATATCAGGCACAATAACCGGAACAATAACCGGCACAATAACCCACACAACAACCCGCACAATAACCCACACAATAACCCGCACAATATCAGGCACAATAACCCGCACAATACCTCACACAATAACCCGCACAATATCAGGCACAATATCCCGCACAATAACCCACACAATAACCCGCACAATATCAGGCACAATATCCCGCACAATAACCCGCTCAATATCAGGCACAATAACCCACACAATAACCCGCACAATAACCCGCACAATATCAGGCACAACAACCCGCACAATACCTCACACAATAACCCACTCAATATCAGGCACAATAACCCGCACAATAACCCACACAATAACCCGCTCAATATCAGGCACAATAACCCGCACAATAACCCACACAATAACCCGCACAATAACCCGCACAATATCAGGCACAATAACCCGCACAATAACACACACAATAACCCGCACAATAACCCACACAATATCAGGCACAATAACCGGCACAATAACCGGCACAATATCCCACACAATAACCCGCACAATATCAGGCACAATAACCGGAACAATAACCGGCACAATAACCCACACAACAACCCGCACAATAACCCACACAATAACCCGCACAATATCAGGCACAATAACCCGCACAATACCTCACACAATAACCCGCACAATATCAGGCACAATATCCCGCACAATAACCCACACAATAACCCGCACAATATCAGGCACAATATCCCGCACAATAACCCGCTCAATATCAGGCACAATAACCCACACAATAACCCGCACAATATCAGGCACAATAACCCGCACAATATCCCGCACAATAACCCGCACAATATCAGGCACAATAACCCGCACAATACCTCACACAATAACCCGCACAATATCAGGCACAATATCCCGCACAATAACCCACACAATAACCCGCACAATATCAGGCACAATAACCCGCACAATACCTCACACAATAACCCACACAATAACCCGCACAATATCAGGCACAATAACCCACACAATAACCCGCACAATATCAGGCACAATATCCCGCACAATAACCCGCACAATATCAGGCACAATAACCCGCACAATACCTCACACAATAACCCGCACAATAACCCGCACAATATCAGGCACAATATCCCGCACAATAACCCACACAATAACCCGCACAATATCAGGCACAATATCCCGCACAATACCTCACACAATAACCCGCACAATATCAGGCACAATAACCCGCACAATAACCCACACAATAACCCGCACAATAACCCGCACAATAACCCGCACAATATCAGGCACAATAACCCGCTCAATATCAGGCACAATAACCCACTCAATATCAGGCACAATAACCCGCTCAATATCAAGCACAATAACCCGCTCAATATCAGGCACAATAACCCGCACAATATCCCGCACAATCACCCACACAATAACCCGCACAATAACCCGCACAATAACCCGCTCAATATCAGGCACAATAACCCGCTCAATATCAGGCACAATAACCCGCACAATATCCCGCACAATAACCCACACAATAACCCGCACAATATCAGGCACAATATCCCGCACAATAACCCGCTCAATATCAGGCACAATAACCCACACAATATCAGGCACAATAACCCGCTCAATATCAGGCACAATAACCCGCACAATATCAGGCACAATAACCCGCACAATATCAGGCACAATAACCCGCTCAATATCAGGCACAATAACCCGCACAATATCCCGCACAATAACCCACACAATAACCCGCACAATATCAGGCACAATAACCCGCTCAATATCAGGCACAATAACCCGCTCAATATCAGGCACAATAACCCGCACAATATCCCGCACAATAACCCACACAATAACCCGCACAATATCAGGCACAATATCCCGCACAATAACCCGCTCAATATCAGGCACAATAAGCCGCACAATATCCCGCACAATAACCCACACAATAACCCACTCAATATCAGGCACAATAACCTGCACAAAAACCCACACAATATCAGGCACAATATCCCGCTCAATATCAGGCACAATAACCCACTCAATATCAGGCACAATAACCCACTCAGTATCAGGTACAATAACCCACTCAATATCAGGCACAATAACCCGCTCAATATCAGGCACAATAACCCACTCAGTATCAGGTACAATAACCCACTCAATATCAGGCACAATAACCCGCTCAATATCAGGCACAATAACCCACTCAATATCAGGCACAATAACCCACTCAGTATCAGGTACAATAAGCCGCACAATATTGCATTCAATATCAGGCACAATACCACGCTCAATAACCCACACAATATCTGGCAAAATATCTAAACAACAACAACTTGCATTTATATAGAGCCTTTAAAGTTGTAAAATTTTCCAAGGCGCTTCACAGGTGCATTATCAGACAAAATTTGACACCGAGTCACATAAGGAGGTATTAGGGTAGGTGACCAAAAGCTTGGTCAAAGAGGTAGGTTAAAGGAGGAGAGAGAGGTAGCGAGGCGGAGAAGTTTAGGAAGGGAATTCCAGAGCTTAGGGTCTAGGCAGCTGAAGGCACGGCCGCCAATGGTGGAGCGAAGAAAATCGGGGATGCGCAATATTTAGCTGGAGGAAATTTTTGCTCATCCAGCACTGGATGTCAGACAAGCAGTGTGACAAATGAGAGACAGTGGACGGTCGAGGGAGGTGGTGGTGAGGTAGAGCTGGGTGTCGTCAGTGTACTTGTGGAATCTGACACTGTGTTTTTGGATGATGTCACCGAGGGCAGCATGTAGATGAGAAATAGGAGGGGGCCAAGGATAGATCGTTGGGGGACTCCAGAGGTAACAGGGCGGGAATGGGAAGAGAAGCCATTGCAGGTGATTCTCTGGCTACGACTGAATTGATAAGAATGGAACCAGGCGAGCAAAGTCCCACCCAGCTGGACGATGGATGAGAGGTGTTGGAGGAGGATGGTGTGGTCAACCATGTCAAAGACTGCAGAGAGGTCGAGAAGGATGAAGAGGGATAGTTTACTATGGTCACAGTCACATAGGATGTCATTTGTGACTTTGATAAGGACCGTTTCAGTACTGTAGCGGGACGGAAACCTGATTGGAGGGATTCAAACACATAGTTGCAGGAAAGATGGGCACGGATTTGGGAGGCGACAGCACGTTCAAGGACTTTGGAGAGGAAAGGGAGGTTGGAGATGGGGCGGTAGTTTGCAAGGACAGCAAGGTCAAGGGTGTTTTTTTTTGAGGAGGGTGTGATGATGGCAGATTTGAAGAGGAGGGGGACAGTGCCCGAGGAGAGGGAACCGTTAACAATATCAGCTAACATGGGGGCCAGGAAGGGAAGTTGGGTGGTCAGTTGTTTAGTGGGAATAGGGTCAAGGGAGCAGGAGGTGGGTCTCATGGTCAAGATGAGCTCGGAGAGGGCGTGAAGAGAGATAGGGCTATGGCAATATCTAGGGCAGTAACCATATCTATACAATATCTAAACAATATCCTACATAGTGAACAGCGCTACAAACATCATTTGGAAGTTTGATGGTTCTGACAGGAATGTAGGAACGGGAGTAGGCCATTCAGCCCCTCAAGGCTATTCCGCCATTCAATTGGATCATGGTTGATCTGCAGCTCAACGCCTTTGGTCCAGCGCTCCTGCTCCTCCTGGCCCACAAGGAAACTAAATTAATAATCCAATGACCTTTCTGGGTCTTGTCTGGCCCCGGCTCCTCCTGCCCCCAGATTGGCCTGGTGGTGGAGCCACAATGGCTTCCCCCGCTCAGGCTTCCGGTTAAAATGGCAGTTGGGCCCCAATGACATCATCGAAGCCCGATCTGCATATGTAAAGAAGGATCCCGCTATCTTCTGGCAGGCGTCTCTCTCTCTCACCTGCTCAGAAGAGCAGCTTAAAATCACAGCGGAAAGGCAATGGCATTGATGATACATGTAAATCCCATGGGCCATTTCAACTGCCCAACTGCTCGCCCATTGGTATGTGACCTTGCTCACCAACAACGCAGGTCAGAAAATCACAGCACTGCAAATAATTCTCTGTGCATCAAAATTCTGCAATCATAAAATCAGCCCTCAAATGTTATCAGCGGTGTCAGCAACAGAGACCTTGAATAAAAGATCATCACTTATTGAGACTGTAATGTATACCATCCATTTTACAAGGAACAGTTAGGGCATAAGCCAACTGAAGAGGAGAATATTCATAATCCACTCAGAATGATTTGTAGTTCATCACATGTGGTTCTGTATTTGGCAAGTACAAAATCGCCTAAAAAAAACTAAGGCGTTAATGGCAGAATTTAACTGCTCGATCTAAAATATAAATTGTTAGGAGATTGGGTTGCGGAAGTGATTTACATTGGTGCTTTCATCTTCCGGTTAAAGCAACTACACCGGATTGAACATGCTCTTTACAGCACATTTACACCGCCATTGAAATATATTCCATTAGTAGCTCCAATTGTGCATATATCTGGTTCTCATGTAGTAACAGTTGCCAAATCTGTGGATATTAAGATGGGGAGGAGACACCAGATCTGGGAAGATGCTTGGAATAGGTTATGTTGTCGACATAGTCCTCCCAGATCTTTGGTTTCCTCGCTGCGTTCCCGGTAAATTCTAATAAGCTAGAACTGAGAGGTTATACCTATCAGGAAAGACTGAACAGGCTGGGGCTCTTTTCTCTAGAAAAGAGGCTGAGCGGTGACCTGATAGAGGTCTTTAAAATTATGAAAAGGTTTGATACGGTAAACATAGCGAAGATGTTTCCACTTGTGGGGGAGACCAAAACTAAGGGCCATAAATATAAGACAGTCACTAATAAATTCAATAGGGAATTCAGGAGAAACTTCTCTACCCAGAGAGTGGTGAGAGTGTAGAACTCGCTACCACAAGGAGTGAAGCGAATAGCATAGATGCATTTAAGGGGAAGCTAGATACATACATGAGGGAGAAAGGAATGAATGGGGGGAGCAGCAAGTGGAGTTTACAGGTCTCCATTTACTTGGCACTCTCCAGGTACCCCAACCTAAATATAAAAGTGGATTCTACTGTACATTGCTTTGGCAGCTCAAGTGTGCGGCCTCATTGTTTTAAATAAGTTAGACCGAAGCACTCATTGAAATATGGAGGCATATTATAAAACCATTGCTGATTAAGATGAAGTTCTAGGATCATCGATGGGATGTAAAAGGCCCTTACTGAGCTCTGTCTTTATGTTTACTACTTCTCATAAGGCACAAAACTGCATTTTAGTCAATTTATTGTCTTTCTACAAACAGAATCAATGAAAAAACTGTACAGAATGGCATAGAATGTACAGCATAGAAACAGGCCATTCGGCCCAACTGGTCCATGCCTGTGTTTATGCTCCACTCCTCCCACCCTACTTCATCTCACCCTATCAGCATATAGCAACAAAAAGGAGGGCCTACACAAAAATAAAAATAACTCACAGCAAACGATGCAAGGAAAACATCTGACACGACCATGTTACGTTTGTCTACAACTTATTTTCTTTTGTTTAAAGCTTGAGTGAACAGCGGAGAGCGAAAGATCAACACAATCTCCCATAAACAGCTTCTACGCCGCGAAATCATTTCAGTTGGGATAACGCGTGCAGAGTTGTGATCAATACTATGCATACTGGACACCGGACTTTCCTGCTGCTTTCCACGGCTCTATTTACGACACAGCGAGCTTACAACATCCGGCTCTCCTGCTGCCATCATAGAATCTTGCATCCATCATTGGGCAAGCTTTTTGTACTGTTTTCATCATCATTGTGCCTATTATTGTCCCTCCCCTCTCCCTCTCCTCCTCCCCCTCCCCCTCCCACTCTCACTCTCACTCCCAGGAGCCAAAAGCAACCAGCATAGCGACAGCTAATAAAAATAACCGTAAGCATTTAACGTCTACAAAATCAGATATTTTGTTTGCATCATATCGTCAAGCGGATGAGTTGCATTTGAACTCTCTTACTTGCGTTTACCTATTTTTGTTTTGAATTCAGAGTTCTGACAATTTAAACGTAGCTCTCAGTGCTGCACCGCAAGGATAAAGCATGACCCTGGTCTTAAAGTTAAAAAATGCCAATCTACACTTCAGTGCACGAAGAGGATAAACAGAACCAAATAAAGTTGCTTTTTTGGTCCATTTTTAACGGTCACAGCTAAAACGCTCAACTTCTCTCATTCACAAACATTGAAGTCTGTGTGCGCGATCTATCATTGATATTTACACTTTTTAAAAAAAAATCCTATTTCCCTGTAGTAGTCTTTAGATCATACAATCATACAGCTCAGAAGGAGATCATTCAGCCCATCATGTCTGTGCCGGCTCTATGAAAGAGCGATCCAATTAGTCCCGCTCTCCCTGCTCTTTGCCCGTAGCTAAGTCCCTGTGGTTACGTTGAACTTGTTCTGAATCACAGTAACAATACTGCTTTCTGCTTTTGTCACAGTACATTTCCTGCACCGCTGTCTTTGAGTAAGAGGAATTTAACCCCTTAATCATTCTAAAATAAAATTAGAGTGCTCGCAGCTTCCAATCAGGGAAAGGAATATTTGCAATGCTGCAAATCAGACAGTAGAATCACCAAATGCAACCATGTAGTTCACGAACTGCTGCTTTATTAGGATAGTTTGAAAAAACAGCTTTGGGTGGTACATTAAACGTCTGCCCTCTCCGGTGGACATAAAAGATCCCAGGGCACTATTTCAAAGAAAAGCAGGGGAGTTCTCCCCGGTGTCCTGGGCAATATTTATTCCTCAACCAACATCACTAAAAAACAGATTATCTGGTCATTATCACATTGCTGTTTGTGGGACCTTGCTGTGCGCAAACTGGCTGCCGCATTTCCTACATTACAACAGTAACTACACTTGAAAAGTAATTCATTGGTTGTAAAGCCCTTTGGGACATCCTGAGGTCGTGAAAGGTGTCATATAAATCCAAGTTCTTTCTTTTTCTTTCGAACAATAGTAAATTAAAAATAAGCCCAAGGGTTTCCACCCAATTGTGCTGTTTTTTTCAGCGCAATCCGACTGAATCAGCACAAAGCATCACAGAATTTCGATTTACAGAGGGTGTAATTTGCACCGGGTGTAATTTGCACCCAGCGGGATTCGAGTTTCCACAATGTTTTGTGTTGCCTCAAAAATATTGCGCTGCAGCCGGCCCCGCCCACATGACTGGCCATGTGGCCCCCCACCGATAGAAACAACCAGAATGGTGAGAGCCTGCGGCCGTTCGAGGAGGGTCTTCATATTAAGCTCGTTTTCTTAGACGCACAGACATTAATAGGCACGGTTTAAAGCTTTTTAGATATTAAAAGTATATTAATTTACTAAGAAAATGACTAATGTACACCAATGAAAGTAGTAAATGGTTCAGTATAGTTTTTTTAAAGTCATTTTCAGTGATTTAAAGTCAGGTTACTCAGGTGGCAGACTGGACATTCTGATTACAAATGCTTGTTTTTTGTGATAAACCCATTTTCAGCTGTATTAATAAAACTGTATCACTCTAAAATACATCAGTGAATTTGTTTATTGCAAAAAATAAATAAATAAACGACTACACTCTGATAAGCTGCCGGATTGCACTGATTCGTGGAAGATTTTACGTTTGTGATCACGTTAATGCATTTTAGCGGAAACTCGGAATAAAACCCAGCCAGCACAATTTTCGGACGCAATTTGCGCCCAAATGCCGATTGCATCCAAAGCGGAGATTCAGGGCCAAAATTCTTACCACGACACAGGTCAAGAACTGAATCTACCAGAAAGATTTGGCACCAGTGCATTACCTTCCCCTGAAAACAGTTCAAGGTTGTTTTTTAAGAAACAAATTCCTTGAAAGAGTACTGGGATGTTACATCATCTGTACAGGTCAAGTTACCTAAAACAATTATATCACTTGAAGACTGCCCGGCATGATATGTGAAAGCTACATGATCACAAGATTACAACATAAATAACCAATCTGGAATTCTTCCATAACAAAATAGAAGCCATGCTCAAATCCTGTGGCCACTAAGTGATTCCACATGGAAATGTAGTCCCTTTTATTTATGGTGCTGAAATATGCAACATGATCATTATGAGTTCAAATGTACAAAAAGCAAACAACAAACTGGCAGCATTAGCACTATTTACATAACCCATTTTCATGTACGTGTCTTGTATTCAATTTTAATATTATACACATGGAAAGAACTTACATCTGAGAAAATATATGTCAAGTTTTTTTTCTCATGGGTTGAAATTGTTCAATAAAGTCTTTATAGCTTTGCTTTCCCTCTCACTTCCTCCACCCTGTCAAACAACTAACTCTAACAGACACTGAAGCCATTTCTCAAAACACTAAAATTGAGTTGGCTGGGAAGTAAATTATAGTTTTAGTCGTCCTCCAAAATAATGGGCTAGTGTAGTTCAGCCGGCTTTTTGGCTGAATTAGCTGCATTTCCTTAAACATCAGGATACTCTATTTGATTGTGTCCTCTACCCATAGCAGGTAAACTAATGCCTTTCGGATGAAAACTAATTTAACTGAACTGGTTTCTTTTAGCAAGAAAGCCTCGTCCTTTTATACAGTAAGTGGCTCAATCAGCCATTGCTCTGTCAACACCCTTGACCCTAACTTATTAGCAAATAACTTCCTAAGGATGCAACAAGCTATTCATTTGAAAATAAAAACAGATTTAAGCACTTAAGGGCAGAAAGTTCAATTCTGTACCACAATAGGCCCACAAAATAATTAGAAATTGTTTGTGGGACTACACAATGAAAGGAGTCATGCGCTGAAATGTTTCATTAAATATTTAGGGACTGAGTTATTCACGGTAAATGGCTCAGTTGGTAGCTCTCTCACCTCTGAGTCAGTAGATTTAAGTCCCACTCCAGAGTATAAAATCAAGGATGACACTTCGGTGCAGTACTGAGGGAGTGCTGCACTGTCAGAGATGCCGTCCTTTAGGTGAGACTTTAAACCAAGGCCCCGTCTGCCCTCTCAGGTGGTTATAAAAGATTCTTGGGCACTATTTCGAAGCAGAGCAAGGAAGTTTTCCCCGGTGTCCTGGGCCAATATTTACCCCTCAACCAACATCACTAAAACAGATTATCTGGTCATCATCACATTGCTATTCACGGAACCTTGCTGTGCACAAATTCGCTGCTGCATTTCCTACATTACAACAGTGACTGCACTTAAAAAGTACTTCATTGGCTGTAAAGTGCTTTGGGATGTCCTGAGGTCTTGAAAGGTGCTGTATAAATGCAAGTTCTTTCTTTTTGCAAGATGTGGTACTGAGCCATACAGACTAGGGTAGGTTCAGATTCAATCTGCGCTGAGTTGGCCAGTCTGAACCAAGGCAGGGGTGGGGGAAACTACAAATCAATTTGGTGCCCTGGGATTAGGAGAAAAAATCAGCGATCGTTCCCAATCCTGATGTCTGCCCAATGAATCTTTGCTGAAAAGGTATTGGTGTGTAAGAGATTTTTAAAATTCTCATCCTTGTTTTGAAATCCCTCCACGGCCTCACCCCTCCCTATCTCTGTAACCTCCTCCAGTCCTACAACCCTCTCAGATCTCTGCGTTCCTCCAATTCTGGCCTCTTGCTCATCCCCGATTTCCATCGCCCCACCATTGGCAGCTGTGCCTTCAGCTACCTAGTCCCTAAGCTCTGGAATTCCCTCCCTTAACCTCTCCGCCTCTCCACCTCTCTCTCCTCCTTTAAGACGCTCCTTAAAACCTACCTCTTTGACCAAGCCTTTGGTCACCTGTCCTAATATCTCCTTATGTGACTCGGTGTCAAATTTTGTTTGATAATCGCTCCTGTGAAGCACCTTGGGATGTTTTACAACGTTAAAGGCACTATGTAAATGCAAGTTGATGTTGTTGTAGTTGAGGTCAGGATCGAGCTTTGGTTATTGACTAGGCTGCTGACACTGAGGGGTAGATTTTCAACTTTACCGGAAATAAACATCAGGCAGTTTCTATAACGGGCGGCTGATCTGCTACACCAGTTTTAAGCCCGGGTGGTAAATTAAAAATCTACCCTCTAACCATCAAAATCACACATGAGCAGTAGTTACTTGGGTGAGGAACCAGGGGGGTCCAAATGCCCACAGGTGAGGAACCCAACATTTTTGGTAGCAGAGGGGAGAGAATTGAGGTGAAATTTAGGACTAACTTGGGGACGCAGCGAGAAAAAGTTAAAATTAAAAAACCTAGAGAGTGCACTTAAATATAAGCTACAAATGACAGGGTTTCTTTGACTTTAGGTTAAGCATTTTAAATGGTATGAGAACAATTGGTCTTAGTGGAGTCCTATACTAAATGGGATTGGGGGAGGGGGGGGGGTGGAGAAGGGACCTATCCAGTGACTTCAGTGGAAAGGGAAATTGGTAGAGATGTACAACGGGCAGCTGATTTAAATACCGCCCGCTTTACACTATCGCCCAATGTCAAAATTACCCCCCGTTTGTAAACAACCAAATACAGTGACATTACTATATGACATCATGTTATTGTATTTTGAACTATTTAACATCATGTTATTGTATTTTGGACTATTTAACATCATGTTATTGTATTTTGGACTATTTAACAATTTGTTATTGCATTTTGGACTATTTGACATCTTGTTGTTGTATTTTGGACTATTTAACATCATGTTATTGTATTTTGGACTATTTAACATCATGTTATTGTATTTTGGACTATTTAACATCATGTTATTGTATTTTGGACTATTCAACATCATGTTATTGTATTTTGGACTATTTAACAATTTGTTATTGCATTTTGGACTATTTGACATCTTGTTGTTGTATTTTGGACTATTTAACATCATGTTATTGTATTTTGGACTATTTAACATCATGTTATTGTATTTTGGACTATTCGACATCTTGTTATTGTATTTTGGACTATTTGACATCATGTTATTGTATTTTGGACTATTTGACATCATGTTATTGTATTTTGGACTATTCGACATCTTGTTGTTGTATTTTGGACTATTCGACATCTTGTTGTTGTATTTTGGACAATTTGACATCTTGTTGTTGTATTTTGGACTATTTAACATCTTGTTGTTGTATTTTGGACTATTTAACATCTTGATAGTGTATTTTGGACTTTTTGACCCTGTGCCTTTATTTTCAATATTGCAGGTCGTGATAACCAACAGGTTTGTTTTTTCTAAATGAATGGTCCTTCAGTCTTCGAATGGCTGACCAAGCAATGCACCGAGCAAGAAAAAAATAACCAAAGGGTTAAAGAATAGTTAAGGTGCCGTCAATACTTAAATACAAGTAATAAAAACAGAAAATGCTGGAAAACACTCAGCAGGTCAGGCAGTATCTGTGGAGAGAGAAACAGAGTTAACATTTCAGGACGGTGTCCTTTCATCAGAACTCAGTAGATACCTGATCAAACACGAGAAGGGAAACAGATAGCAGTGAAGGTGAACAAGGTCAAAGAGACAAACGGAAATCCCGTCGGAGAGAAGGGCGGAACTTCTTCAAGGTGGGAATTCCTGGAAGAGAATTGGCCATGAATTAAACACTAAATCAAAAGCAAAATACTGCGGATGCTGGAAATCTGAAATGAAAACAGAAAATGCTGGAAATACTCAGCAGGTCAGGCAGCATCTGTGGAGAGAGAAACAGAGTTAACGTTTCAGGACGGTGACCTGCTGAGTGTTTCCAGCATTTTCTACTTTAACACAAGTCACTGTTATAGTCATTACCACATGCATGGCTGAAGTGTCACGTAAAGATAGTGTGGAGGTCTGCCCAGCTCTTTTAGAAAAAGCTTTCTTTGTATAATTATTACAAATTCAGAGTGAATACATTGGTTAGATTTATGTTTGTAAATGATAAACTGAGAGTTTTGCATGAAGTGGAAGAAAAACATTTCACTTGGCTGTTATTATCAGCAGACATCTTTCAAAATACTGCGAGTTAGAAATTGACATAAAGTTATAAAATGTTAATTTTTATCACAGTGGTTGACAATATTACAAGTGTGAAAGCCAATACTTTTATTTTTTTTGGAAGCAAACATTGCAGACTAGACCGTAATATTTATTTTGCAGCTCATAACATTCAGCTCGTGGAAATGGTGAAGTGTGGATTTGCTGTCACCGATAGCAAGGGAGCATTTATTGAAGGACAATTGCAGCTGAGCCCGGCCTTGGCTCTGCAACACAAGGAAGATTGATCAGGCAAAGCATTGTATGATATATTTCTAATGTGTATCTCCTGTTCGCAGTGATCCATTCAAACTTTTTTTTTATATAAATAAAGTGAAAATTTAAAGTTTCTCTGGCCACAGTTTTTCCCCCACTAAAAATGCTTATTTCTATTTTAGCCAGTGTCTGTCATGAATAGGTGTCAGCCGTGGCTCAGTTGGTGGCATCCTCGCCTCTGAATCAGAAGATCGTGGAGTCAAGTCCCACTCCAGAGACTTGAGCACAAAATCCAGGCTGACACTCCCAGTGCAGTACTGAGGGAGTGCTGTACTGTCGGAGGTGCCGTCTTTCAGATGAGACGTTAAACCGAGGTCTCGTCTGCCCTCTCAGGTGGACATAAAAGATCCCATGGCACTATTCGAAGAACAGCAGAAGAATTCGCCCTGGTGTCCTGGCCAATATTTATCCCTCAATTAACATCACTGAAACAGATTATCTGATCATTTTCTCATTGCTGTTTGTGGGACCTTGCTGTGTGCAAATTGGCTGCCGCATTTCCTACATTACAGCAGTGACTACACTTCAAAAAGTACTTCATTGGCTGTAAAGCTCTTTGGGACTTTGTGTGATAGTGTGCCTGCTAAGCATCTCTCCCGATTTTTATTTCCATTTCCATCCAAAGTCAAAACTACCCCATTTTGTGTGAAATTCCTTAGTCTGCTCAGTACCTCAGTACTGCACTGGGAGTGTCAGCCTGGATTTTGTGCTCAAGTCTCTGGAGTGGGACTTGACTCCACGATCTTCTGATTCAGAGGCGAGGATGCCACCAACTGAGCCACCGCTGACACCTATTCATGACAGACACTGGCTAAAATAGAAATAAGCATTTTTCGTGGGGGAAAAACTGTGGCCAGAGAAACTTTAAATTTTCACTTTATTTATATAGTGGGGTAAATGTAATTGCATGGCCAGTTCATCCGCCAAGGTGAATATCAAAATAGTAATTTTCCATCACTTTTTTAATGCCGAAAATAAGCGGTCCCCACCGCTTATAGTAGGTGTGTTTGTGCAAACAAGATTTGCCCGCTATGGGCGACGGCCGGTATAACGTATGTAACATCTGGGGATCCGGAGTGTCAGATAAAGTTAGGGCTTGCTGTACTTGGTCAGCTTAGTGAGAGGGGCTCTTTAACTGGGTGGGGGTTAGTTTTCATAGCCATGCCCTGTGTAAGATGCATGTTAGATTCTGCTAGATTTCAGCAAATTCTCTACCTGGAAATACTACCCCTTAAAGGGTTTCTGTAATATTTGTTGCTCCTACAGGAATGATGCTAAACACAAGCACCTGGACTGCAGGGCAATACAACAAAGTCCCTGGAACTCACTGGCTGTTCCTGCCCGAAATAAGCGAAGCACTTAAGACGTTACAAGCGGCAACTTTGAAATCGAAGTTAAAGCTAACAGTCATCGCGTCCACCCTAAACACAGCCCCTTACATCAGAGGGGGCGTGGCTGAGAGGAGGGAATCACAGGCCGGGAATCGCCTCGGTCCTGGCCTGGGCTACACCGGACAGCCAGTTTGTTGGGAGAAACAAGGGGGTAACCGGCCCTCTCAGCGGCAGATGTGTGGCCCACCTGGTTGGGGGGGGAGGGTGGGGGGTGTGGGGGTGGTCCTGTCCTGGAACCCCCAAAGGAAACCTGCCGTGTTTGTGAGCGAATCGGCCCCCTTTTTACAAGGCAGCCGATAGGCCCTTTGAATCCTGCCACTTGGGTCAGGGCTGCTCAGCATATGGAATCAGCTGGGCCCTTGCCCCCCAAAGCCGGCGGGCACCAGAGGTGCACTCATAGCGGTGTCAAATACTAATCTAGGAACCTCCCCTGACCTTCTAAAATCTGGTAAAACACTTTTGGATATTGAGGTGACAAATTATAGCATAGACACACTGTTTATGTAGGGAAACGTGGCATCCAAATTGCCCATAGCAAGGTCCCATAAACTGCAATATGATAAGTGATCAGATAATCTGATTTTCGTGATGTTGGTTGAAGGATAAATATTGGCCAGGACACCGGGGAGAACTCCCCTGCTCTTCATCGAAATAGCATCGTGGGATCTTTCACGTCTACCTGAGAGGGCAGACGGGGCCTCGGTTTAACGGCTCATCCAAAAGGCGGCACCTCGGAGAGTGCAGCACTCGCACTGGGAGTGTCGGACTAGATTATGTGCTCAAGTCTCTGGAATCTCAAGTTATTGGGGTGATAAGGTCATCTTCATACAACAAAAGACAGGGGTGGACGGTGGTGGGGGGGGACATTTTCCTCTCCTCTGCACCCAAAGTGCAAGCTTACACCAGGGGCAGAGTGGGGCTGTACTAATAACCTGAACCAGGAAATACAAGCGGGGTTCAGGTCATGTCAGGCAAAGTGCACCCTATATATAGGTACAGTAGCACAGTGGTTATGTTACTGGACATGTAACCCAGAGGCTTGGACTAATAATCCAGAGAAGTGTGTGTTTAAATCCCACCACGGCAGTTTGAAATCAGTGTAAAAAATCTGGAAATTAATAAACTGGTATCAGTAAAAGTGACTGTGGAATTGTCATAAAAACCCAACTGGTTCACTAATGTTCCTTTAGAGAAGGAAACCTCTTGTCTTTACCCAGTCTGGCCTATACGTGACTCTAGTCCCATAGTAGTTGACTATTAACTGTGTTCTTAAGTGGCCTAGCAAGCCACACAGTTGTATCAAACTTTACACCACCAGCTTCTCAGGGCAACTAGGGATGGGCAATAATAATGTCAGTCTTGCCAGCAACGCCCACATTCCAAGAATTATTTTTTTTTAAAAGGCAGAGGGGAGAGATGAAAATCAGGGCCAGTGTCACACTACAGATCACCCTGCTTCCAGTGGTAATGGAGGACTAATAATATAACCCCAATTTTTAAAGAAATACACACGAGCTAAGAAATCTTCTGTGTACATAGCTCAGATTGTGGGGGTAGATTCCAACTTTCAGAGGAAAATCACATGCAGCATGCAACCAAATTACTGATGTGTCCCCCTGGCACGTGAAGCTCCTCACTAGGAGTGCTGACTCCTAAAAATTACCCCAAATGGGGTACAGATTCACAAATCATTAACAGTAGCATTGCAGGTAAACAAGGCCATAAAAATGCAAACCAAGCCCTGGGGTTCATTTCTAGGGTTAAACATTTCTATGTTAAACTTATATATAACCTTGGTTGGACCAGACTTGGAGTACTGTGCACAGTTCTGGTCTCCATATTATTAAAAAAGCATATAGAGGCACTGGAAAAGGTGAAAAAAAGATTTACAAGGATGATACCAGATACCATAACAATTGGGAAAGACTGAACAAACTGGGACTCATTCTCTAGAAAAGGAGGCTGAGAGGTGACCTGATTGAGGTCTTTAAAATTATGAAGGGGTTTGATAGGGTAGACGTAGAAAAGATGTTTCCACTTGTGGGGGGGACCAAAATCAGGGGTCATAAATATAAGATAATCACTGATAAATCCAATAGGAAATCAGGAGAAACCTCTTTACCCAGAGAGTGGTTGGAATGTGGAACTTGCTACCACAAGGAGTAGTTGAGGCGAATAGGATAGATGCATTTAAGGGGAAGGTAGATAAGGACATGAGGGAGAAAGATTATGCTGATAGGGTTAGATGAAACTTATTGGGAGGAGGCTTGTGTGCAGCATAACAACAACTTGCATTATTACAGCGCTTTTAATGTAGTAGAATGTCCCAAGGTGCTTCACATGAGTGTTAGCAAATAAAATTTGACACCGAACCACATAAGGAGCTATTAGGACAGGTGACCAAAAGCATGGTCAAAGAGCGTCTTAAGGAGCGTCTTAAGGGAGCAGTGGTAGAGAGACGGAGAGGATAAACACCGGCATAGACCGGCTGGGCCGAATGGCCTGTTTCTGTGCTGTACATTCAATGTAATTCTATGTAATGTAATTTAATTATAATTAGAAATTTATAGCAATTCCTTTTGGAAATGTCACAGCAGTAGAATTGGAGACCAGGAAAGAAGCAGACACTGGAGGCCATTAAAGGAAGCAAATGTATAATAAATGTTCATACATGAATGCTAGAAGCATTTGTAATAAGATGCCAGAACTGGAGGCTTTTGTGGCAGTAGAGAACTAGGATGCTGTTGGAATATCAGAAACAGGACTAAACCCAGAGGATGGAAATATTTAACATTCAGAGGTATAGAGTGCTCAGAAAAGATATAGAGGACAGAAAAGGAGGCAGTGTAACAGTATATATCATAGACAACTGGGAGGGAATTGAAGTTGATCCCATGTGTGTGAGAGGGCGTGGGGAGGGGATGGTAAGCTACATAATGAACTGTTGTGGACTGAAATCTCGAACGTGAAAAAAATCCAAGCTAAGACTGGGGGAAATGCTGGGGACTACCAGTCCAACACAAGAAGGATGCTGAGCTCTATGAAGAAATAAGGAGGCTATGTAAGAACAGAAGAGCTATTTTAACAGCGGACTTCAATCAACCGAATATATACTGGGAAAACGCTAGCGGTTTAGAGTCACGAGATGGCAATTGTGATGCATTGCTGCTTCATGGCTCAGGGTGTAAGAGGAGCGACGAGACGCAGTGCTCATTTTGACCTAGCACTGAATTCACAAACGACCCAATGAACAGACAAGAAATGGAAGTAGTAGCACACCTCGGGAGGCAATGGCCACAGAGTGATCGAGTTTCATTGTGGGAGTCGGACAAGTTCAAACTACTAATTTTAGAACTGATAGCAGGAAGGTTCTTCTTAACAGAGAGAGTGATCGACACTTGGAATGAACATCCAGGAAGAGCGGTGGAAGTGAAAACCCTCGATATGTTTAAGAAACAATTAGATGCATCAGTGATGGGACTGTGGGGATTTTCTGGATGGATGAATTAAGATGGGCCTAATTGACTTTCTCATCTGTAAGTATCTTGCAATCTTCTGAAACAGTAGTGGTGTATCAGCTAAATTCTAACTATGCCTGACGCAAACAAAGTAATGTCAGATGTGCAGAATGGTTCCACATTAGCTCAAGCTTAGATTTTCCACTGAAGTTACGTTGGTTTCCCAGTGCGACGCCAGCACAGTGTGAGACAAAATCCATTGAGATCTTTTTCACTGATTTTCTTCCACTTCCAGGATTTCCCGCCCAAAAGTGACGGCGGGTGTACTCAAACATTATGCAAACTTTATGGAAAAATAAAATAATACTGGGTGTCTATTTGGCTCGTATCGTCCAGCATTGATATTGGAGGAAGCAGGGATCCTTTAAAATTTAAATGCACAAAAGCCTAGGCTATCGAGAGCAGAGTAATCGATTTCATAGTCTTTCATAGACTCTCTCTGCTGGAGGCAGGTAACGGCCCAGTAGAAGATCTAGGGCCTTTCACATCCCAGTCAATCAGTTCCCCAAACAGAATTACTCTTACTGTTGTGGTACCACAACCACAAAAACAAAGTTATTGTCATTGTAAGGACGCCTATGCCAACGGGAGCTTCCTTTGCTCCCACTCCAATAGGGCACCAAGGGAAAGACAGCAAAGACGACACAAATACTGCATTATGATGACATGTGCTCTTTTAAATAATTTTTGCATGAAATTTGGGGCCTTAATGAGGCTTGCCTATGACCGGTTCACAAGCCCTCAGCACCACACGTGCCTCACCACTGCATTATACGGAAGCACAGCAGGACTTCTGGCATCTATTGCAATGCTCTCCTGGCCGGCCTCCCATCTTCCACCCTACATAAACTTGAGCTCATCCAAAACCCTGCTGCCCGTATTCTAACTCGCACCATGTCCCATTCACCAATCACCCATGTTCACTGGCCTACGTTGGCTCCAAGTCCGGCAACGCCTCGATTTTAAAATTCCCATCCTTGTTTACAAATCCCTCCCTGGCCTCGCCCCTCCCCATCTCTGTAACCTCCTCCAGCCCTACAACCCTCCGAGATCTCTGCGCTCCTCCAATTCTGGCCCCTTGCGCATCCCCGATTTTAATCGCTCCACCATTGGTGGTCGTGCCTTCAGCTGCCTTGGCCCTAAGCTCTGGAATTCCCTCCTTAAATCTCTCCGCCTCTCTACCTCTCTCTCCTCCTTTAAGACCCTCCTTAAAACCTACCTCTTTAACCAAGCTTTTGGTTACCTGTCCTAATATGTCCTTCCGTGGCTCGGTGTCAAATTTTGTCCGATAAGGTTCCTGTGAAGCACCTTGGGACGTTTTACTATGTTAAAGACGGTATATAAATGCAAGTTGTTGTTGTTGCCTGCCCGAGTACTGCGGTGAACCAGCGGCCATATTGCAGCAGCACTACAAGAATACAGGATTGTATTATTGGCCCACAATCTCTACCATAATGGCTGCTTGTGGTGACAATTGTAAACAATTTTCATTTTCCACATCGTTCACCTGAGGAAGGAGGTAGCCTCCGAAAGCTTGTGAATTTAAAATAAAATTGCTGGACTATAACTTGGTGTTGTAAAATTGTTTACAATTGTCAACCCCAGTCCATCACCGGCATCTCCACATCATGCTTGTGGTGAAGCATTCCATGTTCTAATGTGAAATATCTCCCTTCCTCGAGGTATCCTTAGTACATGCCCACTTGTTACTGATTTGCCAACCATTATGGCTGACATAACAGTCTGCCTATCCTAGATTTTTGAAAGCTGAAATGGGATGCAGTGCAAAACGGTTAGATGAATAATGATTTTGCCAAGTAATTTTATCCACTTAACCGTTCTATTCTTTTACCCGTTTTAACTGTTGTATCAAGTTTGGCAAGAAGCTAACAGTGGAATACAAACTGGATTGCGATTACAGCACTGTAAAAACAGTCACATGGTTGTTATGGATTACTGAAAGTGTATTTATGTCATTTGCTTCAGTGCAATATACACATTATGGTGCAACATAATAAATTTTTTTTTAAAAAAGGATCTTTAAAAACTGATTAATCACATTTAGCAATAGTGCACACTAAAACACGGGTAAGTTATAAGCATCACAAAGCTTGGGCATTTGCACCTGATGAGGCGGTTTTCACAACTAAAGTGCTTGTCACATCAATTATTGAAAGTGCTTGAGCTCCAGCACCTGGTGAGATGAAAAAGACTTTGAAACAACGCTGAATTGGTTACCAACCTATTTTCACACCTAGACAAAAACTCTTGCAACAAGAGCTTAACACATCGATTGGCAAAAAGGGCTTAAGGCACATCGGTTTTAGCGAGGCATGCAACACTTTTGCATTTCATTTAAACATTGTACTCATTTAACAGTGACAGCTTTCATTGGAAAAGGTAGAAAAGGGGCTTGTGTATGGAGAATTTATCCTCTTAAACGTTTTATTCTTTTATCAGTTATTCATTTAAAGAAGGACAAAAGGACTTGCAGTTTCATCGCGCCTTTTACAGCCTCAGGACGTCCCAAAGCGCTTTATGCTTTTGAAGTGTAGTCACTGTTGTAATGTTGGAAATGCGGCAGTCAATTTACACACAGCAAGGTCCCACAAACAGCAATGTGATAATGACCAGATAATCTGTTTTAGTGATGTTGGTTGAGGGATTAGTATCGGCCAAGACTCCCCTGCTCTTCTCCAAAACAGGACCATACGTGGGCTCAAGTGAATTCATTACCCACAAATAAATCTTTTCTACTCTCAGTTCTAAAGGGTCGAATTTGCAATGGTGGTGGGTTGGCGGGGCGGGGGGGGGGGGGGGGGCGGGGGGGTGAAGGTGCGCGTGGCAAATCCGCATAAACAAAACTTACCGTTTCCGACGCGATCGCATGTTGATTGCTGATGATTAACGTGCTCTCCGGGTTTCGAGCCCGGCAGCCAGCCTGATTGACGGACTGGCTGGCGACAGGAGCTGCAACGGGGCGGGGGGGGGGGGGGGGGGGCGCAAGAAAGACAGCGAGACGTCATCTGGCGCTGGAATGGAAGGTCGGGGAGGTGAAGAGTGGAAGATCGGGGGGAGAGGGGAAGATCGGGGGCGAGAGGAAGATCGAGGATGAGAGGGGAAGATCGAGGCATTGCTGGACCAGGAGCCAATGTAGGTCAGCGAGCACAGCGGGGTGATGGGTAGACAGAAAGCAGAGCAACAGCAGTCTGTTATCTCAAGCACACACTAGTCATTTACCTGTATATTTTAAGGAGCTCAGATAAATATAAACAAGTCACCATTCAATACACTATTAACGACAAGTATAAACAGCTCACAATAGTTATTACGTGAGTCTGCGGTGCTCAAGAATTTGTTTGTACAGCAAATCAAAAGATAAAACACTAACTTGTTATATGTGAGATAAATTACTATTCTTGTGTCAGAATAATCCAACCCAAATTATGTTTTTCTTAAACGAAGAAACAATATACAGTGCTTTAAATAGCAGATACATCCTTAAATTCAGGAAATCCTGGCATTCTCCAACATAAAAGTGGCAAAGTTTAGATTACAGCCTGTTTTGTGACCTAAAACTGATTTTCTGAAAGGGTCCAAGTTTCTTGAGAGTGAAACATTCATCATGTCAAAGTTGAGGCTGGAGTAAGAACAATGGGTTCTCTTTTTTAAAATCCTTTTTGTAAATACACACATCATACAGGCATGTCTTTGTTCACCCACTCTTGGAACCTGCACACAGCAGGGATGCTTTTCCATTTTAAAACAGATTTCATTTTTTTGGGGGGGGGGGGGGGAGAAAACATTTTGAGAAAAAACTTGAAATCGTGAGAACAGGACACTCGTGACAGGTGTAAGATTCGAAGGGTGTTGTTCATCATAAGGCATCCCACTGTATTAGAAGCAAGATGGTAATGCGTATGTCAGGGTGTGCACATGTATGAGATTATGTATATATACACAGTAAAGAAAAGACTTGCATTTATATAGCGCCTTTCACAACCTCAGGATGTCCCGAAGCACTTTACAGCCAATGAAGTACGTTCGCGATGTAATCACTGTTGTAATGTAGGAAACACAGGAGCCAATCTACTGACAGCAAGGTCTCACAAACAGCAATTTGATAATGACCAGATTATCTGTTTAGTGATGTTCAGGGATAAATATTGGCCAGGACACCGGGGAGAACTCCCCTGCTCTTC
Organism: Heptranchias perlo; assembly: GCF_035084215.1. NCBI lineage: Eukaryota > Metazoa > Chordata > Chondrichthyes > Hexanchiformes > Hexanchidae > Heptranchias > Heptranchias perlo. The sequence goes on from NC_090327.1 coordinate 123,863,159, forward strand.
TTCCAATAGTGCCTTGGATCTTTTAAATCCACCTGAGAGGGCAGACAGGGCCTCGGCTTAACGTCTCATCCAAAAGACGGCACCTCCAACAGCGCAGCACTCCCTCGGTACGGCGCTGGGAGAGTCAGCCTGGATTATATGCTCAAATCTCTGGAGTGGGACTTGAACCCACAACATTCAGACACAGAGGAACGTGTGCTACCCCTGAGCCAAGGCCGACATTTTAATGATGCTTTTGGGTCAGAAAGCACCTGTATGGTAATAGAGTGCAAATGCTTTGTGTTCATGTAGGCTGTGGGGTTGACATGGAGTCTTTATGCCATCTTCAACACCCTGCCACCAGCTACAAGTTCCGTGCCCTGTCTAGCGTTATCATTGCAAACATTGTCAACTGCTTGACGCGTGTGTGCCTGACGTGGCAGATGTCCCCGGTCAGGCCACGCCTCAATTAAAAAAATTCTCATCCTTGTTTTCAAATCCCTCCATGGTCTCGCCCTTTCCTATATCTGTAACCTCCTCCAGCCCTACAAACTTCCGATATCTCTGCGCTCCTCCAATTCTGGCCTCTTGCGCATCCCCAATTTTCATCACTCCACCATTGGCGGCCGCGCCTTCAGCTGCCTAGGCCCTGGGCTCTGGAATTCCCTCCCTAAACTTCTCTGCCTCTCTCCCTCCTCCTTTAAGACGCTCCTTAAAACCTACCTCTTTGACCAAGCTTTTGGTCACCTGTCCCCTTATCTCCTTATGTGACTTGGTGTCAAATTTTGTCTGATAATCGCTCCTGTGAAGCGCCTTGGGATGTTTTACTACGTTAAAGGCACTATATAAACGCAAGTTGTTGTTGGATCGGCTTGGATGGAATTGACAGCGCAAAGGCTTCGTGCTGCGGAGGCCTTCAGTTGCATGGGAAAAGTCGTCCCCTGTTTGGGATGCTGTTTCCAGGTCAGCCTACAGCAGACGGCAGAACTCTCTCTCAACCTGTTGGGCTGTGGAGACAGATCTCTGACATGAAAGCCAAGTGCGCTATAGGCCGAGCTCTCCGAGCAAGCTTTTCACTTGACTGTAGCCTGTTCAAATTAGGGGGAGGTAGCCTCATTGCATAATTTGGATCAGACCAACCCCCTTTTTGCCACTTTTGTAAAATCAAGGCTGATATGTTTATCTTACATTTAGTGAAGCGCTAATTTATATGTAAATACTTAAATCCACTAGAGACAAAGTAAATACATGTGGTGTCACAGTTACAGATTATGTATTTCAGTTCCTTTGATGTACGTCAGTGGCAACGGCAATACAGATTTACTTATCATAGAATCATACAGCACAGAAGGAGGCCATTCGGCCCATTGTGCCTGTGCCGGTTCTTTGAAAGAGCTATCCAATTAGTCCCACTCCCCTTCTCTTTCCCCATAGCCCTGCATTTTTTTTTTCCTTTTATTCAATCTGCTTCCACCACCCTTTCAGGCAGTGCATTCCAGGTCATTCGGGATACATGCTGCAATGAATGGAGAATCAGGAGTGATCTGAACTGGGCCATTTCAAGTTAATTTAATAGCTTCATGTTGTCTCAATTTTGATTGCTCTTTGTTCCTGCTGCTTTCACAAGTAAAAGGCCTTCTTTGCATGCATGATGTAATGTTCCATATCGCATCAAAAGTTTTCCCTTTAAGGCACATGGCTGTCTCTGATACAGTTGCAACAATTTCTGAATTTTTTTTAAAAGGATAAAAATAGTGTCATGTTTTAAATGTTCATGACTGGTGGTTTAGTGGAGGACTGGGTCTAATTCCCAGCAGTGTAATGGTGAGAACGTGCCTGTGAAAGGGAATTTTATCTGACTACACAAAACTGGTCAACGCTTACAAATTAATAACGATGGCCTCATTTCGATATGTTTCTGTTGCTTTAGCATCGGCAGATTGGAACGGAGACAGTATACCTGGGAGGAAATGGACTCGCACAGTGCAAGAAGGTTAATGCAATCATTTCTTTCCTGCTGACGCAGCAGATGCATAAGAAACGGGAAACATTGTAAGCCAAAAAAACCCAGAAAAAATAGCGTTTAAACCAAATGGCATCTTTCCACTTAAAGAAAGCACAGCAGGTCTTGGATTTTAAAAATGCCTCGCTGGCAACATTACTTGCATATCATAGAATCACAGAATCTTACAGCACAGAAGGAGGTCCCATTCGGCCCATCATGCCTGTGCTGGCTCTTTGAAAGAGCTCTCCAATTAGTCCCACACCCCAGCTTTTCCCCATAACCCTGCAAATTAGTCCTCTTCAAGCACATGTCCAATTGCCTTTTGAAAGTTCCTATGGAATCTGCTTCCACCACCCTTTCAGGCAGTGTGTTCCAGATCTTAACAACCCTCTGTGTGAAAAAATTCTCCTCATTTCCCCTCTAGTTCTTTTGCCAATTATTTTAAATCCATGACCTCTGGTTACCGACCCACTTGCCAGAGGAAACAATTTCTCCCTATTTGCTCCATCAAAACCCCACATTATTTTGAATGTCTCTATTAGGTCTCCCCTTAACCTCCTTTGCTCTAAGGAGAACAACCCCTCCACATAACTGAAGTCTCACATCCCTGGTATTATCCTGGTAAACCTCCTCTGTACCCTCTTCAAGGCCTTGACATCCTTCTTAAAGTGTGGTGCCCAGAACGGTACACAATAGTCCAGCTGAGGCCTAACCAGTGATTTGTAAAGGCTACAGTTTCTCATCTTTGTGACTGGTAGAAGCTGTATTTGTACCTCGTTCTGTTAATTCACTTTAATATACATATTACAAGACGATATAGTCACCTCACTGACTTCCCATTCATACTTGTGGCATAATGAGGTTGAAGAACCAGGATTACTAAAGAAAACATCAACCAACATCACTAAAAAACAGATTATCTGGTCATTTATCACATTGCTGTTTGTGGGATCTTGCTGTGCGCGGATTGGCTGCTTCGTTTCCTACATTACAATGGTGGCTACATTTCAAAAGTACTTCATTGGCTGTAAAGCACTTTGGGACGTCCTGAGGTCATGAAAGGCGCTATATAAATACAAGTTCTTTCTTTTTATTCAGGTAATCTCCTCATGATAAACTCTACAGTACATCAAACAAAATGAAGTCTGCTTACTTTCGGTAAAGCTCTCTGCTGTTCTCACTGCCGTATAGAATAAGACCTGCTTCTGAATCACAGCGCTGAGCCTGTACATGGTGAAGGTGACAGTGCAGCATCGTTGTAACTTGACCCCTTGACTTTATACAATGATCTGCGTCAGTGAGGAGTCAAACGGGGTTAGCTCCTAGTTTACTCTGAAATTGAGCAAACTAATAGAAGAGAGTTGTTACCCCAGGATGAAGTTGATGTTGGAAAGAATGGCAGAATTTGCACTGGACTTTTTGCTCAACAGATAACCTCCTCCCCACCTTTTGCTTTGCAGTGACAATAAAGCAGCATTTTCTCGATGGATGGATAGGTTTATTAAGGGGTGAGAATGAATATTCTATCTTGTAAATACAAGAGATAGATTCCTACTACTTGGCTACAATTGTGGGCTTTGGCTATTCCCTTCACTAAGTTCTCGCAGCTCTATGGTCAAAAAGCAAAGGGCACTGTTCAGTTTAGTCATAAACCTGTTGGTAGTCTCTCAGTCAAAAAGATGTGGGTTCAAGCCCCACTCCAGAGACTTGAGCACATAATCCAGGCTGACACTTCAGTGTGGTACTGAGGGAGTGCTGAATTGTTGGAGGTGCTGTCTTTGGAATGAGATCAAGGTTTCATCTACCACTTCTGATGGACATTACAGATCTATGGCACAATTCAAAGACAAGCAGGGGTGCCCTCCTAGTGTCCTGGCCAATATTCCTTCCTCCATCAATATGAAAAACAGACTGGGCGGTTAAAATCAATAAGGCCCGATACCGGGCGCGGGGATTGCGGTGCGCTGTTAACCAGTAACCGTGTTAGCGACACAGGCAGCACGCGAGATTGGTGCTGCATCCCCACTACCATGATTCCCACGTGCAGCCAGCGCTACCCGCGCCGTTGAGTGGCTGAACGCACCAGCAGGAGGCCCGATATGGGGTGTGGTCAGCACTAGGTAAAGGGCCTGCACCTCTTAAAGGGGAGGTGCACTGTCAATAGAAGCAGTGCAGGATGGCGGGCAGAATGGCCGGAGCGGCACGAGAGCGTGCTCCAACAGCGCACTGGAGGCCTTAGTGGAGGAAGTGCAGGAACGGGCAGCCATCCTGTACCCGCAAGGTGGCAGGAGACCCTCCAGCCACCAGCTGTGGAGGCAGTGGGAGGAAATGGCGATGGAGGTGAATGGTAGGAGCATAGCACCACACACGTGGATAGAGTGTCGAAAAAAGTTCAATGATTTGACACAAGTGGTCAAGATGAGTGAATGCAAGTGTCGAGTGGCACATCCTACCAACTGCAGCACTGCTCCACGCACGATAACCCCATCGCCCACCCGCCAACAAACGCTGCCCATTTGTACACAACGCTGCACTTCAGGTGCTGCATCTCACCCTCACATTGTAGAACACTTGCAATCTAAACATCCAGCACTCACAGGTCACACACACTGGCAGCTATTCAACCATGACAGGCACATCACCCAAACACATTGCAGGACACACTTCCTTTCGTCTTGCAGGAGAAGGTGACGCGTAACAGATGGCAGACGGAAAGACCCGAGGGAGGATAGGCACGCCTCCACGTCCTCACCCCCATGGAGGAGACCGTGCTGTGCATCATTGGGCAGGACATCACTGCAACCGTGGCCACTGGCGGTGTTGGAGGTCCCGAAGAAGGGGGTCACTGCATACCTAATCCTCCTTCTCGTTTCCCTCGATCTCCCTCATTCCACAATCTTTTCTGACACACGTGCTGCAGATGGAGTCAGCACGCACGCCTTACTCACTCCTATCCCCGCTCCACAACTCAACCCGTCTCCCTTTGGCATTGCAGATACGCAAGAACTGGAGCTGGCACTGTCTGCGGTGGAGGTGGAGGAGGACAGTGATGATGAAGCCGCACCGTCACTTGATCTGAGACTTGCATCCACCAGCTCAGAGACTGACACTGCGCGTCCTTTAGAGGCTGGGTTAGAGGAGGGATCTGCACAAGGGTGAGACACCGAGCACAAGTGCGCAGGAGACGGGGCGGGGGGAACGGACACCACAGGTGCCAGCTCGATGGGGGTCGAGGTCGCACAATGGTTCTGCTGCAGAGGAGTCAGATGAGGACATCGATGGGCCAGGGTGCAGGAGACGGCTGACAGGCGTACACCAACAAATGCTTGGTGCACTGGAAAGCCCGCCAGAAAGCCTGCGCACAATGTCAAGGGGCATGGAGGAGTCCAGCTCTAACTTGGCGCAGGGCTTTGCGTCACATGGAACGGGTGGTCACCTCCATCAGCGCACCTGTGCAACCCACCGTGATGCAGCATCTCATGACTGATGTCACAGCTTCCATTGCAGCGCAAGCCGATGTCATGAAAGGTTGAAGCTCGGACTGCTGTTTTGGAAACACAGACTGCTGCTATCATGGCTCTGGGGACCACTGTGGAATGGGGTTTCCAGGTCGTCACAGTACTCCAGCAATCTGTTCACCAGCTGATCACTAGGATTGCTGAGGCGTCGCTCCGGGAGAGTGGCAGTGGCACATGGCAGTTGAACCAGCTCTCCTCTCTCAGGACGACAGCCTTCCTGCTCCCACCCATGCCACTCCGCCAGTGCCCTTGTTGATGCCTATCAGCCAGACAGGCCAGACTGCTGCAGCCCAGTCCGAGATGGTGCAGTCTGAAGCCGGGCCCTCCCGGCCCAAAGCCGCTCGAGGTCGTCCTCCACAGCCATCTGCACGCTCCTCTATTGAAGGTCAGCAGCCTCCCACCACCCATGCTCCAGACACTGGGGATGCACCTCGTAGGACAACTAGGAAAGGAAAAGGCACACGAACAACAGGCACTAAGGGAATGCACAAGGGTGAATAGTCTAATATTTGATACTACAGTTAATGTGTTATGTTATTAAATTTGGATTTGAAGTCGCAGTGGGTGGTGGTTTTTATTTATGCGATGAGCTGTGGGAGGAGGCAATGTCTCCTCTTTCTCTTCCTCCTCTGCCTCTGGCTCAGGGTCTTGCCTGATAGGCGGTGGCAAGGGCCGTTCCCTCATAAGGGCGAGGCTGTGCAGCACGCAGCATACAATGACGATTCTTGACACCCGTTCAGTGGAGTGCTGCAGGGCTCCACCAGAACGGTCCAGACAGCGGAAGTGCTGCTTTAGGAGGCCTACGGTGAGCTCAACAATGCTCCGTGTATACGCATGGCTCTCGCTGAATGTCTGCTCTGCATGTGTGCTTGACCAGGGCCATGAGCCACCTCACGAGGGGATAGCCCTTGTCACCCAGTAGCCAGCCTGTGACTTGCCGAGCCGGTGCAAAGATAGTTGGGACATTGGACTGCCGCAGAATGAAGGTGTTATGACTGCTCCCAGGGTAGCGGGCATTGACCTGCATGATGCGCTACGTGTGGTCGCACATCAGCTGCACATTGAGGGAGTGGAACCCCCTTTCTGTTCATAAAGATGGCTGAGTTGAGATGTGGAGCATGCATTGCAATATGCGTGCAATCAATGGCACCCTGCACCACGAGGAAGCCTGCAATGCGAGCAAACCCTCGTGCTCGCTCGTTCTGCTTCTCTCTGTCAAGAGGGAACGTGATGAACCTGTTGTGCAGCTCGTACAGTGCCGCAGCGACCTCCCTTATGCAGCAGTGCACTGCACACTGCGACACGTTGCACATATCACCAGCAGAGGCCTGAAAGGATCCAGAGCCGTAGAAATTCAGCGCCACGGTTACTTTGACAGCCACAGGCAATGCTGTCCTTGCCCCGCTCTGAGGCTGCAGTTGTGGCTGCAGCAGTTGACAAATCTCCATCATAACCACTTTGGTGAACCTCAGCTGTTGGATGCACTGATCTTCACTCATGTTGAGGTAAAAGTATTGTTCCCTGAAGTCCCTCATTGGATATGGCCTCCTGCTCAGTGCCCCGGGCCTCCTCCTCCTCCCACTCCTCACAGCCTGACCTGCTCTGCGTGGCCTCTCTGCATGCTCCCAGTCATGTTCTATGCCCAGCGGGAGCCCTAGAAGGTCACTCATGGTTGCCAGGAATCTTGTTCAGCACACTGTTGTAAATGACACTAACAGTAATGCCAAACCACTCTTTATATACTACAGCAATTCTATCCAAGTGTAGGAAGCTTCAACAAACACGTACAATTGTACCAGCAGCCAGAAGCAGTAATCCATCCACTAACCTGCAACACCTGCATGATCCCTTTAAATAGCGCTGATGGGGGGTCCTCCAGGCCTTCTAAGACATGTTCAGCTGTTCATGGTTAAAAAAGTTCATTGGCTGGTGCTTTGAGTGCCAAAATGGTGTCTACCCCTATAAATCAGCGTTGCACACTGATCTAACACATATTCTCCCCATTTTACATGTTGCCGGTGTTCGTTGTCCGCGCGTGTACGAGCGCCTTTACCAAAATGGCATCCGGTGCACGTCACACTAGAAGCGTGTGCGCGCATTTTGGATGCCATTTTGGGACCTTAGGAGGCGCCTGAAAAACGGGCGCTACAAGGCCCAATTTCTAGCCCACTAACTGCTCATTTGTCTCATTTCTTATTGTTGGGATGGTGCTGTACACAAATTGGCTGTGCATTTGCCTGCACGGCAAGAGTGACAACGCTCAAAGGTAACTCATGTGAAGTGCTTTGGAACATCCTAAAGGTGTGAAATGACGTAATATAAATGCAAGCTCTTTCTTGCTGTCTAACCACGCTCCACAGAAAGTTGATTATACAGAAGACAATTGCCCAGGTTACACATAGCCACAGACCCAGTGTTAGTGTTAGTGTTGAGAGCAACTTAAAATCGTCCAGCACCACCAAGTGGCGAAGAACATCTAAGTTGTATAGAAAAGGCCATACAACCTGAAAAAGAATTTACATTTTTGCTTCAAGTGCATTTTGTCTGATGACTGACATCTTTTTGAATTTAGTTTATAAAGCTCTCAGCAGCCAAATAATAAATTCCAAATGAGGTCTGTTCCACTGCCAATAAAACGTCAAAACACCCAAACGTGATTTTAATCCAGTCCTAAGAACGTCTTTATACCTCGTATTTTCCAAATCTTGAGAATTAAAGGAATAGCACATGCTTAAACCTTTATTCCTTTAAAGGACTAGTGCTTCAAATAGGACAAAGAATTCCAAAGCTAAAAAAAAAACCCCTTTCTCCAAATCCTCCTGAAAAATAGGATCATCGTCTAAAAGCCCATTTTCAATGGACCCTAGGCCTGATTGATGACATGAAATGCATTCACTGCTTTGAGAGGAGGAATACCATTGATGACAAAACCTTAGGGCTTTGCTATTCTCAGACAAATCAATAAACTATTATAAACAAACTACATTATTTCCTCTCACCCCCTCCCCATACCAAGGAATGCATAAAAAGAACTACCACCACTCAGGACCTTAACAGCTACACTTATCTGGTGTTAGAAATTGGTGTTCTAGTTCCATTTGTATTCTTAAATTAGTGAAATAATACCCAAAAAATATTTATTTATATACTACATATTTTAACAAATATTCATTAGCAATCTGTCAAGACTTTTACTATTCTTCTAATTAGAGCCTCACTGTACAAGACATTCAGAATCAATCATAGAGATTGCTTAAAACTGTACATGTTATATTGGTATTAAAGGCTTTCCTTTTCAAGTGATTCATGCCAAAATTAAGCGTAAATCAGCACTACCTTGGCTATTGCTAATTATGTGCATCACAGAAATAGAAGGAGAAAAACAAAGCACTAAAGCCCTGACCTTGCATCTGCATGTGGAATCAGGAAAAAGAGCAGATGGGAACATTTCCACATGATTATTGATTTATTAAATTCAACCTGACTTACAACGTTCGGCAACCAAAGCAAATTTGACACAGATGATTAAAGATTGAAATGAATAAAATATATGGTGCGACTGTACGACAACGGTCTTACTTTAACCTCAGTCTAACACGACCCCTAAACATATGTTAAAGTTCAAACGTGGAATATGTAATCTATCAATGATGTATCTTGTGGAATACAGATCTATAACTCAGAATCGGTGATATCTGTTATTACGCAGTGTCTTTCATAAAGGTTTATTTCCATAAAAAATAATTAAGATAATAGTTAATGGGAATTTTCCTCTTTTTTATTGTTTTGCAAATGGAGTAAGAAGCCTTGACTTTTAATTCACATGAAAAAATTAATGTCAAACAAATGCTTTATAAACAAAATTACCTACGTAGCTAGAATATTTGCAAAGACATATGCATATATAAACAACATAAAATAAATTCCAAAATGAAACAAATCATGTTAGTCTTTTTTAAAAGATGCATTCATTTTTGCAGACTTTTGATAGGCCCATTTTTAAATGACAGGAAAGGCCTACATTAAAATGGAAGGAAGGGCCTACGTTTAAACCAAAGGAGACAACAATCTAGATTTACTGCTCACGATCTTCACTCCTTTCAAAGGATTGAAACTGTACTACAACCTTCACACTGAAGCCAGCAACTTGTACATGGTGAAAGCTACACACTTTTACTCTCAAGTCCAAAGGAGACAACATTTAAAAATTACATTAAAAAAGACCCTCACAATATGGTACTGTCACACAGATTTGCTGTGTACTCAATCTAAATCCGATGACTCAGATACAGTTTGAGCAAAGACAAACGATTAAACAAAACCAACTTTGAAAATAACTGTTAGTTTTTAAATTGGAATAGAAATAACAACACATCGAAGGATCAGGAATAAATACTCAGTACAGATTTATTGTGAACTGACCTTGAGACAATTACATCAGATCTACATTATTCAGCTCTGGGCTATGCTGCACAGAACATAAATAAAGACAAAATCATAACAATGTAGATCTGTTCAGTAATGGTACCGTTATATAAATAGCCTGATAGATCTGCTCCATTGTGATTTGAAGTCACAACATTTCAATCTGTTGTAAAGTTTTTCTATATAATTGCGTTTACGTGACATCAAGCAAACCAGTCCATTATAGTACCAGATCTAGGTGCGGGAGTGGTTTCCCCAAGTAGTTCCTTTCTTTGGTAACACACCAGTAATTTAGACTGCTTTTCCATATTGCTGTTAGTAACAGTCAACTAATGTTTGAAAGCTTTGGAGATTTAATTTGCCTTTAGAGAATCATAGAATCGTACAGCTCAGAAGGAGGCCATTCAGCCCATCGTGCCTTTGCTGGCTCTTTGAAAGAGCTATCCAATTAGTCCCACTCCCCTGCTCTTTCCCCGTAGCCCTGCAAATTTGTAGCTTTTCAGGTATTTATCCAATTCCCTTTTGAAAGTTATTATTGAATCTGCTTCCACCACCCTTTCAAGCAGTGCATTCCCGATCATAACAATTTGCTGTGTAAAAAAATGTCTCCTCATATTTGTGGCTTTTCTGCCAGAAACAGGCAAATAATTGAACAAACGAACTTTACTATAAATATCTACTGAGAAGGCACAATCCACATAAGCTTTAATTCTTAAGCTGCCAGGAAAACAACTATCTCCCCAGGGCCAGACAATTAAGTTTGCAGTTCACACTGAAATGCTGAAACACACCCGGATATTAGAGTAATACAACTGTTTAAAAGTCAGCAATAGCTTTCTTCTTGCAAAAATAATCCTAAAATATAAAACTATATACCTAAAACACAATTTTAAATTTTAAAGTGATCCTTTCCCCCATCCTATCTTCTCTTCCCCATTCTTCCACTATTTTTTTTTATTATTTTAACTTCAATTTTCTTTTTTTACGATAGCTTAATTTTCCTTTCTAATTCTTTTCAACTTTAAAAATAACAGGACTAAAAATCCTTGGTCCTCTGGTGCACTCCAAGGCATAACCCCTGTCGGGGTGTGGCTGAAGAGCCACAATTTGGAGACACCATATTCGCCAGGTCTTGAATTTGCCCCAGAATCATTGACTGTCTCAAAAACAATCCACTGACTCAGAAGGGGCTGGGTGGGGGGATGGGGCCTGCCAATGCTGGGACTGCCTTGGCTTGATTCCACTCTTACCTATCTAATTGTGCATCTCCAGCATTGGTTTCTCTTCCCACTCTGCGCCATCGCCTCAGTACTCCCACATTTGGCCTCTTCCTCTTCCTCATCTACGTGCTGATCCTTGACAACATCATCCGCAAATGTAGGTCAGCTTTTACATGTGCCCTGATGACACCCTGCTCTATTTCTCCGACGCCACATTTTATCTATCCATTGCCCCTGTACTGTCAGACTGCTTGTCCGACTCCCAGTCTTGGTTGAGCCGTCCAGCCATGCACTGGCAAGACTGAAGCCATTGTCTTCGGCCCCTGACACAAACTCCATTCCTTTGCCACCGATTCCATCCCCCTCCCCGGCCACTGCCTCAGGCTGAACTCAGTGTCCTATATATCCCCAGGTGTGCTTCTGACCCCATATCCTCCCCATCATAAAGGCTACCTACTTCCACCTCAGTAACATCACCCACCTTTGCACCTACCTCTTCCTATCTGCCGCTGAAAACCTCCCCCATGCCTTTGTCACCTCCAGACTCAATTATTCTAATGCTCTCCTATCCTCCCCCCTCCCAAAGCTTCAGCTCATCCAAAAGTCTGCTGCTCGTATCCTATCCCACACCAAGTCCCTATAGCATATCACACCTATCCTCGCTGACTTACATTGGCTCCCACCTCCCAAAGCCTCAAATTTAAAATTCTCATATTCTTGTTTAAATCCCTTCATGGCCTCGCCCCTCCCTATCTCTTCCAGAACTACAACTCCTCCCAACCCCTCCATTCCTCTCATTCTGGCATCTTGTGCATCCTCCCTTACTTTGGAGGCCATGTTTTCAGCTGTCTAGGCCCCGTGCTCTGGAACTCCCTCCTTAAACCCCTCCACCTCCCACTCCCTATTTAAGACCCTCCTTAAAACCCACCACTTGCACCAAGTTTTTGGTCATCCTCCTGATCTTTTCTTCTTCTGCTCAGCATCTGTTTTTCCTTGCGCCTCTGTGAAGCACCTTGGGACGTTATCCTTCACTGAAGACCCTATATAAATGAAAGCTGTTATTCTTCCTTCCAAGACTTTCAAAAAAAACTTCTCCTTTGGGTTGAAGCCAGCTGCAAAAGCCTTTTTTCTCTGTCAATCAAAGCCTTAAGTCTATGATGTGACCCCCCCAGGCCTATGTTTGATGTGTAAAAATACATTAAAACAGGAAGAGACTCCGTCAAACAAGTGTCCTCAATAGCTCTGGGGTCCGAAGCACCTGAACAATTAAATACATCTCATCCGCAGCCCTGTCAGTGATGAGGCAAGTTTTATCATCAATGCTTTTGTAAAGATCCAAACAATTACTATTAGAATGTTCCCTTTTTGTTGACTTTTGTTTCATTCATTTTCTTTTAATTGTGAATTTTGATGAGATCACTGAGAGAATTACTTGACAAACGTAAAGGGTACCAAATAATCAACAGATGAAATAACTTATCCAAAGTGCTTCACCGATTTTCTTATCAGTTCAGCTGCATCTATTAATCGAGTTTCCTTACTGTTAAAATCTTAGTCACTCCTCCCAGCAACTTCGCAATTGTGTCATCGGTATTCAGTCATAGAATCATAGAATGATATGGCACAGAAGGAGGCCATTCGGCCCATCATGCCTGTGTCGGCTCTTCAAAAGAGCCAGCCAATTAGTCCCACTCTCCCTGCTCTTTCCCCATAGCCCTGCAACTTTTTCCCCTTCAAGTATTTATCCAATTCCCTTTTGAAAGTTAATACGGAATCTGCTTCCATCGCCCTTTCAGGCAATGAATTCTAGATCATAACAACTCGCTGCGTAAAAAATTTTTTCCTCATCTCCCCCCAGGTTCTTTTGCCAATTACCATAAATCTGTGTCCTCTGGTTACCGACCCTCCTGCCACTGGAAACGGTTTAAATAATTTACAAGAACAGGACATGAAGGTGGTAAAACAACTCATACAATGACCACATGCGCTGCCCATTTCACAATTCTTTAAATAAGGATAATTCAAAATGGATCTGGGAGAACAATGGAGGCCAATTGTTTGAGTGAGTTTAATTAACATTATGAAGAAGACAGGATATTTGGAAGGAGGTTATGAAAATGCGACATTTTTTTCTGAATATCCTACCTTCAACAAGTGCTTGAAAAACTTTGCCATTCATTGTTATTAGTGGCTCATTTTAGTTAATGAGAAGTTAGTATTACACAGGGTATTGCTGTGACTCTTAATTTAGTCAACATCCTTTGAGAAACTTATAGCATTTGGCTATCGGCATTGATTTACTATAATGCACATTTTCCAGAAATCCTATTCTTCTTGAGGAGTTTGATTACAAACAGTTATCAGTTTCAGTGTGTGTTAAGGTGGGGTGTTTGAATTTAGTGCATGAAACACAATTAATTGCAAAGACACTGCAATTTTTCAGGGCAAACGCTCCGATTGAACGTTAGAATTTGCAGACGTGCCCCGCCCCCTCCCCACCACCCAATATTTCTGCAATCATACGGTAATAATCTTGAACGTCACTGGAAGGCTGTATCCACCTCAGTCTTTTTGTGGTTTACTTTCTAGGTCTGTGTAAAGTGACGGCTACGTCTCTGCCAGTGCGTTGGTAAGAGAAAGCTTGATGCATAGGGCTCTAAATTGGACTGCCCCGTTGTGTAGGCACTACGCGGAATCCTAGGGATCCAAAATGGCGTCCAGAATGCGTGCGCGCACTTCTAGCATGTAAAGTAGGGAGAATATGCGGTAGATCAGTATGCAACGCTTATTTAAAGGGACAGATACGATTTTGGAATTTAATGCTCCAGCCAACGCACTGTCTTAACCTCGCAAAGCTGAACAGGTCTTAAATAGCATGGAGGACCCCCCTACAGTGCTATTTCAAGGGATCATGCAGGAGTTACAGGTTAGTTGCTGGATTATTGCTTCTGGCTACTGATGCAGTTGTACCTGTTTTTGGAGGTCTGCTATACTTGAATACTAGGATAAGGGGACGCAGCCTAAAAATTAGAGCCTGGACTTGCAGGAGTGAAGTTAGGAAATGCTTCCACACGCAAAGGGTGGTAGAAGTTTGGAACACTCTTCCGCAAACGGTAGTTAATGCTAGTTCAATTGTGAATTTTAAATCTGAGATTGACAGATTTTTGTTCCATTTTCCACTCTCCATAAACTTGAGCTCATCCAAAACTCTGCTGCCCATATCCTAACTCGCACCAAGTCCCGTCCTCCCATTACCCCTGTGCTCGCTGACCTACATTGGCTCCCGGTCCGGGAACACCTCGATTTTAAAATTCTCATCCTTGTTTTCAAATCCCTCCATAACCTCGCCCTCTCCCTATCTCTGTAACCTTCTCCAGCCCTTCAACCCTCCGAGATCTCTGCGCTCCTCCAATTCTGGCCTTTTGCGCATCCCCAATTTTAATCGCTCCACCATTGGTGGCTGTGTCTTCAACTGCCTAGGCCCTAAGCTCTGGAATTCCTCTCTAATCCTCTCCGCCTCTCTACCTCTCTTTCCTTCTTTAAGACTCTCCTTAAAACCTACCTCTTTGACCAAGCTTTTGGTCACCTGTCCTAATACCTCCTCATGTGGTTCAGTGTCAAATTTTGTTTGATAATCTTCACTCAGAGGGTTGTGAATCTTTGGAATTCTCTACCCAAGAGGGTTGTGGATGCTGAGTTATTGAATATTTTCAAAACTGAGATCAGTAGGTTTTTGGACACTATAAGGGAATCAAGGGATATGGGGATAAGGTAGGAAAGTAGATCTGAGGTAGAAGATCAGCCATGATCTTATTCAATGGCGCAGCAGGCTCAAGGGGCAGTATGGCCTACTCCTGCTCCTATTTCTTAAGTTCCTATGTTCTTATAACGCTCCTGTGAAGCGCCTTTGGACATTTTGCTACGTTAAAGGCGCTATATAAATGCAAGCTGTTGTTGTTGTTGTTGTTGTTGTTAACCAGAGGTATTAAGGGATATGGGGCTAAAGCGTATGGAGTTTGGTAATAGATCAACCATGATCTCACTGAATGGCGGAACAGGCTCGAGGGACTAAATGGCCTACTCCTGTTGCTATCTTCCTATGTTCCTATGATAAAGATTCAATACTCCACAGGGAGTGGGCTGGCTCGCTGACAGGCAACAGCAAGGGCACTGGTGGAGTGGCAGGGGTGGGACAGGAATGCTGTCATCCTGAGAGAGGACAGCAGGTTCATGTTCCATGGAGCCACTGCCACTTGCTGCCTCCTGTTATGCGCCACCTTCTCCTGCAAGAAAGCGGGACGTGTGTCGGTGAGTGTCCTGCAAGGTGTTTGGGTGATGTCCTGTAATGCTTGAATAGCTGCCAGTGTGCCTGATCTTTGAGTTATGGGTGTGTGGCTTGCAACAGTGGTAGTGTGTGAGGGTGAGAGGAAGCATCTGATTGAAAGAGTTTGGTTGGTATGTGGGTGATGGGGGGTGTAGTGCATGGAGCAGTCGATGCGGCTAGTGATGCAGTTGGTAGGAGATGCAAATTGCCAGTTGACCTCACTCACTTTGACTACTCGTATCAAAGCATCGAACTTCTTCCTGCACTGCATCCATAGTCGTGGTGCTATGCACTTGGCATTGACTTCGTCCCCTACTGCCTCCCACTGTTTCGGCAGCATTTGTCTGGAGGGCCTCTTGCCCCCCCCCCACTCCCCTTGCAGATATAGAATGCTCCTCCTTCTCTCCACTTCTTGCACCAAGGCCGCTAGTGCATCATCAGAGAACCTTGGTGCACGCACTCTCACAGGCCCGGTACAAACTCAGATCGGCAGATTGGTGAGGTCTGGCATGCAGATTGGAGGATGTGGGATTTAGCAGTACGCAACCTTTATTCAATGTTTTAAAATAACTCAACGGTATGTAAACATGGGACCTGCATCTGTGTTTTACGTGTGTGATTTCTGATCGCCGTTCAGACCCGCATCTTATATTTTGCAAATATCAGAGTCCCGCAAACATTGAGCAGCCCAGTTGTTGCTCATTAAAAATTCCAGCGTTCCCATCATCACTGTGCTGCACTATATTGCAGCACAGATTCACTTCACCATTGACTTCCACCACTTCCTGCAGCCACACTGCACCTCCCCTTTAAGAGGTGCAGGTTGTCTTTAAGTGCTGCCAGCCACTCGCGATATCGGGGCCCCCTGCTAGTGCATGCAACCACTCAACAGCGCAGGCAGCGCTGGCTGCATGCAGCAATCACAGAACTGCTGCATGCAGCCTTATCATAGAAATCACCAGGCAGCACGAATGTTACGTGCTTCCTGAATCGCGACAACCGGGCGCGTGCACTGCGACCCCAGCACCGTGTTTTGGGGTTATCCAATATAACCTCCCTAGAATCACAGAATCTTACAGCTCAGAAGGAGGCCATTCGGCCCATCATGCCTGTGCCGGCTCTTTGAAAGAGCTATCCGATTAGTCCCAATCTCCCTGCTCTTTCCCCATAGCCCTGCAAATTTTCTCCCCTTCAAGTATTTAACATAAAGAGTAAGAGAGAAAACAATAGAAAAAGGAAAGCTGGAAACGAAATAGACTGAAACATTAGTGAAAATCACAAAAAATAAGGCACAGGAAAATAAACTGAGTGGGGTAGAGGCTTTGCACGTCAAGGGTTATTTGTACATAATGTATCGTTTGTTAAAAAGAAATTTGAAATCCATCCCAAGACAAGCAATTGGACATTTTTCTTCTTTGTTATTTCAAACTTGAAGGAATTTAGATGCATAAATTCCATCCATACAACAAACAGCTGTTGCTCAATCTTCCTCTTCTCCCATCAGTCCCTTGTACCACATTAAAACAGAACGTGAAAACTGGGGTGGGGGGGAACAAATCTCGGGACTTGTGAGTTTGGCGCAAAGTGTCACGGATTGTCCTCTGTATCTATTATGATATTGCTTCCAGCTTGTGACAACCCTGCCAAAAAAAGTACTGACTGCGTGAAAATGAGAAGACCCTTGCAAATCAAAATATAATCTTAAACTATCCATGTGTTTCCAGTGTTTCTAGATTGTGAACAGATTTTTCCTGTAGACTACTTGCTGTATTTTTCATGTTTCCTTGATCACTCTATACTTTTTCCTATACGTTAACGAGAATGAATTGTATCTACCTTCCTGCATCTGTAGAGATAATTTTCTGTACAACAAGCATAAATATTCCTCATGAAATAAGAACATGGTTTCCGTGAAGACTTCAATTTAAGTTTATATTGAATTTTACAGGAAAAGGTCTTTAGGCTTGTCACGTTATCCCTCAACCACACTACCTGCCTTCTCACCAAATCTTCAATCCTTTCTTCCTTCGCAAACACGTCCAAATGACTCCTGTACCCATTTATACTATTCAATTCAATGGCCTTCCATGATAACGTATTCCTCACATTCACAACTCTTCAGATGAACAAGGTCTTCCCGACTATCCCCTTTTACTTGTTTGGCGGCGATTTTCCACATGCCTATCATTGCAACGTCTTTGGACTATATTTATGTTAACTGTGCTATAGAAATGCAAGTTGTTGTAACCACATGGAGTGGGCGAGGCAAATCGCATAGATGCATTTAGGGGGAAGCTAGATAAGTACATGAGGGAGAAAGGAATAGAAGGATATGTTGATAAGGCTAGATGAAGTAAGGTGGGAGGAGGCTTGTGTGGAGCACAAAAACACCGGCATAGACCTGTTGGGCCGAATGGCCTCTTTCTGTGCTGCAAATTCTATGTAAGTCTATGTGTCTTCCAAATTCTTAACTTGTTTTCCTTGGATATTTGAACCCTTCAGCATAACGGACATTAAAAAAAAATCCCATGGCATTATCCAAAGAAGAGTAGGGAGTTCTTCTGGTGTCCTGGCCAAGGTCCCTTCCTCAACCAATGCTACCAATAAATAGATTATCTGAAGATTCATTCATTTTCCGTTTGAATGATCTTGCTGTGCGCAATTTGGTTGCCATTCGTCGACACAACAGTGACCGTGTTTCAAAAGTAATCCACCCTAAAGCGTTTTGGGATATCCTGAGGGTGTAATAGGTACTGAATGCAACGGAGCACAGAGTGAACAGCTGAGAGTTTGGTGAATGTGGGAGTTCGGTGAAGCGGGGGAAGGAGGTGCTGCTTTGACTTGCTTTTCCTAACTTTTTCCGCAGAGCGGTGGCGGACCTGGGCATCAGAAGACTGAGAGTGGGGATAAAAGCAGCAGCAGACCTGCAACAACAGAAAACTACTGTGCGACGTCACAGGTGAGGCAGGAGAGTCCGAGAGCGGGAGGAGAGTCCGAGAGATGAGTACAGTGTAAAAGGAGAGTCCGAGAGCGGGAGGAGAGTCCGAGAGATGAGTACAGTGTAAAAGGAGAGTCCGAGAGCGGGAGGAGAGTCCGAGAGATGAGTACAGTATAAAAGGAGAGTCCGAGAGCGGGAGGAGAGTCCGAGAGATGAGTACAGTGTAAAAGGAGAGTCCGAGAGCGGGAGGAGAGTCCGAGAGATGAGTACAGTGTAAAAGGAGAGTCCGACAGCGGGAGGAGAGTCCGAGAGATGAGTACAGTGTAAAAGGAGAGTCCGAGAGCGGGAGGAGAGTCCGAGAGATGAGCACAGTGTAAAAGGAGAGTCCGAGAGCAGGAGGAGAGTCCGAGAGATGAGTACAGTGTAAAAGGAGAGTCCGAGAGCGGGAGGAGAGTCCGAGAGGTGAGTACAGTGTAAAAGGAGAGTCCGAGAGCGGGAGGAGAGTCCGAGAGATGAGTACAGTGTAAAAGGAGAGTCCGAGAGCGGGAGGAGAGTCCGAGAGGTGAACACAGTGTAAATCTAAGGCAAGTCATGGCAGCACAGCTTGCACCCGTGATATGCTCCTCCTGTACTGTGTGGGAAGTGATGGACACTACCAGTGTCCCTGGCGACCATGTGTGCAGGAAGTGTGTCCAGCTGCAGCTACTGGCTAACCGTATTTCGAAGCTGGAGCTGCGGATGGATTCACTGTGGAGCATCCGCGATGCTGAGACTATTGTGGATAGCACGTTCAGTGAGGTGGTCACACCGCAGGTAAAGATTACGCAGGCAGAAAGGAAATGGGTGACTGCCAGGGCTAGGCAGGTAAAGCAGGAGTTCCCTGGGGCCATCTCCCTCTCAAACAGATATTCTGCTTTAGATACTGTTGGGAGAGATGGCTTATCAGGGGAAAGCAGCAAGAGCCAAGTTCGGGGCACCACGGGTGGCTCCGCTGCACAGGAAAGGAGGAATAAAAGTGGCAGGGCTATAGTGATAGGGGATTCAATTGTAAGGGGAACAGATAGGCATTTCTGCAACCGCAAACGTGACTCCAGGATGGTATGTTGTCTCCCTGGTGCTAGGGTCAAGGAGCCCGAGTAAAATTGACGTCAATGGGAATCAGGGGAAAAACTCTCCAGTGGCTGGAGTCATACCTAGCACAAAGGAAGATGGTAGTGGTTGTTGGAGGCCAATCATCTCAGCCCCAGGACATTGCTGAAGGAGTTCCTCAGGACAGTGTCCTCGGCACAACCATCTTCAGCTGCTTCATCAATGACCTTCCCTCCATCATAAGGTCAGAAATGGGGATGTTCGCTGATGATTGCACAGTGTTCAGTTCCATTCGCAACCCCTCAGATAATGAAGCAGTCCGAGCTCGTATGTAACACGACCTGGACAACATCCAGGCTTGTGCTGATAAGTGGCAAGTAACATTCGTGCCAGACAAGTGCCAGGCAATGACCATCTCCAACAAGAGAGAGTTTAATCACCTCCCCTTGACATTCAACTGCATTACCATCGCCGAATCCCCCACCATCAACATCCTGGGGGTTACCATTGACCAGAAACTTAACTGGACCAGCCATATAAATACTGTGGCTACAAGAGCAGGTCAGAGGCTGGGTATTCTGGGGTGAGTGACTCACCTCCTAACTCCCCAAAGCCTTTCCACCATCTACAAGGCACAAGTCAGCAGTGTGATGGAATACTTTCCACTTGCCTGGATGAGTGCAGCTCGAACAACACTCAAGAAGCTCCACATCATCCAGGACAAAGCAGCCCGCTTGATTGGCACCCCATCCACCACCCTAAACATTCACTCCCTTCACCACCAGCGCACTGTGGCTGCAGTGTGTACCATCTATAGGATGCACTACAGCAACTCACCAAGGCTTCTTCAACAGCACCTCCCAAACGCACGACCTCTACCACCTAGAAGGACAAGAGCAGCAGGCACATGGGAACAACACCATCTGCACGTTCCCCTCCAAGTCACACATCATCCCGACTTGGAAATATATCGCCGTTCCTTCATCGTCGTTGGCTCAAAATCCTGGAACTCCCTTCCTAACAGCACTGTGGGAGAACCTTCACCACACGGACTGCAGCGGTTCAAGAAGGCGGCTCACCACCACCTTCTCAAGGGCAATTAGGGATGGGCAATAAATGCTGGCCTCGCCAGCAACGCCCACATCCCATGAACGAACAAAAAAAAAATGTCACGGAACAGCTGCAGGGCATTCTGGAGGGGGAGGGTGAACAGCGAGTAGTCGTGGTCCATATTGGTACCAACGACATAGGTAAAAAAAAAAAGGGATGAGGTCCTGCAAGGTGAATTTAAGGAGTTAGGAGATAAATTAAAAAGCAGGACCTCAAAGGTAGTGATCTCAGGATTACTACCAGTGCCACGTGCTAGTGAGTATAGGAACAGGAGAATAGACCAGATGAATGCGTGGCTGCAGGGATGGTGTAGGAGGGAGGGATTTAGATTCCTGGGACATTGGGACCGGTTCTGGGGAAAGTGGGACCTGTACAAGCGGGACGGGTTACACCCGAGCAGGACCGGGACCGATGTCCTTGCGGGGGTGTTTGCAAGTGCTGTTGGGGAAGGTTTAAACTCGAAAGGCAGGGGGATGGGAACCTGAGCAGGGAGACAGAGGAGGGGGAAACAAGGATAGAAACAAAAGACAGAAAGGGAAGAAGCAATAGTGGAAGGCAGAGAAAACAAGGGCGAAAAACAAATAGGGCCATAGTGCAAAATAATACTAAGATGACGAGCAATCTTAAAAAGACAAATCTAAAGGCATTGTGTCTTAATGCACAGAGCATTTGCAATAAGCTAGATGAATTAACAGCGCAGCTAGATATTAATGGTTATGATATAGTTGCGATTACGGAGACATGGCTGCAGGGTGACCAAGGATGGGAACTGAACATCCGGGACATTCAATTTTTAGGAAGGACAGGCAAAAAGGGAAAGGAGGTGGGGTAGCATTGTTAGTAAAGGAGGAAATCAATGCAATAGTGAGGAAGGATGTTGGTTCGGAAAATCACGATGTGGAATCTGTAAGGGTGGAGCTAAGAAACACCATGGGGCAGAAAACTTTGGTGGGGGCTGTTTATAGGCCCCCAAACAGTAGTGGAGATGTAGGGGAGGGCATTAAACAGGAAATTAGAGACGCATGCAAGAAGCGTACAACTATAATCGTGGGTGACTTTAATTTACATATAGATTGGTCAAACCAAATTAGCAATAATACTGTGGGGGAGGAATTCCTGGAGTATGTACATGATGGATTTCTAGACCAATATATTGAGGAACCAACTAGAGAACAGGCGATCCTAGACTGGGTATTGTGCAATGAGAAAGGATTAATTAACAATCTTGTTGTGCGGGGTCCCTTAGGGAAGAGCGACCATAACATGACAGAATTCCTCATTAAGCTGGAGAGTGAAGTAGTTGAATCCGAAACTAGGGGCCTGAATCTAAATAAAGGAAATTACGAAAGTATGTGAGTTGGCTAGAATAGATTGGGGAACTTTACTAAAAGGGATGACGGTGGATAGGCAATGGCTAATATTTAAAGAACGTGTGCAGGAATTACAACAATTATTCATTCCTGTCTGGCGCAAAAATAAAACAGGAAAGGTGGCTCAACCGTGGCTTACAAAAGAAATTAGGGATAGTATTAGATCCAAAGAGGACACATATAAAATTGCCAGAAAAAGCAGCAAGCCTGAGGATTGGGAGCAGTTTAGAATTCAGCAAAGGAGAACAAAGAGATTGATTAAGAGGGGAAAATAGAGTATGAGAGTAAACTAGCAGGGAACATAAAAACTGACTGTAAAAGCTTCTATAAATATGTCAAGAGAAAAAGATTAGTGAAGACAAATGTAGGTCCCTTACAGTCAGAAATGGGGGAAATTATAATGGGGAACAAAGAAATGACAGAACAATTAAACACATACTTTGGTTCTGTCTTCACAAAGGAGGACACAAATAACCTGCCAGAAATGTTAGGGAACCAAGGGTATAGTGAGAGGGAGGAACTGAAGGAAATCAGTATTAGTAAAAAAATAGTGCTAGGGAAATTAATGGGGCCAAAGGCTGACAAATCCCCAGGACCTGATAATCTACATCCCAGAGTACTAAAGGAAGTGGCCCTGGAAATAGTGGATGCATTGGTGATCATCTTCCAAAATTCTATAGACTCTGGAACAGTTCCTACAGATTGGAGGGTGGAAAATGTAACCCCACTATTTAAAAAAGGAGGGAGAGAAAACACAGGGAATTACAGACCAGTTAGCCTAACATCAGTAGTGGGGAAAATGCTAGAGTCTATTATGAAGGATGTGATAACAGAACACTTGGAAGGCATTAACGGGAATGGACAAAGTCAGCATGGGTTTATGAAGGGGAAATCATGCTTAACAAATCTACTGGAGTTTTTTGAGGAGGTAACTAGTAGAGTAGATAGGGGAGAACCAGTGGATGTGGTGTACTTGGATTTTCAGAAGGCTTTTGTTAAGGTCCACATAAGAGGTTAGTGTGCAAAATTAAAGCACATGGGATTGGGGGGAATATACTGGCATGGATTGAGAATTGGTTGACAGACAGGAAACAGAGAGTAGGAATAAATGGGTCTTTTTCCGGGTGGCAGGCAGTGACTAATGGGGTACCGCAGGGATCAGTGCTTGGGCCCCAGCTATTCACAATATTTTTCAATGATTTGGATGAGGGAACTAAATGTAACATTTCCAAGTTTGCAGACGACACAAAGCTGGGGTGGAATGTGAGCTGTGAGGAGGATGCAAAGAGGCTCCGATGTGATTTAGACAAGTTGGGTGAGTGGGCAAGAACATGGCAGATGCAGTATAACGTGGATAAATGTGAGGTTATCCACTTTGGTTGTGAAAACAGAAAGACAGATTGTTATCTGAATGGTGATAGATTGGGAAAAGGGGAGATGCAATGAGACCTGGGTGTCCTTGTACACCAGTCGCTGAAAGCGAGCCTTCATTGCAAGAGGATTTGAGTACAGGAACAGGGATGTCATACTGCAGTTATACAGGGCCTTGGTGAGACCACATCTGGAGTATTGTGTGCAGTTTTGGTCTCCTTATCTGAGGAAGGATGTCCTTGCCATGGAGGGAGTGCAATGAAGGTTTACCAGACTGATTCCTGGGATGGCAGGACTGACGTATGAGGAGAGATAGGGTCGACTAGGCCTATATTCACTAGAGTTCAGAAGAATGAGAGGGGATCTCATCGAAACATATAAAATTCTAACAGGACTAGACAGACTAGATGCAGGGAGGATGTTCCCGATGGTTGGGGAATCCATAACCAGGGGTCACAGTCTCAGGATACGGGGTTTGCCATTTAGAACCAAGATGAGGAGAAATTTCTTCACTCAGAGGGTGGTGAACCTGTGGAATTCTCTACCACAGAAGGCAGTGGAGGCCAAGTCATTAAATATATTCAAGAAGGAGATAGATATATTTCTTAATGCTAAAGGGATCAAGGGATATGGGGAAAAAGCGGGAACAGGTTACTGAGTTAGACAATCAGCCATGATCATTTTGAATGGCGCAGCAGGCCCGAAGGGCCGAATGGCCTACTCTTGCCCCTATTTTCTATGATTCTATGATACTATATAAATGCACGTTCTTTTAAGGTCTTCTTATAGTGGACAATTTACCGAGATCAAATTTGTCAATTCCCTTCCTAATCTTGAAAATTACAAAGTTTCCTTTAAAGATCAAGGCAATTTACTCAAAAAAACAATTACCTCAAAAACGGATCCTTTTTCCATGCGTGCAAAATATATAGGAGTATACTTCTTGAGTTTTGGTCTGTAAACTATTGCATGCAACATTTTCAAAAGAAAACCATCATTCAATCAATATTATACAAATACTGACTACAATGGTAAACTACGTACAGCGCTCCAAGGCTGAAGAAAGTAGGTTATATTATGTGCCTGACACCAAAGTCTGAATCTGAGGATGTTACTGTATACCCAAAATTACTTACATAGAATGTACATCACAGAAACAGGCCATTCGGCCCAAATGGTCCAGGCCGGTGTTTATGCTCCACACGAGTCTCCTCCTACCCCTCTTCATCTAACACGATCAGCATAATTTTCAATTCCTTTCTTCTTTTGTACTTATCTAGCTTCCCCTTCAATGCATCTACGCCATTCGCCTCAACCTGCTTCCACCACCCCTTCAGGCAATGCATTCCCGATAATACATCGCGCTGAGTAATAAAATGTCTCCTCATCTCCCCGCTGGCTTTTTTGCCAATTATCTTAAATCTGTGTCCTCTGGTTAACGACCCTCCTGTCACTGGAAACAGTTTCTCCCTGTCTACTCTATCAAAACTCTTCATAATTTTGAACACCTCTATTAAATCTCCCCTTAACGTTCTTTGCTCTAAGGAGATGTCCATTTTTAAATTGATCAATTATCTTTCACTCTCAGGCTACTTCCAAGGTGAATGGCTATCCCAAACCACATCCGACAAGCAGTTACAGCCAAGTCTTGAGAAAAGACTTCAGCATATACGTTCCTGCTTGTGGTTACATCTGTGGTTTAGATGCAGTCCTGTTAAATAGGTCGGCATAAATGATATTCACAAGGATTACTAAACCAACAAATACAACAACAACAAGTTACATTTATATGGCGCCTTTAACGTAGTAAAATGTCCCAAGGAGCATAATCAGACAAAATTTTACACCGAGCCACATAAGGAGATATTAGGACAGGTGATCAAAAGCTTGGTCAAAGAGATAGGTTTTAAGAAGCGTCTTAAAGGTGGAGAGGTAGAGAGGCGGAGAGGTTTAGGGAAGGAATTCCAGAGCTTAGGACCTAGGGAGCTGAAGGCATGGCCGCCAACGATGGAGGGATGAAAATCAAGGAAGTGCAAAAGGCCAGAATTGGGGGAGCACAGAGATCTCGGAGGGTTGGAGGACTGGAGGAGGTTACAGGGATAGGGAGGGGTGAGGCCGTGGAGGGATTTGAAAACAAGGATGAGAATTTTAAATTCAAGGTGTTTGTGGACCAGGAGCCAATGAGAGGTCTAATAATAACAGTACCTCGCTCATAAGATCTTGTTTCATATTGTTTTCAAAGCATCTATGACAAAATTAAGCACTCTTGTCTAAGATATAGCATGGCACTGACCTTTTAAATTCTGTCACAGTCCTTAAATGGAGTGGGGCTTGGGTATCATGGTCTTCTCGTTCAAAGTTGAGAGTGCTACCACTGAACCAAAGTGTCAGCTTTAGTTTGATAGTAGCACTCTTGTCTCTCGCCAAAGGGTCAAGGGTTCAAGTCCCACTCCAGCAACTTGAGCAAGTAATCTAGGCTGACGTTCCAATGCAGTACTGAGGGAGTGCTACACTGTCAGAAGTGCAATCTTTCAAATGAGATGTTAATCAGAGGCCCCATCTGCCCTCTCCGATCAACTTAAAAGATCCCATTGCACTATTTCGAAGAACTGGGGAGTTCTCCCCGGTGCCCTGGGCCAATATTTATCCTTCCGCCGACTTGAGTAAAAAAGCAGATTATCTGGTCATTTATGTCACTGCTGTTTGTAGGATCTTGCGACGTGCAAATTGACTGCTGCTTTTCCCTACGTTACAACAGTGACTACCTTTGAAAAGTACTTCATTGACTGTAAAGCATTTTGGAACAACCTGAGGATGTGAAAGGCGCTTTACATAAATGCAAGTCTTTCTGGTCTGAAAGTCTAGAGTTCTCTAAAGAAGCTACTCAACTAGATTCCTTTTTTACCGATGTACATTAGAACAGTGTAGCAGGGCGAACAGCAGTGGACGGGTGGGCAGACGGAAGGTGACCCCAAACAGCTGCTTGAATTTCCGGGAATAGCCGGCCTGCATAAACGACGCCTTTGTAATTGACATCTATGGTGATGGCAAATGTTCAGCGCCATTGGCCCGGTATAGGTTGTCCGTGGGTCACTCCCTGGAACAGACTGAGTGAAGACAAGATCAGACTCCCTTACAAAGCCTCAAACAGCCCGTCAGTGTTCATAACCCAGGCTCGTGCATGGAAATGTACTGACAGGCTTCCGGCATTTGTGGAAGTGTACCTCAGCGTAAAGCAGTGCCTTCGGGAGAAATGGGGTAAACTGGAATAGTCATTGAAGCTTAACAGGCAAAACTCTAAGAGCAGTTTCTTTAACCAGTATGTATTTTCTAAAGCGAAAAACTAAAGAGCCCACCACATAAAAGCATAATCAAGTAGGGATGTGTAGCGAGTTAGCTTAAGTGAACACTAATGATACAACACAGATGGAGGCCATTCGGCCCACTGTGCCTGTGCCGGCTCTTTGGTAGAGCTATCCAATTAGTCTCACTCCCCTGCTCTTTCCCCATAGCCCTATAAATTTTTTCCCTTCAAGTATTTATCCAATTCCCTTTTGAAAGTTACTATTGAATCTGTTTCCACCACCCTTTCAGGCAGTGCATTCCAGATCACATCAGCTCACTGCCTAATTTTTTTTTTCCTCATGTCGTCTCTGGTTCTTTTGTCAATCACCATAAATCTGTTATCTGGTTACCGATCCTTCTGCCACTGGAAACAATTTCTCCTTATTTACTCTATCAAAACCCCTCATGATTTTGAACATCTCTATCAAATCTCCCCTTAATCTTCTCTGCTCCAAGGACAGCAACCCCAGATTCTCCAGTCTCTCCACATAACTGAAGTCCCTCATCCTTGGTACCATTCTAGTAAATCTCTTCTGCACCCTCCCTAAGGCAACAAACTTGACAGCCAATTTGAGAACAGAACAACTGTTACTGCCGTGTATTTGTTCTGTGTGACGGACATCATCAACCTCACACCTCAGAAGTTGGAAAGGTTACCACATTTTGCCTGACTAACTTCTTTATTGTGTATATATGTTTTCAAGTTTCCTACCTTGTGTGAGTGTTTGACTGTAGACATTGGTTTCTCAAATGCTGAAGAGAAACTGATTACCAGAAATATTGATCAATTTAGAACAAGCTGGTTTTTTTTAATTTAAATCGAGTCAAAGAGTTCTTTTGTGTCCATTTATGCATGAATGTTGTAGTTTTGGAGGATTACAATCATTTGGTCTCCTGCTTTTGGTAAAGACTGCTGCTTTCTGACTGTTACGTAAAACTATGCTGATCCTTCTAATGAATTTCATCCAGGATAATACTCACAATCCATAACTTATTTTAAGATATTCTTTGTTATGATGCTGGCTATGCTATCCACTCATTCAATGTTCTCCTTCCCAATCTTGACTTTACCTTTCTTCCCCTGAAGGTCAACAGTTCACATTGGATGGTGAGTGGCGACAGATTATTCAATTGTGGAGGGCTTCACATTCAAACCCAATCTTGTCCTTTCCCAGCATCTTCAAAAACATGTAGGGGAGTTGACTATAACCATACCCACCCGATGGAATCCGGAAGGCTCAACAGTTAATATTACTGCCAGGAACACACCGTTCTGAATTTTAACCTGGTCTACCGAGCAGGCGGCAAGGACGCCTGCCCAAAGCCAGAGGGGTCCTTCTTTAGGTATGTGTCGGATCCTGATGACATCATCGGGACCCGACTGCAATTTTAAGTGGCGGTCTGAGTGGGGAAGCCGCTGTAGCTTTTCCCCCGCAAGTTGGGGAAGAGGAGCCGGGGCCCGAAGAGGACCAAACAGATCATATCCTTTACTTTCCTGTGAGGCCACGAGGAGCAGGAGTGCCCCTCCGGGCCCCACAATGAAAGCTTAGGTCTTCCGTGCTGCGGTCTCCCCCCCGCCCCCCCCCCACCCTTCCCGAACGCAGGACCGCTGCAAGACGGCCCCTCCAAACCCGATCCCATCCACCCACCTGAAGTTGGCTGACGGCTTCTGGGACCTGGGATTTTTCCGCAACTTCCCGCCCGGTAAAAGTGGGAAGTCCGCCAGCGAAATTTAAGCGAGGCCCATGAGTTAAAATAGCCTGGGCCTCAATTTTTGGATCAGTGGGTGAGCATCCAACTCACCTCACTCCCACCCGCCCAAAACCCGCCCGGGAGTTAAAATGGGAGCTGTAGTGCTAATGGAGTTGCTAGATTGCTATCAATGGTGGGAACCCTAGCGGACATTTCCACTCCCCAGCACAGGAACACTATTGTAGTGTTCTTCATACCGCCCAGCTGAGACTCTAACCCCAACTCCCACTTTCATCCTCTGAGCAAGCACCAGTCTGCAAGACTAAAGAAAGAAAAAGCAAAAACAACAACAACAACAAACAAACAAACAAACAACAACAACAACTTGCATTTATATAGCGCCTTTGACGTAGTAAAACCTCCCAAGGCACCTCACATGTGCGATTATCAAACAAAATTTGACACCGAAGCCACATAAGGAGATATTAGGACAAGTGACCAAAGGCTTGGTCAAACAGGTAGGTTTTAAGGAGCTTCTTAAAGGAGGAGAGAGAGGTGGAGAGGTTTAGGGAGGGAATTCCAGAGCTTAGGGCCTAGGCAGCTGAAGGCACGGCCGCCGATGGTGGTGTGATTAAAATCGGGAATGTGCAAGAAGCAAGAATTGGAGGAGCGCAGAGATCTCGGAGGGTTTTAGGGCTGGAGGAGGTTACAGAGATAGGGAGGGGCGAGGCCATGGAGGGATTTGGAAACAAGGATGAGAATTTTTAAATCAAGGCGTTGCCAGAATGGGAGCCAATGTAGGTCAGTGAGCACAGGGGTGATGGGTGAACAGGACTTGATGCGAGTTAGGATACGAGCAGCAGAGTTTTGGATGGACTCAAGTTTATGGAGGGTGGAAAAGGGAAGGAAAGAAGGAAAAAGTTTGCATTTATATAGCGCCTTTCATGACCTCAGGACGTCCCATAGTGCCTTACAGCCAATGAAGTACTTTTTGAAGTGTAGTCACTGCTCAGGCATTTTTCATAATTTTACAATGCCCATTATTCTATACTTAATAATTGTAAACCACTAAAGGTCAGCCAGTCTCTGAAATGCATATAATTGTCCCAAACGGAATGAATTAAAATGTCCACCCAACCCCCACTAGAATTTAGCTTGCCTTCCACTTCTTCCGTCCTTCATCTGAGAAATTACTGAGTTCCCAGCCATCAACAAGAGACCACTTTTAATTTGCTCTTTACTGCGTTTCCTGCCTTTGTTCCAGTAGAGCAGCCGTGAACCAGGTTAAGTTGCTGAAAGCATTTAATGCACTTCAGCCAACTCCCAGCTGATGGCCAAGCAGTCGGCCTTAGGAGCACTTGTTGAGTTGGGCTGAGTCAGGAAGGCGGGCTAACATGCAGAGTGAATGTGCTGCTTTGGCAGCAGCTTACGATTCAAAATTAGCCACAGTAACCTCCAGTCTCCTACCCAGAGCAAGCCATGGAGGGATATGAAAACAAGGATGAGAATTCTAAAAACCGAGGCACTGCCGGACCGGGAGCCAATGTAGGTCAGCGAGCACAGTGGGTGATGGGTGAACGGGACTTGGTGTGAGTCTGCATAGAGCCGGCTGAGTTTTGGACGAGCTCAAGTTTACGGAGGGTGCAAGGTGGGAGGCCAGCCAGGACAGCATTTGGGATAGTTGAGTCTAGTGCAGTAGAAACTATTGAAAGCGAGAGCTATAACTTTGCTCGTGAATTAACAGAGGCTGAAATAGCCTGCAGAGCTGGCCGAAACCTTTGAACCTTTGTCATTTAGTGAACCTTCATGGCCAGCGCTATTGCCTGGATTGTACAGCTGACAATGGTATTGGTGTTAGCGACATTTTGCACTTCACTTGAGAAGAGCAAGATTCTGCACTTAGGTGCTTAAGGACAGCCACTGCTCAATGGTCTGAGCTACTCACCAGCACTGGTAGAATTTCCAATGTTGGAATAGAACTGACGGGATAATCGGCTCCTTTCTGTCGTTAGAAACTTGTCGGTTCAGCAGGTCAGCTGATTTATTTTTGAAGTTCAATTTTAAAAAGTAAAAACTCCACTACTGACTGCAGTGAAGGAAGTTGTTTAGCAGAGTTAGAGTGATTATATGTTGGGCAATAGTCGAAAAAAAAAACATTGGGCTCGATTTTAAAAGTAAAAAACGGGTGGGTTGGGGGCAGGGGGGGGCATTGAAAATTGCCACCATTTCAGACCCGCCCTCCAACCCGCCCATTTCCGGGACGAGGGGCGGGCAGTCAACCCGCTCCCAGGAGGCAGGTCGGGCCTTAAAACCTTTCAAAGAGGCTTCAGGCGTCCATTTTTCACTAATTCCCCATTTCAACCCCGGGGGGCTGGGATTCCAGGGCCTTCTGTTTTACGCCTCGTGAAAGGAGGCGAGAAGGCCCGAGACTGCAGGGCACTGCCGAGAAAGGCACAGCTGGTGGGCCGAGAGAGCAGGAGTGTTTCCCCCAGGCCCAACAAGCCTACTTGCACCACCCTCCGCCCCAACCGATCGCGGACCCCCGACCACCCGATCGGGACCCCCCCCGATCGCGACCCTGACCCCAATCCTCCCCCTCTGACCCCGACCCCGATCCCGATCCTCCGACCCCAGTTCTCCGACCCCGATTCTCCGACCCCGATTCTCCGACCCCGACCCCGATCCTCTGACCCCGATCCTCCAATCCCAATTCCGATCCTCCGACCCCAACCCTCCGACCCCCATCCTCTGACCCCAACCCTCCGACCCCCATCCTCCGACCCCAACCCTCCGACCCTGATCCTCCGACCCTGATCCCGATCCTCCGGCCCCGATCAGCCGACCACGACCTGGATTCCCTGACCCTGATCCTCCGACCCCGATCCCCCGACCCCGATCCTCCGACCCCGACCCCGATCCCCCGACCCCGATCCTCCGACCCCGACCCCGATCCTCCGACCACGATCCCCCGACCCCGATCCTCCGACCACGATCCCCCGACCCCGATTCTCCGGCCCCGATCAGCCGACCCCGACCTGGATTCCCTGACCCTGATTCTCCGACCCCGATCCTCCGACCCCGACCCCGATCCTCTGACCCCGATCCCCCGACCCCGATCCTCCGACCCCGACTCCGATCCTCTGACCCCGATCCTCCGACCCCGACCCCGATCGTCTGACCCCGATCCCCCGACCCCGATCCTCCGACCCCGACTCCGATCCTCTGACCCCGATCCTCCGACCCCGACTCCGATCCTCTGACCCCGATCCTCCGACCCCGACCCCGATTCTCCGACCCCGATCCTCCGACCCCGACCCCGATCCTCCGACCCCGATCCTCCGACCCCGATTCTCCGACCCCGATCCTCCGACCCCGATCCTCCGACCCCGATCCTCCGACCCCAACTCCGATCCTCCTACCCCGATCCTCCGACCCCGATCCTCCGAACCCGACCCCGATTCTCCGACCCCGATTCTCCGACCCCGATCCTCCGACCCCGATTCTCCGACCCCGATTCTCCGACCCCGATCCTCCTACCCCGATCCACCGACCCCGACTCCGATCCCCCGACCCCGATCCTCCGACCCCGATTCTCCGACCCCGATTCTCCGACCCCGATCCTCCGACCCCGATTCTCCGACCCCGATCCTCCGACCCCGATTCTCCGACCCCGATTCTCCGACCCCGATCCTCCGACCCCGATTCTCCGACCCCGATCCTCCTACCCCGATTCTCCGACCCCGATCCTCCTACCCCGATCCACCGACCCCGACTCCGATCCCCCGACCCCGATCCTCCGACCCCGATTCTCCGACCCCGATTCTCCGACCCCGATCCTCCGACCCCGATTCTCCGACCCCGATCCTCCTACCCCGATCCACCGACCCCGACTCCGATCCTCCGAACCCGACCCCGATTCTCCGACCCCGATTCTCCGACCCCGATCCTCCGACCCCAACCCGAGCTTCCGACCCCAACCCTCCAATCCCGATCCTCCGAACCCGACCCCGATCCTCCGACCCCGATTCTCCGACCCCGATCCTCTGACCCCGATCCACCGACCCCGACTCCGATCCTCCGACCCCAACCCGAGCTTCCGACCCCAACCCTCCAATCCCGATCCTCCGACCCTGACCCCAATCCTCCGATCCCGATCCTCCGACCCTGACCCCAATCCTCCGATCCCGATCCTCCGACCCTGACCCCAATCCTCCGATCCCGATCCTCCGACCCTGACCCCAATCCTCCGATCCCGATCCTCCGACCCTGACCCCAATCCTCCGATCCCGATCCTCCGACCCTGACCCCAACCCTCCAATCCCGATCCTCCGACCCTGACCCCAATCCTCCGATCCCGATCCTCCGACCCTGACCCCAACCCTCCAATCCCGATCCTCCGACCCTGACCCCAATCCTCCGATCCCGATCCTCCAGTCCCAACCCTGACCCCCCCGATCCCGATCTCACAACCCTCCCCTTCAACGATCGCGGACCACCGCGATGACCCCCGATCCCGCCCCCCCGTGACTGACCCAGGATCCCATCCCCCATGACTCGCGACCCCCTGACCACCTATGCCCACCTATGCCTCTTCCCCACCTATGCCCCTTGCCCACCCATGCCCCCCCCATCCTCATTCCACCTCCGCCATGCAAACAAAGACTTACCTGCAGACGTCCTCTCCCTGGCTGGTCTCCCATCTGACTGAGACCAGCCTGACAATCAGCCGATCAGTCAGTCGGATGGGAAGCCAACCAAAAAAAATAAAAGATAACTTTATGTCAAAATCGTAAGGACATCCGGGAAACCCGAAATAATGGGTTTCCCGACCTCAAATTGACCTCCCCACGGCCGCCTTCCCGGCTCCATTTTAAAATTGAGCCCATTATAATTTCTGTGTTCCTCTCTGGCTTTCACATGTATAAATATGAAGTCCTCGGTTATTTTAGTAAAATCCCTTTACTATACTTAGTGACATGTATTTATGGCAGCTTTGCAGAAAAATCAATTGCAGTTGCTTTGAAATATACTTAAAGAACAACATTCAAATGGTGCAGATTAAAGCACAATTTTTGTCATGTTTGTATGACATTTTAATTTGTTCAGTTTAATGGTTTGAAAATGGAATTTACAAATGGATCATTATTGTAATTATATTTTCTGATTCCATTTTCCTATCAGTAGAGTTAAAATGTTAACTAGTTGCATCTGTTGTCTCCATTCACTGCTTTGGAGCAGATGGTTTTCTGTACTGATGCCAGTTGTTCTTCGTTCGCCCTAATTAACCATTTTTTCCAAAACTCTGAAACTTTTCTCAGTCAGACAGAGAGTTAAGTTTTCTTTCCCCTGCATTGTTATATTCTTAAATTGAGCTACAAGTGCACCACAGTCAGCTCTTTGTTAAAATGTTCCAAATTGTTTTTGTTAGAAGGTACTATTTAACCAGAATTCTTTCCACAAATTCATAGTTTAACCATGTAAATGTTTTAAGGTGCCTTGCAACAAACGAAAGTGAATTTGGGCTCTGAAAATCTTGATTTGCTAGACACTTTGTTGGAGCTATAGACAAAGGAAATGAATCTCGCAGTTTCTTCATTGGATGGTAACTGTTCTTTTTTTCGTGCCTTTGTACATACTGTACTGGAGTGATCAATAAAATAACTGTTCAGACAGCTGCCTCTGCAATGAAAACCAGAGTGGAAGAACCCTATATGCAAAAGTTAGCTTCAGATATTTCTTGTGTATATATACAGTTTCACATCTGTTTATCTTTGTCACACATGTTGAGTAGGAATAAAATAGAATAACTGGGTGACGGGTAACCTTTGGGATTCAAAACACGAGGCTGACACCTGCAGTGAATTACTGAGGAACTGCTGCATTGTCAGAGGTGCCGAGTTTCAGATGAGACTTTAACCCGAGGCCCTATCTGCCCTCCCAGGATGTTAATGGTGGGGGATTCGGCGATGGAAAAGGAGCTCTCCCCAGTGTCCTGGCCAATATTTATCCCTCAATCAACATCACTTAAGAAAAACAGATTATTGGTCATCATCACATTGCTGTCTGTGGGAGCTTGCTGTGTGCAAATTGACTGCTGCATTTCCTACATTACAACAGTGACTACATTTCAAAAGTACTTCATTGGCTGTAAAGCACTTTGAGACGTCCTGAGGTCGTGAAAGAGGCGATATAAATGCACGTCTTTCTTCTTTCTTTTTCATTCATTCATGGAATGTGGGTGTCGCTGGAGAGACCAGCATTTATTGCCCTTGAGAAGGTGGTGGTGAGCCGCCTTCTTGAACCGCTGCAGTCCGTTGGGTGAAGGTTCTCCCACGGTGCTGTTAGGAAGGGAGTTCCAGGATTTTGACCCAGCGCCAATGAAGGAACGGCGATATATTTCCAAGTCGGGATGGTGTGTGACTTGGAGAGGAACGTGCAGGTGGTGTTGTTCCCATGTGCCTGCTGCTCCTGTCCTTCTTGGTGGTAGAGGTCGCGGGTTTGGGAGGTGCTGTCGAAGAAGCCTTGGCGAGTTGCTGCAGTGCATCCTGTAGATGGTACACACTGCAGCCACAGTGCGCCGGTGGTGAAGGGAGTGAATGTTTAGGATGGGGTGCCAATCAAGCGGGCTGCTTTGTCCTGGATGGTGTCGAGCTTCTTGAGTGTTGTTGGAGCTGCATTCACCCAGGCAAGTGGAGAGTATTCCATCACACTCCTGACTTGTGCCTTGTAGATGGTGGAAATGCTTTAGGGAGTTAGGAGGTGAGTCACTTTCCGCAGAATACCCAGCCTCTGACCTGCTCTTGTAGCCACAGTATTTATGTGGCTGGTCGAGTTACGTTTCTGGTCAATGGTGACCCCCAGGATGTTGATGGTGGGGGATTCGGCGATGGAAATGCCGTTAAATGTCAAGGGGAGATAGTTAGACTCTCTCTTGTTGGAGATGGTCATTGCCTGGCACTTGTCTGGCCCGAATGTTACTTGTCAGCCCAAGCCTGGATGTTGTCCAGGTCTTGCTGCATGCGGGCACGGACTGCTTCATTATCTGAGGGGTTGCGAATGGAACTGAACACTCCGCAAACATCAGTGAACATCCCCATTTCTGACCTTATGATGGAGGGAAGGTCATTGATGAAGCAGCTGAAGATGGTTGTGCCTAGGACACTGCCCTGAGGAACTCCTGCAGCAATGTCCTGGGGCTGAGATGATTGGCCTCCAATAACCACTACCATCTTCCTTTGTGCTAGGTATGACTCCAGCCACTGGAGAGTTTTCCCCCTGATTCCCATTGACTTCAATTTTACTAGGGCTCCTTGGTGCCACACTCGGTCAAATGCTGCCTTGATGTCAAGGGCAGTCACTCTCACTTCACCTCTGGAATTCAGCTCTTTTGTCCATGTTTGGACCAAGGCTGTAATGAGCTCAGGAGCCGAGTGGTCCTGGCGGAACCCAAACTGAGCATCGATGAGCAGGTTATTGGTGAGTAAGTGCCGCTTGATAGCACTGTCGACGACACCTTCCATCACTTTGCTGATGATTGAGAGTAGACTGATGGGGCGGTAATTGGCCGGATTGGATTTGTCCTGCTTTTTGTGGACAGGACATACCTGGGCAATTTTCCACATTGTCAGGTAGATGCCAATCTTGTAGCTATACTGGAACAGTTTGGCTAGAGGCGTGGCTAGTTCTGGAGCACAAGTCTTCAGCACTACAGCCAGGATGTTGTCGGGGCCCATAGCTTTTGCTGTATCCAGTGCACTCAGCCGTTTCTTGATGTCACGTGGAGTGAATCAAATTGGCTGAAGACTGGCTTCTGTGATGGTGGGGTTATCAGGAGGAGGCCGAGATGGATCATCCACTCGGCACTTCTGGCTGAAGATGGTTGTAAACACTTCAGCCTTGTCTTTTGCACTCGCGTGCTGGACTCCACCATCATTGAGGATGGGGACGTTTACAAAGCCTCCTCCTCCAGTTAGTTGTTTAATTGTCCACCCCCATTCACGACTGGATGTGGCAGGACTGCAGAGCTTTGATCTGATCCGTTGGTTGTGGAATCGCTTAGCTCTGTCTATAGCATGTTGCTTCCGCTGTTTAGCATGCATGTAGTCCTGAGTTGTAGCTTCACCAGGTTGGCACCTCATTTTTAGGTACGCCTGGTGCTGCTCCTGGCATGCTCTTCTACACTCCTCATTGAACCATGGTTGATCCCCTGGCTTACTATGCAAGTAAGAGGATTAAGGGAATACAATACCAAGTTTAGGTGGGACACATTTAGTGCAAATTCTGAGATTGCAAGCTGTTATACATATATTTTGTGAGGTTATGTGGCAAGTTATAACAAAACTCTCTCGTGTAATGGAGCAAACAAGTACATTTAGGAGTTCTACTGAAATACAAGAGAAGTGGAATAAAACTGAGTTTTAAAAAAAAACATTTGCTGAGATAGTTTCCGCCTCTTTGGCCAATTGGTAGTGTGGATATAAATTATTTTAAAATGCCATATGCTGTTTGTAACACTAAATTAAGCAGCTGCATTGTTAAAAATTTCCAAACTAATTACCTTCACTATGTCATAAAGTGCTGTCGGTTTGACAACAACAACAAACTGCATTCATATAGCGCCTAGATATTCAGCTGCCTAGGCCCTAAGCTCTGGAACTCCCTCCTTAAACCTCTCTGCCTCTCTATCTCTCTCTCTCCTCCTTTAAGATGCTCCTTAAAACCCACTTCTTTGACCAAGCTTTTGGTCACCTGCCCTAATATCTCCTTATGTAGCTCGGAGTCAAATCTTGTTTGATAACGCTCCTGTGAAGTGCCTTGGGGTGTTTAACTATGAGAATATAAAATACCTTTTATACAAAGGTATTTGGAGGCAAAAGCTTTAATATTTACTACTTTAAGTCATGAGTACAAGCTAGAAGTTTATAGCCCTCCTCAAATGGATGTTACAAGATTTTTTTGTTAATCCATTATGATATTTTAATCTTATTGGTTGTCACAGATATTAGTTAGTGAATACTGTGAATCTTCTGACATGGTGGTAAATGAAAAATCTTTTGCAATGTTTCCATTCAATCACAAAAAAATGGAATGAATGGCACTTGAACGTTGCTACATGGATAGGTTTCCATCTAGAAAGCCTTGGCCCTGGGGTTAATTCCAAGCCCCACACTGTAGGTTTGTTTTTCCTTTCAGCTCGAAGTGACATTGCGCACATTGGCTTTATGAAGGACACGGGCTCCGTGTCCTGTTCCCATGGTTTGAGTGAAACGTTTTACAATAAAAATGCCCTCGTTTAAAGAAAAACAACAAATGCGTAATTGGAATCAGAGTGAACAGACAGAACCAAATGCATTCTGTTGCTGGCAGCACACTAATCCTCAGCATTTGCTGATGCAGAATTTCACTTCATCCCCCTACCGCTCGACCCCCTTCCCCTTACCCCACTCCTCCCCTCCCTCCCTAAACCAATGTTGGAATAGCTCTAACACTGACAGATTAATATGCTTAAGAGATCTGCAATACTACATTATGACAATAAGTTCTTTCAGTGGACTCGTAGCTGCATTTCTATTACCGGAGGAAGCAAAATCTGATCCATCCTATCTGTGGTTTTAATGGAAATATCATAAGAGATTTGTATTTCCCTCAATGTCAACTGATCCACAGGCATTTACTGAGCAATTTCCATTACAAACAATGACATTAAAATATCCAATGCGAAACAGTTATCGGATGAGTTCTGATCTTGTAGCTTGTACTTACAACTTAAAGTAGCAAATAACTATCTCAGTTCCTGTTTGTTTATCTTTTTGCTGTGTTTTAATTCAAGGACTCCACAAACTGTTGCTGGTTTAACAGTGTCACTGGTTTGGCTAACATTCCATAATAACTGATACGAAATTCCCTTTTGGTTTTGTCAAACAATAACTTTCACAGACCACCAAAGCAGTTACTTACGAAATAAAATGAAGTACAGGTGATCTGTGCGCTGTAAAGGAAACAGTATTTAAATCACTGCTTTGAATAAAGGTTTTCAAACAAAGACAATGCTGTCAATCCTTTCTTCAGTTCATAGATTCAGGAGGAAAAAATAATGAAACAATAGATGCCTGTCTCTGCACCCCAAGGGATCATGATAGACCTCACTCCCCATCAGATTGCTGTAAAGAATGGAACCATCCAGCCAGAACGACAGTGACAACCATAGGAACATAAGGACAGGAGTAGGCCATTCAGCCCCTCGAGCCTGTTCTGCCATTCAGTGAGATCATGGTTGATATGTACCCTAACTGGAGTCTATAATTAAGGATAGGGTGACTGAACACCTCGAGAATTTTCAGTTAATCAGAGAGAGCCAGCATGGATTTGTGAAAGGTAGGTCGTGCCTGACAAACCTGATTGAATTTTTTGAAGAGGTGACTAAAGTAGTCAACAGGGGAATGTCAATGGATGTTATTTATATGGACTTCCAGAAGGCATTTGATAAGGTTCCACATAAGAGACTGTTAGCTAAGATGGAAGCCCATGGAATCGAGGGAAAAGTACGGACTTGGTTAGGAAGTTGGCTGAGCGAAAGGCAACAGAGAGTAGGGATAATGGGTAGGTACTCACATTGGCAGGATGTGACTAGTGGAGTCCCGCAGGGATCTGTCTTGGGGCCTCAATTATTCACAATATTTATTAACGACTTAGATGAAGGCACAGAAAGTCTCATTTCTAAGTTTGCCGATGACACAAAGATTGGTGGCATTGTAAGCAGTGTAGATGAAAACATAAAATTACAAAGCGATATTGATAGATTAGGTGAATGGGCAAAACTGTGGCAAATGGAATTCAATGTAGACAAATGTGAGGTCATCCACTTTGGATCAAAAAAGGATAGAACAAGGTACTTTCTAAATGGTAAAAAGTTAAAAACAGTGGATGTCCAAAGGGACTTAGGGGTTCAGGTACATAGATCATTGAAGTGTCATGAACAGGTGCAGAAAATCATCAATAAGTCTAATGGAATGCTGGCCTTTATATCTAGAGGACTGGAGTACAAGGGGGCAGAAGTTATGCTGCAGCTATACAAGACCCTAGTTAGACCGCACCTGGAGTACTGTGAGCAGTTCTGGGCACCGCACCTTCGGAAGGACATATTGGCTTTGGAGGGAGTGCAGTGTAGGTTTACTAGAATGATACCCGGACTTCAAGGGTTAAGTTACGAAGAGAGATTACACAAATTGGGGTTGTATTCTCTGGAGTTTCGAAGGTTAAGGAGTGATCTGATCGAAGTTTATAAGATATTAAGGGGAACGGATAGGGTGGATAGAGAGAAACTATTTCCGCTGGTTGGGGATTCTAGGAGTAGGGGGCACAGTCTAAAAATTAGAGCCAGACCTTTCAGGAGCGAGATTAGAAAACATTTCCACACATAAAGTTTGGAACTTTCTTCCGCAAACGGCAATTGAAACTAGCTCAATTGCTAAATTTAAATCTGAGACAGATAACGTTTTGGCAACCAAAGGTATTAAGGGATATGGGATATGGAGTTAGATCACAGATCAGCCATGATCTTATCAAATGGTGGAGCAGGCACGAGGGGCTGAATGGCCTACTCCTGTTCCTATGTTCACAACTCCATATACCCATCTTGGCTCCATATCCTTTAATACCCGTGTCTAGCAAAAATCTGTCGATCTCAGATTTAAAATGATTAATTGAGCTAGTGTCTACTGCTTTTTGTGGGAGAGAGTTCCACACTTCCACCACCCTTTGCGTGAAGAAGTGTTTCCTAACTTCTCTCCTGAATGACCTGGCTCTGATTTTAAGGTTATGTTCCTCACCAGCGAAAAAAAATTCTCCCTCTTTGCCCTATCAATTACTTTCAAAATCCTAAAAATCTCAATTAAATCACCCTTTAACCTTCTATATTCCAGGGAATACAAGCCTAGTTTATGTAATCTCTCCTCATAATTTAACCCTTGGAGCCCTGGTGTCATTCTGGTGAATCTGCGCTGCACTCCTTCCAAGGTCAATATATCCTTTCTAAGGTGTGATGCCCAGGACTGTGCACAGTTCTCCAGATGTGGTCTAACCAGGGCTTTGTATAGCTGTAGCAAAACTTCCTCCCCTTTATATTCTAGCCCTCTAGATACAAAGGCTAACATTCCATTAGCCTCCTGCTTGGCTTGGCTTACATTTCCCATAACATTAAGAAAAAAAATACTCCAAAAAAACAGAATTAAGTGAGCTCCTGCTATCAGAACCTGCAAAGTAAAGAACTTTCTTGTCATAAAAATGTAGTCAATTCATCAGCATCCCAAAAAGGGCATGGCACTAATCTACAGTACCAAAATATATGCGTCGAACCTAGAATTTACCAATAATCAACTGTGGATTATTTCTCGGTAAATTTATAGTCATCATGTGACGGTGGTTAATCCTTTACTGTGAAGCTCATCGTCCATCAATCGCATAGAGTACACTGACAGTCAGCATCCCCACTGGCAGTCCCTGCTAGCATAAAAACGGACTCAATACTGACTAAAACCTCCATATCAAGTTAAATCACTTCATGTATTATTAGAGAAAAAAATAATAGATACCATGGAATGCTGTGAGGAAGTAATATTATCATGAGGTTGCTTTGGCAGTTATAAGCCACTCAAGCCTTTAGTCTTGCAGTTTGTGGCATCTAAACCCCCAAGATTTGATTATTGCTTGGCAATCACTCCCAGGTATCCATTATTCTCCCTTTATTTTCTACAGCTACATGTCTTCCATAGTTTTAACTATAGTGTAATGATTACATTTCACTTGCTGTAATTTTGATTAAAAAGACAAAAACAAAAATACAGTACACTTGGTATACATGTCATTTCACAGCAAAGCCTCCAGCGCAAAAATGTAAAATCTAAGCAATGCCAAGATTTTCAGAATCCCTTCAGAAGAATTTACAGCCAAAATCTGCTATGACCAAATATGTCATTTGTGTATTTGAAACTGGTTAGCACTGACAATGACTGAAGTATAGATTCTTTTCACACTACAACAACATAACTTAATGTTGTCCGTCCCCATTTGGAAAAGTAACAGTATTGATTTTAGTTTTTTATTTGTTGCCCAAAAAAATGCTTTTCACAATTTATACTTTTGTCATATTGGCAACAATCTTTTAACAGTAAAACTGCAATGCATGAGCTACCAATTTTTCTGGGTTTATATACTATCTGAGCCAAAAGTATAGACTGATCACAATGCAGAAGAATCAGCTTCAGATCCAATTAAAATTGTCACCCAATCTACAAACACATTTTTATTTACTTCAGCTGGAAACTGTTCTGTTTTAATTGAGTCTGTGAAATCCAATAACTTTCACTCCAAATCAATCTGGGTTAATAAACAGTCTTCAAAGTCTGTAATACACTTCAAACAATCCATGTTCTGATGGTGATTCGTAGGACTAATACTGTCAAAGAGGACGTAGAGCAACAAGGCATTTTTTAAACAACACTGCCCTGAGAATCCAAGGGCCAGCGATTCTGGCAATTACACCAGGATTGTGCCTGCCAGGGAACCTCCAGCACTGATTCCGTAGGATTTTACATTTGTTCCTAGCATGCCATTTTAAACCACGTGAAGGTGACCCACCAGGACCAGGACACGGGGGTGAACTCCCCTGCTCTTCTATCAAAATAGTGCCATGGGATCTTTTACGGTCCACTTGACAGGGCAGACATGTCCTCAGTTTAACATCTCATCCGAAAAACGGTACCTCCAACAGTGCAGCACTCCCTCGGTTACTGCACTGGAGTGTCAGCCTAGATTTTGTGCTCAAGTCTCTAGAGTGGGAATTGAACCCGTGACCTTCTGACTTAGAAATGAGAGTGCTACCCACTGGGCCACAACTGACGCACACAGTTGTGGGCGACTGGAGCACAAGGACTATACATACTATATCTCGGCCTTGAAAAGCTGTTTTTCATCATGGAAATGGTGGTTGCATTACAGTCATTCTTAGTACATTATTAAGTAAGTGTATTGCAGGGATGAATCCCATTGACATTTGCATTACATTGGATTTGTTGATTAGTTGTCATGGAGCTTGGATTTCTGTTTCCACGTGGAACTTTAGATTGTAATAGGAGACAACCAACTGGCTCACTAGCACAAACATTGTTATCTGTCTACCAAATGGCTGGTTTTATATTTACCACATTTCATAGTAATACCAATCCAAGTATTTGAAGGACAAAAAACATTAAAATTATCTAAGCGCACATTAACATACATAGACTGATAAACAACTCATACAGATTAAGCCATTTTAAACTAGGGACATAGGAACAGGAGTAGGCCATTCAGCCCCTCGAGCCTGTTCTGCCATTCAATTAGATCATTTGCTGATCTTTATCTTAACAAAAATTTATCAATCTCAATTCTGAAATTTTCAATTGAACCCCCAGCCTCAACAGCTTTATGGGGCGGGAGAGTTCCAGATTTTCCCTATCCTTTGTGCATAACCACTGCACAAAATGCAAATAAAATGATTTGGATGCAAATAAGCACATTTATGAGGTCTGAATGGACTCACTATCATAATATGCATGCTAGTGTGTAGCTAAAATGGGTAACAGTAAAACATTACCCAACTCGGATGAAATTTGGATGTGAGTCATCCATAGGACTCATCTGTTAACTACAAAACTAAAGTAACAATACATTCATGTTTTCAGGGAATGAGATTCAATATCCTGGCTGCGTTGTTACAAAGATCAGGGGAACGTTAGGATTAAAATTTATATATGTGATGATTAAAAAGAGTGAGACAAGTTGTTTATTTTTTAAGAGTTAGATATATCAAAGTAGGTTATATTTTTAAGCCAAAATGAGTGGATTTTCTCCTAAATTGGTGAGAATTGGTGTGTGAGGATATGTTAAGGTGTGCAGGGGGGGAAGTGTTGGTGTCCTATTTAAGCATGATGCCTGCTATATCAATTATTGCTGGAAATATCTGTGAGCTAAACTGTTAGGTTATCCCAGGAAAAGATATTTGCGTGTAGGAGATGGGGAGAGAAAATTAAAGTTTTTTTAAAAAATGAAAGTCACAAAACTTTTGTCTCAAAATAGGCATACCTTCGAGGCAACACCAGTTGTTGAGTTTTGGTCTGAATTTACAGTTACCGGGGCCAGAATGGTATTGACAATTATTCATGAAGCTCTGTGACTAAGCAGCAGCCAGCCACTCACATCACAGCATTTAATCGAAGGCAGGGAGGACAGTCTGACAAGAAAATATTAATTTTTGGGTAGGGAGGGTTAACGATATGTTTATTATAAATCTGTATTTCGTGTAAGAGGACAAATAAAAATCACATGAAGAGCAGTTACGAAGAACAATATGGAATGTGGAACTTGCTACCACAGAGAGTAGTTGAGGTGGTTGAGGCATTTAAGGGGAAGCTAGATAAGTACATGAGGGAGAAAGGAATAGAAGGATATGTTGAAAGAGTTAGATGAAGAGGGGTGGGAGGAAGCTCATGTGGAGCATAAACACAGGCATAAACCAGTTGGGACAAATGACCTGTTTCTGTGCTGTAATATTCTATGTAATACTATGCAACAATGTGAACAGCACCGTAATCATGTCCACAATGTTAAATAATGCAAAGTATACCATCTACAGCAAATCTTAACTTAATTTCTGACTCAACCTGCTTAATTGCAGGTTGGGGAAGAGGGTTGTCAAGTTAGATTTCTATAAAGGTCGCATGTTGGCGTAAGTCAAAGATTGAGAGAAATGTTTTTCTGTTGTTGTTTAATGACAGCAGAGACAGGCATTGAAATTGGTGGAAAAACTGAAACCGCCACTTTCTCCCCACATTCCCCCCCATCCCCCGCCCTTCTTTTTTGCTTTCCAACATAATAAAAAAAAGAACAAAATCGGTAATGAAATGTTTTTGAAAAATCATCTGTTGCTTGTGAAGGCTTGTTAGGGACTTGTTAATGAGCTTCCAAAGATGCAGGAGTTTTCTGCTTTGGGCGGGGGGGGGGGGGGGGGGGGGGGCATTTAAAATGACCTGGTAGGAATTAGCTCACTATCTGAGCAGGAGTTAATTTAACAAGGAGCGGAGTGGGGGGCCGAGAAGATAAATTCTTTGGCCGAGTATCTTGTTCAATGCAGATTTATGCCACAGTTGTTAAGTTAAATGGTTCAGCGTTAACATTAGTGGGAGAAGACTGTGGGGGAGTGCAGCCTCTGATGGACACTAAGACCTACCCCTCCAACTATTACATAGAATTCACAGCTCAGGAACAGGCCATTCGGCCCAACTGGTCTATGCCGGTGTTTATGCTCCACACGAGCCTCCTCCCACAACCTCTTCATCTAACTCCATCAACATATCTTTCTATTCCTTTCTCCCTCATGTGTTTATCTAGCTTCCCCTTAAATGAATCTATGCTATTCGCCTCAACTACTCCATGTGGTAGCGAGTTCCACGTTCTCACCACTCTCTGGGTAAAGAAGTTTCTCCTGAATTCCTTATTGAATTTATTGCTGATTATCTCATATTTATGGCCCCTAATTTTGGTCTCCCTCACAAGTGGAAACATTTTCTCTACAT
Source organism: Heptranchias perlo (assembly GCF_035084215.1). Taxonomy (NCBI): domain Eukaryota; kingdom Metazoa; phylum Chordata; class Chondrichthyes; order Hexanchiformes; family Hexanchidae; genus Heptranchias; species Heptranchias perlo. The sequence goes on from NC_090327.1 coordinate 123,908,155, forward strand.
CTACCTTATCAAACCCTTCATAATCTTAAAGACCTCTATTAGGTCACCCCCTCGGTCTTCTATCATCAGGCTTTAAACGGACCTGCACATCGTCACCCTCAGTACCTGGGCAATTCCTGGTTTAGGACATTTTAAACAAATGAGCAGCAAACCAGTGCACTATATATTTCATTCTCGCCCATGGCGACATTGAAAATCTCATGGTTCGGATGTTTAAATAAATCATTATAAGTACAAATAAGGGACAGAACTAACCAGGAAATTAGATAAGTAGGATTTTCAATATAAACTAAGCAAGCAAAAAAATGTTAAGACCCGAATTGTAATTTACGCTTTAGTTTCCAATTTCAAAACTCACCGGCTGATTTTGCACATAAAAGCAAGTGCTATATAATCATGGATCTACAAGTCAGTCTTTCAAAATCAGGAAACGAACTGGATGTGTAAATTCACTGCTGTGCTTAATTTCCTACAATGTTCCACAATCTGGATTAATGTCCTTGACCAGGTTTCTGACAGGAAAGATAACAAAATCCTATAGAAATTCACCCGCTGGGAAACTGAGGTCATTTGCATTTCTAATTGTTGCTATTGAAGTAAAATAAAATGTAAGATTGTTTCCTTGGTTTCTATAAGCAGAAAAGTTCCCCTTAACAGTTGTATCCTAAAATAAAAATGCTGCTAAGCATTTCATAATGGTTTTTAATACAACTCCAAAGTAAGATGGTTCAAATTTTAAAAACTAGGAAGGTTGTTTATTCTCTTATTGCCTTTAACAGCTAACTGTTCCTTTTAGAAAGGAGTGATTTTTGTTAGGCAAGTGTTTTAAGAGTTATGGAACCAGGGCGGGTAGATGGAGTTAAGATACAGATCTAATGGAATGGCTGGGTTGTGGGGGGAGGGGGGGTGCTGAATGGTCTCCTCCTGATCCTATGAGTGTGCCAGCAACTTTCTCAGTTGAACTTTTAACAGACTGACCTTACTTTAGCCAATTATAGCAAAAATGTAGATCGGTGCAGATTAACGTAATATCAGTAGAAGATGCTAATGATACAGTGGGCAGTAGTGGTCCCTCCAAGGTACTGCCCTGCCCAGTGTATCATACCTGGGAGGGACTCCTACTGCCCTGTGCATTATAACTGGGAGAGACTTCTACTGCCCTGTGTATTAGACCCGGGAGAGACTCCTACTGCCCAGTATATCATACCTGGGAGAGACTCCTACTGCCCAGTGTATTATAACTGGGAGGGACTCCTACTGCCCTGTGTATCATACCTGGGAGAGACTCCTACTGCCCTGTGTATTATACCTGGGAGAGACTTCTACTGGCCAGTGTATTATACCTGGGAGAGACTCCTACTGCCCTGTGTATTATAACTGGGAGGGACTCCTACTGCCCAGTGTATCATACCTGGGAGGGACTCCTACTGCCCAGTATATCATACCTGGGAGAGACTCCTACTGCCCTGTGTATTAGACCTGGGACAGACTCCTACTGCCCAGTGTATTATACCTGGGACAGACTCCTACTGCCCTGTGTATTATACCTGGGACAGACTCCTACTGCCCTGTGTATTATACCTGGGAGAGACTCCTACTGCCCTGTGTATTAGACCCGGGAGAGACTCCTACTGCCCTGTGTATCATACCTGGGACAGACTCCTACTGCCCAGTGTATTATACCTGGGACAGACTCCTACTGCCCAGTGTATTATACCTGGGACAGACTCCTACTGCCCAGTGTATTATAACTGGGAGAGACTCCTACTGCCCAGTGTATTATACCTGGGACAGACTCCTACTGCCCTGTGTATTATACCTGGGACAGACTCCTACTGCCCTGTGTATTATACCTGGGAGAGACTCCTACTGCCCTGTGTATTAGACCCGGGAGAGACTCCTACTGCCCTGTGTATCATACCTGGGACAGACTCCTACTGCCCTGTGTATTATACCTGGGACAGACTCATACTGCCCTGTGTATTATACCTGGGACAGACTCCTACTGCCCAGTGTATTATACCTGGGACAGACTCCTACTGCCCTGTGTATCATACCTGGGACAGACTCCTACTGCCCTGTGTATTATACCTGGGACAGACTCCTACTGCCCTGTGTATTATACCTGGGACAGACTCCTACTGCCCTGTGTATCATACCTGGGACAGACTCCTACTGCCCTGTGTATTATACCTGGGACAGACTCATACTGCCCTGTGTATTATACCTGGGACAGACTCCTACTGCCCTGTGTATTATACCTGGGACAGACTCATACTGCCCTGTGTATCATACCTGGGACAGACTCCTACTGCCCTGTGTATTATACCTGGGACAGACTCATACTGCCCTGTGTATTATGCCTGGGAGAGACTCCTACTGCCCTGTGTATCATGCCTGGGACAGACTCCTACTGCCCTGTGTATCATACCTGGGACAGACTCCTACTGCCCTGTGTATTATACCTGGGACAGACTCCTACTGCCCAGTGTATTATACCTGGGACAGACTCCTACTGCCCTGTGTATCATACCTGGGACAGACTCCTACTGCCCAGTGTATTATACCTGGGACAGACTCCTACTGCCCAGTGTATTATAACTGGGAGAGACTCCTACTGCCCAGTGTATTATAACTGGGAGAGACTCCTACTGCCCTGTGTATTAGACCCGGGAGAGACTCCTACTGCCCTGTGTATCATACCTGGGACAGACTCCTACTGCCCTGTGTATTATACCTGGGACAGACTCCTACTGCCCAGTGTATTATAACTGGGAGAGACTCCTACTGCCCTGTGTATTAGACCCGGGAGAGACTCCTACTGCCCTGTGTATCATACCTGGGACAGACTCCTACTGCCCTGTGTATTATACCTGGGACAGACTCCTACTGCCCTGTGTATTATACCTGGGACAGACTCCTACTGCCCTGTGTATTATACCTGGGAGAGACTCCTACTGCCCAGTGTATTATACCTGGGACAGACTCCTACTGCCCAGTGTATTATACCTGGGACAGACTCCTACTGCCCAGTGTATTATACCTGGGACAGACTCCTACTGCCCTGTGTATTAGACCCGGGAGAGACTCCTACTGCCCTGTGTATTATACCTGGGACAGACTCCTACTGCCCTGTGTATTATACCTGGGACAGACTCATACTGCCCTGTGTATTATGCCTGGGACAGACTCCTACTGCCCTGTGTATCATACCTGGGACAGACTCCTACTGCCCTGTGTATCATACCTGGGACAGACTCCTACTGCCCTGTGTATTATACCTGGGACAGACTCCTACTGCCCTGTGTATTATACCTGGGACAGACTCCTACTGCCCAGTGTATTATACCTGGGACAGACTCCTACTGCCCTGTGTATCATACCTGGGACAGACTCCTACTGCCCAGTGTATTATAACTGGGAGAGACTCCTACTGCCCTGTGTATTAGACCCGGGAGAGACTCCTACTGCCCTGTGTATCATACCTGGGACAGACTCCTACTGCCCTGTGTATTATACCTGGGACAGACTCCTACTGCCCAGTGTATTATAACTGGGAGAGACTCCTACTGCCCTGTGTATTAGACCCGGGAGAGACTCCTACTGCCCTGTGTATCATACCTGGGACAGACTCCTACTGCCCTGTGTATTATACCTGGGACAGACTCATACTGCCCTGTGTATTATACCTGGGACAGACTCCTACTGCCCAGTGTATTATACCTGGGACAGACTCCTACTGCCCTGTGTATTATACCTGGGACAGACTCATACTGCCCTGTGTATCATACCTGGGACAGACTCCTACTGCCCTGTGTATTATACCTGGGACAGACTCATACTGCCCAGTGTATTATACCTGGGACAGACTCCTACTGCCCTGTGTATTATACCTGGGACAGACTCATACTGCCCTGTGTATCATACCTGGGACAGACTCTTACTGCCCTGTGTATTATACCTGGGACAGACTCCTACTGCCCAGTGTATTATACCTGGGACAGACTCCTACTGCCCTGTGTATCATACCTGGGACAGACTCCTACTGCCCAGTGTATTATACCTGGGACAGACTCCTACTGCCCAGTGTATTATAACTGGGAGAGACTCCTACTGCCCAGTGTATTATACCTGGGACAGACTCCTACTGCCCTGTGTATTATACCTGGGACAGACTCCTACTGCCCTGTGTATTATACCTGGGAGAGACTCCTACTGCCCTGTGTATTAGACCCAGGAGAGACTCCTACTGCCCTGTGTATTATACCTGGGACAGACTCCTACTGCCCTGTGTATTATACCTGGGACAGACTCATACTGCCCTGTGTATTATGCCTGGGAGAGACTCCTACTGCCCTGTGTATCATACCTGGGACAGACTCCTACTGCCCTGTGTATTATACCTGGGACAGACTCCTACTGCCCTGTGTATTATACCTGGGACAGACTCCTACTGCCCTGTGTATTATACCTGGGACAGACTCCTACTGCCCAGTGTATTATACCTGGGACAGACTCCTACTGCCCTGTGTATCATACCTGGGACAGACTCCTACTGCCCTGTGTATCATACCTGGGACAGACTCCTACTGCCCTGTGTATCATACCTGGGACAGACTCCTACTGCCCAGTGTATTATACCTGGGACAGACTCCTACTGCCCAGTGTATTATACCTGGGACAGACTCCTACTGCCCTGTGTGTCATACCTGGGACAGACTCCTACTGCCCTGTGTATTATACCTGGGAGAGACTCCTACTGCCCTGTGTATTATACCTGGGACAGACTCCTACTGCCCACTGTATTACATGGGGAGTCAACTCATATATCAACGACTACTTTTTTGAGGCAAATAATTACTTCTGCATCTGGAATATCCACAGGGGTTCTCCTGTTCTAATGCTCTCCCGGCCGGCCTCCTAACTTGCACATTTCGTAAACCTGAGCTCATCCATAACTCTGCTGCCCGTATCCTAACTCAAACCATGTCCCGTTCACCCACCACCCCTGTACTTGCTGACCTACATTGGCTCCCGGTCCAGCAATGCCTCAATTTAAAAATTCTCATCCTTGTTTTCAAAACCCTCCATGACCTCGCTCCTCTCTATCTCTGTAATCTCCTCCAGCCCTACAACTCACCAAGATCTCTGCGCTCCTCCAATTCTGGCCTCTTGCGCATCCCCGATTTTCTTCGCTCCACCATTGGCAGCCGTGCCTTCAGCTGCCTAGGCCCTAAGCTCTGGAATTCCCTCCCTAAACCTCTCTGCCTTTCTACCTCTCTCTCCTCCTTTAAGACGTTCCTTAAAACCTACCTCTTTGACCAAGCTTTTAGTCACCTGTCCTAATATCTCCTTATGTGGCTCAGTGTCAAATTTTGTTTGATAAATTGCTTATGTGAAGCTACATTAATGGCGCTATATAAATGCAAGTTGTTGTTGTGGTTTGTGACATTACGCTGAATGTGTCCTTCCCTGTGGGGGGAATCGTCTGGCTTTGCAGCTCTCCCTGATTACATGACTGAGATCAGAAACTCACTCCTTGGAGAATCAGAGGTCCGAAACCACACCCTGTCACTCAGTGGCATAGCACACTGGACTTGAAATGATCTGCACCATTGCAGTATTATCATCACCAATTTATTTTTTTACATTTTATGTATACCTTCAAAACAGAACAAAATTCTCCCAGTCTCCCTCTCCCCGTTGTTATTTTGATTCGGGATGTACTGAAATTAAAAAATAAACACTGAAGGGTTGTGGAGCTTTAGCATCAGAATCCTGAATTTATAATTAATATAATTTATAATTATCAGAGTGTGGTTAAAATGTGGAACTTGCTACCACAAGGAGTAGCTGAGGTGAATAGCATAGATGCATTTAAGGGGAAGCTAAATAAATACATGAGAGAGGAAGGAATAGAAGGATATGCAGATAGGGCTAGATAAAGTGGGGTGGGAGGAGGCTCGTGTGGGCCAAATAGCCTGTTTCTGTGCTATAAATTCAATGTAATTATATATAATAATTAAAACACAGAGAGCATATTTGAAAATAATAATTTATACTAATGTACACAGCTTTGTAGGTGAGGGGAGATGTTTTCCATTAGCAATGACGTATGTTTTTATATCATTGATATACCCCTAGACTTGACTGTTCCAATGGTCTCTTGGCAAAAGGCTTCAGTGCATAAAATAGATGGCATATCGCATAACTGTAACTTATCTCAACTGGTCTGCTGTTCAAATGATTTCCCTCCTGCCATATAAAATGTACAGAAATGGCATGTCCACTTATTTATCCTGCGTCGCAAGCATTGATTCTCTACAAATGTAAAGAGTTACCACCCAGCATTGTAAAAACCTATAATTACTGAGTGACTTACTGTCAGTTTTGTTCAAAAAATTTCTTCAGTTGTGCCAACAAAAGCAAACAAGTTTCAAGGTCAGCGAGAAACAGTTGCTTTCTGTTTTATCTGAATTCCAACTCTGCAGTTTTAGCAACAAAAAAGTTAGCATTTTAAACAGGAAGCCATTCTGATTGTACCAAAGCTTCCCATATTAAAAAAAGGCAAGAGACATCAAACATCACCTATTTCCGTTTGCTGCACTGCAATTCAGCACTGAAAAACATTTAGAAAGAAACACCAAAACCTTTGCAACAGTCGAAAAAAAACCTTCAGTGAAGCAAGACGAGCTACTAAAGTGATTTACCCTAATGTTGCAGAAATCACAAACACGCACACAAAGTAAACAAGTGCCTTGCAACTAGGAAGAAATGCTAGGCATGTCATCAAGCTCAGAGGCAATTCAAAGTCATTTTTGTACGCAGAACCTCTCCTTAGATTGCACATTTTGCTTATTTAATCAAAAACCTGGACTAAACTAAAACAAAACCCAGCATAGCTCATAGAATCATAGGGGGAAAAATTGGATAAGGCCTATTTTCTGGAGAGGGGAGCACGATCCACTATTAACCCACGCCCGATGGCCACTGCTTAGGCAGGACGAGACCTTCGTCCAGCCTGAGGACTTACTTTCAAGCAGCGTTGAAAAATCAGTGTTGATACTAGGATCCAATGCTATTTGCACTTTCCACCAGAAGGGGGAGCCCCAATCTCTTAAAGGCAGGCTGTCTCTTAAAATCTCTTAAAGGTACCCAGTACCTGCTATTTGCCAAAAATAACAGTCTACAGTCTGCATGGAGTCTGAACGGAGATCAGACATCGCACATGTAAAACACAGATGCAGGTCCCATGTTTGCAAACTGATGAGTTATGTTAAAACATTGAATAAAAGTTGCGCACTACTAAATCCCACATCCTCCAATCTGCAGGCCAGACCTCACCAATCTGTCGATCTGAGTTTGTACCAGGCCTGCGAGAGTGCGTGCACCAAGGTTCTCTGCTGATGCACTAGAGACGTTGGTGCAAGAGGTGGACAGAAGGAGGGACATCCTATATCTGCAGGGGGGGCAAGAGGCCCTCCAGACATATGCCCAAAAGCAGTGGGAGGCAGTAGGGATGGTGTTCATGGTGCTATGCGCAGTCAATGCCAGGAGCATGGCACCATGAACATGGATGCAGTGCAGGAAGAAGTTCAATGATTTGACACAAGTGGTCAAGGTGAGTGAAGTCAACTGTCAAGTTGCATCTCCTACCAAATGCACCACTAGCCGCATCCACTGCTCCACACACTACACCCCCCATCACCCACATACCAACAAACTTTTTCAATCAGTACTCAATACTTCCAATCAGATGCTTCTTCTCATCATTATATATTACCACCGTTGCAAGCCGCCCACCCACAACTCACAGGCAGCTATTCAGCTATTACAGGCACATCACCCAGACGCACATCCTGCTTTCTTGCTGAAGAAGGTGGTGCATATCAGGAGGCAGCGAGTGGCAGTGGCATTTAGCCTCATGAGCCTGTTCTGCCATTGAATGAGATTATGGCGGCCTTGTGACCTAACTCCATATACCTGCCTTAGCCCCATATCCTTTAATACCCTTGGTTCACAGAAACTTATCAATCTCAGATTTAGAATTCACAATTGGGCTAGCATCAGCTGCCATTTGCAAAAGAGTGTTCCAAACTTCTCCCATCCTTTGCATGTAGAAGCATTTCCTAACTTCACTCCTGCACGTCCTGGCTCTAAATGTTAGGCTATGTCCCCTAGTCCTAGTATTCAAGTCTAGGAGACTTCCAAAAACAGTTACAAATGTATCGGCAGCCAGAAGCAATAATCTAGCCATTAATCTGTAAATCCTGCTTGGTCCCTTTAAATAGCGCTGGTGGGGGTCCTCCAGGCACTCTAAGACACGTTCAGATGATCATGATTAAGACTGTGCGTTGAGTTGAGCGTTAAGTGCCAAAATTATGTCTATCACTTTAAATCAGCGTTGCATACTGATTGTATCCATTTTCTCCTTACTTCACATGCTCCTAGCGTTCAGTATTTGCGCATGTGCTAATACCTATACCAAGATGGCGTCCGACGTACATCACTCTGGAAAGGTGCATGCGCAGGCAAGACGCCATCTTGGATGTTCGGGAGGCCGCGTAGCGCCAAAACAACGGGCGCTACATGGCCCAATTTCTCGGCCATAGAATCTTACAGCAACAAAGGAGGCCATTTGGCCCACCGTGTTTGTGCCAGCTCTTTAAAAGTGCTATCCAATTTGTCTCACTCCCCCTGCTCTTTCTCCATAGTCCTGCAAATTTCCTCTCCTTCAAGTATTTATCCAATTCTCTTTTGAAAGTTATTATTGAATCTGCTTGCACCACCCTTTTAGCCAGTGCATTCCAGACCATAACAAAATGCTGCTTAAAAAAAATTCTCCCCATCTCCCTCCTGATTCTTTTGCCAATTACCTTAAAGTTCTCTTTCATTAAAAAAAATTCCAGTTCTCTTTGTTTTAAAAAAATTCCACTTTACAAGTTATTTGTTCTTGATTTCACTCTTCAGTCAGCAGAAGTACTGACATAGACTGATCTAGCACCTTAAATGAACACACACTACGTGGTGGTACAGCTTTTTATGCACAATATAGGATGCAATTACAAAGCAACAGACACATAAATAGAAATAGCCAATTTTAAAATGCAACTTCTAACTAAAACACCCTTCAATGCAAAACACGGTCTGATAACCATCATTTTATATTCTCCACAATGCTTTAAAGATATAACCTGCAATTTACAAAAAATTATATTAAAATTCCATCCCCAGTTATTTCAGCTGAGCCAGCAGACAAGTTTATTATCACAATTTATAAAAATTGCTTTTTCTAGTTTCGGGAAATTCTCTCTCACCTTCACCCTTCCATCTTCTCCCCAGCACCGAATAATTCGCTGATTGCAGCTCTTTGGCCTATCATTGCCAGTATGTAATCAGCGCAGGGGGAGGAAGGGTTACAGCAGTGGAGTATGAATAGTGTACGGGAATTTTTTTCCCAAGCCAGTGCCCCCAACACCCCAGAATGTGATAGTTCACTTCAATGAATCCCTACGAAAGAATTTCGAAATGTCTGTAAAAGCAAACAGATTAGGAAACTTTCTGCTACTGCTTGTTTATGCTCTTTACATTTATATGGAATACTAATGTACATCAATCACACCAGCATAGGATTGCCAACTTTGGTTAAATTTATTCCTGAAGGTTTAATCACATGACTTCCTGCCTCCAACCACCCCGCCCCCGCTATTAGTTACCCAACATGTCCATTCTCACGGTGTCCTGCTTTCCCACGGCCAATTGGAAAGCAAAAAGACTCTTCATTACCCGATTGGATGATTCCTGATTGTCAGTCAAATAGCCTTTATTCCCATCTCCAGTATTTATATAACTAATAAACAAAAATGTTAAAAGAAAATGAAAAAGCACACAATTTTTTTTAATGCCCCTATGATTTTTCTCCTGCGTGTTGCTCGCAGCAGTGTCCTGGAGATTAATCTTGAATTCCTGGAGACTCTACGACAATCCTGGAGGGCTGGCAACCCTACAGCAGCAGCACCTTATGAGTATTGCCTCTTTCACACTTGTGAAAGTAGGGGACTATTGCAACAGGGGTAGGGTGGTGTAGGGGTTCTTGGAACTGAACTAGCAGTCTAGTAGGTCACAAGTTCAATACCCACTGTAGCAAGCTGTGAGGTGAAATTCAATAATTCACAAGCCATTGGATTATGGTAAAATCCCAATTAATGTGCTTTAGGTATGGGAACCTGTCATTCTACCCAGTTTAGCCAAAAGGTGACTGTAATCCCACATTATGTGGTTAACTCTTAAAGCCATTCATATTGCCAATGACCCAGGTATCATAACATCACCATCACCAAAGGTGCGGAAACAAGTGGCGTGCAGTCAAGTGGGAGTAGCTCAACAAGTCCAATGGAGACCTCCTACTGACCACCACATCCTGTCTCCCCATCAACTGAGAGATCAGTACCCCTCCTCCCTCCCTCTTGAGCACCACTTAAGGAAGCAAGGGCACAGCATGTACTCTAGGTGTCCACTGCCACAAGTGGCTCAGTAACACTACCACTGACCAAGTTGGATGAGTTTTGAAGGACCAAGCTGTCAGATTGGGCCTGCGTCAGGTGGAGCCAACACAAAGGAGTAACCTATTTGACCTCGCCTTCACTAACCTACCTGTTATGGCAGCATTGCTAGTCCTTATACCGATCAAGTCTTCATGGTGTGTCACTACCACCATTGCTAAGTTGGATAGATCTAGTGACCCAAAACTGAGCATCCATGGAAGCTGCAAGCTAGCAGTAGAATTGCAAACCACAATCTGGAACTTCATGGTCCAGCACATCCCTCATTCCTCTACCACCATCAAGCTAGGAGGCCAACCCTGGTTCAATGGATAGCATAGAAGCCCATGGCAAAAACAGCACACCTTAGAATAAGATGCCATCCTACTTAAGCTGCAAGGTATAGTTACCTGTACGCTAAACACCATAAGTAGCATGCTACAGATAGGGTTAAGTGGCCCCACAACGAAACTCTGTTGCCTTGTCACACTGACGCGAGATTGTTGGTGGATAATCAGACAACTAACTGGAGGCTCCATGAACCTTCCCATACTCAACCAAGGTGGAGCCCTGCACAAGTGGAAGAGGCAAGGCTGATGGGTTTTCAAGCATCTTCAGCCAAAATTGTCAAGTGGATGATCCCATTCAACCGCCTTCTGAGGTCCTCAGCATCACAGATGCCAGTGTCAGCCAATTCAGTTCACTCAATGTGACGTGCAGCCTTCAGGAAGTACCGCAGTGATCACAGCATTTATCCAGAGGCGAGCTGATGATAACTGCCCTCGACCTCAGGGCAGCATTCAACTGATAATAGCACCAAAGAGGTCACCACCAGACAGAGGTCCATGGGGTCAAAGGGAAAACTCTCCAGTGGTTGAATTCCTACCCGACACAAAGAAAGGTTGTCAGAGGCCAATCATTGCAGCCCCAGCACATCACTGCAGGAGTTATTCAGGACAGTGCCCTTGACCCAACCATCAAGGTCAGGAATATGGCTGCTTGTTGACAATTCCAAAGTGTTCAGCTCCATTCACAACTCCTTTGACAATGAAGCATCCTATGCCAGCCTTATGGCAGGACCAAGACAACATCCAAGCTTGAGCTGATAAATGGCAGGTAACATTTGCATCACATAAGTGCCAGGCAATGACTATCTCCAACAAGAAAAGGCCCATTCTCCAACCCGATACTTCAATGTCATCACCATCACCGAGCCCCCCCATCATCAACATCCTGGGTTCATCACTGGCCAGAAGCTTAACTGAACCAGCCATATTAATACCATGGCTACAAGAGCAAGGAAGAGACTGGGTACTTTGCGTCAAGTGACTCACCTCTTGACTCCACAATACTTCTCCACTGTTTACAAGGCTTAGGTCAGTGATTGAATACTCACCACTTGCTTGAATGGATGCAGCGGCAACAACATGTAAGAAGCTCGACTCCATTCAGGACAGAGCAGTCAAACTTCAGCAGCACCCCTGTCACTGGACTCAGTATCCAGCTCCTCCACCACCAGCTCATTGTGACTGCAGTATACACTATCTATAGGATGCATTAACTCACATCAAGTCCTGTTCACCCATCGCTCCACTGTGCTCGCTGACCTAAAATGGCGCCCGGTCCAGCAACGCCTCAATCTTAAAATTCTCATCCTTGTTTTCAAATCCCTCCATTACCTCACCCCTCCCTATCTCTGTAGACTCCTCTAGCCCTACAACCCTCCAAGATCTCTGCTCTCCTCCAACTCTGCGCATCCCCGATTTTCATCGCTCCACCATTGGTGGCCGTGCCCTCAGCTGTCTAGGCCCTAAGCTCTGGAATTCCCTCCCTAAACCTCTCTGTCCACCTTTAAGATACTTCTTAAAACTACCTTTTTGGCCAAGCTTTTGGTCACCTGTCCTAATACCTCCTTACGAGGCTCGGTGTCAAACTTTGTCTGATAACGCTCCTGTAATTTGCCTTGGAACGTTTTACTATGTTAAAGACGCTGTATAAATGCAAGTTGTTGTTGAAGGCCAAATAAAAAAATAACAGACATACAATTATATGTACAATGTTTCATCTTCAAAAAGCTCACAGCAGAATCAACAATATACTTTTTACAACCAATTTTGGTGACCATATTCCTGTTTATGTACTAGCCTGTCTAGAAAGCTGTTCAGAATCAAATATACAGCACTGGGGCCTTCAAAACTTTGCAGCTTTTAAAAATATCCAATTAAATAAATATCACACCTTCTTACCCAGTTTACTCAGCACTGAGCTCATGTTCCTTAACTAAAAATTTGCCTGAGGAAGGAGAAAATCTCCGAAAGCTTGTGAATTTAAAATAAAATTGCTGGACTATAACTTGGTGTTGTAAAATTGTTTACAATTAAAAATATCTCAGGTCTGCATAAGGAGAGTGAAATAAATAAAACTGAATGATGTACCAGTGAACAGATTAAATGTATGACTTTTAATTCAGACTAATAGGATCTATAATGGGGATCCAATGTCTTTAATTGTGTAACCATAAAGATATCCTTCCTCTTCAATTATAGACTCATTTCCACACACTTTAGAACACAAGGACTGCGACTGGCGAAGAATTAACTGAGACCCTTCCTGCCGATGTACTCCAGTCGCTTCCTGTTCAATTTGTCTGCATAATAATCTTTCTTCAAACTTCAATCAGTTGAAGGGAAAAAAAATGGCCTGTAACGGCACCCAGACACAAAACCCAGCCATGTCTTGGTGATTATTAACTACGCATATATATAACCCCTGAGGCAAACTAGTTCCTATTTGAGAAGCATCCTATAATCCCTAATCAACACTAATCTAACAGCAACCTAGATAAAGCAGCCCAATGGTAAACTGATTTGCCTTCAGACTGCTTACAAAGTCTGTCGTCCACTTTTGCAGTACAGTTTCCATACATCACCTTAAATCCCCAGAACTGCTAAGCTTTGCATCCCTGTACCATGCCTATAAAGATGAAACTTAGATTTAAAATGAACACTAATAACATGGTATACTACTCTAAAGCAGACAACTGTCTCACACTGCCGCTTAAAATGTAATATACTAGGCAAAGCCAAGAGGGTTAAACAAGGAGTAGTTTGAGAATTACCTAAGTAGATTAATGATTACTTATTTTTTTCTCTGCACAATTAACTCATCAGTTGAAACAACCCTAGAAATGTTGTCAAACAGCCCGAGTTTCCACCGTTTCTCATACGTACTTACGATGGTAAATATATTTAAGATAACTTCACAATATTTATATTGGAAAATGATATCATACAGGATGCATTACTAGGCTCAAAATAAGGACAGAGAGAGACAAGCAAGTCTGGAAGCGTAACTGTGCCCATGGGGCAGTAAGGAAATGAATCGGTAATCATCTAATCCCTGAAACTAAATCATTTTCCTTTAAGTAATTGAAACCTATTTTACAGTAGGTTTCAGAGCAGATTTCCTGTAAAATATAGTGGTGCTATTTCATTGTACTTTTAGTACAAAATATAAATATAAATTGTTTCAATGTTATATTACAATTATTAACAGTATACAAAACATCACAGTTACCATTCTTGGCATTACACTATCTACTTTTGAGATTACATTATCTGCCATATGCACAATAAAGGTTACCATGGGCTTACCTTTGCTTGGTCAACTTTTAAATGTGGAATTAAATAAGTTTGCTGTAAATCTCTCCCTGTTCAAAAAAAGGAATAAAACGCTGAATTGTGAACAAGCTCTTCAGTAATGACAACTTCGCTCCTGAATTGGTGACCAGAAAATGCTATTTGTTCTTCACATATCAAGGTCAACCACTGAATTAAAATAATCATACAATTTTTTTTTTTGAAACTTCCCATTCTGAAAGGAAATATGAATCATCATTTGAATTTTCTGTTACTCTGCACCACTTCTGCAATAAATTTAAAAAAAAGGAAGTGGTTTTACTTAATTTCTAGTCAATCTGTCAAAACGAGAAAACAAAACACAAGAAAGCAGAAAATTTAAATAAGAATGACCTTAATAAGATTAGCACATTGCCATATGACGAATTTAGATTTAATTACATCTTATCACCTCAGTCATTTGTAAAAAAAAGCATTATGTTTTATATGTTGAGTGTACATTTCTGTAACTCATCTGTATTTACAATATACTCTTCTGCTAACCCTTTCTGACTCCTTTTAAAACACAGTTATAACACCACAAAGTAATCATTCCAACATCTGTACTGGATTAAACCGACAATAAAATGTTCAGCTCAGGCACACATCTGTGCTTCATGCAGGCAGAAAACTCATACCTGAAAACCCAGAAATATAAATGGTTCCAAAAGTAATTTCTACTATGTAGATGAAAGTATGAAAGGAGACGATGTTATTATTGGCAGCCACATTTTTAAAAAACTCCTATTAATGTAGCAAACAAGGTACAGAAAATAAAACATTGGCAGTAGAATGCATTATTAAATCAATGAAGCTTCCTATTAAATCTCCCTTGGACGACTGCAGATTGACCTTGCATCTGGCATCGGAGAGTTGTACCAACCTTCGTTCTCAAATGATGGGAGTAGCACTTACGTGTGGTTGCTACTTTCTCTGCCCAGTAGAAAATAAGCAAAATACTATTTTTTTTTACTTTACACAATTTTGTCTACTGTTAAACAAAATCAGTTAAGTGTTGGCTAACAGTCGTCATGCAAAGCTGCCTCCAAGACACAAACAATCCTTTCTCTAAAACCATTCTCCGCTCCATCACAGAAACAACTAATCACAGCAATCACAACTGATCTATGCAGGTTAGTGCCTCAGAGAGGTGTTAAATATAACAACAACTTGCATTTATATAGCTCCTTTGATGTAGCAAAACATCTCAAGGTGCTTCACAGGAGCGATTATCAGACAAAAATTTGAAACCGGGCCACGTAAGGAGACACCAGGACAGGTGACCAAAGCTTGGTCAAAGACGTAGGTTTTAAGGAGCATCTTAAAGGAGGAGAGGTAGAGAGGTGGAGAGGTTTTAAAGAGGGAATTCCAGAGCTTAGGGCCTAGGCAGCTGGTGGCACGGCCACCAATGGTGGAGTGATGAAAATCGGGGATGCGCAAGAGGTCAGCATTGGAGGAGCACAGAGATCTCGGAGGGTTGTAGGGCTGGACGAGGTAGAGAGATAGGGAGGGGAGAGACCGTGGAGGGATTTGAAAACAAGGATGAGAGAATATACACTGTGACATAACTGTATTTAAAGCCCAGGCCAAGCAAGCCCGGTTCAACATGTACTACCGCAATCATCTATTCTCTAACTCTTGGGCCCCATGAATGAAAACAATCCTCTGAGTTAGTAGTGACACATCCCAATTATATAAAGTACCAGGCTCTTGCATTGCTGCAGAATAATGCTGCAACAATGAGTTTACAAGCAGGATCAGTCCCCAGCAAAAAGAGGAGCACCTTGTTGGCTGCAGCGCAAAGTTCCTTCAGCCTTTCGTTTTTTAAATCTTTGTTTTCATTAAAAGTAAAAGATAAAAAATAATAAATTATGCAGCGATAGATGAGATTGGGGGCCCTCCTCCTCTGTGTATAAAATGTCTCGCAACAAATTTTGCCATGTTAACATCATCCCTTTGAACTTGGGGGGAGGGGAGGCCATAAATCCCAAATAAAAACATTTCTTCAATGTGGTATTTCAATTTCTTAACAGATGAAACGCGAAAGAAAAACAGTCTAAGTGGTTTTTTTTGCAACTAAATGCTGGCCGGGTATAATAATGGACATCAGCATCTTTCTGTATGCTATTGGCAGCAACAACAAGAAAGTAATTAAACCACAACTTTAATGATTTTGATTGGCACAAGCAATTGCTAATATTGTAGTAATACATTTCTAATTAGATCCAGGCAAAGATTGATCTCATTATATATCACAGTATTACAACTGAAGGAATGGCCATGACATTATCAAGCGTTTGGGGTCCAAGAGTGGTTTCAGTGACAACCATAGAATCATAGGAAGGTTACAACACAGAAGGAGGCCATTCGGCCCATCGAGTCCATGCCGACTCTATGCAAGAGCAATCCAGCTAGTCCCACTCCCCCGCCCTATCCCCGTAACCCTGCAATTTTTTTCTTTTCAAGTACTTATCCACTTCCCTTTTGAAAGCCATGATTGAATCTGCCTCCACCACCGCCTCAGGCAGTGCATCAAAGATCCTAACCACTCGCTGTGTAAAAAAGCTTTTCCTCATGTCACCTTTGGTTCTTTTGCCAATCAACTTAAATCTATGTCCTCTGGTTGTTGACTCTTCTGCCAATGGGAACAATTTCTCTCTATCTATTCTGTCTAGACCCTTCATGATTTTAAATACCTCTATCAAATCTCCTCTCAACCTTCTCTGTACCAAGGAGAACAATCCCAGCTTCTCCAGTCTATGCACATAACTAAAGTCCGTCATCCCTGGAATCATTCTAGTAAATCTTTTCTGCACCCTCTCTAAGGCCTTCACATCTTTCCTAAAGTGCGGTGCCCAGAACTGGACACAATACTCCAGTTGTGGTCGAACCAGTGTTTTATAAAGGTTCATCATGACTTCCTTGCTTTTGTACTCTACGCCTCTATTTATAAAGCCCAGGATCCCGAATGCTTTTTTAACCACTTTCTCAACCTGTCCTGCCACTTTCAACGATTTGTGCACATATACCCCCATATCTCTCTGTTCCTGTACCCCTTTTAGAATTGTGTCCTCTAGTTTATATTGCCTCTAGTTTATATTTCCTACCGAAATGTATCACTTCTGCATTAAATTTCATCTACAACGTGTCCGCCCATTCCACCAGCCTGTCTATATCCTCTTGAAGTCTATCACTATCCTTTTCACTGTTTACTACCCTTCCAAGTTTTGTGTCATCTGCAAATTTTGAAATTGTGCCTTGTACACCCAAGTCCAAGTCATTAATATATATCAAGAAAAGCAATGGTCCTAGTACCGACCCCTGGGGAACACCACTGTACACCTCTCTCCAATCCAAAAAACAACTGTTCACCACTATTCTCTGCTTCCTGTTACTTAGCCAATCTTGTGTCCATGCTGCTACTGCCCCTTTATTCCATGGGCTTCAATCTTGATGACAAGCCTATTATGTGGCACTTTATCAAACGTCTGTTGAAAGTCCATATACACCACATCAACCGCATTGCCCTCATCTACCCTCTCTGTTACCTCATCAAAAAACTCAACCAAGACACGATTTGCCTTTAACAAATCCGTGCTGGCTTTCCCTAATCAATCCACACTTGTCCAAGTGACTGCTAATTCTGTCCCGGATCATTATTTCTAAAAGTTTCCCCACCACCGAGGTTAAACTGACTGGCCTATAGTTGCTGGGTTTATCCTTACACCCTTTTTTGAACAAGGGTGTAACATTTGCAATTCTCCAGTCCTCTGGCACCACCCCCATATCTAAGGATGTTTGGAAGGTTATGGCCAGTACCTCTGCAATTTCCACCCTTACTTCCCTCAGCAGCCTAGGATGCATCCCATCTGGACCGGGTGACTTATCGACTTTAAGTACAGATAGCCTTTCTAGTACCTCCTCTTTATCAATTAATAGCCCATCCAGTATCTCAACTACCTCTTCCTTTACTGAGACTCTGGCAGTATGTTCTTCCTTGGTAAAGTACAGATGCAAAGTACTCATTTAGTACCTCAGCCATGCACTCTGCCTCCATGAATAGATCTCCTTTATGGTCCCTAATCGGTCCCACCTCTCCTCTTACTACCCGTTTACTGTTTACATGCCTATAGAAGACTTTTGGATTCCCTTTTATGTTGGCTGCCAGTCTATTCTCAAACTCTCTCTTTGACCCTCATTTCCTTTTTCACTTCCCCTCTGAGCTTTCTATATTCTGCTTGGTTCTCACTTGTGTTATCAACCTGACATCTGTCATATGCCCCTTTTTTCTGCTTCATCTTACTCTCTATCTCTTTTGTCATCCAGGGGGCTCAGGCTTTAATTGCCCTACCTTTCTCCCTCGTGGGAATGTGCCTAGACTGTACCTGAACCATCTCCTCTTTAAGGGCCGCTCATTGTTCAATAACAGTTTTGCCTGCCAATCTTTGATTTCAATTCACCCGGGCGAGATCAGTTCTCATCCTACTGAAATTGGCCCTCCTCGAATTGAGTTTTTTTACTTTAGAGTGGTCCGTGTCCTTTTCCATAGCTATACTAAACCTTATGGTACTATGACCGCTGCTCCCTAAATGCTCCCCCACTGACACTTGCTCCACTTGGCCCGTCTCATTCCCAAGAACCAAATCCAGCAATGCCTCCTTCCTCATTGGGCCGGAAAAGTACTGGTCAAGGAAGTTCTAAACACACATCAAAAATTCCTCCCCCTCTTTGCCCTTTACACTATTACTATCCCAGTCTATATTAGGATAGTTGAAGTCCCCCATTATCACTACTCGATGGCTTTTGCACCTCTCTGTAATTTCCCTGCAAATTTGCTCCTCTATCTCCTTCCCACTAGTTGGTGGCCTATAGAATATACCCAGTATTGTAATGGCACCTCTATTGTTTCTTAACTCTAAGCAAATAGATTCTGTCGTTGACCCCTCCAGGACATCCTCTCTCTCCAGTACTGCAATATTCTCCTTAATCAATACTGCCACCACCCCTCCTTTCTTCCCTTCCCTATCTTTCCTGAACACCTTGTATCCAGGGATATTTAGTACCCAATCCCGCCCTTTTTTGAGCCAGATCGCCGCTATCGCCACATCATATTCTCATGTGGCTAATTGCGCCTGCAGCTCACCAACCTTGTTTACCACGCTTCGTGCGTTTACACACATGCACTGTAAACCTATCTTAGACTTTCTTGTATTCTCTCTTAGGCTGATCCCATCTACTACCGTACTATTTCTTGCTCTAGTGCTATCTATCTTCCCCGATCCTTTGTGCACCTTGTTTCTCCTTTCCAAAGCTACATCCTGGTGCGCATCCCCCTGCCAATTTAGTTTAAACGCACCCCCCCCTCAAAGTACTAGTGAACCTCCCCGCGAGGACACTGGTCCCAGCTGCGTTGAGGTGCAACCTGTCTGGCCTGTACGGGTCCCATCTCCCACAGAAATGGTCCCAATACCCCAGGAATCTGAAGCCCTCCCTCCTGCATCATCTCTCCGGCCACGCATTCATCTGCTCTATCCTCCTATTTCTATACTCACTAGAGCATGGCACCGGGAGTAATCCGGAGATTACTACCTTTGAGGTCCTGCTTCTTAATCTCTTTCCTAACTCCTTAAAATCTGCCTGCAGGACTCACCCCTCTTTCTATCAGTGTCATTGGTACTGATATGGACCACGACCTCCAACTGTTCACCCTCCCCCTCCAGAATGTTCTGCAGCCGCCCAGTGACATCCTTGACCCTGACACCAAGGAGGCAACATACCATCCTGGAATCACTTCTGCGGCCACAGAAACGCCTGCCTGTTCCTCTAACTATAGAATCCCCTATCACTATTGCTCTCCTGACCTTTCTCCTCCCCCCTGTACAGTTAAGCCACCCATGGTGCTGTGGACTTGGCTCTGACTGCACTCCCCAGGGGAACCCTCTCCCTCACCAGTACTGAACACTGGTTAGAGAGTGAGATGCGATCAGGGCACTCCTGCACTGCCTGCCTGGTCCTCCTTGTCTGTCTGGCGGTCACCCAGTCCCTCTCTGCCTGCATTCTCTTAAGCTGTGGGGTGACCACCTCCTGAAACGTGCTATCCACGTAGCTCTCAGCCTCGCGGGTACACTGCAGTGACGCCAGCTGCTGCTCATGCTCCGAGACCCGGAGCTCGAGCTCCTCCAGCTGATGACACTTCCTGCACATGTGGTTGTCCAGGACACGGGAAGCGTCTTGGAGTTCCCACATGGCACAAGATATGCATTCGACGGGTCTGAGGTGCCCTGCCATGCCTCGATTTATTAGATTATTAACTAAACTTAACTGAATATAAACTAAAGATTTAAAATAAATACTCACCAGCTACTTAACAGTCAGCTCTTTCCCTTGTGCTGACGTCACTTTGGGTTTCTTCTTTCTCTCTCCCTGACGCTCGCGCTCCCTCTCCTCTGCTCTGCCGCCTCACCTGCTCTCGGGCCTCCGACTCCTGTCTTCTTATGGGCCGCTCCCTCTCCTCTGCTCTGCCGCCTCACCTGCTCTCAGGCCTCCGACTCCCGCCTTCTTATGGGCCGCTCCCTCTCCTCTGCTCTGCCGCCTCACCTGCCCTCGGGCCTCCGACTCCCGCCTTTTAATGGGCCGCTCCCTCTCCTCTGCTCTGCTGCCTCACCTGCTCTCGGGCCTCTGACTCCCGCCTTATTATGGGCCGCTCCCTCGCCTCTGCTCTGCCGCCCGCCTTATTATGGGCCGCTCCCTCTCTGCTCCGCTACCTCAGCTGCTCTCGCTTGTCTCCGAATTGATCGAAGAGCAAGGGCTGCCATAAACTTAGAGCAATTCAAAGATTTGGCGCTCTGATCACTTGCTGTACAAAATACACTGGATGTGGCCAAATTTACAGTGAAATGAGGTGAGAGCACAATATGCTTGAGTTAGTGGCAATTTATATCTCATTTATCCATATTCCAGTCTCCTCAACATTCAAATTCATCTGAAACCGATCTGCTCTTTCAAAGAACCGGCACAGACACGATGGGCCGAATGGCTTTCTCCTGTGCTGTACCTACTATAATACTATGATTATGTTAGAGGATGGATTCATGAATGGTGGTGGAAAATTAGATGCAGCCTTCATTGTTACCACTGTTCTTATCCTTCCTCATAGCACTTTTTTCCATGACTTACTTTGTCTGTTGTTTCTGTTCCTGGTATGCTGAACTCCAAAATCCAAATTAAGTGTGGTCCTTCACCAAGGAGGCTGTCATCGAGCTATGTCACTTGTTGCAGCCACAACTGGACTTTCAAACCAGGCCAAGGACATCACTGCCTGTGGCTTTCACGGTCACCATGGCCTTTAACTTTAATGCAACCAGCTCCTTCCAGGCTGCAGCAGATGACACCAGCGATACCTCCCAGTTTGCAGTGCGACACCACATCAGGGAGTTCTCCGAGCGGAACAGCTACATCACATTCCCAATGGACAAAGTGAAGCAGGATGAGAGAGCACTAGGCTTTCCCCACACTGCAGGCTTTCCCAAGGTCCAAGGTGCCATAGATTGCACCCATATTGCCTTGGGTGCTCCCCATCATCAGCCTGGCATCTGGTGGCAGGGGAGCAGGCGGGCTGTCATCCTGAGAGAGGACAACAGTTGCCTCTCCCATGGAGCCAAGGCCACTCTCCTGGGACTGCACCTCAGCACTCCTACGGCTCCGTGCGAGAACAGGGTGCAGGAGTGATGTGACGGTATGAAAGCCCCCGGCAATGCTGTGCCCAGAGCCAAGATAGTAGCCATCTGAGCTTCCATGGCAGCAGTATGAGCTGTCAGAACTGGTAGCGGAGGCTCCATCATGGTGGTCGTTACTCTTGTGTTCATGGAGATGACCACTTGGTCTATGTTGGACAGAATGGTCTCCATGCTCTGCAGCAAAGCACCACCGCAAGTTGGAACTGGACCCCTTCATGTTCTGAGAAATTGCGTGCATTTCCTGGTAACCTGGGCCTTCAAAGTCAGCATCTCAGTCCTCTGCAGCAGAGCTAGTATGTGATCTCGCCCTCTGGCGAGCTGGCACCTGTGACATCCTGCGCGGCCCTGCCCTCTACACGTGCGTTTTCAGGCACAATCGAATCTCTAGGCCGATAAGTTGTGAGAAAGAAGCGCACTGCAAAGGAGAACGATCCAGGGTAGGAGCCTTTATGCCAACAGTGGTTACACATTGCAGTGCTAGTAATTTATCATCAGAGCTCAGTTGGCCACTGACGCAACAACAGCAACTTGCATTTACATAGCGCCTAAAACGTAATAAAATCGTCCCCAAGACGCTTCACATGAGCGTCATCAGACAAAATTTGACACCGAGCCACATAAGGAGATATTAGGACAGGTGACCAAAAGCTTGATCAAAGAGGTAGGTTTTAAGGAGCATCTTAAAGGAGGAGAGAGAGGTGGAGAGGCAGAGAGGTTTAGGGAGGGAATTCCAGAGTTTAGGGCCCAGGCAGCTGAAGGCACAGCCGCCAATGGTGGAGCGATTAAAATCGGGGAAGCGCAAGAGGCCAGAATTGCTCACCTACTCCACCTCTTCCAAATAGGCTTCTAGTCTGAGGCCATTTTTTAAAAATCTGCCACCAATTCAAAATGGCTACTTTACGTAATTTATAGTCGTAAACACGAGTCAAATTCTCCATGGATTCAACATTCGTCGAGCTGATATAAAAAGACACTCAACCAGAAACTGTGCTTGATCAACGGAGGTTAAGGAAGGAGAAATAATAGAACTAGACTTTTGCGGACAAGAGGCTTAGTTCTATTTATATTTGTAACTAAAATGCTATGAAGAAGGGTATGTTAATTGTCTACCTTACAGAATTTATTGCGTGGTTAAAAATCCCAAAGAGCCTCCAAATCTGAGAAAATAAAACTCATGACTCAAAAAAAACATGATTTGACTACAGCTAGAGAGTAAAGGGGAGAGGGGGATTTGTCAGTACATTGTTGAGAGAATACAGAATCACCTGGTTGTAATTAAGCAAATATGGTATTGTATATTGGAATAAAATAAGCAGCTCCACTATAGAGAATTACTAAAAGTATGCCTATCTGAATGAAAAAAGGCATACAATAGACATCGTCAGTCACATAAGAAATATATCAGTGTTTTCAATTAGCTTACGACAATAGTCATATCTTATTCTCCAACCAAGTGCACGTAAGCTTATTGCTTTGGGTCTGTTTGATCCTTGTGTTACATTAGTCACCACGGTTTATGAACATTGTATTATAATGTAACTTGTTAATGGAGTTTTTTTCCTAATACCAGAATTGAGAGGTTATACCTATCAGGAAAGATTGAACAGGCTGGGGCTCTTTTCTCTAGAAAAGAGAAGGTTGAGGGGGTGACCTGATGGAGGTCTTTAAGATTATGAAAGGGTTTGATAGGGTAGACGTAGAGAAGATGTTTCCACTTGTGGGGGAGTCCAAAACCAGAGGCCATAAATATAAGACAGTCACTAATAAATCCAATAGGGAATTCAGGAGAAACTTCTTTACATAGATGCATTTAAGGGGAAGCAAGATAAATACATGAGAGAGAAAGGAATAGAAGGATACGCTGATAGGGTTAGATGAAAAGAGGTGGGAGGAGGCTCGTATGGAGAATAAACACTGGCATGGACCAGTTGGGCCGAATGGCCTGTTTCTGTGCTGTACATTCTACATAATTCTAAGTAATTAATGGAGAAACTATGCTGGAAGATAATAAGCCAGAAATAAATATGTTTATTTTATATATTTATTTCTGCTCTCAATCTTCGTAATAGTATGAGCCAGTTTTGTCCATCGGTTTAGATCAGTTCCATGAAAGCCCAGAGGAAATGATATGAATTACATGAAATTACAGCTTGAATTTTCAGAAGCCATGCAATATTCTTGTGCTGGGCTTAAGACTTTCTCAAACTGCATTAAAATGGTAGTTATCATTAAAATCAAACAACTACATCCGTTATCTCAAATAAATCTGGAACACACTCACTACCCACTTCTAATTTGAATCATACCTTATCTTTGCTGTCTAATTTGTATGAAGCTGTTCCTCCAGGCATAGAAGTAAAAAAATAAAAAAATAACTTGCATTTATACAGCGCCTTTCAGGACGTCCCAATGTGCTTTACAGCCAATAAAGTACTTTCTGAAGTGTAGTCAATGTTGCAAAGTAGGAATCGCGGCAGCCAATTTGTGCACAGCAAGGTCCCACAAACAGCAATGTGATAATGACCAGATAATCTGTTTTTTAGTGATGTTGGTTGAGGGATAAATATCGGTCAAAACACCGGGGAGAAATAGTGTCATGGGATCTTTTACGTCCATCTGAGAGGGCAGACGAGGCCTCGGTTTAACGTCTAAGACGTATGTCTCTATCCATGGCATTACCAATTTCCTTGACTGACTGGTACAATATGACCAAATTGTTTCTGATGCCTCAGGAAGAGCTTTTGACATCAAGCACGTGTTTTGAGCGGGAAGCCAATATCCTGCCATTTTACTTCAGAAGCCACACAAAAGCACAAGGAACAACAACCGTTTCACAATCTGTAACTTAAAACCTTCATTAAATTCAGTTTTTTGTGTTCTAAAGATCAATTGTACTGAGAAATGAAAACATCACCACAGCTGAAGTATACTCTGTTTTGGTTACATGTAGAACATGTAGAACATAATGCAGCAATATTGTAGAAAGGTTCAGGGCATGCACTAAAATGATTTGTATCTGTTATCTAAACTCCAAGGTGAGAA
This sequence comes from Heptranchias perlo, assembly GCF_035084215.1. Classification (NCBI taxonomy): domain Eukaryota; kingdom Metazoa; phylum Chordata; class Chondrichthyes; order Hexanchiformes; family Hexanchidae; genus Heptranchias; species Heptranchias perlo. Next base: position 123,933,151 of record NC_090327.1, read on the forward strand.
ATTGCACCTTCAAAATTACTCCAGGGCCTCGATTAGTATACGAATGTGAAGCACGTGGGTGTGTCTCTAAGAAAGAAAAGAAAGAACTTGCATTTATATAGAGCCTTTCATGATCTCAGGACGTCCCAAAGCACTTTACAACCAAGGAAGTACTTTTGAAGCGTAGTCATTGTTGTAATGTAGGAAATTATTCTACTTTGGTTCCTTTCTTCCCCCCAACATTAGCCTTTCATGGTTAACGTTAATGGCAAGTGTGGCTTCATGCCCTGTTATTGAGAGTTAACAGCGATTTTTAAATTTATTTTTTTCCTCCAATTTTCTGCTCTTTCCTCCTTATTTATTTCTGGCTTATTATCTTCCAGTATAGTGAAGAGAAGAATAAAATGAAATAGAATTGATTGTTTCATCATTAATTACATAGAATTACATAGCATGTACATCACAGAAGCAGGCCTTTCGGCCCAACTGGTCTATGCCGGTGACTATGCTCTACACGAGCCTCCTCCCACCCCTCTTCATCGCATCCTATCTAGATATTCTTCTATTCCTTTCTCCCTCCCAGCTTCCCCTTAAATGCATCTATGCTATTCACCTCAGGTCCTCCATGTGGAAGCGATTCCACATTCTAACCACTCTCTGGGTAAAGAAGTTTCTCCTGAATTCCCTATTGGATTTATTAGTGACTATCTTATATTTATGGCTCCTAATTTTGGACTCCCCCACAAGAGGAAACATTTTCTCTACATCTACCCAATCAAACTCCTTCATAATTTTAAAGACCTCTATCAGGTCACCCCTCAGCCTTCTCTTTTCTAGAGAAAAGAGCCCCAGCCTATTCAATCTTTCTTGATAGTTTTTGGCAGGTCAGTGCTTAATTTAGGGCAGATCAGCGACTGGTTTGCTATATAGTGGTTCTCACAGTTTCTTCATCCAATGTCACCCTCCAGCAACAACAACAACTTGTATTTATATAGCACCTTTAAAGTAGTAAAACGTCCCAAGGCGCTCCACAGGAGCGATTATCAAAAGAAAACTTGACACCGAGCCACATAAGGAGATACTGGAACAGATGACCAAAAGAGGTAGGTTTTAAGGAGTGTCTTAAAGGAGGAGAGAGAGGTAGATGGGCGGAGAGGTTTAGGGAGGGAATGCCAGGGCTTAGGGCCTAGGCAGCTGAAGGTACAGCCGCCAACGGTGGGGTGATTAAAATCGGGAATGCACAAGAGGGCAGAATTGGAGGAGCGCCGAGATCTCAGAGGGTTGTAGGACTGAAGGAGGTTACAGAGATAGAGAGGGACGAAAGAGAGAGATTTGAAAACAAGGATGAGAATTTTAAAATCGAGACGTTGCCAGATCTGCCAAAAATCTCCTCACAATGCTCCGTTACAGAGTTGATAAGGACTTGTAGCTTCTTGTTACTAAAACAATATATTTTCTGTTGGCATTGAGCCGTTCTCAATTACAATTTCGCACTCCACTGTGGGATTAACAAATTTATACTGGTTAAGTGGTTCATTAGTTGTTTAAAAAGCAGTAATAGATCGTTAGTGCAGATGCATCATGAGTAACTGCCGCTAACAAAAACAGTACTGGGCGGATTTTGACAGGGAGTGGGTTTCTGGTGGGAAACCCCTCCATGCAGTTAATTCCCCACCCAGCAGAGGCAGCTGGAGACTGCGGCCAGGCCCCATTTAAATGCCGCCGGTCCATTTCCCTCCTGGCCCAATCACGCCGGTTCCAAGTGAGTGGTGGGGAGGGGGTTCCGGGAGGGTCTCGTGGAAGGGAATGGGGCAGGGCTGGGGTAGTTAAGGCACAAGAAGCCTATTGTGGGCATGGTGGAGCACTCCTGTTCCTTCTGGCCCTAAAACAGACATCCCAAAGCGCTTCACAGCCAATGAAGTACTTTTTTTGAAGTGTAGTCGCTGTTGTAATGTAGGAAAGGCGGCAGCTAATTTGCGCACAGCAAGCTCCCACAAACAGCAATGAGATAATGACTAGATAATCTGTTTTTAGTGAGGGATCAATATTGGCCAGGTCACCAGGGAGAACTCCCCTGCTCGTCTTTGAAATAGTGCCATGGGATCTTTGACGTCTGCCCTCTAAGGCCCCGTTTTAATGTCTCATCCGAAAGACGGCACCTCCGACAGTGCTGCACTCTCTCAGTACTGCACTGGATTTTGTACTCGAGCCTCTGAAGTGGAACTACGGAGCCAAAGACGAGAGTGCTACCAACTGATCCACGGCTGACACCTGAAGGGGCCTCTTCCATCTGCAGACCTGCAGCTGCCTAGCGGGAAAGCTCAGACCCTGACTAAAACTGCATTGGGGTCCGCTTGACGTAACAGGACCACAATTTGCATAAATATATGAGGCTCCCGCCTGCTTTAAGCGGCTGCCTCAACCCCCTGCAAAACCCTGCTGTTTAATATCGGAAAAGGTCGGGATCTAAGCGGGTAAGTAACCCGCTCGTTTTGTAACTGCCCTACTCACCTGCCCGATTTCTGCTGGGCGTGCAGGACAACCTACATTTCGAAATGGCATATTTCAGTGATTTCGTTGGAAGTTGGTTACTCTCACGGAAAAAGGACGCCTTACTCATTTTTAGGAGGAAAAAAATAAGGAATTTCAGTTGCAATATTGCAATTACTTAATTGCTTAAAGAACGTTTGAACAAAACAATATTAGAGTCCTTAAATCACTGCACTACAAAGCTCCTAAAACAACTCATTTCCTCTTTTGAGTTATCTCTGTACCTCACGCACTAAACATGCTTTCAGATGGGCTGCCCAGTATTTCCATTCAAGCATATGCTCTCCTTGTTAAAAGGAGCTTTTTTTGTGCAACCTGCTCCTACCCGAATATACTTTGGGCTCGATTTTAGCGTCGGGTTTCCTGCGGGTTTCCAGCGGGGGGGCCCCGAAAATCCCGATATCCGGTCACGTGATCCGATCGCGCCGCGATCCCGACCACTTCCGGGTTCCCCGATGACGTGCGGGGCTGCGTGCGTGGCCCCCGCTGGTGCGAATCCCGCAGGCAATTAAAGCCAGCGGGGTTCCACTTGAGAGTACTTACCTTGCTTGTTGAGGTCAGTTAATGAGCTGAATCAGCTGTCAAAAGAGGAAGTGTGGGATTTCACCTTCATGGCAGAGTGTTTCCCACACTGGGGGAAACAGTCTCTCTCCAACCAGGCGTGTTGCAGCCAGCAGCCTGTGGCAGCTGCCAAGGTGCACTCCACGGGGGAGAGCCCTCACCCACGCAGGAGGCCACCGCGTCACATAGGGCAACCCCTGCCCTCCACCACCCCCCGCCAAGCCAGAGGACAGACCGACACGAAACCGCAGCCCCAGTCCAAGGAACCACCCACCTACCCTGCACAACCCCTCAGACCAACACCTGCCAGATGGGTGGTGCGTGGACACCCTCGGAGGACGAACAGCATGACCAGCCCCAGCAGCCTCGCAGTCCACGCCGTCCGCCGCAGAGACGTGGATCCCCCCAACACGGTGTTGTTGCACGCCCACCTGCAGGAGGGAGGGCTACCGCAGAGAGAGACGCATCGCAGAGGCCACAGGGTCCACAGACCGAGGCGCAGCTCCTCGGACCTCTCCGAGCAGCAGTGCACACGGAGGCGCAGATTCGCTCGACATGTAGTCGTGGAGATCTGCAGGCTCTTTCATGCCGAGCTGCTCCTGGCTGACCCCAGCACCAACTGCTTACCTGTCACTGCCAAAGTCACCACTGCCCTCCACAACTTCTCCTCCGCATCCTTCCAGGGTGCAGCCGGGTACACCGCCGATGTCTCTCAGTCGTCTGCGCGGAAGAGCCCTGCAAATACACCTGCACCTACTCTGCAGTAACACGATGGGTGGCATCAGTGGTGGGTCCTCATAGTGATACCCAGGAGCGGGCATTATTGGACACAACAGACAGGATTCGCGGAGACATGGCAGTGGTGGTGCCAATATATTGTGTGATGTTTGTTGCTCTGAAATTCAATATAGGTAACACCCATGGCAAACCCTCCGACACCCTTGTGCATCCCCTTCATGCTCACGACACGTTTGCCTTACGCTGCCTACTGCACATATGTGATGCATGCCCTGTGGCTGCAGCACAGGTGGTGGCAGGTTGAGTGAGGCTGGCCGTGAGGGAGATGCACGAGAGGGTGAGTATGGGATAGAGCCATGAGATTGTATGAGGATTGGGTTGCGTGTTAGTGGCAGGATGAGTACTGGCGAGGTGAGTAGGTGGAGGTAAGATGAGGATGGGGTTTAAGTGGGTATGAAGGGTGATGTGACAGAGTAGTGTTGGCGGTGCCGAAGGAGATGTGGGGTGGGGGCAGTGTTGTGACAGACGGAGTGTAGGGGAAAGACTTTGTGTTCTCACTGTGGCTGACCTACTGCGGTCATTGCAGCGCCTCCTGCACTGTCTGCAGGTGGGCAATATGTTGGTGGCGCAGGTGACCACCTCTGCCACCTCGAGCCAGGCCTTCTTGGTGGCAGAGGCAGGCCGCTTCCTCCCACCCGCCGGGTGGAAGATCTCTGTCCTCCCCCTCCTCCGCACCCCATCTGATGATACCTGGGGTGAGGCATCATTAAACTGGGAGCAGCCTTCCCCCTGGGCTGCTCCATGCTGTAATTTGTTCCATTGGTTGCAGCATCTCTCAGTGGAGGACTGCCCCTTTAACTGGAGAGCCTCCAGCTGACAGATCGTACTCCGCATGCGCAGCCCGCCCGACGCGCAGACCAGCAGCGCGGAGCCCGGAGGAGCAGGTAATTGATTCCTATTAGTGTGTTGCCTGCGACGATCGCGCAGGCAACCCACTAATTTCAACGGGCGCGGAGGCCACGCTCCCGAAACCCAACCCGCAGGAAACCCGCAGGCCTGCTAAAATCAGGCCCTTTATGTCTGTACTTTCGGACAGAAAAGCCAATCGATTTGAGTATTTATAAAAATGTGTAAAATGCAGAATGTCCATGAATTTCATAAGAAATATTAAATTAACATTTCTAACAGAAAACATGAATCAATACTAACTGTGGTTTTTTTAATGAAATATAACTTTGTGTGACCCATTTTAATGCAAGTCAGCTTTTTTGACTGGAACACATTCTGCAGATTTTTTTTAAAAATTACCCAAATAAGATAGGGTCACTGAAGTCTGAAAATCTGACGCTAGCACGTTACAAGCAAGCATCCTGAGGTCCTCTTTCATGTCTGTCTACAGACTAGAAAAGGCTCACCAGTACATTCATTACAGGGGTATGCTTTGGGAGTTAGAGAATTAACTTATCACTGAAATTTAGAACAGCTTATAATCCGATTTCAAACTACACATTGCAGCAGATTTTTGTTTAAAAAGCTGATTATGGAAAATACTCCAGTTGATCAGTCTGGTACATTAAATAATTATTAATTTTTAAAAAGTTATTAAAGGAATAAACCAAAAATATCACTGTATATATTTATAGGTACTATACTCCACAGGACAAGTGTCTGTTCCTGCTTCTCAGTGAGAAAATAAAAATATCTCCATTTCTAAATATCTACCCCTGTTTTGATGAAGTACACCTGAAATGTTAATCTATCTTTCTCTCCCATATGCTTTTCAACCTGCTGTGCATCTCCTTTTTTTTGTCCCTGCTATTATTACAGGTTTTAGATTTTCATGGTTTTTCTTTTAACATCTTTACTCTCAGTCAGGTACTGAACCACATTTTTTTTTTAAAAACTTCCAAAAGCAGTAGGTGCTGTACTTTGTGGCATGACAAGCCCAATAATGAGCATCAAGAGAGAAGCAAGGACGGATTAAATTCCCTAAAATGGTAAACTTTTCATTTCCGACTTTCAGATTGAATAAATCTCAAAACGGTTTACGATCACCCGGCTTCTGACTTATTCTTTCCTTTTTCCAGAAGCGTTTGGCTCTTTTTATGGCAATCCTGAAACCAAAAAAAAAATCGCACCTCGGTGGGATCCAGGACTGGATTTCACCGTTGATGTATTAAATCACGACCAAAAATAAAAGTAAAGTAGTCGAAGAATGAGTAATTAGTTCCAGATTTAATGAAACTCAGCTTCAAACTGCAAGTAACAGATCTGCATTTTCCAGTACCACAGAGATTACTTTGGGGTGCATGAGGCAAAAGTGAGATTTGGTGAGTCAACCCTTTTTCCGACAAAATTTCTAAGTCACTAAACAAAAATTAGATGAAATCCATCGCAAATATGTAGTGCAACCTTCATTATCCACAACAGTGAAGGGGACCCCCTCCCCACCAAACACCCCACTCTGGATAAAAGTACAGAAATACTCATGGCACTGGAATTAAGGCAAGTATGATACAAATAAGACAAATTGAGTCTTATCTATCTTGTGCTGTGATGTTAATTTACATGTTAATAGCTGGTACAGTGAGGTACTTTCTCACAAGGCTATGCCTTGCAAAAATCTTTGGTGGATAATCGGGAAAGTGAATGATTAGAGAGCACTGATAATGGAGATGCCACAATAGTGTTTAGGAATCAGAATGTTAATTATGCAGAACACTTAAGATTTTTTTCATTGTGCTATTACATCAATAACTTCACAAAACATTCCATGCAAACTTTCTGTACTGTCACAGATGTCAAATTAAACATTACCTATCTTCACCTGACAGATAAGATAAGCTCTCCAAAATGTAGTTAATGCTGCAAAGGTTTTCTATCATTTTGCTATGCTGGAACATGTATGTTAGTATCTGCAGAGAAGGATGATACTAATTCAAATCAAAATGTGTGTGTGTAAACCATTGTTTAATTACAGCCATTGTCTCTCCTATTTCCATCAGAGCACTAATACCCCATTTAGTCTTTCAAGTAGACATGCAATAATCATTCCAGATCACCTCGTCCTTAATCTGGTTCCTGGTTCACTCTGTAGGATTATCCTGGCTACAGGGCCATACTAATACATTATATTTATTCACAGACCACAGGCATTAGAGGGACTGCATCCTCCAGATAGTAAGAAGTTAGAAGACAGCATGCTATTGTCAAGAGAGGAGAGTATCTTTGTGTCAGCCTTGGGTCAGTGGTAGCACTCTTGCCTCTAAGTCAGAAGATTTTGAGTTCAAGCCCCACTCCAGAGACTTGAACACAAAATCTTGGCTGACACTTTAGTGTAGCATTGAGGGAGTGCTGCATTGTCGGAGGTACTGCCTTTCAGATGAGACGTTAAACCTCTCAGATGGCCACAAAAGATCCCATGTCACTATTTAGAGAAGGGGAGGGGAGTTTACCTGGTGTCCTGGCCAAGATTTATTCCTCAACCAACATCGCTAAAGCAGATTCACTGCTGTTTGTGGGAGTTTGCTTTGTGCAAATTGGCTGCAGTGGTCACACTTTAAAAGTACTTAACTGCCTGTATAGTGCTTTAAGATGCTGTGAAAAGCACTGTATAATTGCAAGTTCTTTGTTCTCGTTATTAAAACTCACTTGTTCATTACACAATCTGTCTGAATCTTATTAACAGGGCCCACAGTACCACACACCCAAAGCAGTTTGTACAATATGGAGCAGCTTCACGGAATGCAAACTCACTCAATCTGGGAACTTCCTGGTTTATATCTGTCAGCTACTTACTGGCTAAACTGGGATATCATAAAGCAAAGATTATAATCCATATTTTATGTAGTTGTCATTTTTAACTGGAATTATTTTACCAACTGTTATACTCATTGCTGCTGCCATTTCTTTTTAAAGAGACAAAACTAACATGCTTTAGAAGTTTTATACATAAGAACACTGACTACTGATTGGCACCCCATCCACCACCCTAAACATTCACTCCCTTCGCCCCCGGCGCACCATGGCTGCAGTGTGTACCATCCACAGGATGCAGCAACTCACCAAGGTGTCTTCGACAGCACCTCCCAAACCCGCGACCTCTACCACCTAGAAGGACAAGGGCAGCAGGCACTTGGGAAGAACACCACCTGCACATTCCCCTCCAAGTCACACACCATCCCGACTTGGAAATATATCGCCGTTCCTTCATCGTTGCTGAGTCAAAATCCTGGAACTCCCTTCCTAACAGCACTGTGGGAGAACCTTCACCACACGGACTGCAGCAGTTCAAGAAGGCGGCTCATCACCACCTTCTCAAGGGCAATTAGGGATGGGCAATAAATGCTGGCCTCGCCAGCGACGCCCACATCCCATGAATGAATTTTTAAAAAATCAATGGAAATGAAACCTGGAAGATTACAAACAGGACTATGGTTTTTACATGTCTCTGGTTTAATTTAGGTTGCAGTTACACCTTAATTGGCATGAATCACTAAGTTCGGTGACTTCTTGCCTGAGTTATACCACACATTCTTTTTGATTCTAAGTGGTTTCAGCATCACATTGGCACAGATTGTGTAGTTTAACCTGCCTATTAGAGTACACTGTGAATAAGAAACATATGCCTTTTAGCATATCTGTTCCAGTTGTTACATAAAGTCATATTTTTTAAGGATTCAAAGCACACAGGCTCAAGCCAATCCAACAACAATCATTATTTAAGCCCCAATAACACGTAAAAATGAACAGTTACACATCATTCCGACACATGAGCTTCATCCAAAATAATTTGAAGAAACAAATCTACATGTACAAGGTTTTTAAGTCGTTATGACCCACACAGCATTAGTAAGGATAGACTGGAGAAGCTGGGATTGTTCTCCTTTGGAGCGGAGAAGGTTGAGAGGAGATTTGATAGAGGTATGTATTCAAAATCATGAAGGGTCTAGACAGAGTAGATAGAGAAACTGTTCCCAATGGTGGAAGGGTCGAGAAACTGAGGACACAGATTTAAGGTGATTGGCAAAAGAACCAAAGCGACATGAGGAAAAACTTTTTTACGCAGCAAGTCGTTATGATCTGGAATGCACTGCCTGAAAGGGTGGTGGTGGCAGATTCAATCGTGGCTTTCAAAAGGGAATTAGATAAGTACTTCAAGGGAAAAAATTTGCAGGGCTACGGGGAAAGGGCGGATGAGTGGGACTAGCTGGATTGCTCTTGAATAGAGCCGGCACGGACTCGATGGTCCGAATGGCCTCCTTCTGTGCTGTAACCATTCTATGATTCTATGAGGATCAATGTAAACTGCTGCTAAATGCTTTTTTAGCCTTGTTTACATCTGCATGAAAAGTTAATTTGCATCCCTCCTCCACCTCCCCCCATCCATTGAAATGATTAATAAACTAAATGTTCGGTAACCCAAACAGTGAAATACATCAATTTATTTATTAATTCATATATTTATTTAAACTCTTGGGCTCTTTTTATTTCACATACAGGCCAAAGAACTAAGTCCTCAATGTGAAAGTAGTTTCTGGGGTACTTTACCATAAATAAAACAGATTGAAGGCCTATTATATACTAACTGGCAACCAAAACACAAGGTAGGAATGTGGCAAGGATCAAAGTCAGAATGCGATGTACAAAACTTCAGTTTTGTTCACGTTGAACTTTACAGTTTCCCTATGAGTATTGGGTTGTTACTTCAGCAGTTATAGCTTTAACCCCCAGAATAATTTCATATATTTAACTGTGTAGGTGTGCTTGCAAATCTTAAGAAACAGACACCAAAAAAAAAATCAATGCAACGTTATCAGCAAACTGATACGAATTATTAATGCAAATGTGCCTGGAAACACATTATCAACACACACATACAACTTTTGCACATACATATTCCTCAACGCAAATGCAGTTGTCCTGAGGGTAAATCAAGAGCAGATTGTTTACTCCTACTCGCTCCTTCTCACCATCATCTGCACAAATGAAATCGAAGTTTAAAAAATTGCAAAGTTTTAGAAAGACAATACAGTTTTTTTTTGGCAATCTCCTGACACCCACACCAAAGTCCTTTCATGTGTATACAGATGTTGCCGCGCGCCCCGCGAGACCCCCCGGCGCAGGGGCAACAAGGCGGCTCGAGCTCCGGACCGCGTTCCATTCTCGCGCTGCTCTCTCTCTCTCTCTCACTCACTCTCTGTCCATTTGCAACAGCAGCGAGAAGATCAGTGTCCAAAGACGCACTCAGATATACAGTGCTGTCCCCTCAAAGCAACAACAGCAATCTCAGTGCAAAAAAAAAACCCCTACTGCTGCACACCCGAGAAAAGAACCGATGCACGCAGCTAAATCCAGCTTCCTCTCTCTTTGCCCTTCTCTCTCACACACACACACACACACAAATATCTCTCTCCCTCTCTTAATTTATTTTTTCTCCATCTGCCCTCATTGTACTTACAGTTCACTTCATCAAGGAATTTCCTCGCACAGTCACAACCGCTTGTGCAAATCACTCCCTTTGTAAAAAGAAAAAAAAATCCACTCCACTAAATATGTAACTGTCTCTAGAGAAACGAAACCTCTTTACGATTTATGGTAAATATATATATATATAGTCCTCGCCAACCAATCACCCAGCTCCGTGCATTGTAATAAAAATTGCAACTTGTGCGTATTATTCTGGCTATGCTTGTGTGTGCGTGTGTGTCTGTATGTGTGTGCATCATTTTCAAAGACGTAAGCACTTTATATATGCACCTATCATCATTTATAATACCATTTATATATGATCATATTGAAAATGCTAAACGCTGCTTTATGCAGACACCAGCAACTTACCGAGGCGCGGTGTATTAGCAGCAAACATACCAATGCAGAAAAAAAAATACACGTCTTGGGTTCCGTTGACTTGATTTAACTTTGTAGATTGTTTTCGTGCACTTCTGTTGGTATAAGATGCTACCCAAAAAAATAAATAAACAGCGGTTGCACAGAATATGCCTGGGGGAAGGTTACAAGTTAGCGATTATTGTACAACAGATCCCCTGTTGTTTAATTTCTTGTATTACATTAGTGACGTACGCTGGAACCAGGCAGGAGAGTAATGAAGTGACAGGGGGTGTGAGTCAAGCCAACTTGTTCAGTAAAATCCCGCCCCTCCACTGCACTGATCGCTGACTATCAGCATTGACAATTTAGGTAAAGCACTACACAGCTATTAATGAGACAGCACTATTTCTTTTTTTCCAACTGGGCCTTGGCGCGATGCCAATGCAACCAAACGCTAAGGCCCATTTACTAATCGCTGAAAATATAAATCCTTTGATTTAATAATATTGTAGAGGTTGGACTTTTAAATTTGCTTATTTTTGAAAAAAGCAGCCAGTGGATTGTAATATTATATAAAAAACGGCATGTATTAAAATACATTCCTTTGAGTGCTTTGCAAAAGTGAAATACAATTGTGCTCAGATCCATCCTAAACCACAAACGGAGCATTAAGATTATACACAGTGTACTGAAATTTTTATTTAAAATACATGCAATTCCTACCAATTTTTTGCCATTATAAATGTATAATGATTGCAGCACCACCGCTGGCAGGAGGATGTAATTACAGCGTGACATATTTACATGGGTGGTTTACATTATAAATGCGGACATACATAGAATTGCAGGGTTATAGGGAAAGAGCAGGGGAGTGGGATTAATTGGACAGCTCTTTCAAAGAGCAGGGGAGTGGGATTAATTGGACAGCTCTTTCAAAGAGCTGTCCAATTAATCCCACTCCCCTGCTCTTTCCCTATGGGCCAAATGGCCTCCTTCTGTACTGTATGATCCTATGATTCTAAATAACTTCAAAATGGGGATTGAATTACATCTGTGCGCCTTGAATCAATGATCCTCAATCTTCTAATTCCACTTCACCTTGGTCTTAACTTCTCTTGCGTATCACAGCAGGAGATCCACGGTATTTATATTATTTATATACAAAACCTACTGCAGAAGTTTGTTTTAAATTTAGTTGAAGTTATAACGGGCTGAGAATGTGCCTGATTAGCTTCCTGATGAATAGTAATTATGGCGAGTGGAAGAATTGGCATAATTCTTAAGCTGATGCCAATTCTTGCACTCGCCATAATTACTATTCATCAGGAAGCTAATCAAGCACATTCTCAGCCCATTAAACCCTCAACAGAATTTAAAACAAACTTCTGCAGTAAGTTTTCTATTGCGTTGGAAGATATTGACTGTCACTATTTTATAACGTCCTAATTGAAGTCCATATAATGTATGGCTCAAACTAAGGTAATATGCCTTACCTTTGAAGTTTGATACTGTAGTATATGGGATCGTCTGAAAATTAAACAATTATATTTACATGTATTTATTGCAAGTTGAATTTAAAGTTACTTCAGTTTGGTATAACAACAGAATTTTCAGCAAATGCAGGGGGATCTGCTACTGCGCTGGGGGCTAAACTAGAGAGACCATCCAAAAATCACTTTGGAAGACTGGTAAAAACTCACCAACAGGCTTTTCCTGTAAGCAAAACTACACTGTTAAATTAAATTAACTCATTTCAATAATCAAACTTCTAACGCTTTTGTCCTAGACCCAGATGTTTGTCTTTTTGGCGCTCGCATCACCATATGATTTGAAACCATCTCTCTCTATTATGATTATATCCATTGTGATTTGATAACATTTTGAACTTTACTTTCTACCTTTTATTTCTACCTCCCCTCCAAAGCTCCGTATGGCTTAATACCACAGTCGCCCACTGTGCCATCTGGAAGCCCCTTACCCTTCTCTTTAGTTCTCCCCACCATCATGCGCAATTCTCCAGCCAAGAGAATCTGCATGCATCTTGCCTCCAGCCTCTACCAACACAGTTCTTGAGTTAGCCACTAGAAGACGTATGAGAGCAGTTGGATGAGGGGGTAAAATAGCTTACCTGCCACGGGTTTCCCCTTCCTCTTCTGTGGATAAGCATCTGACTGCTACATAGCTCCTAGCACTAATGATCTGGTTGAGGTTAGGAACTCCCCAGGTGACAATTCATGGGTATCAATCCTGGTCCTAAAAGGATATCGAGGCACTGGAGAAGGTGCAAAAAAGATTTACAAGGATAATACCAGAACTGAGAGGATATACTTATTAGGAAAGACTGAACAGGCTGGGGCCCTTTTCTCTAGAAAAGAGAAGGCTGAGTGGTGACATGATAGAGTCTTTAAGATTATGAAGGGGCTTGATAGGGTAGATGTAGAGAAAATGGGGGGGAGACCAGAACTAGAGGTCATAAATATAAGACGGTCACTAATAAATCCAATAAAAAATTCAGGAGAAACTTCTTTACCTAGAGAGTGGTTAGAGTGTGGAACTCGCTACCACAAGGAGTAGTTGAGGCAAATAGCGTTGATGTATTTAAGGGGAAACTAGATAAACACATAAGCGAGAAAGGAATAGAAGGTTATGCAGTTAGGATGAGATGAAGTAAGGTGGGAGGAGGCTCATGTGGAGCATAAACACCGGCATAGTCCAGTTGGGCCTAATGGCCTGTTTCTGTGCTGTGAATTCTATGTAATGTAAATCTATGTAATGCCCCCACTTTCCATATTTGGACAGTAGCTGCCTGCAAAATTGGAACTCCCAAACAATTCTCCAATACTGTACATCCATAACCTAAGAACAGTTCTTTTTTAAGACACCAGCTTAATAGTTGCTATGAAACATCATGGGGTATTATTAAAACTCATAGATCTGTTTACTTATAGGGGCAACCCTATTATCAATTTTAGACATAGGAGTAAAAAAAACAAGGTAAAGTTAATATTCCATTAATTGCAATCAGTAAACTATTATTAGTGCAGTAGTAACTTTACCTAATAATTTGATTGCCCTAGTTTGACTCTACAACAAAAATGTCAAAGTGCCAACTGAATTTTTAAAAATAATTTAAACCTGGCATTGTTTTTCAATCACAGTGATTGAAAGATAAGGAAATTCTGATTTTTAGCCATCCATAGAAATACAGGCAAAAATCATTAATTTAATTGTGGAAAAAAATCTCTCAATTTCTATCTCACATCTATCTGCCTTTAAGGGTTGACTTTTAGCAAAGATGTGTAGGGGGTGGTGGTGTGTGTCAGCTTCACCTCTGACTTCTGAGCGGTCCGAATCGCTCCCACTCCCTGGGTTCTCGACCTTGGACTTATTTGGGGGTTGTGACAAAGTGCAGCAGACAACTGGTTTTGGTGCAAGAAACTTTGACCTTTATTCAAGAGAGAAAATACAACACAACAATCTTAACACTCTAATAAAATGGGGAACACTTCAGTACACGCGAGGGAAATTACAGTAGAAAGATACCTCACCCCTCCCAATCCCACTGTACTAGTTAAGTTGGACTCTAAAGGGCCAGAGATAATGCTCATCAAACGAATCCTTGACAGTAATTCACCCAGAGGTAAGTCAGAAATAGATTGTAGAGTGGAAACTTTGCGGATCTTCGGTTTTCTCACGAGTTGGTTTTCTTTGGTCGCAGTGGCCCAATATTACCCGGTTGGTTGGTGGCAATATTCGGTTGGTTGTTCCGTAAGGCCCTTGTTGCCGCGAGATGTCTGATGGTCACTGGGACTGTTGCTCTGGTTTCTTCTTGTGTGTCGGCCTGCTTCTAGAGCTGCTGACCTTCCCTATCGAACTGCTTTCCTTGTTGTTCGCTGGAAGCTGCTCTTCCTTCCAGAGACAGGCAGAACAAGACAAGCAGCCCACCAGAGCCAGCAAGCCAGAGAGAGAGAGAGAGAGGTTTCGAGTTTCTATATCCCTCTCTTACAATGGTCTTCGTCACCTTTTTTTTAAAAAAGGCACTTCATGTCTGTTTAAACAGTTCTTACAAAGTCCTTAAGAATCTTTGATGGCTTTTTGATGGTCTCTCATCATGTTGCAATTGCTTCTCCCGATGGGTCATTGTTTTAATTCCGATTTGCTGATCACCTGGTATACAGGCTTCCTTTTGTATCCAACATCCTAGGTGTTGATCGGTTTTGCTTTAAAACAAAAACATGGCCCCACCATGTCTGGAGCAGTTGCCTCTTTCAATGGCCGACTGCCTTTTGAATTAGTGCTGAGTGTCGACCACCTGCTGTAGGTTTTGCATTAAAACAGAGACATGTCTGAAGCAGTAATTCTCCCACATTCCATGTGCGTGTTGTGGATTCGTCTGGTGACCTCTCACCTATCCTTCCATCTTAGGATTTCAGTCAATGGCCAAAGTTTTCCATACCCAGGGAAAAGGTGAATTTCTTTAGGGTTTTTCTCCGAGTTTTGGGGGATCTGTGAATTTTGAGAATCTTACAGATGCTTCATGAAGATCTTAATCATCAATGGGTTAAGCACTATTTAAATGTTCTAAATGCTGTTAGAATTATTAAACGGTATTAAATTCTCCTCATACTCATTTAAACCATCAACACTTTTATTCCAATCATATCACTAATTGAACAACAGTAAATGTGCTTTTTGTGATCATATGCAGCATGTCGTTGAAGTACTGGTTGAGTCAGGTATCTAATAAAAGCAACTGCAGACACAACTGGCTAATTTGAGAACGCCAACTGTACTTTGAAGTGCCCTAAATCAGCAGAGCTTACAAAATAAATGAGATGTGTCAAACATGCATAGAAGGACAAAGAAAGATCTCTCAAATTAGCTTATCTCAGGCTGAATTTCTATACATGGATTGACAAATGACAAGGAAGAAGTCACAAATAATTGACCGATGGTTAGGATATAGTAGGCGCTTGTTAGAGGAGTGATGTTGGGATGAGGAAACGTGCTGAATAGGTTGTCCCAGGGGTTGGTGTTGAGACTCCCTATTCTTCCTAATTTAAAATAACAATTTGGATTGAGAAGCTCAATGGAAACTGATCAAAATCGCAGATGATACCAAACTATATGGGGACATTTAAACACAATTGTAAAGTACAGGTGTCATTCGTCAAATTGTACAGTGCTCTGGTCTGTGTACTGTAACTTGATCTGTTCACCAAGATACAAAGGAGATATTCAAGCTCAGGAGGCAGTTCAGAGACGAGGCATAAGACTTAGCATCAGAAGACTGAGTTATAAAAGGAAAAAAGAAAGACTTGCATCTATATAGCGCATTTCATGACCTAAGGGCGTCCCAGAGTCCTTTACGGCCAATAAAGTACTTATTAGTTGAGGGATAAATATTGCCCAAGACACCGGGAAAACTACCTTGCTCTTCTTCAAAATAGTGCCCTGGGATCTTTCACGACCACCTGAGAGGGCAGACAGCACCTCTGACAGTGCAGCACTCCCTCAGTACTGCATTGAAGAGTCAGCCTAGATTTTGTGCTCAAGCCTCTAGAGTAGGACTTGAACCCACATTCTTCTGACTCAGAGGCAAGAGTGCTAGCACAAAAGCTGAAGGAATTTAGGCTTTTCAGCCTTGTAAGGAAACAGCTGAGAGGTGACCTTGTGGAGCTACATAAGATAGTAAATGATAAAGCAAACATAGACCTGAAAGACTTTTTCAAATGAAACTGTGACAGTAGGGCAAGAGGACACGGGTTAAATTGAATCAATTTCCGCCAATGAAACTTGGTGTTAAAGCATTCAAGGAAGCCAATAGAGTTCAAGCAGTAAACAGAGCAAGAATATCATATGAATTCCACGGAGTCTTTCAGTACATGCAGAAGCATGGGTACAACACCAAGTCTTACATTGCTGGACACATTAAAGGATGAAGTGCAGGAACAGCAGGAAAGAAAAGGTACGAGGGCATAAGAGGTGGACTATTAAGACTTGCTACTACCTAATGCACTATGATTGTCAGCTACCTGGAGCTCAAAGAGGAACAGTGTGCGCAAAGTGATCTGTGTCATCTTCTGGAAGCACATTTGGAAGCAAGGACCAACGTATGGATAGCACTACTGGTAGAAGTGCAAGTAGCTGCACTAAAGGTTCATGCCTCCAGGTCTTCCGGGTGAGTCAACCAGAATGCAGTCCATCACTTATCACAGGTATAATAGATGCCTTGATTTGACATGCATCTGCATGCACGCATAAAGTTCGGTACCAGGATAAGCCAATTTTATGAGATCTGTGGCATTTCTATTGATTATAAGTCACCATGGAGAGCATTCAAAACACCATTTGTGCACAAGTAGGCAATATCATATTTTTTATGAACAAAAAGGGTTACTGCTTCATAAACATAAAGATGGCATAGATGATATAAAATTATGCAAGTTAATGCTTGTTTTCCAGAGACTAGTCATGATGCACACTTCTTGTTGCAATCAAGCATCTCCTGACTATTCGGGAGGTAAAACAGACTGCAAGAGTGGTTATTGCAAGACACGTTACCTACTCCTAACAAGGTTGATCATCGCTCAAGAAAGGGTGTAAAATGTGCTTATAATAGAGCACAGCTTTGACATCTTGAAGAAATCATTTTGATGTTTGGATTGCTTAGTGCGTACTTCACAATATATCACAGAGAAAGTTGGCAAAATAAGTTTAGCATGTTGCATACTACATAAGGGTCAGTAACCAGAGGACACAGATTTAAGGTAATTGGCAAAAGAACCAGAGAGGAGATGAGGAGAATTTTTTTTACGCAGCAAATTGTTCTGATCTTATCAGGATTAGAAGTTTATTTTTTCCACGGTAAGGTTGTTTTGGGAAATACTATACAACTAAATTGTGGAATTGAGTATCATTAGAACAATTGTGGAATTGAGCATCATTAGAACACTTCATATTTAAAGTGGTCATTAAACAACTTTATATACCTGAAATATCCTTACTTGCTGATAAAAAGGTACAAAATGGCTGCCTATTGGTCAGCATCAATGGTACAATTGTGAATGTGGGTCTGGCCCATGGAAAAGCTGGATAGGATGGGTTTATGTCCTCCAATAAAGTGTGAAATAGTTTATTTTTCAGAATTTGAATAATGAAGTTGATTTGCACAAGTTTACTGCACTTGTGCTTACAAAGCATGGGACACACACTTTCATACTGAAATGCTTTATACTTACAGAGAGAAACACATAGTGACTTCTTTGCAAAAAGGAGCCAGTATTAAAAATGTTAATAACTGTTCAAGATTACTCTTGTTATTTCTTCCAGCATCTATCTTCAATTTAACAGTGCTCCAAGGAGATGATTTGTGGTATAGTCATATGCATCAAAGTGCCAGCTGTAATTGGGACATAATGCAGTGGATTGTAGTCTTATAATTTCTTCATAAAACAAATTTTGCCTCTTAATACAAAATGTATTTATCGCTTTAAATAATCTTGGCTAATGCTGGCAAAAAAAAGGCTTGTGGTTACAAAGAACATTCCAGCATGTTTTTAGTGGGTAGAGAACGAAAGCAGGATTCTTTGCAAACTTTTTGTCAAGGGCTATAATCCTAATCAGTGACTTGCTCAAGGGCCACACTTTGCAGCTCAGGGTTAATTCATTATTTTCCACGGCTGGTGTACTATTCAATGATGGAAGTGACCATAGCTAATTCCAGTCTTGTCCTTACCAGATATCCTCAGATGTGCAATTCCAGCGAAGAATGACTATATAGTGGTCAGTAGTGAGAATCTATGCTGGTTCTTCCTGTCCCTAGCTAGGAAATGCTAAGGCAATTTTGTAACACCCTAATTGGCAACCTGACTAAGATCATCTAACTAAGCACAAACCAGGAGAAGCATATCAGCTACCTTCCTGGTTTGTATAAAAAATAAGCCATAACACAGAGGGCATTTTGCCCAGATCACTAAAATATAGTAGTCAGGTACAAAAAATAATCAAAAAGGCTAATGGAATGTTGGCCTTTATAACTAGAGGGCTAGAATATAAAGGGAAGTTTTGCTACAGCTAATCAAAACCATGGTTAGACCACATCTGGTGTACTGTGTACAGTTCTGGACACTGCTCCTTAGAAAGGATATATTGGCCTTCAAAGGTGTGTAGCGCAGATTCACCAGAATGTTACCAGGGCTCCAAGGGTTAGATTATGAGGAGAGATTACATAAACTAGGCTAGTATTCCCTGGAATATAGAAGGTTAAAGGATGATTTGATTGAGGCTTTTAGGATTTTGAAAGGAATTGATCGGGTAGATAGAGAGAAACTTTCTCCGCTGGTGGGGGAGTCTAGAATAAGGCGGCATAACCTTAAAATCAGAGCCAGGCCATTCAGGAGAGAAATTAGGAAACACTTCTTCACGCAGAGGGTGGTGGAAGTGTGGAACTCTCACCCATAAAAAGCAGTAGACGCTAGCTCAATTAATCATTTTAAATCTGAGATAGGTAGATTTTTGGTAGCCAAGGGTATTTAGGGATATGGAGCCAAGGCAGGTGGATGGAGTTAGGATACAGATCAGCCATGATCTCATTGAATGGCGGAACATTCGCGAGGGGCTGAATGGCCTACTCCTGTTCCTATGTTCCTGTGTGAGCCATCAGCGCCATTGAAGGAAAGAAAGGATCGCTAAGCTCCTCACTCGAAAACATAATTTTAACGTTATAAGCAATATGCCATCTATTCTTAAAGACACAACAGGTCAAAAATTACACCATGGAATCCGTCATATATGTAGCGTTGGTGTACATGCTATACCTCTATTTCACTGTTGTCATGCCAGACAGAAAAAAACATTAAATGAACTCGGCTACGAGTCATATTCTTATACTTAGACAACATAAAAACATTCATGGAAGTGTGACTCATAATTTCGGTTTTAATAAGGTTGGCGAATGATAAAATGGCCACTGACTAAGGTAAGTCAATAAGGAAGATGGTAAATATGATTCAGTTCAAGCCTGCCTTAAAAAAACAATTTCCTTCACAGCCAACTCTGTTTGATGTAAGGCTGTGAAAAGAGCAAGAATTATTAATGTGCAGATATTACAAGGGACAAAAAACTGATTAATTTAAGTTTCCCTACTCTAGCCTAGAACTTTTGTAATTGTACAGTGCTATAAATTCAGTATTTCATATCTACTTTGTTTCTTTATCTTTGGTATTTTATATTCCTAAATTTTATCAGCTGCACATGTATTTAGGAAATAGTTTTAGGTCATGCATATTTTTGAACACAGTTATATTGGAACAAATTAGTCACTGCTTTTATTATTAGTTGGCTAAATATGTACAGTTAGCTAGTGGGCACACTCCTAAATATAAATCCAATTGAGAACCTTTGCTCCAGTCCCAAACTTTAGAGTATTCTCTTAGCTCAGCTATAACACAAATATACAAAACCGTTAGATGAAAACAAAAAGTTAACCGTCGAATTGAAGGACACATCATCAAGACCTGGTCTGACTTGTTCAGACAATGTTATTGAACTATTTTTTAAATTGCAAAATTGATTTCTTTTTCTCTCCAAAGATTTGGCAAGCAGTTTTATTTTGGACCCAGAGGAAAAGTGCATAGATTGTGACTGTGTCCTTTAATTGTGGGATTTTCAGCAGCATTAAAATATTGTGGGCTGGTGGTATATATTCAAGAATTTGTTAGCTATCCTCGCACTCATGGAGACTGTGGCCTCTTTCACTATTAAATTGTGCTACGTGCATTTCAGTGTATAATCCCTTTGTGTTGGGATTTTGTACTGTAGTATAGCTCATCATCTTGCAGGCTCAGCAAAAAGAAATGCATTACCAGACTACCTCAGTATCCTGCAGTGCTCTAATCCACTCTCAGAAAATGGTTCACTAATTAAAAACAAAAAGACCACCTATTTTCAATAACACCAACTAAAAACACTGCTTAGAAAAAGAACTGCACTGCTCGAGAGACTCATTACAAGGGAAGGTACTTGATATTTAATAAATTCCCCAAAGGCTTGTTTAAATACACACCCGCATCAAAACAAGCAACAAATAGCTTAAAATCAAGCTTTGCAACTCTCTTCAGCAGCACCTATACTAAAATTGGAAGGATACAGAGAAGATTAGCATGGCCCCTGCGCAAGGATGACACGCAAATTCGTGAAGAGTTCTAAATTTTTTGTGGCCCGTGATGGTGGTGGTGGGGGTGGGGGGGTGTGTCACTCTGGCTGCCTGCCTCTCTTCCTTGGTCTTGTCCACACCCGGGTGGCCCTGGAGACGGAGCATGCGGTGTCTGCCGGTATGCTTGAGGCCTTCCGCGACCGGTGGGACTGGAGTGCGTAGTCGACGTCGGCAACAACATTATGATTTAATTTGATTAAGTTTCCTTTTTCTTTGGTATGATTTGGGTGTTTATTGTTTGTGCCCTTCTAAAAAGAGGGCACTTCTGTTAAATTTCCATTATTTTGGGTTGATGACACTGGGGCAACCCAATGTTTCCTAGCGTGTTTATTAAAAAGAGGCAAGTGGCTCTAGGCAGCACTGAAGCTCATTAGTTTTAAACCTATTAGTTAATACAGAACTACTCATTCTACAACTGCGTTTCCGAAGAAGTGACCTATTTTCGTCATGAGATAAACACCCGTGTTAACAGATGTTTATCTTGTAATCTGTTTTCGTGCAAGCAGTTCAAATACTGGAATTTAAATTATGTAAAGATACTGAATGCCTTGCATCACATTAAGTTTAGTGCAAGGTGATCGGTTATATTGATATTGAAGTGAAATACGGTTCTTATTTTCCTATATCCTGGTCGACCCACTTTGACTGCCACTTTGCATTTTCAATTCCACAGGTTAGATCAATTAAGCTTCAGGCTATGTAGATCTACATTGAGTCAGCCAATGTAGTAGGGGAGGGGGAAGTAATCGATATTTTCTGAAAATAAAAATAAATACAGGTCATTTATTTCTAAGTCCAGTAGCAGCCATTGTGCATTAACAACCAGTTACAGCTTACCAGCTATGATCTAATTAATATATAAGACCATTTGGAAAATCCAGCACTAAACTATTGCCTGCTCACCTCCTCTCCATGAAAACAAAAATTGTTAGAGTCCAATATGTTCATAACAAAGACAACAGTTAAATCAAAGCTGTTTAGCAGCTTAATAAGTAAAATTCCTCTCAGTTGAATAACTCAGTGGGTATCTTGTAACTATGAAATTGAAATGCATTGCAGTAGTGAGAGGGTAGAGAGCTGATTCTGAAGGGACAAGTAACGATTGTCATTCTTTACCACCCCCAATACACAGACTCTTGCAGCCAACAGAAATCTCCTTGAAATGTTATTTCTTTCTGTATCTGATGACAGTGAAGTTTGACAGGGTTGTATATAATAAAAAGATGACTGCGGATTGCCAAAAAGCACATTTAATATTTAAAGGGACTTTGACCTTTGTCCAAAATATCTTGAAAGATGCTATTTACAGAGCTCTCTGTAAATAGAGGATTGTGCAAAGGCAGGATTGGTGACACAATGACATAATCATATCATTGAGTGTCTACTGTGATAAATGTTTAAAGTCAAATGAAAAAAAAAACGTATGGTTGCAGATTTAGTGCCTATTACAGCAAATGACCTCATCCAGTGACCAGGATAGCGGAGTTGGAGCAGAATGTTTAGAAAAGTTTGTTCCTGGCTCCTTGGCTTTAAAGAGTGCTATAAAATAAGCTACTGAGAGAAGCCATGCATTTCATGAAATAAGGAATGCATCCACAGTTCACATAACTGACCGAGCTAACTTCACTCTCTATAGGGGAATGTCATACCCTATAAATTACAACTTGCAACATATCATAGAATCATAGAATCACACTGTACAGAAGGAGGCCATTCAGCCCATCGTGCCTATGCTGGCTCTTTGAAAGAGCTATCCAATTAGTCCAACTCCCCTGCTCTTTCCCCACATCCCTGCAATTTTTCCCTTCAAGTATTTATCCAATTCCCTTTTGAAAGTCATTATTGAATCTGCTTCCACCACCCTTTCAGGCAGTAAATTCCAGATCATAACAACTCGCTGAGTAAAAAAATTTCTCTTCTGGTTCTTTTGCCAATTACCTTAAATCTGTGTCCTCTGGTTATTGACCCTCCTTTACTCTTTCAAAACCCTTCATAACTTTGAACACCATTCATGCAATAATCATGAAATTATCCATGCAAAATGAATACAATAACCTAACATAACTATAAAAGATGTAATTTCAGGACATTTTACCCCAAGACTTTATTAATAACTTTTAAAATTAAACTAAAATTGAAGGCACCATTCCTGAGTCATCAATATCCTCTTCAATCTTTACATGCACATTGTCTCATCTGGCACAAAGTTCAAATGTAGAATATCTCCATGGAGCCAAAATTTACATTTTTCCCCGTAAAATGTGAGAAATGCCTGTTTTTGTTGAGATACACGAACCGCTAACAAAATTGTTGGAGTGCACAATTGTTGGAGTGCACAATTGTTGGAATGAACAACAAAAATCATGATCCAATATATGACGTACCTGCAACAGTAACCCTTTAAAGTTTCTTAAGCAGGGAACAAGCAGCTTAAAACAATATAAATATTGGACCATTCATTCATTCAACAGTGCATAGTTGTTGTAGGAAATGGTTGAAGGGTAATTGGGAGGATTCTAATTCACTGACAAGATACTCCATGTGCTCAGGTCCGTAATGGTAGTCTTGGCTTTCCTGTGCAAGAATGATTTGAAATACATTGCAGATAAAAATACTAATTTTCACACTGGTAGCAGTTTTCTACGTAGCAGCCTGGTCAAACTATTTTGACGTACTGCAATATTTTTAGATCTTAATAGCAGAATGTATTTGCCAACTAAAATAAAAATGTAATATGAAACCTCTGTATGCATTTTATATAATCAGTGATGGTAGTTTTAGAATACAATACCACAGGCACAGATCAAAAGAAAAATGACTTTCAAAACACATAAGGCTTTATATGGAATCCTTTCAAGATATTCAATTAACTGGTAACCTAATTATTAAAAGGGTGTTCTTATCTGTTGACTTTAACTGCATTAAACTTTCATAACTTGTGTATATGACACCCCAACAAGAAGATCAGACTTCATTGGCCAACTTCAAATTGTCAAGAATTTTGTGACTGGAAGAATTCATACTTTCCTGGCTGGCCTCCATTTTGCACCCTCCGTAAACTTGAGCTCATCCAAACCTCTGCTGCTTGTATTCAAACTCGCACCAAGTCCCGTTCATCCACCACCCCCTGCGCTCACCGACCTACTTTGGCTCCCGGTCCGACAACGCCTCGATTTTAAAATTCTCATCCTTGTTTTTAAATCTCTCCAAGGCCTTGCCCCTCCCCATCTCTGTAACCTCTGCCAGCCCTACAACCCTCCGAGATCTCTGCGCTCCTCCAATTCTGGCCTCTTGCGCATCCTCAATTTTCATTACTCCACCACTGGCGGCCTTGCCTTCAACTGCCTAGGCCCGAAGCTAGATAAGCTGCGCCTCTAGCCAAGCTGTTCCAGTACAGCTACAACACTAGCATCTACCTGACAATGTGGAAAATTGCCCAGGTATGTCCTGTCCACAAAAAGCAGGACGAATTCAATCCGGCCAATTACTGCCCCATCAGTCTACTCTCAATCATCAGCAAAGCGATGGAAGGTGTCGTCGACAGTGCTATCGAGCGGCACTTACTCACCAATAATCTGCTCACCGATGCTCAGTTTGGGTACCACCAGGACCACACCTGGCTCCAGACCTCATTACAGCCTTGGTCCAAACATGGACAAAAGAGCTGAATTCCAGAGGTGAGGTGAAAGTGACTGCCCTTGACATCAAGGCAGCATTTGACCGAGTGTGGCACCAAGGAGCTCTAGTAAAATTGAAGTCAATGGGAATCAGGGGGAAAACTCTCCAGTGGCTGGAGTCATACCTAGCACAAAGGAAGATGGTGGTGGTTGTTGGAGGCCAATCATCTCAGCCCCAGGACATTGCTGCAGGCATTCCTCAGGCCAGTATCCTAGGCCCAATCATCTTCAGCTGCTTCATCAATGACCTTCCCTCCATCATAAGGTCAGAAATGGGGATGTTCGCTGATGATTGCACAGTGTTCATTTCCATTCGCAATCCCTCAGATAATGAAGCAGTCCGTGCCCGCATGCAGCAAGACCTGGACAACATCCAGGCTTGGGCTGATAAGTGGCAAGTAACATTCGCGCCAGACAAGTGCCAGGCAATGACCATCTCCAACCAGAGAGAGTCTAACCACCTCCCCTTGACATTCAACAGCATTACTGTCGCCGAATCCCCCACCATCAACATCCTGGGGGTCACCATTGACCAGAAACTTAACTGGACCAGCCATATAAATACTGTGGCTACAAGAGTCAGAGGCTGGGTATTCTGCGGCGAGTGACTCACCTCCTGACTCCCCAAAGCTTTTCCACCATCTACAAGGCACAAGTCAGGAGTGTGATGGAATACTTTCCACTTGCCTGGATGAGTGCAGCTCCAACAACACTCAAGAAGCTCGACACCATCTAGGACAAAGCAACCCGCTTGATTGGCACCCCATCCACCACCCTAAACATTCACTCCCTTCACCACCGGCGCACTGTGGCTGCAGTGTGTACCATCCACAGGAACATAGGAACAGGAGTAGGCCATTCAGCCCCTCGTGCCTGCTCCGCCATTTGGTAAAATTATGGCTGATCTGTGATCTAACTCCACATACCCTCCTTTGGCCCATATCCCTTAATACCTTTGATTGCCAAAAAGCTATCTATCTCACATTTAAATTTAGCAATTGAGCTAGTATCAATTGCCGTTTGCGGAAGAGAGTTCCAAACTCCTACCACCCTTTGTGTGTAGAAATGTTTTCTAATCTCGCTCCTGAAAGGTCTGGCTCTAATTTTTAGACTGTGCCCCCTACTCCTAGAATCCCCAACCAGCGGAAATAGTTTCTCTCTATCCACCCTATCCGTTCCGCTTAATATCTTATAAACTTCGATCAGATCACCCCTTAACCTTCGAAACTCTACAGAATACAACCCCAATTTGTGTAATCTCTCCTTGTAACTTAATCCTTGAAGTCCGGGTATCATTCTAGTAAACCTACGCTGCACTCCCTCCAAGGCCAATATGTCCTTCCGAAGGAGCGGTGCCCAGAACTGCTCATAGTACTCCAGGTGCGGTCTAATCAGGGTTTTGTATAGCTGCACAATAACTTCTGCCCCCTTGTACTCTAGTCCTCTAGATATAAAGGCCAGCATTCCATTTGCCTTCTTGATTATTTTCTGCACCTGTTCATGACACTTCAATGATCTATGTACCTGAACCCCTAAGTCCCTTTGGACATCCACTGTTTTTAACTTTTTACCATTTAGAAAGTACCCTGTTCGATCCTTTTTTGATCCAAAGTGGATGACCTCACATTTGTCTACATTGAATTCCATTTGCCACAGTTTTGCCCATTCACCTAATCTATCAATATCCCTTTGTAATTTTATGTTTTCATCTACACTGCTTACAATGCCACCAATCTTTGTGTCATCGGCAAACTTAGATATGAGACTTTCTATGCCTTCATCTAAGTCGTTAATGAATATTGTGAATAATTGAGGCCCCAAGACAGATCCCTGCGGGACTCCACTAGTCACATCCTGCCAATGTGAGTACCTTCCCATTATCTCTACTCTCTGTTGCCTTTCGCTCAGCCAACTTCCTAACCAAGTCCGTACTTTTCCCTCGATTCCATAGGCTTCTGCCTTAGCTAACAGTCTCTTATGTGGGACCTTATCAAATGCCTTCTGGAAGTCCATTTAAATAACATCCATTGACATTCCCCTGTTGACTACTTTAGTCACCTCTTCAAAAAATTCAATCAGGTTTGTCAGGCACGACCTACCTTTCACAAATCCATGCTGGCTCTCTCTGATTAACTGAAAATTCTTGAGGTGTTCAGTCACCCTATCCTTAATTATAGACTCCAGCATTTTCCCCACAACAGATGTTAGGCTAACTGGTCTATAATTCCCCGGTTTCCCTCTCTCTCCTTTCTTAAAAAGCGGAGTGACATGTCCACAGGATGCACTGCAGCAACTCGCCAAGGCTTCTTCGACAGCACCTCCCAAACCCGCAATCTCTACCACCTAGGGTTAGGCTTCCATTCGCAACCCCTCAGATAATGAAGCAGTCCGTGCCCGCATGCAGCAAGACCTGGACAACATCCAGGCTTGTGCTAATAAGTGGCAAGTAACATTCGTGCCAGACAAGTGCCAGGCAATGACCATTTCCAACAAGACTCAAGAGGGACAAGAGCAGCAGGCACATGGGAACAACACCACCTGCACCTTCCCCTTCAAGTCACACACCAACCCGACTTGGAAATATATCGCCGTTCCTTCATCGTCGCTGGGTCAAAATCCTGGAACTCCCTACCTAACAGCACAGTGGGAGAACCTTCACCACACGGACTGTAGCGGTTCAAGAAGGCGGCTCACCACCACCTTCTCAAGGGCAATTAGGGATGGGCAATGAATGCTGGCCTCATCAGCGATGCCCACATCCCATGAACGAATATTAAAAAAAAATCCACAAGTGCACTACGGCTGCAGTATGTCCAATCTACGGGATGCACTGCCGCAACTCACAATGATACCTCAATAGCACCTTCCTTCCCTGCAATCCCTACCACTGGGAAGAACAAGAGCAAGAATGTTGTGGGAGTACCATCACCTCCAAGTTCTGCTTCAAGTCACACACCACCTTGACTTGGACAAATATCACTTTTCCTTCATCGTCTTTGGGTCCGAATCCTGGAATTCCCTACCTAACACTATTTTGCGAGTACCTTCGCCATAAGGACTGTAGCAGTTCAAATAGATGGCCCACCAGCACCTTCTCGGTGCAATGAGGCATGGGCAATAAATGTGGCCCTGCCAGCGTGGCTCACATCTTGAGAACAAATTAAAAACAAAGTTACTTTGCCACTAAGGGCTGGTATTTCTGTTAACTATTAGATAGAGATGAAATTGAGTTGATTGGTAAATTTGTTTTTTGTTCTGGACTTGTTGTTGGTGTTTATACTTGTAGTGAAGTGAGGGCAAGACCCATAAATGTGAAATGAAGGAAGGCAATTGGATGGTGGTTGTAAGGATCGTGGTAAGGATTGTGGGAATGTTGGTGTATTGCGGATGGGAGGGATGATTTAGGTGAAGCGCTCCTCGATGAACTGGTCTCTGAGAACTCTGGCACAGAGCGGCACTGGTGGTTGTTACCACTCCTCCTCCTCCTGCTTCTCTTCCTCCTCCTGCTCCACCTCCTCTTCCTGCATATGCTCCTCCCCCTCTTCTTGCTCCTGCTCCACCTCCTGCACTTGTTGTTGCTCAGGTGGTGGTAAAGGCTGGTCATTCATGGTGGCGAAGTTATGCAGCATGCAACCCACTTAGGGGTGTACTGTAAAGCTCCTCCAGAACGGTCCGGGCAGCAGAAAATTGCTTGAGCATGCCGATTATTTGCTCAATGATGTTTCATGTGGCAGTATGACTCTCGCTGTAGGCCAGCTCTGCAGCTGTGCCCAGGTTCCTGACAGGAGTCATAAGCCATGTCCAGAGGGGATAACTTGGCGGCTTGGTTGGAATAAAGTGGGTACAGGAGACTGGCACAGGATGAAAGAGTCATGACTGCTGCCAGGATAGCGGACATCAGGCCTACATGATGTGCTACTTGTGGTCGCAAACCAGCTGTACATTGAAGGAGTGGAATCACTTCCAATTGATAAAGATGCCAGGCTGGTGATAGGGAGCACACAAGGCAATGTGGAAAATTGCCCAGGTATGTCCTGTTCACAAAAAGCAGGACAAATTCAATCCGGCCAATTACCGCCCCATCAGTCTACTCTGAATCATAGAATCATAGAAGTTTACAACATGGAAACAGGCCCTTCGGCCCAACATGTCCATGTCGCCCAGTTTATACCACTAAGCTAGTCCCAATTGCCTGCACTTGGACCATATCCCTCCATACCCATCTTACCCATGTAACTGTCCAAATGCTTTTTAAAAGACAAAATTGTACCCGCCTCTACTACTGCCTCTGGCAGCTCGTTCCAGACACTCACCACCGTTTGAATGAAAAAATTGCCCCTCTGGACCCTTTTGTATCTCTCCCCTCTCACCTTAAATCTATGCCCCCTTGTTATATACTCCCCTACCTTTGGGAAAAGATTTTGACTATCTACCTTATCTATGCCCCTCATTATTTTATAGACTTCTATAAGATCACCCCTAAATCTCCTACTCTCCAGGGAAAAAAGTCTCAGTCTATCCAACCTCTCCCTATAAGTCAAACCATCAAGTCCCGGTAGCATCCTAGTAAATCTTTTCTGCACTCTTTCTAGTTTAATAATATCCTTTCTATAATAGGGTGACCAGAACTGTACACAGTATTCCAAGTGTGGCCTTACTAATGTCTTGTACAACTTCAATAAGACATCCCAACTCCTGTATTCAATGTTCTGACCAATGAAACCAAGCATGCTGAATGCCTTCTTCACCACCCTATCCACCTGTGACTCCACTTTCAAGGAGCTATGAACCTGTACTCCTAGATCTCTTTGTTCTATAACTCTCCCCAACACCTTACCATTAACGGAGTAGGTCCTGGCCCGATTCGATCTACCAAAATGCATCACCTCACATTTATCTAAATTAAACTCCATCTGCCATTCATCGGCCCACTGGCCCAATTTATCAAGATCCCGTTGCAATCCTAGATAACCTTCTTCACTGTCCACAATGCCACCAATCTTGGTGTCATCTGCAAACTTACTACCCATGCCTCCTAAATTCTCATCCAAATCATTAATATAAATAACAAATAACAGCGGACCCAGCACCGATCCCTGAGGCACACCGCTGGTCACAGGCCTCCAGTTTGAAACACAACCCTCTACAACCACCTTCTGTCTTCTGTCGTCAATCCAATTTTGTATCCAATTGGCTACCTCACCTTGGATCCCGTGAGATTTAACCTTATGTAACAACCTACCATGCGGTACCTTGTCAAAGGCTTTGCTAAAGTCCATGTAGATCACGTCTACTGCACAGCTCTCATCTATCTTCTTGGTTACCCCTTCAAAAAACTCAATCAAATTCGTGGGACATGATTTTCCACTCACAAAACCATGCTGACTGTTCCTAATCAGTCCTTGCCTCTCCAAATGCCTGTAGATCCTGTCTCTCAAAATACCCTCTAACAACTTACCCACTACAGATGTCAGGTCTGTAGTTCCCAGGCTTTTCCCTGCCGCCCTTCTTAAACAAAGGCACAACATTTGCTACCCTCCAATATTCAGGCACCTTACCTGTAGTTGTCGATGATTCAAATATCTCTGCTAGGGGACCCACAATTTCCTCCATAACCTCCCATAACGTCCTGGGATACATTTCATCAGGTCCCGGAGATTTATCTACCTTGATGCGCATTAAGACTTCCAGCACCTCCCTCTCTGTAATATGTACAGTCCTCAAGACATCACTATTTATTTCCCCAAGTTCCCTAACATCCATGCCTTTCTCAACCGTAAATACCGATGTGAAATATTCATTTAGGATCTCACCCATCTCCTGTGGTTCCGCACATAGATGACCTTGTTGATCCTTAAGAGCCCCTACTTTCTCCCTAGTTACTCATTTGCGCTTTATGTATTTGTAGAAGCTCTTTGGAATCATCAGCAAAGTGATGGAAGGTGTTGTCGACAATTCTATCAAGCGGCACTTACTCACCAATAACTTGCTCATCGATGCTCAGTTTGGGTTCCGCCAGGACCACTCGGCTCCAGACCTCATTACAGCCTTGGTCCAAACATGGACAAAAGAGCTGAATTCCAGAGGTGAGGTGAGAGTGACTGCCCTTGATATCAAGGCAGCATTTGACCAAGTGTGGCACCAAGGAGCCCTAGTAAAATTGAAGTCAATGGGAATCAGGGGGAAAACTCTCCAGTGGCTGGAGTCATACCTTGCACAAAGGAAGATGGTAGCGGTTGTTGGAGGCCAATCATCTCAGCCCCAGGACATTGCTGCAGGAGTTCCTCAGGGCAGTGTCCTAGGCCCGACCATCTTCAGCTGCTTCATCAATGACCTTCCCTCCATCATAAGGTCAGAAATGGGGATGTTCGCTGATGTTTGCACAGTGTTCAGTTCCATTCGCAACCCCTCAAATAATGAAGCAGTCCCAGCCCGCATGCAGCAAGACCTGGACAACATCCAGGCTTGGACTGATAAGTGGCAAGTAACAATTGTGCCAGATAAGTGCCAGGCAATGACCATCTCCAACCAGAGAGAGTCTAACCACCTCCCCTTGACATTCAACGGCATTACCATCGCTGAATCCCCCACCATCAACATCCTGGGGGTCACCATTGACCAGAAACTTAACTGGACCAGCCATATAAATACTGTGGCTACGAGAGCAGGTCAGAGGCTGGGTATTCTGTGACGAGTGACTCACCTCCTGACTCCCCAAAGCCTTTCCACCATCTACAACGCACAAGTCAGGAGTGTGATGGAATACTCTCCACTTGCTTGGATGAGTGCAGCTCCAACAACACTCAAGAAGCTCGACACCATCCAAGATAAAGCAGCCCGCTTGATTGGCACCCCATCCACCACCCTAAACATTCACTCCCTTCACCACCGGCGCACAGTGGCTGCAGTGTGTACCATCCATAGGATGCACTGCAGCAACTCGCCAATGCTTCTTCGACAGCACCTCCCAAACCCGCGACCTCTACCACCTAGAAGGACAAAAGCAGCAGGCACATGGGAACAACACCACCTGCACGTTCCCCTCCAAGTCACACACCATCCCGACTTGGAAATATATCGCCGTTCCTTCATCGTCGCTGGATCAAAATCCTGGAACTCCCTACCTAACAGCACTGTGGGAGAACCTTCACCACACGGACTGCAGCGGTTTAAGAAGGCGGCTCACCACCACCTTCTCAAGGGCAATTAGGGATGGGCAATAAATGCCGGCCTCGCCAGCAACACCCACATCCCATGAACGAATAAAAAAAAAGTCTATGGCTCCTTGCACCTTGGGGAAGCTTGCAAAGCGGGCAAAGCTGTCTCGTCCTGCTTTACCCTCAACAGGAAAGGAGCTGTTTCGCCTGGTACATCAGTGTACTGCGAACTGGGAGATGTCGCTGATGTCTCCTGTTGTAGCTTGAAAGGAGCCTGTGGCATAAAAGTTAAGGGCCAGGGTGACCTTGACAGCCACTGGCAGTGCTGTCCATGCCCTGGTTTATAGGCTCCAGTTGTGGCTGCAGCAGGTGACAGCCCCCTTTGTGAAGCAAAGGCACCTCAGACATTGCTCCTCAGTGAAGTTAATGTAGGTAATGTAGTGCCCCCTGAAGGCCCATTGTTGATAAGGCCTCCTGCCAAGTGTCCTCCTCCTCCTCCTGTCTCTTCTGGTAGCTTCTCCTGCTCGCTGCTGTCTTCCTTGCTGCTCCCCCTCGTCCTCCAGCCCCTAAGGCAGCCCTACCAGACCACCCTCGGCTGCTGCAAAACTATCCAGGAGGCAGCTAAAAAAGTGCGAGACCAGCAAAACTTTGCTCTGTGCAGACAAAGTGAACTTTGCAGTGTGTCAAAAAGCACCAAATCAACGTCCAGAAGTTAATCAGCAGCCTGAAATGACAAACCAGCAACTAATCTGTCAGAACCGCATGATCCCTTTAACTAGCGCTGCCGAAGGGTCCTTCCTGTCAGTTAGCACCACATGGTGTTGTGTGAGTTCAGCACAGGGAGAGTGAAGCACAGGGGTGTTCGAATATGGAAAACGGGTTCTACAAGAAGCATAGGATCCTAATTTAAATAAATTATTCTTCCATTTAAGTAATCCCGATGTGTGCTCCTGACACCATCGCAACCACCTTCACCAATATGGCAGGCGGCTCACTTCTGGCCGCAAATGTGCAAGGGATTCCTGTTTGCCACATTGGGATTTTAGTAGGCCGAAAACCGGGCCCTGATTTCTAGGCCATACCTATAGAGCAAGTTTATGCATCTGTAATGTCTTATTATTAATATTTTTGTCAGTGCCTCAACTGAAATTATTTATTCCCTGAAAGAATTATGGCTAGACTAGGGTAGTGAAGTCTTTCTGTCTTGATGTCAGTCGTTGTCTCTCAGGTTATATAGCTGAAAGTCCTTAGGAAATGAAACACAAAGGAAAAAAAAGACTCATCACCTTTTGCTTTCAACAGGACCCAAAGGATTGTGCCACTGTTTGATCTGAGAAATTACTGTACGAAGTGATTTAACAAATAACCATTCTACAAGTAATACACGACATCCATTAATTTAGATCTAAATTAAGGCTTGTTTGACATAATTATCTGTAGCACTTTGTCCCCCAGAAACCACTTAGTACCTTTTAATAGTCTCATAACTGTCAAAACATGAGGTTTTGTCACAAGATTAAATAATGACAAGTAAACTAATTTATCTGACAACATGAATAAACCCAGCCTCTGCTTTGCTGTGAACACAATTTGTGTTTGCTGAGGTAGGTAAATGGAATTGCCACTGTGTGGCTTTGAGAAAATATTTTGGTAGCAATTGGCTCAAATATTCATCTTTATTGCAATGTTTGTAGCCACATCTTTGGGCAATTGTCTCTGAAACAAGAGATCTGGAAATCCTAAACTGTTCCACAATTGTGGAATTCAAAACAAAATAATTCTTGGCATGCAATAGTACGGAGGCAATGTAGCTTCAAACTGAATGGTGTATTATGTTTATATCCAGAAATCCAACTTCTACACTGGGCTGAGATTAACTACAGCACTTCAATTTTTTAATGCAGCAAAATATTCTCTGCAGTGCGTGCTCAATGTTTAAAGAGAGACTTACATTTATGTAGCGCTTTTCACGATGTCCCAAAGCATTTTACAGCCAACAAAGTAATTTTGGAGAGTAGTCACTGTTGTAATGTAGGAAATGCGGCAGCCAATTTTCACAGAGCAAGGTCCCACAAATAGCAATATGATGATGACCAGATAATTTATTTTTTAGTGATGTTGATTAAGGGATAAATATTGGCCAGGAAGAACACCCCTAGCTCTTCTTCGAAATAGTGCCATGGGATCTTTTACACCCACCTGAGAGGACAGGCAGGGCCCTGGTTTAATATCTCATCTGAAAGACAGTACCTCCATCAATGCAGCACTCGCTCAGTACTGCACTGGGAGTGTCAGCCTAGATTATGTGCTTAAGTCTCTGGAGTGGGGCTTGAGCCTACAACTTTCTGACTCAGAGGCGAGATTGCTACCAACTGAGCCACAGCTGATGCATGAGGGATAGCTATACATTTGGCAACAACAGTGTAGTGGGGCCGCTCCATGAGGACGAGTCTAAATCCCTGCTATTAAGTTTAGTCCTTGCACTGACGTTCTGAGAGTCCTTGGATGAATGACTTACTATTGTCAAGCTGATAACCCCAGGGGAATCTGCAGGCACAGTTTCTGTCAATTGAGAAACTGTATGAATAGAAGAATTTCTATGTACACTAGGTAATGTTTATGATGACCTGCTTTCCTGTTTGCCGCAGAACAAGTAATGTCTGTGCGAGCAATTTATTCATTTCATTTTTCGTCCTTTACAAAAGAATATTAAATCAAAATCTTTTAGTATTTATAAATCAAATGGTGTATACATTTTAATGACATTTGGCTGTATGAGTAAGGAAGGATGAATAGCCAAAATGCATCTGTAACAGAATTAGTATAATAAGGGTGAAAGCATTAGTTCAAGGGAAACAAGTGAGCATTTTTATATGCTTAGACTGTGATAGTCAGAGAAAGATTTCAACCCTCTGATGTATTTCCAGTTCTACAAATGCCACAATTAATAAAGGCATACCATAACATAAAATAATCACATTCTTTCTTTTTCCACTTTCTCCACAGAACAGTACACTTGTCTAAATACCGAAACTTTGAAAGCATTATTTTGATCGAATGCGGCCGATAGCAACGTTGCCAGCTGCATTCTAGTTCATTTGCATATAGTGCGTGTTTTAATAAATTCATCAATTTAGCGATTCTGTACCAGCAACACAGCGCATTATAGTTATAGTAGATTAATATGCTGACATCCAGGCTGTTCTATAACTATGTTACTCTGAGTAATGTTGTTTCTGATTTTAATAAGAATCAAAGTAAAAAATACCCTGAAAGTATAGAATAAATAGAACAGATATATTAACAACTTGCATTTCTATAGAGCTTCATCCCATCCTCAGGACATCCGAAAGCACTTCAAGGTCAATCAATTACTTTTGCAGTTACTCTTGTTTATTATACTTGTTATACTGTAGTGTCGATGCAAAGCAGTTTCACTTTGCATCTATACTGTAGACTGGGCCAGAATTTGCTGTCAAAATAATAGCAAGGCTAATGGCTCTCACCGTTATCATAGTAGGTACAGCATAGGAGGAGACCATTCGGCCCATCGTGCCTGTGCCAGTTCTTTGAAAGAACCATCCAATTAGTCCTATTCCCCTGCTTGTTTATGAGTAAATGGTACAGCAACTTTAGGCGAGGAGCAGATGCGCGGTTAAATGTGAATATCCAAAAGTTGCTGTCCGATTCGCGCTGCTCCGCCGTTAGCTTCGCAAAAACGGCATCGGGCCCTTAGTTTCCCTGTTTCTTTTTAGGAATTTGCTGTATTTGCCCATTAATTGCCCATTAAACTCGCCACAGAATATTAAGTCCTGTCATTACAAGTGTAAGTACTTATTGCCAATCAACCTCTCTGGCACTGAAAATGAACTATTACAAGTGCGGAATCTCATTCCTTCAGGTTTTGAACTTTTCGGGGAGATTTTAAAAATGTTAAATTTTAAATTTCTTTTCTTAATTTTCCAATGTCTCTTTTTTCTATCTCTCTTAATCCAATCTTTCTTTCTCTCTCTTTATTTCTCTTTCTTTACCTGATTTGACATTGAATTCACCCACTTCTAATTCACCCTCCTTCTCAGTCCTTCCGCTGTTTATTTTCTCAATCCTTAATTCTCATTGGTTAAGGAGATACCCTGTTGGTCCTGTCGTTCACCAAGGTCCCAGATGCCCTGTTCCCCTCGCTGTGCCTCCATCAGCCCACACTTTCAGCAACTTAGCGGGAAAAAAATGTTAACACCTATGCATGCACGAACAACTCTAATGGAGCACGCTGCAAGAGGCCCCTGCTCCAGCAAAACCTGGGCCAATATAAATGCAGCATGCATCCAGAGTCAGGGTCCAACCTGACACCAGATGGAATTGGAGTGCGACTCCCTGGAATAGGAAAGGTGGGGGGGGGGTGGAGGGGGATCTCACTTTGGTTCACTTTGGAGTCAGTCCATTACCTAACCATAATTTAAACTACACAAGTTTAGTGCAGGTACAAAGAATCAACCCCTTCACACTGATGCTGAGCTTGCATTGTAAATGCATCCATAGATGCCATATTCTCTAATATCCCATGACATATCCAGAGAAATGATTTCTAATCCACATTGCTTAACAGAAATACAAACCACATACTTTAAAAGACCATTTTACTGATCTGCCCAAAGATACAATGGTGACTCTCGATGATTGACCCGAGTGACAGCAATGTCTTTGCCATTGATACCTTTGACTTGTCCAGTGACTGTGATCATGCTAATGGCACTTACGGCACAAGTTGTCTGATAACCAGACTGATAACCATCAGCATTTTAAAAATTATATTTCTAAAGTGTAATTCGCTGTGGTTTTCTACATGCCCAGCATGCCGTGCAAACTTTTCATATCCATATCAAACGTGATTACTTATAAAATACCAGGCAGATATCAAACAACAGGTGGCATAGCACATTGGAGCACCAATGTATTGGGGCACATAACTGATGCTTGATCCCTCATTCCCCCGCCCCACTCTTGCTGAATCACTAATTTGCAGCAAAACAGATCAAACAGAGGTCTTATTTTTCTTTTTCTTTAGTGACTTTGAACAAAACAAAGGGAAACTTATTAAAACAAATTACAATATTATTCCCGGCGTCTACTAAACACGTGTATAGTGTTCCCTTCTGCCTTACACCGGTTCTTGGACCTCGGAATTACAAGAACAAAATTGCATTCGACAAACAGGCTTTGGCTCAACCCAAACTTGTTAGGTTATTAGACCAACAAAGACCCAGTACAAACCCTTCTATAATTTGACTGAAGCTCACAATCACCCATGCGGCTAGTCGTTACCGAAGCTGATCGTAGGTCTGGACCTGGAAAAGACTGGTTTCCGTCCTTCCTACCTTGACTGTAGCCTCCGCAGTGCAAACCCCTTAGTGGTTTGCCTGGAACTTACCAACACCCACGTGGCTGGTCATAGGAACATAGAAAATAGGAGCAGGAGTAGGCCATTCGGCCCTTCGAGCCTGCTCCGCCATTCAATATGATCATGGCTGATCCTCTATCTCAATACCATATTCCTGCTCTCTCCCCATACCCCTTGATGCCTTCTGTGTCTAGAAATCTATCCAGCTCCTTCTTAAATATATTCAGTGACTTGGCCTCCACAGCCTTCTGTGGTAGAGAATTCCACAGGTTCACCACCCTCTGAGTGAAGAAATTTCTCTTCATCTCAATCCTAAATGTCCTACCCCGTATCCTGAGACTGTGACCCCTCATTCTGGACCTCCCAGCCAGGGGAAACATCCTCCCTGCATCCAGTCTGTCTAGCCCTGTCAGAATTTTATATATTTCAATGAGATCCCCTCTCATTCTTCTAAACTCGAGTGAATGCAGGCCGAGTCGACCCAATCTCTCCTCATATGACAGTCCTGCCATCCCAGGAATCAGTCTGGTGAACCATCGCTGCACTCCCTCTATGCCAAGTATATCCTTTCTTAGGTAAGGAGACCAAAACTGTACACAATACTCCAGGTGTGGTCTCACCAAGGCCCTGTAAGACATCCTTGCTCCTGTACTCAAATCCTCTTGCAATGAAGGCCAACATACCATTAGCCTTCCTAACTGCTTGCTGCACCTGCATGTTTGCTTTCAGTGACTGGTGTACAAGGACACCCAGGTCCCTTTGAACATCAACATTTCCCAAGCTATCACCATTTAAATAATACTCTGCCTTTCTGTTTTTCCTTCCAAAGTGGATTCACATTTATCCACATTATACTGCATCTGCCATCTATTTGCCCACTCACTCAACTTGTCTAAATCGCCTTGAAGCCTCTTTGCATCCTCCTCACAACTCACGATCCCACCTAGTTTTGTGTTGTCAGCAAACTTGGAAATATTACATTTGGTTCCCTCATCCAAATCATTGATATATATTGTGAATAGCTGGAGCCCAAGCACTGATCCCTGCGGCACCCCACTAGTCATTGCCTGCTACCCTGAAAAACACCCATTTATTCTTACTCTCTGTTTCCTGTCTGTTAACCAATTTTCAATCCATGCCAGTATATTACCCTCAATCCCATGTGCTTTAATTTTGCACACTAACCTCTTATGTGGGACTTTATCATAAGGCCTTCTGAAAATCCAAATAAATCACATCACTGGTTGTCCCTTATCTATTCTACCAGTTACATCCTCAAAAAACGCCAGTAGGTTTGTCAAACATGATTTCCTTTTCATAAATCCATGTGGACTTTGTCTAATCCCGTTGATATTTTCTAAGTGTCCTGTTATCACATCCTTTATAATGGACTCTAGCATTTTCCCTACCACTGATGTTAGGCTAACTGGTCTGTAGTTCCCTGTTTTCTCTTCCTCATTTTTTAAATAGTGGGGTTACATTTGCCATCCTCCAATTTGCAGGAACTGTTCCATAATCTATAGAATTTTGGAAGACGACAACTAATGCATCCACTATTTCCATGGTTACCTCTTTTAGTACTCTGGGATGCAGATTATCAGGTCCTGGGGATTTATTGGCTTTCAGTCCCATTAATTTCTCCAGCACTATTTTTTTACTAATACTAATTTCCTTTAATTCCTCCTTCTCACTATTCCCTTGGTTCCCTACCATTTCTGGGAAGTTATTTGTGTCCTCTTCTGTGAAGACAGAACCAAAGTATTTGTTTAATTGCTCTGCCATTTCCCTGTTCCCCATCATAAATTCTCTTGTTTCTGGTCATTACCGATATTGATTGTAGGCCTGGATCGGAGGTGACAGGTCTCCGTCCGTCTTCATCTGACTGCAGCCTCCACCTGATGATGTTGTACCTTCTTATAGTGTTCCAATCATGCAAACCCCCACCTGGGCCTCATCTGTGGTTTCAGCTATCAATCTGTTGGATTGCTTGACATTCACACCTCTTCATCTGGGCATCTCGGTGATTCAAAACTCCTTAGTTGTGCAGAGCAGTGAGGTCGAGAGACAACTTCTTATCTCCTTCCCGCTACCTGCACAATGTGGTATTCCTCACTGTGATGGGCCCTTGGCTCACAGCATTGTTTAGGTGTGAAAGGCCTTCTGTTCATGTCCGAGACTGAGCATGGCTCAGAGGTTCAGTTTGATTATACATTGTCTCGATGTTAATGTGTCTTCGCCAGGGGATCATTGTTTGATGTAAATGAATCTCTAAAATTGATCATGGGCTGGAGTCTCATTGACTGGCACCTGGGGTTAACTGTTTCATATCTCGCAGCCTGTTTCATGTCTTGCAGTTTTACAGTGTTTTTACAGTATTTTCTATATTTGTAGTCTTTCACACGCCAGTCCTTGCGGTGCCGACTGGTTGCAGGAAAGGCCTCAAGCATGCCGGTGGGCACCGCACGGACAAGACCGCGGGGGAGAGGCAGCGGACCCCTCCGCCGCCAACCCCCCACCTCCCCCCCCCACTCCCCCGGACCTGTGGATAGCCCAGGAGAAGGTCCACGAGAAGGTCCTTGGAAATGCCCCTCCCCCTCCGCACCAAGGTTAGGTGAATCTCCACAAGGAGTAAGAGAGAATTTGTCTGACCGTCATTACTGGGGTTCTCTCACATTGCACTCCTAGTTTTTATCATTCTCAATTGCTCCTACTTCGTAATTCAAAATGTTCCTTTTTTTTGAATGTGCCTCCTTAATGCAGATATATGACCATTTTAGCTCTGTTCTCTGCATTGGTTTGAATTTGTTGATAGTGAACAACTTTACTTAGAAGAACTGAACACAATTATGTTTACCCTTGTATTGAGACAGCTTTGCTATATGGATTACATAAATCATTCATATCACTTCCTGTAGTGGTTAGATTGCTTGGTGAATTTGGTTACAGCACTTTTATACCCACAAGCATAGAAATATGATTCACCTGCAATATACAACTCATCTAATGAGAACCACATCCAGTCTTCTTCTGCAGGACATTTTGGTTAATCTACATAGGAACAGGAGTAGGCCATCCAGCCCCTCGAGCCCATTCCGCCGTTCAATTAGATCACAGCTGATCTGTATCTCAATTCCATTGACTCACCTTGGTTCCATATCCCTTAGTACCCTTACCTAATGAAAATCTATCAATCTCAGTTTTGAAATTTTCAATTGACCCCCAACCTCAGGAGGTCCCGCTTGATTGTTGGAGTTCCCACATCCTCGGCCTACTTAAGGACTAGATGTATGTTGGGCACAGGTTCACCTGGTGCGACAAGACATTCTAGTCAGTCCACTGACGGTGGTGTGATCTGCCACAGATTTCAGGCTTGGGTCATAGCTTGGACACCCACTGCAGCCACACTCTCCCCCCCACCCCACCCCCGCCAAAGATGTGCCCAGGCCATTTTTTTAACATATTGAAGTTTGAAGCGGCCCCCTTTTAATGGGGGGGGGGGGGGTCACAGAGGCAGCATCAATTTTCTTTCGGTGGCCTCCTCCATGCCAGCCTGGTGCTCTTTGGCCAGATTCTCCAGTCAGGGGAAACATCCCCTCAGAATCTTAAATGTTTCAATGAAATCACCTCTCATTCTTCTAAACTCCAGAGAGTAGAGGCCCATTCTACTCAATCTCTCCTCATAGGACAACCCTCTCATCCCAGGAATCAATCCAGGCACAGGCACGATGGGCCGAATGGCCTCCTTATGTGTCGTATAATTCTATGACCTCATTCAACCCTGGGGGCCAGCGGTAGAGTTTTGGGGTGGGTGCATCTTGGCAATGATGCCCAGGTCTGCTGCCTGTGGATTTTCTGGGCCTAACTCCCTGATAATCCCGCATATCCCTGGATAATTCCAGTTGATAGAAGTAACTCATCAGATAAGCAATTGCGGAGATGTGGTGGGAGGAGGAAGTCTGTACAAAGGTCTTAAATAAATAAACACACTTAAAAGGACTAAACAGAGATAGGGATAAGTGGAGTAGTCATTAGTACGGTTATGTATTAATTCCGACTGCAGGTTATCCTTTCTAATTCCCAGAGATAATTGTGTTCAATCAGCAGTAATCAAAATGCAAATATAAAACCCCACAATTACGTCGGTTCGGGTCTTAAAAATGGAGTTTGCTGAATTGAATTTACTGCACTTACAATAACATTGCGTTGTACTACAGGCCTCAGAGTTGATATGCAGATTTTATTTCTTTACTGAGTATAATATACTGGGAGAATCTTTTTCCTTGAGCTGCATTAAGTGGTTTTGTTGGGAACTTCTGTTTGAAAAAAAGATAAACAAAGTTTCACGAACAATCTTTTAAAACGTTTTTCTTTCCAACTGTATATTTAAATGGTGCTCTCGGCTAATAACAGCTTTTTCCCCCCATTGTCTAATAGTTATTTTAGCTGAAATAATTGTGGGGCAATGTAGCTTTAATTATTGCTTAACCTTGGGTTAAGGAATTAAGTAGCGCTGTAGGGACATCACTTATTCTGAATGTGTCCTTTGGTGATGGAATAAACAGAATAACTGTGGGTAAAACTGGCTCGGAATCATTTGTTCTCAGCATCAATATTTACTTTCAAGATGGCTTATTTCAGGGTTTTCCATTTTCTACAGAGGTCAGTGCCAGTACCTTTTTTTTGTTTGTTTTTGTTCCCCTTTTATTTCTTGTAACGCAGCCACCTTATTTCACATCAAAGCAGCTGGCTCCTGCTGGCAATATATTCATACAGCAACCATTCACGACTAAACCAAAAGCATAACAAGGGGGGCATAACCTTAAAATTAGAGCTGGACCATTCAGGGGTGATGTCAGGAAGCACTTCTTCACATAAAGGGTAGTGGAAATCTGGAACTCTCTCCCCCAAAAAGCTGTTGAGGCTGGGGGTCAATTGAAAATGTCAAAAATGAGTTTGATAGATTTTTGTTAGGCGAGGGTATTAAGGGTTACGGAACCAAGGCAGGTAGATGGAGTTAAAATACAGATCAGCCATGATCTAATTGAATGGCGGAACAGGCTTGAGGGGCTGAATGGCCTACTCCTGTTCCTATGTTCCTATAACTGAATTGACAAGCTAATAGATCTGCCTCACTTTAAAAAAAAACTATTCTTCCTCTCCTCTTTCTTTTCTCCGCTTCTCCTGAAAGTTGGCTGCTCATTAGGTGTACAGTTCTTTGGGCAGCCCTCCACTACATTGCCCGACTGATTATACACTTCACTCGGCCCTTGTACCACCGTTGGGACTTAGCACTCTACTGTCGGAGCTCATCAAGCCCTGTGCATGACCTTTGCTCCCAATGCACCGCACGCCTGATTTTACAAGGCATGACCTGAGGACGAATGATGATGTTGGACTACTGACACCTGTGGTTTCATTTAAATATTAAAATCTAATGGAAAAATATTGGCCAGAGAATTGTACCAGTTTGGGCGAGGTTCCGCCCACAAGGCAAAGCTCACCAATTAAAAAAAAAATGGGCTCAACAATGTCCTGGGAGTTTGCATCTTGGAGCAAGCCTCTTAAAGAGAGAAGGTTCTCATCAGCCTTTATGCCAAGTGATATACTTTTTCAGGAGGATGGGGTTCATTCAAATTGGTTGGA
Source organism: Heptranchias perlo (assembly GCF_035084215.1). Classification (NCBI taxonomy): domain Eukaryota; kingdom Metazoa; phylum Chordata; class Chondrichthyes; order Hexanchiformes; family Hexanchidae; genus Heptranchias; species Heptranchias perlo. The sequence continues at coordinate 123,975,901 of NC_090327.1, forward strand.
GGCTGACGGGTTGTTCTGAATGTAGTAATGGCAATTGGGAGGTATTTAAACTATTTGGGAATAGAATTAAAGTAACTAATTCTGTGTGCAGTTCCTATAGAACTAGAGACCACAAAGTGCAGCTAATAATAATAGTAAAAACCTATTTTGTCTAATTACAGAGAACAAGACAAGTTATGCAAAGGAAACCAGGGTCAGGCCACTTGAAATGTTCCTATGTAAATACTAGAAGTATTAGGAATAAAATGGTGGAATTGCAGATATGTGCTTCTATGGAGGAGCTAGATGTTATAACTATTCCTGACATGTGTTTGGATCTTAATGATGCTTATGAAATTCAGTTCAAAGGGTACAGGAGATTCCAAAAGGAGAGGACAGGTTAAAAAGGAATGGGGTAGAGTACTATTGGGTACTTGTGGCTCAGTGATAGCTCTTGTGCCTCTGAGATAGAAGGTTGTAGGTTTCAAGGCCCAGTCCTGAGTACAAAATCTAAGCTGATACTATTAGAGCTGCTGTTTTTCAGATGAGATATTAAACCATATAGATGTACAACATACCATGGTACTATTTCAAAGAAGAGCAGTGGTGTTCTCCCTGGTGTCCTTACCAATATTTATTGCTCAACCAACATCACTAAAAAAAGCAGATTGTCTGGTCATTTATTTAATTGCTGTTTGTGGGACCTTGCTGTGTTCAAATTGGCTGCCACATTTCCCACATTACAACAGCAATTACACTTCAAAAATACTTAATTGGCTGTGGAGCACATTGGGATGTCCTGAAGTCATGAAAGGTGCTATATAAATGCATGTTCTTTCTTATTTCTAAAAGAGGTTATTGTTGCAATAGAGTCTGGGGAAATTGGTCAACAGACAAACGTTGGAATGATTTGGGTGCAACTGGATCAGGATTTGGGCCAAAGTTGACTTTTGGGGCTCAATTTTCCTGGGAAATTGCGGGTATGTTGGGGGCGGGGGGGGGCTCCGAAGATCAGAGAAATCCTGTTCGGGTTCGGAACCCAGCTCCAACCCGCAGACTTCCAGGTTCCCCACTGACGCGTCTGGGTGAGCACGCACCTCCCGAATGCAGAAGTCCCACCGGCAATTAAAGCTGGCGGGATGATACTTGACACAATTGTTGAGATAGTTTAAGTAGTTGAACTACTTAATTTTCTCCACATTGAGGCAGGGGTGTGATTTTGAAGCATCCTCAGCGTGTTTCCCGTGCTGTGGGAAACACTCCATGTTCAACAGACGTGTTTCAGCCAGCAGCCAGTGGGGAGAAAAGGTCACTTATTGCAGCAGGGCACTCAGTTCTTTCAGACAAACTTTTGGCTGCGAGATCTTTGTGTTTTCACTGAAAATTCTTACTTTCCACTCGAATTTCTTCTGTTCCCACATATTTAACTACTTTGCGGACCCCCTCAAACTCACACCGTCAGGATAGGGGGGGAGGGCACCATGGCTGCAGTCACCACTACATCCCAGCATGAGCAACATCACCATCCTCGCCAGGCACGGTGTCCACGTCCGCCACGTGGAGCTCCACAACACAGTGCTGCACCACAGGCACCTGCACAAGAGCAGAGAGAGCAATGACAAAGAGGGGAACCGCTTGAGGAGGCCCCATCCACATCTGCCACCCACATGGAGGAGGAGGAACCCATCGGAAGAGCAGCGGCTCACCTGGCTGCTCGTGAGGCCAGGGAGTCATTGATATGTGAAAGCTTCTCCTAACTTCAGAAAGTGTGAACAGTCCAGTCCTCACACCACCTGGAAAGAGCAGCACCCACACCAGGCCGCCCACCACTCCCTGCACAAAACAGTCCTGCAACTACACATACACCCACTGTAAAGTGACCCAATGGGTGGCATCAAGTGTTGCCGTTAATGGTGAACCTCATGAAAGGGTCCAATCACAAAAGACAGTCAAGAATGGGCAAGACATGGCAGCAGTGGTGACAATCATAACATTTAATGTCACTTTAACAAAAACTAAATATAAATGGAAAACATGACCATCTGTCAAACACCCTTGTGCATACCCTTGGTGCTCACAAAACCTTCCCCTTTCTCTTACGACTACTTCTACGTGGTGCATCCCCTGTGGCTGCAGCAGAGGTAGTGGCAGGTTGCTCATGTTCATGCCCTGACTGCTTAGACGCTTTGGGCCTACGCCCTCTGGGATTTGGAACCCACTGATGCGGACTCTCCACAGCTGCCCCTGCCACCAGTGTCTGCTTGTGTTCATATGTGTGTTGTAACTCACCAGGTGCCAACCCAACTAACTGAGGACTAGGACCCACTGAGGTGTGAGTATCTGCGCTGGTGGATGGCTCATTAAGATGTGATGGTGCATCCTCAGAGGCCGGCAGGTCCTCTGAGGAATCGCCCTCTGCAGTCACAGCGGTCGCTGAAGGCCCTGTCAGAGAACAGAAGGCAATAATAAGCATCATCACTGATGTGTCATGTTGCGAGGGGGGCAACGGGTGAGACATGGGAGCGCTTTGAGTGGCGTCCCCACTTCCATGTCCCCTTTCACCATTATCCCTCCCCTGGGCCAGGGCCACATCACTCTTACCACTCTGCTGGACAACAGTTTGGAGGACATGTGTGATGCCTTGTAAGGCCAATGCTAGTGTATCTGCCTGTCTGTTTAAGGCGGCAGAATATTGTTCACCCTGAGTCTGAACCACCGTTGTCAGGGCCTGAATGGACTCATTTGTGAACCGTACTTGAAGCTCCATGGAGGCTAGCCTTCTCTCCATCGCAGACATTCCTGCACTTACCAGCGACACTATCTCAGAGATGCCCTCACGTCCCTGTGACAGTATCTCAGAGATTCCTTCCCGTACCTGTGCCATCATTCCACTCATGCAGGAGTTGGACTCCTCCATTCTCTGCGCGATTGTGGAGAGTGTGCGTGACACCTGTTCCAGCACCTCGCAAATGTGCTGGTGCCCCTCGATCATTCTCCTTTTAAAGGATGGCCCCCAGGTTTCCACATCTGCGTCCAGATGAGCAGAGCCTGGAGAGGAGTGCTCCCACTGACGCGGACTCTCCACAGCTGCCCCTGCCACCAGTGTCTGCTCGTGTTCATATGTGTGTGGTAACTCACCAGGTACCAATCCAACTAACTGAGGACGGGGATCCACCGAGGTGTGAGTATCTGCGCTGGTGGATGGCTCGTTAAGATGTGATGGTGCATCCTCAGAGGCCGGCAGGTCCTCCGAGGAATCGCCCTCTCCCGTCACAGTGGTTGCTGAAGGTCCTGTAGGAGAACAGAAGGCAATATTAAGCATCATCACAGATGTGTCATGTTGCAATGAGCATACTGAGGTGCTGAAGATGGCGAGGTATGTTAACATCAATTCATATTGTGTGTGATGAATGTTAAAGTTGTGTCACCAGACGTTTGTCAGGTGCCAGTCTCGGCGGCCCTGACGGACAGGCACTCGAGGGTTCGGCTGACTCCAGTGTCTCCTGCTTCGCCTCTGTGAGAACGACGATCTGTTGTGGCCCCCCTCCAGTCCTCGCCCTCTCCCGTGCATTCTAGGCTCTCTTCTCCTAGAAGGGGAGAAAGTACAGAGGTGTGAGTGAGTGATGGTGAAGTGGCCAACCAATGAATGCATTGGTTTGGGTGAGGCTGACCGTGAAAGAGATGCATCAGAGGGTGAGTATGAGACAGAGCCAAGACATTGGATGAGGATTGGGTTGAGTGGTAGTGGTGGGGTGACTAATGGGGAGGTGAAGAAGTGCTGAGGAAGTGCAGGTAAGTTGAGGGTGAGTCTTAAGTGGGTGTGAGGATTGATGTAATAGAGTAGTGATGGCAGTGCAGAATGAGTTGGGGGGTGGGGGCGGTGATGTGGAAGACGGAATGTAGGAGAATCAGTAAGTGTACTCACTTTGACTGACCTAGTTAGGTCATTGAAACGCTTCCTGCACTGGACCCAGGTGCGGGAGATGTTGCTTCTGCTGGTGACCTCCTCTGCCACCTTGAGCCAGAGGCAGAGGCAGGCATCTTCCTCCCGTCCGGCAGGTAAAACAGATCCCTCCTCCTCCTCACCCCATCCAGTAACATCTGGAGTGAGGCATCGTTGAATCTTGGAGCAGCCTTGCCCATGTGCTGCTCCATTGTGGTGTGTGGGTGTTTGCTCCAGGAAAAGCCATTGGAGGACTGCCACTTTAAATAGAGCTCCTCCAGCCAACAGCCTGTGATGCGGGTGTGCAGTCCGCCCACTGCGCAGCTTTTGGACGGCAAACCCGGAAACCACATTAAGTGGCTCCAATTGAATCGCGATCGCGTGGGAAACGAACATTTTTTATTGGGTGGGTTACCCACGCGCCCATTCACCCCCCCCCCACCTCCCCGTTGCCATCCCGCCTCCCTGCTAATATCGGGGCCTTGACGTCTGTTATAGACTTCAAGAACAACAGGTTCAGCAAGACAGGGAATTTTGTAAGTAAATTAGAAGGGCAGTAGAACAGTGTCGATTTGTGGTAGTGGGGGGATTTCAATTATCTATCTGTATTGGATTATTAGTCTAAATCATAAGCTCAAACCCACAACCTTCTGCCACGTTACCTCCATTAAAGGGATTTTCAAGATGGCAACCTTAAACGTCTGGAGGGAGATGAAAGCCAGCTCACATGACCTTACTGAGGTGAATTTAGTCCACTCGTGAGGAAGATGCTGATAACTTGCTCACTCAAGTTATTCCCCATTCAAAGATGAATTGCACATTCCACACACTTCTTTATTGAGTACAATCTATCTAATCAGCATAAATATTTGACAGTATATAAATACTCGCATTCGCCCTCTTATCTAGAAATATGCACTCCAAATAGAAAAAAAATCTTAATAGCTGAATGGATTAAATTAAGAATAGGTTTACGCTTGCAGACGAGTTTCGGGCCCCACCTGTTTCTTGACTTCATAAAGTTGGAAATTATTTGGTCACATTGTGTTAAGAACAGTCTGTTCCTGGAACAGAAGACTCTGGAGAGACCTTAGTGAAATGCTATCCGTTGGCTGCAGATTTCCTTCGCACTGTAATATTTACAATTTTCTGGCAGTATTGCGATATCAGCATGCGCTGGGTGCTCTGCTGGGATAACTGAATCACCACATGTGCCAGAAAACGCCGTAATCGAAATGTGTGAATAGGTGCTGGGCAGAGGCTAACAATGTCCTGCAGTAAATTGTTTCTTGATCAACTTGAATGATTGGATCATTATATTATTTTCGCCCCCATCCCCAGTTTTCTCCATAGGTACCAGCTGCTCTACGAACCTTGCTGAAGTCACCATTTTTGATATGTGAGCTTAGACAGTAGGCTTTCTGTGTGTGTGTGTGTGTGTGTGTGTGTGTGTGTGGGTGTGTGGGAGGGGTTAGGGGAGGGGGGGGTTATCACGGCCTCAGTCTAATCCTGTGTTCACCTGGAGTTCATACGTGTAGATGAAAATTCTGCTGCCTCGGCGGATCCTAACTCGCACCAAGTCCCGTTCACCCATCACCCCCTGTGCTCGCTGACCTACATTGGCTCTCGGATCACGAACGCCTCGATTTTAAAATTTTTATTCTTGATTTCAAATCCCTCCACGGCCTCACCCCTCCCTATCTCTGTAACCTCCTCCAGCCCTACAACCCTCTGAGATCTCTGCGCTCCTCTAATTCTGGCCTCTAGCGCATCCCTGATATTTTTCACTCCACCTTTGGCGGCCGTGCCTTCAGCTGCCTAGGACCTAAGCTCTAGAATTCCCTCCCTAAACCTCTCCGCCTCTCTACCTCTCTCTATCCTCCTTTATGATGCTCCTTAAAACCTACCTCTTTGACCAAGCTTATGGTCACCTGTCCTAATGTCTATTTATGTGGCTTGGTTTCCAATTTTGTCTGATAATCGCTCCCGTGAAGTGTCTTGGGATGTTTTACTATGTTAAAGGTGCTATATAAATGCAAGTTGTTATTGTTTCAGCAGGGAATAGTGATCAAGAGCAGGAACCCTGATTGATGTTTCCCCCCTCCCACTTCAGCACAAGGTCAACTGTGGTATCCCTACCCCCACCCCCCAACTCAGATCAGCTGAGTCATTGCAGAGTGGGAATCAAGCCTGGGATCTTCCTGGTCAGTTTGGTTTCACACAATGCACTTCACTTATGAGCTTTGGCATCGGGAGAAACTAGGGTTGCCAACTTTAGTTGGATGTATTCCTGGATGTTTCATCACATGACCTCTCGTCTCCACTGCCCGGCCTGGCCAAGCAGCCTTCCCCCCACTCCCCCACATTTGCTATATTTTTATAATGAATAAACAAAAGTGTTCAAAGAAAATGTTTTAAAACGTTGCTATTAGTGCCCCAATGACTTTTCCCTATGACACTTCTCTTGTCCAGGAGATTAATCTTCAATTCCTGGAGTCTCCAGGCCAATCCTGGAGGGTTGGCAACCCTAGGGGAAACCTACACACTATTGTTAATTCTCTGAAGCAAGTATCATGAGGAAAAAGTCAGCGTGTTTGAAAGGAGTGCAAGTCAGAGAACTGGTGCTAGTGTTGTAATCCAATCTCTGATCCATGTTCCCTTTTGAGAGTGGCTCCAAACCGGAAATCTAGGATCAGTGAATTTATCCTCTTGTGTGTCAGAAACATGACAGTTGGAGAGGATACTAACAAGCACTTTCAGTAAAATAAGAGAGACAGAGAACACAGAGTAAACCTCCCATCTTTTACTTTGAAAGCAGCATGCATTCGAAATAATAACAAATGCCAGGGAGTGATTTCAAGACTGTTATCACTTCTCAGGGTTCAGATGTTCTGGATCTGTCACGTGCACACAACAATAATTCTTGAACTCAAAGAAGTTACTTTGGAAACTGTTGCAATGTGCTGAGCAGCCACACCACTGCCCCCCACCTCCTAATACTGCAGAGGAAGGGGGTCATTAGTAACATCGATTAAAGCCTGTAAAGCAGTTTTGGGGTGCTCTGTCAATCAGGAAGGATTGGCCTACTCTCCAGGAATGCGATGAGGGTTCCTATGCTCCCACAAGTTCAGCCAAGTCATATTTTAACTGAAAGGCCAACTAAAAAAAAATGCTTTTCTTTCATCGTTGAAGTATAAATAAAATCTTTTAATTACAACGGTGTTATTTTTGTAGTTCATTTCAGATTGCTGTCACTGGGTCCAGGTTCGTCCTGCGGATGGGGATGAAGAGGAGGCATTCATAGAATCATAGAATCATAGAATGATTCAGCACAGAAGGAGGCCATTCGACCCATCGCGCCTGTGCCGGCTCTTTTAAAGAACTATCTAATTAGTCCCACTCCACTCCCCTGCCGCATTGCCCTGCAAATTTTTCCCCTTCAAGTATTTATCCAATTCCCTTTTGAAAGTTATTATTGAATCTGCTTCTACCACCCTTTCAGGCAGTGAATTCCAGATCATAACAACTCGCTGCGTAAAATTTGTTTTTCATGTCGCCTCTGGTTCTTTCGCCAATCACCTAAAATCTGTGTCCTCTTCGACCCTTCTGCCACTGGAAACAGTTTCTCCTTACTTACTATATCAAAACCGTTCATGATTTTGAACACCTCTATTAAATCTTCCCTTAACCTTCTTTGCTCTAAGGAGAACAATTCCAGCTTCTCCAGTCTCTACAGATAACTGAAGTCCCTCATCCCTGGCACCATTCAAGTAAATCTGCTCTGCACCCTCTCCAAGGCCTTCATCCTTACTTGTTCATCTCAGAGTCTGATTCTGAAATGGTCAACATGAAAGGAATATGAGCCTTTCTCTGCGGAAGTGTGGACTCACCATCCAGAGTTTGCAATACACAACAAATGGCAATATTGTTGATTTTAAATCAAAGGACCTTTGCTTAATCTAATTTTTAAATGTAATAATAGTGTAAAGTAGTTTCTCGCTTAAAATTTTATCTTCCATCTCTTGAAGCATCAACTATATTATATTTTTGTTAAATCAGCTTAAATCCCCAGGCCACTTCCCCCCCACCCCTCCCAGTAGACAACAGGATGGGCAGGCAACCTGGTTACAATTTTCCACCACTGTTTCTCTAAACCTGCCTCCGAGAGACGTTCTACAACAGTTTGAGAGGGAGTCCTGATTTTCACTCTCCTTCCCCTCAAAAGTATTTGACCTCCTCAGCTGAGATTGGGAACTCAGCACCCCTTGAGGGAAATGTGCCTACTTCTCCCACTGACATAGTACTACACACATGATACTCCATTGCAAAGCACCACCAAAACCTTAGCCGTACCAACATCTGATTGACATTATGCATGGAACAAAACAATAGCAGCACTCGCTGGCCAAGAAAAACTCATATTTAAACCATGTCATTTTTTGCTGTGCTGGCATTATCGGTCAGAATATTTTAAAGTTACACAGATCATTAGAAGGCAAATGTGGTAGACCATTGTTTATGCTATTATAGCAGTTTAGCTCTTCTATATCAGACTGCTTCTCTCCTGTGTATCATAATTATTATCTTTAACATTTAAAAAAATTCCTATAATGAATTATTACCTCTATTGCCTTGAATGTAACATAACAGTTGATTAAGTGCACTTCATGTTAGCTTTGCAAAAGAGGGTAAGGGCTAACTAATTTTGGTCTCTGATGTGTTCACCCCCCTGCTCCTATTTTATACCAATTTTTCTTTCCTCTTCTTTGTGAACACTTCTGGTCTCCATATTATAAAAAGGATGTAGAGGCATTGGAGAAGTTTATACCTATCAGAAAAGATTGAACAGGCTGGGACTCTTTTCTCTAGAAAATAGAAGGCTGAGGAGTGACCTGATAGAGGTTTTTTTAAGATTATGAAAAGGTTTGATAGGGTAGACGTAAAGACGATGTTTCCACTTGTGGGGTGGGAGGAAGCTCAAGTGGAGCATAAACATCAGCATGGACCAGCTGGGCAGAATGGCTTGTTTCTGTGCTGTAGACTCTATGTAATTCTTTGGCTTTCCCTGAGTCACATCCCGTTGCCTGACTGAACTGTTCCCAGGCCACTGCTAATGCTACTCTTTATCCGAGTGTCTTGGAGAGGTGCCTCAACTACTGACTTATCTCATCCTCTCCACAGGGAAATGCCAAGCCTACTCTCTGCCCAGTTTACCAAAGTGGGAAGGTCAAGTGAATCAGAGGAGACAGTTCAGAAATAACAGAATGAGTAAAACTAAATATGTGAGTGCCTAGAATGATGGCAAATGGAAATAAATGCAGACAAATATAAAATACCACATCTAGGAGGAAAAAATGTTTGGCACACGCACTTCATGAATGGTGTTGAAATAATTAAGGATGAAGTTGAAAGAGACCCTAGAATCTTAGCAGACTCCACATTTAACGTCTAACTAATGCAGAGTAGCAATCAACAAAAGCCAATAGCCAATTCAGTAGAATACAAGTCAGTGGAGGTTGTGATCAAACTGTAGAGCGCTCTGATCAGAACTTTCCTTGAGTGCTGTGTCCAGTTCTGGTCATCAAAACACAAGGGGGTCACTCAAGCACTGGAAGTAGTGCCGAGAAGAGCCACAAGATTGAACGCTGGTGTCAAAGGTCAGAGTGATGATGAAAGGCCGAAGAAACAAATTGGGCTTTTCAGTTTGGAAAAGAGATATCTGAGAGGTGATTTTATAGAAAGAAAATAAAAAGAAAGACTTGCATTTATTATAACGCCTTTCACATCCTCAAGTTCAAACTACTAAAAGGTAAATTTAAGTTTACATATCAAGAAGATTTTCTTCACACAAAAAATGATCAACACTTGAAACCAACTACCAGATAGCGTAGTGGAGACAAACATCCTGGAATCATTTAAGAAATAATTGGACGCCACAATGGGTGGGGAAACGTGTAGGGCCTTTGCAGATGGATGAAGTAAAATGGGTCAAACGTCCTTCCTAATCGGCAAGTATCTTGTGAGCACCAAGACATTGAGAAATGGTGTCACCATTTGTAATGGGGTTTCACCCAACAGAAGATCAAATCACTGTTCAGATCAACTTTCTTTTTCTTTGCTTTTCTCAGCGGTTCCACTTTATTTCAACCTTGTGATGTTCTCTGCCATTCTGTAGACTACAGGGAGTTATTCCCACTATTATGTTGAATTAGAGACAAAGATCATACTGTTACTGGCTGAATCAATAGAGGGAAATTGTTTTCAGATGTGTAATACATATTCACCAAAGTCCCTGCTGGGTTTTAGCAGTTAAATCTGAAGGCTTTCTTTTTTGGGGGTCACACATGCAAATTTTTATATGATGTTTGATATTAAATAAATATCTATTGCATCACAAAAGCAGCATTAAATCATTTCTGAACTCCAAAAGCTAGACTAAAACTCATCCATTTTTTTTCCTCACTTGCAAGCAGCATTCATGATAAATGTTTTCAGTCTTGAGCCTGACTATAACTCTTTCATGGCCTTGCCATTTCTGAGTTACTGAGAAATGTAGTGCAATGAGAGACATGGGGGGATGGTCAAAGGGGTGGCTGAGGCACAGATGACACCTCCCTCACATGCATCTTCTGAACATCCTCCTCTTTCAAAACCTGCAAATACAGAGGGAAGCCCATGGTGTAGCCACAGCAGCAGCTTGATCTGAAGGCCTCGATTTTAACTCCCCTCCCATCCGGCGGAAACCAGGTGAGGGAGGGCGGGGGTGCAGTTAAAATGGAGTGGGGGGCTTACCCAATCCTTTTCCGCCCCGATCTGCCCGACTGCAATTTTAAATTTAAATTAGCCGGTGGGGGGTCCTCTTTAAATATGTAGATCGGGCAGTGATGACAGTATCGGGGGCCCAATCTGCCATTTTAATCTAAGGCCTGAGCTGGGGAGCAGTAATGGTTTCCGCACCAGGCCTAACCTGCCGGGAACAAGAAAGTGGGCCAGCAAGATACCTTTTTAAAATTTATTACAGGTTTCCTTTGTGGGCCAGGAAGAGCAGGAGTGCCCCCCCCCCCCCACCCCAGGCCCCACAAGGAAACTTTGCATTTCCCAATGCCCCGGCTCCCCATCCACCCCCATCGCCCCCCCTCCCCACACCACTCCGACCGCGATTCCCCACCCAGAGCCCTTGCAGTCACTTACCTTGGACCGGGGACCGTTCCTCCGGGTCCTCGGCGACGGCCTCCTGCCACCCAATCGTAATGGCCGGGCAGCTGCTTCCCATCGACGATCCGGCAGTTTCTGTCGGGAAGTCGGCAAGTGGCACGCAAATGAGGCCCGGCTGTTAAAATTGGCCAAGCCTGCCTGCTGCCATTCTCGGACGGGTACACTTCTCGCTTCACAAGCCGCTTTGTAAAAATCGAGGTCCAAAATATTCCTGGGAAACAAGTAAATCTTTTCTTTAAATCTCCTCAGGATGTGGGTAATGCAGACAAGGCAGTATTTATTGCCTGTCTCTAGTTGCCCTGAGGGCATTAAGAGTAAACATATATAATGTGGAACTGGAGGGACATATAGGCCAGACCAGGCGGGGACGGGATGGGGGGGGGGCGCAGAAATATACTTCCCTGAAGGACATTTCTATGTTACAGTCCTTTCTCAGTAACCTCCTCCAGCCCTACAACCCTCCAAGATCTCTGCGCTCCTCCAATTGTGGCCTTGTGTGCATCCCCGATTTTCATCGCTCCACACTCCGCCGTGCCTTCAGTTGCCTGGATCCTAAGCTCTGGAATTCCATCCCTAAACCTCTCCGCCTCTCTACTTCTCTCTCCTCCTTTAAGACGGTCCTTAAAAGCTAACTCTCTGACCAAGCTTTTGGTCACCTGCCCTAATATCTCCTTATGTGGTTTGGTGTCAAATTTTGTCTGATAATCGCTCCTGAGAAGCACATTGGGATATTTTATAACATTAAAGGCACTATATAAATGCAAGTTGTTGTTATTCGTGAACCAGTTGGGTTTTTACAGCAATCTTGCACTTTTATGGTCATTTTCTGATGTCAGCCCACAAATTACTAGATTTTTTTGAATTTAGTTTCAGAACTTGCCTTGCCGTGATTTAAACTGACGATCCAACTGATGGTTGTTAATGCAGAACTGTACCCACCAATGGAGGGCACTTTGAAGAAGCTGACAGCTTGTTCCAAATAGCAAAAATACCTTTCCATTGGGGTTAAATAAACAGAAGAGTTATTGGTACCAACTAACTAACTAACTAACAACAACAACAACAACAAATGGCGTGAAAATTTAACGTTTCATCTTAACCTACATTTTAGTACAAAAAACAAAACGGAGGAATAGTTCTACTTTTCCCCTAAACCCACCGTTTAAAAATTGATTAAACGTGACCATGTTACAGTCAACACTTTTTCCAGCCCGATCTCTCAAGCAATCCTGTCATTTCTGGCAAATTTGCAATATAAAAAATATCAAAAGTAGAGCAGGTCGGGATTTTAAAAAATATTTAACACTTCCATTTGCATCACTGTGATTGTAACTGATTAATTCAACAAGCTCTCAGAACCGAAGCATTCATTCTGAAAATAAGTTAAATGCCCAAGTGGAAAATCACCCCTGGCTGCTCTCGGGTTTTATGCATTTTTGGAAGCAAAAGAAGGGGGTTTTTCCGCTTCTTCCACATTCTGAACCTTGTTGTGAAAATCATTAAATAAAAAGCTCTTTAAAAATGTTGAAAAAAGCCAAAGCAAAATGCATTTGGGAGAAAAAAAATAAGTATTCAATCTAATTACATAGCTTTTTTTTAAACTAAAATTATACTAGCAATTCCGATTGTTCTTCGAGTTAATAACAAGGTTTATCCAACCAGGTTTTGTGAGAAGAGACTTTCACTGAATTATAAAGTTTTGTTTTAGAAACGCACTTGATATCAACCTACGCACCCCCCCACCCGCCCAATAATTTCTCCTTTCTAAAACTTTTATTTCCATTCTCCCGCATTCTTTGCATTACCTTAAACTGAAATTAACCCCTGCTTTGAAATTAAACTGAATAAAATTCAAAGAAAAGATTACCAGAGGTGGTGCATCCATCAATATAACATAGGGCCCCACGATCTGCACAGCCTACACCGCGACTTCAAGGAGGAGAGAGAGGTAGAGAGGTTTAGGGAGGGAATTCCAGAGCTTAGGGTCTAGGCAGCTGAAGGCACGGCCGCCAACAGTGGAGTTATGGAAGTGGGGTGCTTAGGAGGTCAGAATTGGGGAAGCGCAGAGATCTCGGAGGGTTGTAGGACTGGAAGAGGTTACAGAGATAGGGAGGGGTGAGGCCATGGAGGGATTTGAACATAAGAATGAGAATTTTAAAAATGAGGTGTTCTCGGACCAGGAGCTAATGTAGGTCAGCGAGCACAGGGGGTGACGGATGAATGGGACTTGATGCGAGTTAGGATACAGGCAGCAGAGTTTTGGGTGAGCTCCAATTTACAGCTGGTTAAACCCTTGCGCTCGAGACTCTCACGCCCCTCCTCCCACATTGCAAAGTTCATGCCCTTCTTCTCCCCTCACTGACCACAAGCAGTATGGAGACGATAACAAACGCCAATCGGACCAATCGGTGGCGAATGCAGTTTTGTGTCGTTACGATGAGTTTTACCGAGAGCCCCAATGTTTGGCTGGCATCTCTGCCATCCTCAGAGCAGCATATGACACTGCTCCAATTTTACTCCCGGTTCTAAAACATGTTCCTCTGCTGTTCCTCTAGAGGCCTGAAATTCCAATTGGCCCACTCCACCGATGGAAACTCAATGAAGCAGGCACCAAGTCCACCGATGCAGGGACACCCATCGCCATCCCAATTTGCAGGGACCAGATTGTTTGCATCCTCAGGGCAGTTCCTGCAAGGGTACCTTCATTGGCTGTAAAACACTTTGGGACTTCCTGAGGTCGTGAAAGGCGCTATATAAATGCAAGCCTTTCTTTCTTCTTTCCTCCTTTCTTTCTTTCTTTCTTCCTTCCTTTCTTCCTTTTTTCTTTCTTTTATTTTCTTTCTTCCTCTAAAGTATCTTCACTTAATGGAGCTGTGCTTCCTCCTTGTCTTGTTCTAGTCATTGCAACCTCTGTTAAGTAGCAGGACAGTTTTAAGAGTAAGCAGCAGTCCTTTATGAGCTGCAGTTCCAAGAGCTGCTGCTCAGAAAATCCTATCCCTGAGCATTGCATGTCATGCACTGTGCACTGGGAACGTTGTACTAACACTTAATTAGCTGACCTTGTGATATCTCGTGAGGTCATGCACAGCCCCTGAGAGGCATAGGTCCAAACCCTGCTGCATTGGGGCAGTATTATTATCTTCACATCCTTATATTAAAAAATTAAAAATTTCAAAGTCATAAAGATCCTGCTGATATAGAGACTTCAGCCATATTTTATTCTTTGGTCATTCTCTGGATATAAACAATAAGATAGGGAGAACCTTTAGAATAATTACACACTGGGTTTACTCCCCTCTGTGTACTATTTTTATTGCACTTCCTAAACCGTTTGCATAAATTGCCCTCTGTGTTATTTTAACGTAAACGTTCACACATTTGAAATAAATCTACAGAGGGCATTAAACCCTAATACGTTACAGCCTTTATAAAAACAAAATGACACAATGAATTCCCCCCTGCCCCCAGCAGTCTTTGCAGGGGACCATCCAAGACTCTATACCCCTTTACCAGAAGAAAACCTCTGGACTAATAACTCATTAAAATAGCACTAGTACAAACTCGCTATAGTTCTGTGCACATATTATACAAATTAGATGGAATGTCGGAAGAGTTAATGTACCAGAGGGATGAATGTCGATGGGTTGCACGGATTGATTTTCCGTACATTCTTAATTGAGTGTGTTTGATGATTTAATTGTTTTAATGGTTAGACTAAGTATAAGCATATGCCTTTTTTTTTAGTTTGTTTCTTTCTCCACATTAAATCTTATTTGAAGATTACATTTGTTTATAAAGCAAGCCGTCAATTTGACATTTATCGCAAGGTAATGTTGCAGCATTTTGAACTACTATTCTGCTAAGAATCAGAACAAATGTTCGATTTTTGATCAGTTGCAATTGTAATGTTACATGGAAATGTAATTAAAGTTGTAAAGTACAGATAGAGATGATCAAATTGAATACACTGGTTCCTGGGACCAAGGGGATGTACATGTCATACAAAGCAACCAGGCAAAGATGAATGATGTAGATTGCAAGCTTAGAGTTTCACTTGTTTCCCTTGAGGAAGGAACTTTGCAGAATCTTCGCTCAGATAGTAAATAGGTTGGAAAGAGTTTGCGATCGGGAGAATTGTATGCAGTCTGTGGAAGTAGTAAAACGTCTCAAGGCACTTGGGGAAATCTGAAATAGAAGAGATCAAATATTAAGTAAGGAAACAAGATTGAGGGAAGGATAAGAGAAAATTTCCTTCAAGCGAGAGCTAGACCTGTTTCTGGCTGAGGCGGAGATCACCTCTTACAAAAGGTAGGTACTGCATAGAATTATCAGGGCCAGAGTGATCTCCTGGACTAGTTCCAATCACCTAGTGGGGGTTGGAGAGAAATTTCACAGATTTTTTTCCCCCCAAATTGGCCTGGGTTTTTATCTTGTTTTTTCACCTCTCCCAGGTGATCACGTGGTTTTTGGGTGGGGTGGAGAGTGTATATATTGTGATACACAAGGCATCCCAATTGTGTGGGACAGGCTGGATGGACCAGAGGATTTTTTCATGTCCATCATTGTTCGTATGTTCGTAATTTAACGTGTGTGTGTTGCTGGTGGGGAGCCTCACCCGCTATCAGATTTATTGTAAATTTAGGCACATGCTGATCATGATTACATAGAATTACATAGAATCTTACAGCACAGAAACAGGCCATTCAGCCCAACTGATCTGTGCCGGTGTTTATGCTCCACGCGAGCTTCCTCCAACCCTACTTCATCTAACCCTGTCAGTATATCCTTCTACTCCTTACTCCCTCATATGCTTATCTAGCTTCCACTTAAATGCATCTATGCTATTCATAATTTTCGAACCAAAAATCATGGTCAGCACTTGCCCGAATTTCTGATATGTGGGAGAGGCTCCTCACCAGCAGCGCAGACTTGTAAAATGACCTCAAGTACCATCTCCTTTGCAGCTGTTTCCAGTGGCAGAAGAAGCATTGATAGGGTTAAGACTCCCCCACCAGTCCAGAGATAGCCATATATGCATTTCAGTTTTCTGCTTCAAATGTACAAAGGTGGGATTTTCATCATTTTGCTAGTCTGAACTTCAGCTGTGGAGAAGCCAAGGATCAGGTTATAATTCTTCCTTGCACCAACTGAGTGAATCCAAAACCCAAACCTGCGTTGTTCAAATTAACTTACTGAAATAATAAAGTAGAACTATTGTCCAATTTCATTAAATGTCTTTGTACAGAACAAAATATTATGCAATATGACAAAGCAATTGGCTGGTCAGTAACCTATTAATCTATTTAATTTCTACTTCTCTCTTTAAAGGGGAAGAACATGTGGTGGAGCACAATTTGTTGAAAGATTCTCCCTCTTTGACAAACAGCAATATTAGCCTCAGAAGAATTTTGAATGACTTTTTTTTAAACAAATATTAATTTTCTTAGTGGCATGGGCAGTCTGAATTCAGGTCTCCCTCCCTGCTAGGCCACTCCAGGATGCCATTATCAGTCATGGCTCACTTTCGCCTCTGAATCAGCAAATTGTGAGTTCACAGTCCTACTCCAGAGACTTGAGCACATAATCCAGGCGGATAATGTAGTGCAGTACTGTCGGATGGTGCTGTCTTTCGGATGAGATGTTAAACGGTGGCCCTGACTGCCCTCTCAGGTGGACATCAAAGACCCCATGGTACTATTTCAAAGAGGAGCAGGGGAGTTCTCCCTGGTGTCCTGGCCAATATTCATCCCTCAACCAACATCACTAAAACAGATTATCTGGTCATTTATCACATTGCTGTTTGTGGGACCTAGCTGTGCGCAAATTCACTGCTGTGTTTCCTACATTATGACAGTGAACACATTTCAAAAATACTTCATTGGCTGTAAAGCGCTTTGGGACATCCTGAGGTCATGAAAGACGCTATAAATGCAAGTTCTTTCTTTATTGACAGGAAATTCCAGAGTCATCTACAGTGAACAGCTATGGTTCAACTTCAAATCAGACCGAGAGCCACTCCATCACATTGATGGGCAGCTGATATACTTCTCAGTCTCTTTGGCCTGATGGCATGACTGAGATCAGATACTCAACACGTTATAATAATCTTGGGTATGATCCCATGTCCCACCATTCAATGCTACAATGTACTTGAGCACCAAGATGCTATGTTGCTACACCAGCTACAAAACTTTTCATATTTTAACTGAGTTTTCCTTGAACACTATCAGCAATACCACAGCGTTAAATTCATGGTCATTTAAACTATTAGAAGGCCAATTAAAAGTCTAAAAACAACTGGTGAACTGAGTAGTGCTAGCACTCTAAAGGCCATATAGTCCTATCTGCGGTCATATAGTGGGACTGATATGTACACTGCTTACACATAACAGTACTTCTTTGCAACCTGACCTTTAAGAGACGTTAGCCATTAATAGCTATTTAGATGTACTGTTGATGGAATTTAGATAGAGTGGGACACTGTTTAACCAAACAGTTTAGGAAACACCCTTTTAAAAAAGTGAGTAAGTTGGACCGATGCTGGCATATTACTTTCCCTGCATTAAACAATATTAATTCAGCACTGAAACTGAGATACTGGATGTTAAAATAATTATATACACAGAGCATGTAGCCAGTTTATTAGCTAAATCAGTTTAATGGCATTTGGGTAAACAGTGTTCCAATGTATATAAGTAGAGGAACACATAATATGGTCCTATGAAGATACTCAAGTAGCCAGTCGCATGTATGGCTTTAAATAAATTTGTAGAGAAAGCAATATAGAGCAAACAGTCGGAAGGGAAATGGAGGGTCTCACGCCTTCTCGCACACAAAAACAAAAGAACATTGGAAATAGACAAGAGTTTTTAAAGTAACAACTGGTCTCAGACCTGTAATGCTCTGGCCCTCTTTGGTACAGAAGGGCAAAGGATGCTCAGCCCTGTAGTCCACATGAATTTGGTCAGTGGCATATATAATCTCATTTTTTATTATATGAGGTGGGGTGGGGGGGAGGCAGAGAGGGAACTGAATGTTAGAATTTATCGAGGTGAAGAACTTCAGTGCTGGGTAATTCGATATTTCCCTACTTTTGGCACCCAGCGTCAGCATTAGATATTTCCAGGTCAGGTAGAGCATAGGCCAGGCCATAAAGCTCAATCTCACTTCCTCAACAATGTGACAACCTCGGGCTCAAAAAAAACATTCCCCTATAGCACCAAGCCACCATTTCCATTTTCCACACCACCTGCCCTTGCAGCTTCAATGAGTGGCTACCGAATTATGGGATGTTTTGTGCCCAGGGCTCACAGCCACTAGCAGTTAGGTTGAGGCCGGCCAAAATCATTTCCACTAATACCATACAGTTGGCTCAGAATGGAGATATTCATCCTATCTAGGGGTTAGCCCAGGTCCCAGAGTAGGAAGACTAGTGTACTAACCAACTACATTAATGTACTAATCATCCTTGTTTTCGAATCCCTCCATGGCCTCGTCCCCTCCCTATCTCTATAATCTCTTCGAGCCCTACAACCCTCCGAGATCTCTGCGCTCCTTCAATTCTGGTCTCTTGCGCATCCCCGATTTTCTTCGCTCCACCATTGGCGGCCATACTTTCAGGAGGGGAGAGGCCATGGAGGGATTTAAACACAAGGATGAGAATTTTAAATTTGAGGCACTGGGGGATTAGAAACCGGAGTAGGTTAACAAGCATGAGGCAATGGGGGAGTGGGACTTGGTATGGGATAGGATACAGGTAGCAGAGTTTTGGATGATCTGAAGTTTATGGAGAGCGGGGGATGGGAGGCCGGTCAGAAAAGCATTGGAGTAAAAGGTACCGATTTCTGTCTACACCACCTGTGCGATAATCTGACGCAGCATATCGGCCGCCTTTATTGCACTGGAATGAAAATCAGGCAGGTTCTATAACAGATGGGTGATCAACTCTGTCAGATTACTGCCCAGACAGTGAAAACGAAAATTTACCCAACGGAGTCTGGAGGTGTCAATGGCATGAATGAGTGTTTCAGTAGCAGTTAGACTGAGTTGGAGCAGAGGCAGATGATGTCATGGAGGTGGAAGTAGGTGGTCTTTGTGATGGGGAGGATATGAGATTTGAAGATCAGCTCAGAGTTGAACTGAGACAGTCGGCGGGAAAGGGGATGGATTCAATGGCCAGGGTATGGAGTTTGTGGTGAGGGCTAAAGACGATCACTTCAGTCTTGTCAATGTTTCGCTGGAGGAAATGCAGCTCATCCAAAACTGAATGTTGGACAAGCAGTTTGATAGTACAGAGGCATTGGTGGGTTCCAGAGAGGTGGTGGAGAGATAGAGCTGGATGTCATCAGTATACATGTAGAAGCTGACCCCAAGTCTCTGAATGAGATCTCCATGGGCAGCAGAAGGATAAGGGGAAGGAAGAAGCTCAGGATGGATCCTGTCAGGCTCCCATGGTGATGGTGCGGGAGTGGGGAAAGAAGCCATTGTTAAAGATGCACTGACTATGATAAAAAGGTAAGAGTGGAACTAAGCAAAAGGAATCTGCATAGATTACAGCACGGGTATGGTAGTGTAGTGGTTATGTTACTAGACTAGTAACACAGTGCCCTGAACTAATAATCAAGAGAAAATGAGTTCAAATCTCCACCATAGCAGCTTGAGAATTTGAATTCACTGGAAATAAAAATCTAATATCAGCGACCATGAAGATATCAGATTGTTATAACAACCCAACTGGTTCACTAATGTCCTTTGGGAAAGGAAACCTGCCAACCTTACCCAACCTAGGAATGTATGTGACTCCAGTTCCACACCAACTTGGTTGACTCCAAAGTGGATAGAGAATTCCAAAGATTCACAACCCTCTGAATGAAGAAATTTCTTCTTATCTCAGTCTTAAATGGCCGATCCCTTATCCTACAACTATGCCCCCTTGTTCTAGATTCTCCAGCCAGAGGAAACAACCTCTCAGCATCTATCCTGTCAAGCCCCTCAGAATCTTATATGTTTCAATGAGATGACCTCTCATTCTTCTAAACTCCAGAGAGTATAGGCCCATTCTACTCAACCTCTCCTCACAGGACAACCTTCTCATCCCAGGAATGAATCTAGTGAACCTTCATTGCACCACCTCTAAGGCAAGTATATCCTTCCTTAGATAAGGAGACCAAAACTGTACATAAAACTCCAGGTGAGGTCTCACCTAAGCCCTGTACAGGGAGGAGGAGGAGGAGGGATAATCCATCGTGGTCACAGTCACAGGAAAGGTTATCTGTTGCTTTGGTTTGGGCCGTTTCAGTGCCATGGGCCGGGTGGAAGCTTAATTGGTGATTCAAATAGCGAATTGCAAGAGTGATGAGCACAGATCTGGGAGGTGACAACATGTTCAAAGACTGAGAGGGAAGGGAGGTTGGAGATGGGGGATGGGGTATCCCAGGAACACCCCACCCAGACATGCCCCCAAACTGCTGCAGGGACACAGAGGGGGCAGGCAGAAGAAGCACTCATCATTCTATGGATGTGGATTTTCTGCTCAATACAACTAGGGCAGATCAAGCCTAAATTCAAAATTCTGACCCCCACTCCTGCCACAACTTTGCCAGAATTCCACTCCCCAAGTTGTGGTTTTTCTACCCGGGTATAACTTTAATAAATTATTTCTCTTCTGTCTCCAAAGCACATAGGCCATGTTTTGCAAACTAGCTTGTTTTGCTATGACTGATCTCGGTTATCAGTCACTCAGCAATATGCCTGTACTATCATGTAAGATCTAAAACTGAAACTTAGAAGCAACTAAGAGACAGATGCACCACAATGAAATAAAATGACAAAGTGAGAAGGAGGTTACAGAAATGTTGCAAAGCAGATGAGGAGATTAAAAGATTAATTTAACAGTCACATACTGTACTAATAGTGAAATTTGGATAAACACACACATGAATTGTAATTTACATTTCCATATTCACTCTCATAAGAAACAGAAAGCTCTAATTTCTCTGTAAGTTTAATTTCTGCCTTTTTGGAGACAAGTGTATAATCATAGAAACAATGACAGCCAATTCATTGCTGCACTCGGTGCGAGAAGGTTTGGAGGTGTCTGAATACTAAATTTAGATTAGTTCAATATCTAGGACACTTCAAACTGAACAATTAATAATATTAAACAACTTCTATTATGGAATAAAATGCATAGAAATTGTTTCGTCCTTTAGGAATTCAATGATGAGAAAGTGGTGAAATAAATGATATAGAATAACAACTTCCTTGCAATGTGTTGACAAGTTGTTAGACAATTGAAAGGTTATCAGATGACACCAAATGCTAGTTGAGTTTTGCTGCTGTTGTTGTGAACTCCTCGGAATTAGGTTGTGTCACAATCCTGTTACTGTTATATAATACACACAAAACTTACCAGTTTTTTTTTAAAGTGTATCTATTTGTGCAGAATCTTGATGAGGAGTTGATGAGTGAGTAGGAACTGAGCAGCTCTTGATGCACTGTGACATACGAACTGAAATGATCCAGCGTGTAACTCAGAGCAGGCTGTTACTTACTTATTTTTCTTTTGTTGCTAAATGCTGACAAATATAGTATCCTGTGTGTATTATTCTCATAGAATCATAGAGCACAGAAGGAGGCCGCTTGGCCCATCGTGCCTGTGCTGGCTCTTTGAAAGAGCTATCCAATTAGTCCCTGCTCTTTCCCCATAGACCTGCAAATTTCTCCCCTTCAAGTATTTATCCAATTCCCTTTTGAAAATTACAGTTGAATCTGCTTCCACCACCCTTTCAGGCAGTGCATTCCCGATCCTAACAACTGCAATACATGCAAGACACTATACAGGCTGATTTTCGATTGTAGCACGCAACGGGCAGTGGGCAGAGCAATCGCACTAACGAGAGGCCTGAACCATTATTTGAATTGGATTGGCAAGCTGCCAGCACTTAACAATTGCAGAGCCGAGCCAGATGTTATAAGTTAAAGGGGGGGGGGAGGGAGGGAGGGAGGCAATGCCGGGGCATTGACTTCAATGGAAAGGAAAATCGAGCTGGGTGTATAACGAGCTGTCGATCTGCAACCACCAGCTTTCCAAAGTCGCTCGCTTTTCCCAAACCCGGAACCTCCACCACCTAGGTGGACAAGGGCAGCAGATCCATGGGAACACCATCACCTCCAAGTTCCCCTACAAGTCGCACACCATCCTGAATTGAACATATATCGCCGTTCCTTCATCGTCGCTGGATCAATATCCTGGAACTTCCCGTCTAACAGCACAGTGAAAGCACCTTCAGCATACAGGCTGCAGCGGTTCAAGAAGGCGGCTCACCACCACCTTCTCAAGGGCAACCAGGGATGGGCAATAAATGCCGGCCCTGCCAACGCCGCCCATATCCCAAGAATTAATTTTAAAAAAGAAAGTGACAATTACCCCCAACAGGTGTTGCCCTCATTACCCTGTCATTTGCAGACATGCTACCACTTTGGTGACAGGTGGATCTTCTGCCAGCAGACAATTCTACTGGAATTTAGCACATGTTATGGAACAGGTGTAATTCTGGTGAATCTAACACACGCCTCAAATTCCGCCCCCTCCATGGCCAGAAAAACCTCGCTTTTGCTCCAAATTACTATCTACTAACGAACTGGATCTTCCTCTTTCGAAGAACTCTTGGCAAGATTTTCTTCACAGGTAATTTTTCGTGTTATATCGTCAACCATTTATTTGCTGTTTCTTTTCTCGTTTCACAAACATTCCATCCAGGTTCTGATCCAGAAAATACATTAACATTAGCTGGGGGGAGAAAAAGTAGATTGGCACGCTAAACGTTAACTGAAACATAAATAAATAATTAAGTTACATGTGAAGCATTAGCTGTAAAAGAAATATATACATTAATACTCTTAAAAACTAGCTGAAAAATTTAAATGGTTACCTTTTTGTCTCTTTAAATTGGAACTTTAACCAGCTTTCCTTTAATATCTGTTTATGATGGATGGAACTTCCACACAGAATTGCAAATGTGAACAGGCTCACTAAAGACCTTCATTTGTATGCTGGATGCAGGCATAATTAGGTTCCCACTTGGAATGAGTAGGAGTGAATGATGTAGGTGCACAGTCAGAGAGCAACGCACCCCGGGGCATGTTTGTAGCAGGGATCGGGTAGAAGTGCCCACTGCCAGATTTCTCGACGCTCGCTCACCTGAATTCTGCTTGTGGTACCAACGCCAATAACAACAATTTGCATTTATACAGCGCCTTTAATGTAGTAAAACCTTCACAGGAGCGATTTTCAAACAAAATTTGACACGGAGCCACATAAGGAGATATTAGGACAGGTGACCAAACGCTTGGTCAAAAAGATAGGTTTTAAGGAGCGTCTTAAAGGAGGATAGAGAGGTAGAGAGGCGGAAAGGTTTAGGGAGGGAATTCGAGAGCTTAGGGCCCAGGCAGCTGAAGGCACGGTGGCCAATGGTGGAGCGATTAAAATTGGAGATGCGCAAGAGGTCAGAATTGGAGGAGCTCAGAGATCTTGGAGGGTTGTAGGGCTGGAGGAGGTTACAGAGATAGGGAGGGGCAAGGCCATGGAGAGATTTGAAAACAAGGATGAGAATTTTAAAATCGAGGCGTTCCTGGACTAAGGGCCATTGTGGGTCAGCGAGCACAAGTGAACAGGACTTGGTGCGAGTTAGGATAATCAAGCAACAGCTGAACTCAGACAAGATCAAGAGGAGCTCTCGCTTAACACAGTGTTTTAATCAATATTAAGCTACCTCTAAACAACATGAAATGATATCTATTTGGTGAGATGAATTATACCTTGAACAGGCTTAACCGGGTTTGTGTTTTTGGTTTTACAGATGGGATTCTGCAACAAAATTGGTTGGATCCCATGACAAGACTTTCCAAATTCTGCTCTGCCGAATGCTGAAATGATTGATAAAAAATTAACAAAATGAAACCTCTGGTATTTGAGCAGGGAACTTGTGACATTTTGGGCTGGAATTTCCTTCATCCAATTTACAACAAAATTACGCTGAAATTTAAGCTATGCCGATCTTGTTGATGGCATTTTTCGCTGAAATTTCCTCAGAGTCGCATTGGAATACTCTGGAACGTAAAAATTAGCATAAATCGAGCTGAAATAATCGGAGCCCTGGGAAATCGCCATCTTCCTTCTCTTTATCTTATGAAAATTAAAGTTTCAAACCATCAAATCATCATTTATGCTTATTAAGCACAGCATATTTAAGAAAATTCAATTGTGTAAGTTTTTCTCTTTTTAACAGATACTGATGTCTTAAAAAGGAATTTGAAGATATAAATACAGAGCAGGTCTCAGTAAGGAGATTTTTTTTAAATCACTGGAAAAAAACACTATAAAACACCAGAAATAATTACTTTGGCTTCTACTGCACCTTAAAATTTGGTCATAAACTTACGCCCATTCAGAACTGGCATAAATACACAAAGCTGTTGTTCTCTGGTCTTTGCACGGTGGGGGTGGGGGAGCGATGTTAATGAAATAAGTGGGGTTGGGGCAGACATAACATGGAATGCCGCAAATGATTGAGGAAATTTCCGGGCGGCGAGGGTCTGGCGTAAAAGCAGTGTGAGTCATTTGCATGCAAATTCGAGAAAACTCAGCTCTTTATGAGGAAATTCCAGGCCTTTATCTAATACATTTAACCTGTGCAATATCACTTCCGCTGACTTTATGAGCCAAGGTTACAGTTCCGAACCAGCCACAAAATTTCGGCGCGGATTCGATGGGCTGAATGGCTTCCTTTCGTGCTGTATCCTTTCTATGAATCTATGAAAAAAAATTCTACTGTCCGAATAAACATGAATTCCACCATTCCCTAAAGTCTTCTACAAACAATTTATTTCACTGTGTTTCAATAACAGAATGGGGCCTCAAGGGAATCGTAGAAAACAGTAAAGGTATTTCCTTATGCCACTTACGCATGCACAATACGGTCTTTGAGAACAAAGCAAATAAAACAAATGATTCAAGTCTTACGAGACTTCCACCCACAAAAGAACAGCTGCAGTCACTTAGGAAACGATTTCTCAATCAATTCCTGTCTCGAGGAGTATTTTCCTTGACAAATTTGCCCATTAAGGCTGTGGAAAATTCAGTATCCAAACTGAACCATTTGAGCTGGTAGTGTTATTATTTAATATTAGGTAATATAAAAACACAATGCTTGCAATTATACGCTTACCTTATCATGTCGAAATGTCTTAAAACACTTTGCGTGATGAATTATTTTGAACGCAGCGGATGTTATGTAGGCTGTCATTCCATACTAGCAAAGGCCCACAAACAACCATGAAAGAAAGAAAGAAAGAAAAACTTGCATTTATATAGCACCTTTTACGACCTCAGGACGTCCAAAAGTGCTTTACAGCTAATTAAAAATACTTTTGAAGTGTAGTCACTGAGTCACTGTTGTAACGTAGGAAACACAGCAGCCAATTTGTGCACAGCAATGTCCCGCAAACAGCATTGAGATAATGATCAGTCCATCTGTTTTGATGTTGGTTAAGGGATAAATATTGGCCAGGACTCCAGGGAGAAAACCCTTGCTCGTCTTCAAAATAGTACCATGGGATCTACCTGAGAGGGCAGACAGGGCCTCGGTTTAACGTCTGAGCTGAAAGACGTTAAGAAGAATGTAATTTTATTTTGCTGATATCGATTGAGGGATGAATGTTGCCCAGACATTGGAAAATCTCCCTACTTTTCTTCAAATACTAATATAGGCGTCAGTAATTTCCATGGGGGTTGTCCCGATTTCCCGTTGTACCGTTGGCAGGTGATGGGCAGAAACCTCGGAGAGATGGCAGCAGATCGAGGAACCCCTGTGCAAATTCTACCCCAGGCCTCCTGAACCTCCATAACAGGCAGGTGGAGCTTGGTTTAGCATCTCATCCAAAAGAGACAGTACCTCTAATAACGTAACATTCCCTCAATACTTCACTGGAGTCAGAATCTACAACCTTCTGACCCAGAGATAAGAGTGTTACTAATTCAACTGGAGACAACTTTAGTAAGGTTAAATGTCGTACTAAGTTGACTAAAAGTTTATACAAAGTATAATAGCCTGAATAGATTGCAAATTTTAAGGGGTATACAAAATGCTCTAATTGTACAATATTATATAAGAAATAAGTTTCATATTGGCCAGGATCAAGAACTTGGGCAAGACTTTGATGATCCCAGTCACCTATGTAGGAATGCAATGTAATAAGGTATGCGCCTCGAGCCAAGCTGTTCTAGTACAGCTACAACACTAACATCTAACCAACAATATGGAAAATTGCCCAGGTATGTCCTGTCTACAAAAAGCAGGACAAATCCAATCCGGCCAATAACCGCTCCATCAGTCTACTCTCAATCATCAGCAAAGTGATGGAAGGTGTTGTCGACAGTGCTATCAAGCGGCACTTACACACCAATAACCTGCTCACCGATGCTCAGTTTGGGTTCCGCCAGGACCACTTGGCTCCTGACCTCATTACAGCCTTGGTCCAAACATGGACAACAGAGCTGAATTCCAGAGGTGAGGTGAGAGTGACTGCCCCTGACATCAAGGCAGCATTTGACCAAGTGTGGCACCAAGGAGCCCTGGTAAAATTGAAGTCAATGGGAATCAGGGGGAAATCTCTCCAGTGGCTGGAGTCATACCTAGCACAAAGGAAGATGGTAGTGGTTGTTGGAGGCTAATCATCTCAGCCCCAGGATATTGCTGCAGGAGTTCCTTAGGGCAGTGTCCTTGGCCCAACCATCTTCCGCTGCTTCATCAATGACCTTCCCTCCATCATAAGGTCAGAAATGGGGATGTTCATTGGTGATTGCACAGTGTTCAGATACTGTGATACCCCTCAGATAATGAAGCTGTCCGTGCCCGCATGCAGCAAGACCTGGACAACATCCAGGCATTACCATCGCCGAATCCCCCACCATCAACATCCTGGGGGTCACCATTGACCAGAAACTTAACTGGATCAGCCATATAAATACTGGGGCGACAAGAGCAAGTCAGAGGCTGGGTATTCTGCGGCGAGTGACTCACCTCCTGACTCCCCAAAGCCTTTCCACCATCTACAAGGCACAAGTCAGGAGTGTGATGGAATACTCTCCACTTGCCTGGATGAGTGCAGCTCCATCAACACTCAAGAAGCTCGACACCATCCAGGACAAAGCAGCCCGCTTGATTGGCACCCCATCCACCACCCTAAACATTCACTCCCTTTACCACCGGCGCACCGTGGCTGCAGTGTGTACCATCCACAGGATGCACTGCAGCAACTCGCCAAGGCTTCTTCGACAGCACCTCCCAAACCCGTGACCTCTACCACCTAGAAGGATAAGGGCAGCAGGCACATGGGAACAACACCACCTACACGTTCCCCTCCAAGTCACACACCATCCCGACTTAGAAATATATCGCCGTTCCTTCATCGTCGCTGGGTCAAAATCCCGGAACTCCCTTCCTAACAGCACTGTGGGAGAAACTTCACCTCACGGACTGCAGCGTTTCAAAAAGGCGGCTCACCACCACCTTCTCAAGGGCAATTAGGGATGGGCAATAAATGCCGGCCTTGCCTGTGATATGTACATCCCATGAACGAATAAAAATAAAAGTAGATCATTAAATAGGCACACAGACAAAATCACAGTTCTTGGGTGCAGGTAACACATTATTATTATATAGACTTGCAGCACAGAAACAGGCCATTCAGCCTAACTGGTCTATATTGGTGTTTATGCTCCACATGAGCCTCCTCCCTCCCTCGTATTAGGGTAGGAGACAATTCTAATCCTGGTGGAGATTTATTGACACCCTATAGTGGGAGTGTCCAAAATGCAGCAAGGCCCCAAATCAGGCCCACAAGCTCCTTTTTAATCAGGCCTGGGAAACCAGTGCCAGTTCTTTTCATCTTTACACGCTTGTACAGAAAGCCAATTTCAACGAATCAGGGAGCGGTCTTTTTATACCAACCGGGAACCAGCCTTTAGCAGTCCTTCAGGCCCAGGACATTTAAAGAGCTAAAGCATCTATTGCTTTCAAGCTTCAGGGAGTGGAAGGATGGAGGGTAAAAGAGGGGTAAAATGATAGAGAAATGGGGGAGGGTGGAAAGAAAGGGGAAGGCTTGAACTTTTTGGGGTCTCAGGTGACTTCTACCTTTGCCCCGCTAGAGTTTGCGGGGTCGGTGAGAGATCGCCTAATCTAACTACGGACGTCAGGCACCCACGCCAGAGCGTGCCAGTTCCAGTCGATGGTGCCAGGCCTCCCCTGGAAAGATGCTCACGTTTACCCCTTCGGTCCCATATCCATCACCGAAGAGGCTGTTACTACTTTTCTCACTGGATCTTCTACAAGTCTGAGTTCATAGGAAGAATCACTTCCCCTCTACGCGAGGGACGAGCAGGGGTTCTGCCTCTTACAAGGCCCCACAGAAACTTCCAGTGCAAGTCGGGATCTGGCGTATTTGGGTCCCAGCCTATTTATAGGCCCAGAGTCCTGGCTTTTTGGCCCCTTTGTATATGGGTCAGAGATCGGTTCCCACATTAGCATTTCAAAGGCAGACACCGCACCTCTGCAGGTACAGATCTCTCTATCTCTGTCTCTATCTCTGTCTCTATCTCTATCTCTATCATATCTAAAAGCATGCTTACTGGTACATACTAATATGCAACTCTGGAGCAAGAATTAATGTATAGAAAACACAGCATTTGTTTGAATGTACTTTGATCTATTTGCCTTGTTCACCTGTATGCATGGTGGAGACTACTAAGGCAGGGATAGTTATGTTTATATCGTGTATGATTCTAGCATGGCACAAACTGTACCCTGTTCCTTTGACAGTAAACCATTTTCTGCTTCTTAATAAAATGTTTTAGTCAATTGTGTTCAGTACTCCAACCAAACTTGGTAATGAAGGAAGGCAGGATATGCCTGAGGAAGTTGGCCGTGGAACTCCTGATACACAGGAAGAACAGAAAAAGACCTTTTTATAAATTGTACTATCGTAACATGGAGCAGTCCCAGATTTTCCATGGCTTAATGCATGCTGCAGCAAGCATGGCTCAGGAAGGGATGGTTAACTGTTCCGCGTGCAAGGGGATAGGGTGTCAGTGATGACAGTAACTGGGAGAGAGTTCCACAGACACGTAAAGTGTGTGACGCTCCTCGGTCATAGGGCTTCCCGCTGTCAACTTGGGATGCGACTTTCTGCGCACAGTCAAAAAGGATGGTCAAGCAAGAACTTTCCCTTTTGAAACTTAAAAATTTGACAGGCAGGGAAAGACCAGCTGGTCCATCAAGCCTGCCCCACACTCATGGTGACCAGAACATCATGATTAAACACTTCTTCCCTCCCCCACCTCCTCCCCCCGACCCCCACAGCCATATAATCTCCCAGGAGTGGGAAAAAAAACAGAGAAATCCAGAGCCAAAAAGGGAAAAAATACTCTGGGAAATTCTTCTCTGACCCCCTCAGACGATCGAAACCAGTTCAGGAGATCACATGGACCAAGCATTATTTATAAAGACATTTACCTCCTATATGATGTGATCTTTGCCCCAGTCCAGCTCCCTCTTGAAGGCATTAACGGTGTTAATTGCCTTTTACGAGATTATTTTCATACAGGTAATCCTCAAAGGTTGCCCCAATGATCAATTCTGTTATTTTGCCAGTTGTTGATGTAAAGCTACTAGGTCCTATTGTTACCCAAGTTTCTTTTGCTCATGTTAGCTTGTTTCCAATCCAGTGGGATCTCTCCTGTGTTTGACTCCCTCATGACGATTGTCAGAACTTTGTAGGCTCCATCCCTATCTTTACTAACACCCTTGGGTATATGCCATCCTTCCCTTTATATAGAACGTCCGGGCTTCATTGCTCCATGGAATGGTAGAACGCACGTTCTGCAAACAGGGGAATTCTAGATCTCAACCATGCTAGTGTAGGGAAGTGCAGATTGGAGACCAGGCACTTTTACACAGGGAAAAAACAATGCTTGAATGGCTCTCATACATGTAAGAAAAGAAAGAACTTGCATTTATGGAGCGGCTTTCACATCCTCAGGATGCCCCAAAGTGGTTTACAGCCAATGAAGTACTTTCTTGAAATGTAGGAAAGGCGGCAGCCAATTTGCGCACAGTGAGGTCCCACAAACAGCAAAGTGTTTTAGTGATGTTGGTTGAGGGCTAAATATTGGCCAGGACTCTTCTTCGAAATAGTGCTGTGGGATCTTTTACCTCCACCTGAGAGGGCAGACAGGGCCTGGGTTTAACTCCTCATCCAAAAGACGGATATGAGGAGCCTGTAGAAAATTATGTTTTTTTTTGTAGTCATGAGAGCTTACTTTGGTTACCTTTGAAATGATACAATTTATGCAAATGTAAAACCCACAATGCAAACAGAACACTAATTTCATAAATAAGAAGCTTGAAGTGGATATCTTCCATTCTTCCCCTCCAATTTTTTCCCCTTCCTCTTGATGGCAGTGAGTCAAGCTGGGGTACAGTTCCATGGACAAAGGTAACCACCCAGTATACTCTTCATTTTGAAAATGGATTAAACAAAAGGCGATTTTTACCTGGAGTGAGGTTTTACCGTAGAACATTTTAAAACATAATTTCAAAAATGGTCATGTACTGTGAACGCTTTATTGTTTTTAAAGAACTATGAAGATTGTTGTGTGTTTAATTCCCCTTTATTAAACTGAAAGCATGCCAAACTTTACCTTTTGTTATGTAAATAGATCCTTCCTCTTGTTCACAGTACATCCCCAGCAGTGCAGACATAAAATGGCCTAGCTCTATAAAAGCTTGCAATCAGATTACAAACAGGAAAGAGATTGTTTTTACTCACAAAACAATTTTTTTCTCTTTCTTTCATATGGACAACTGAACAACAGACTTAAAATGGCTGCCAAAAAGAATTGATTTAGCCAAGAGACCTGCCTTGATTGTCCTATACAAACAGCAACGAGAGAGTCATTTGTGAACTATCATCTCTGCCACTCTGTTTCTGCAATGTTAAAAACCGTAGCAAAATTGAATGTCAGTGGTGGCGATGACTATTTTGACAAGAAAAGAAAGATTTGCATTTATATAGTGCCTTTCACAACCACAGAATGTTCCAAAGTGCTTTACAGTCAATTAAGTACTTTTGATATGTAGTCAATTAGATAAATTATCAGATAATCTGTTTTTTAGTGATGTTGGTTGAGGGATAAATATTGACCTGGACACTGGGGAGAACTTCCCTGCTTATCTTCGACACAATCAATCTTTTACATCTACCTGAGAGGGCAGATAGGGCCTCGGTTTAATGTCTCACCTGAAAGACAGCACCTCCAACAATGCAACGCTCCCTCAGTATTGCACTGGAGTGTCAGTCTAGATTTTGTGTAGCAGTTTCTGGGACTATGAACCCACAACCTGCTAACTCAGAAGCAAGAGTGCTACCAACTGGGCCACAGCTGACAGCGTGTGAAAACCCTCAAAGCAATCAGTTGGTGCAACTTATTTTATAGTACTGCGAAATTTCGCTGTTATTGAAAAATAAACTTTGAACTGATCTTTCAGATTCTTTTGATCTCGCCTCCATACTTGTGTAGTGACTTGTATCACTGATGTGGTATCTATTCTGACATTTTTATCGATAGCCATCGCTAAATCCAGCAAGCATAGTCATTGAAATCTTTCCAATACCTCAGTGCTGCAGCTTTAATAAAATACTTATGGTCCCATACTTTTTTTTTGATTCGCAGTTCCCCAAATCAAAACGCATTCCACAATTTTCCCAAGGCTGCCAATGGAGCAGCCATCTCATTTGTCCTAGGGCGTTGCGTGAAGACAGAATCTATATGGCTAGAATTAAGAAATAGGAAGGAGAATTGTACAATTCGGTGTGTATTACAGGCCACTGAACAGTGGAGATGAGACAGAGGTGAGATGAGGCACTTTTTAGCATGCATCCATGACTGCTTCCTAGATTAGTATGTTTCTAGTCAAAGAAAGAAAGAACTTCTATTTATATAGCACTTTTTAATATACTCAGGATATCCCTATGAATAACATTTGAATTGCACTCGCTGTTGCTTTGTAGGCAAAAACAGCAGCCAATTTGTGCACAGTAAGATCCCACAAACAGCAATGAGATAAATGTCCAGTTAATCTGTTTTTGGAGGTATTGATTGAAGGACAACTGTTAGCCAAGAAAACTCCCCTGCTCTTCTTCAAAAAGTGCGATGGGATCTTTTACATCCACCTAACAGATGGATAAAGCCTTGATTTAATGTCTTATCTGAAAGACAGCACCTCCAATAACATATTACCATTTACGCCATTTTCCTGGAGTTTGCCACTGTTCTTCTGCCGAACCTATGACAGACGACTGGGAAAACCTTATGGAAATTCACATACAAAGTCTAAAGTCAGTTATGGGTAAACACTTAGAATCCATAATTCGATATAAAATGATTGGGCATTTAGAAATGCATGGATTAATCAAGGACAACCAGCATGGATTTATTAACAAAGTTAAGAGTTTTTTTGAAGACGTGACTGATTGGATATCAAGGGAATGCAGTAAATGCAGTATATATGGATTTTCAAAAGGTGTCTCAAAAGAGACTTGTTAGAAAAATTCAGGCATGGGGTATAAGAGGAAAATTAACAGCATGGCTAGAAAATTGGTTGACAGACAGGAAATGGGGTTAATGGGTGTTGCTCAGACAAGAGAAGGGTTGGAAGTGGTATACCCCAGGGGTCAGTGCTGGGTCCACTTTATTCTCTGTGTAGGTAGATTGGACTTGGAATACAATCTCCCAAATTTGCCGTTGACACAAAAGTAAGAGATTTGGCAAATAGTGAACAAGAATGATAAAGGTCAGGAAGACACAGACGGGTTAGTGGGATGTCAAGACAGGTTGCAGATGCAATTTAATGTGAAATGTGCAGTTCAATCCATTTTTGGAGGGAAAAAACAAGGGATGGGAGTGTACACTTAATGGAAAGGCACTGAAGGGTGTCAGAGAGTCGGTGATGGATCATAATGGACCTGTTGGAAGAATTCTGAGGGAGATATAGAAGGAAGACATGGGTTCATTCAAGATGGATTTGAGCCTAGGATAATGGCAGGAGAAAAGGTAGGTTGTGGAGTAGTGATGGGAAAAGGGATCAAGGGAGGAATGATCATTGAGAAAGGGGTGATGAAAGATAGCATTGTCGGGTAAGAAGAAAAGGAGGAAAAAGGAAAGCAGTGACCAAGAAGGGTTGAAAAGAAAAACGGGAGTAATGGACTTGGGTCATATGACAGAAAGTTATTTATTGATTGTTACATTAAAAGTCAATTAAAACTAAAACAATCCTTTCTTTCTGAGCTCTAATATCTTTATCTATCACATCACACATTTAGTAAATGTGGGAACCTCAGTGACTAATTACAATAGAGTGGCTCTTGACTGTTCCTATGTGTAATAATGACTCACGTCACACTTTGAAGAGCGTTTATTGCTTTATTTCCATTTCTTTTTCCTCTGAGGTCTCTCTGTGACTTTATTCAAGTAAGAACATAAGAACATAAGAAATAGGAGCAGGAGTAGGCCATCCGGCCCCTCGAGCCTGCTCCGCCATTCAACAAGATCATGGCTGATCTTCTACCTCAACGCCATTTTCCTGCACTATCCCCATATCCCTTGCTGCCTGTAATATCTAGAAAACTATCGATCTCTGTTTTGAATGTACTCAATGACTGAGCCTCCACAGCCCTCTGGGGTAGAGAATTCCAAAGATTCACCACCCTCTGAGTGAAGAAATTTGTCCTCATCTCAGACTTAAATGGCTGACCTCTTATCCTGAGACTGTGACCCCTGGTTCTAGACTCCCCAGCCAGGGGAAAGATCTTCCCTACATTTACCCTGTCGAGCCCTGTGAGAATTTTGTATGGTTCAATGAGATCACCTCTCATTCTTATAAACTGTAGAGAATACAGGCCTAGTCTACTCAATCTCTCCTGATACGACAATCCCGCCATCCCAGGAATCAGTCTGGTGAACCTTCGTTGCACTCTCTCTATGGCAAGTATATCCTTTCTTAGGTAAGGATTGGGAAGTGCGATGCTCCCGCTTTAGACTTTACCATCTTTACCATCAATGTAGTTCTGTAATTGGCTAATAAGAAGAATCAGTTCATGTAGGAATCATTTCATGTGTACAGTTCTGGTCAACTGTGTACAGTTCTGGTCACCCTACTATAGAAAGGATATTATTAAACTAGAAAGAGTGCAGAAAAGATTTACTAGGATGCTACCGGGGACTTGATGGTTTGACTTATAGGGAGAGGTTGGATAGACTGAGACTTTTTTCCCTGGAGAGTAGGAGGTTAAGGGGTGATCTTATAGAAGTCTATAAAATAATGAGGGGCATAGATAAGGTAGATAGTCAAAATCTTTTCCCAAAGGTAAGGGAGTCTATAACGAGGGGACATAGATTTAAGGTGAGAGGGGAGAGATACAAAAGGGTCCAGAGGGGCAATTTTTTCACTCAAAGGGTGGTGAGTGTCTGGAACGAGCTGCCAGAGGCAATAGTAGAGGCGGGTACAATTTTGTCTTTTAAAAAGCATTTGGACAGTTACATGGGTAGGATGGGTATAGAGGGATATGGGCCAAGTGCAGGCAATTGGGACTAGCTTAGTGGTATAAACTGGGCGACATGGACATGTTGGGCCGAAGGGCCTGTTTCCATGTTGTAAACTTCTATGATTCTATGATTCTAAGCCAGTTGAGCTAATGCATCATCATAAACCACTGGTTGAACCCCAGCTGGAGTATTGTGTCCAATTCTGTGCACCACACCTTAGGAAGGACATCAAAGCTTTGGAGAGGGTGCAGAGGAGATTTACTAGAGTGATACCAAGGATGAAGGAATTCAGTCATGTGGAGAGACTTAGAGAAGCTGGGATTGTTCTCCTTAGAGCAGAGAAGGTTAAAGGGAGATTTAAAGAGGTGCTCAAAATTATGAGGGGATTTGATAGAGTAGATAGGGAGAAACTGTTTCCACTGGCGGGAGGGTCGGTAACCAAAGGACACAGATTCAAGGTAATTGGCAAAAAAGCCAGGGGGGAAATGAGGAGACATTTTTTTACTCAGAGAGTTGTTATGATCTGGAATGCACTTGTTTATGGGTTCATTGGTATCCTTTTAAAGGGGAACGTTCTTATGAAATAAATGACTAGCAGACCTTCATCTGTTTCTTTACAATTATACAAATGAGTTTCTACTTCTGACATGCATCATTCTGACAAAACTGATCTAATGTTCTTTTCTTCCCTCCTACAGAACCACAAAAATTGTCAAACACTTTTTCATGAAAGTAAAGTCACTTTACATATAAAGTTCTCCTGGTTACTCATCTGCCAGTGATATTTCCACCAGAACCCATGTTGGGCATATCATACGCCTACCCAAATATGAGTAAAAAGGAAGACTTGCATTTATATAGCGTCTTTCACAACCTCAGGATGTCCCAAAGTGCTTTACAGCCAATGAAGTACTTTTTAAGTGTAGTCGCTGTTGTAATGTAAGAAACGTGGCAGCCAATTTGCACACAGCAATGCCCCACTAACAGCAATGTGATAATGACCAGATAACCTGTTTTTAGTGGTATTGGCCAGGACACTGGGAGAACTCCCCTGGTCTTCTTCGAAATAGTGTCATGGAATCTTTTACATCCACCTGAGAGGGCAGACGGGTTTAACGTCTCATCTGAAAGACGGCACCTCCGACACTGCAGCGCTCCCTCAGTACTACACGAGAGTGTCAGCCTAGATTTTGTGCTCAAGTCTCTGGAGTGGGACCTGAACCCACAACCTCCTGACTCAGAAGTGAGAGTGTTGCCAACTGAGCCATGGCTGACACTGATATATTATAATCAGGAGTATTTAAGGAAAAGACACCTGATGGCAATATTCCTGTCATTTGCACCCTGGAACTGTGGCGTGCAAAGAATGCCTGAACATCCCTGACATCCAGCAATGGTATGGGCCTTGGGGAAAGGAATTCAAATTTTAAAAGACCAGTTTCGGTAATGTAACTGATTGCAGAGTGGAGAGTGGCATAAGGGAAAACTGACCAATTTAACATTTATTAGATGTTCCAGTGGGACTGTGAGCCCACTTACATTGCTCTACAGTGCCACAGCGGGATTCCCTCTTATCCCTGCACCCCACCTCCCATCCTGAGGAAGGCATCCCATCGGCACTGTATATGGTGCCGGTACCTGCCCATATATTTAAATGCCCATGGCCCTGGGATATGGGCAGGGTTTAGGGGCACAGGCAAGGGGCAAGTGCAAGTCATATCCAAGGGACCTTCTAGCCCCAGGTCTCTAACTTAGTTACACAAGACAGTGATCTTTGACTAGACTGACTAGTTGACTTTATAATCTTCAATTCCTCAAAATGTTATTTTAGACACAGACGGACATGAAATCAGAGGAAGTCCACAGATAGCCACGTCTTTCTCTTTCTTTCAGTGATATTTGAATTGTCCTATCATTTGTCAACAAGGTTACAATTTTGCTTTGGTTCTATTCTATCCATCAGGTTGCTGCTCATTTATCTACGTGTATAAAAGTGATGTATCAGATGAGGGAAATGTCCATGGGGTAAAAAAAAATTAAACGATTGGCTCAAAGATAAGCCACAAAAATGTTGATTTGTTCCCGCAAAATTTGAGACAATCAAAAAAAAAGTCACTTCTAACAGTATCTACTTACCGAATCAGAGGCAGATTCAACATGCAACATAAATCAGCATATTCCTGATTCTCTAAGGCTCAATTCTCTAATCAGATCTCTCAGAAACTCACTGGGAGATCTACTAGGATTATTTAAAATTATTAAGCTACACACACACACACACACACACACACAAAAAACTTAGCACAGTAGGGGTGATTTTGCACTCCCAGTGGGGAGCCAGACTTGCAGGGGGCAGATATAGGGGTACGACATTGTAGCCCCCAATTCTCTGGCTTCCGCTCCCCTGTGAACTGGGAGCGCATGATCAGGAAATCGGCTTGAATACCCCAAATAAAGAAGGTTTTAAGTCTCACGTAAGATACTTGCATTTAACACTTTTAGACAAACAGGAAGCTAAGCTGCCACCTGTTTTAAACCACAGTACATTTAGTATGTGGAAAGGCAAAAATGAAGTATTGATATTAATGTTCCTACTGAGACATGAGAAAACATTATTTGATTATTTGTTTAAAGTTTGTCCTTCTAGAGACCTGCCCAATGCACAGTTTATCTTACAAAAGTTATATGGAGTCAGGCAGATTAGAAACAAATTCCTTCTAACCAGATGTATATATAACAGGAACAGTAATGGCTAAGCCAGGAACAAATTGGGCCTTAATAGAATTGAGCCTTAGCAGTATCAGGAATATGCTTATTTATGTTGCATGTTGAATCTGCCTCTGATTTGGTGCCTATCAGATTTAAGTGAGTGCGCAACAGGAAGTAAGAACTTTACAGGTTCAATAGGAAACTTGCCCACTTCGGACATCAAAGAGAAACTTGAGCTGTTTAAGGATTCTAAGATGTGATGGGAAGCTATCTTTTCCCAGGTGTGTGACCTATTGTTTTTTTTATTTTTGTGGGGCATCAACATTCAGAACTGTGAAACCCATATATAACAGCACCATTAAGAAACAGTGGTGCAAGTGGCTGAACTGATGTCAGGCGATATCGCAGCAACGCTCAAGGTGGCAATACATGCTTGAAATTACCTTTGCTGCTAAGAGCTATAATAGGAGCATGTACGCAACACTGCAGGTACAACCAGAAAGGCCTCTTGTCAAAGAAACAGGCTCAACAACAACAACTTGCATTTATATAGCGCCCTTAACATAGTAAAACGTTACAAGGCACTTCACAGGAGTGTTATCAAACAAAAGTTGGTGCCGAGCCACATGAGGAGATATTAGGTCAGGTGACCAAAAGATTGGTCAAAGAGGTAGGTTTTAAGGAGTATCTTAAAGGAGGAGGAGAGGTAAAGA
This sequence comes from Heptranchias perlo, assembly GCF_035084215.1. Lineage (NCBI taxonomy): Eukaryota > Metazoa > Chordata > Chondrichthyes > Hexanchiformes > Hexanchidae > Heptranchias > Heptranchias perlo. The sequence continues at coordinate 124,014,122 of NC_090327.1, forward strand.
GACAGAGAGGTTTTGAGAGGGAATTCCAGAGCTTAGGGCCCAGGCAGCTGAAGACACGGCCGCCAATGGTGGAGCAATGAAAATCGGGGATACGCAAGAGGCCAGAATTGGAGGAGCACAGAGATCTCGAAGGGTTGTAGGGCTGCAGGAGGTTACAGAGATAGGGAGGGGTGAGGCCGTGGAGGGAATGGAAAACAAGGATGAGAATTTTAAAATCGAGGCTCGGTGAAATGAAGTGGGAAATCCGATTAGAAAAGTAACTGAGAGGGCCTCCTTCAAAATTTTCAAAAGCCACCACTTAATACAAGGTTCTTAAAAAAATAGTACTGGAAAATGACTCGTCATGATAAACACAGACCTCGTAATCCAAATTTCACGGTTAATGGCAAAAATGAGCCTTGAATAGTTCAATGATCAAATATTAATGCAACATGTTGTAAGTTTGCAGGATTTGTCATAAACGATTTAGGCAGTACTCAGATAAAGAACAAAAGTCACCACAACAGTATTAATTTTTTCTAGCTGGGTTTTTCAAATTGGTGTAATATCAAAATCACAAAGCATGCTATCTCAGTCCTGTTATTTGACGTGCCGTTCCCTTTTTAATTGATTACAGCGAGCTGTTTTTTTTTGTGGCAGTAGCTGTGGTTTATAGTAAAATAATACTGGAACCAAAGTGATCCTGCGAAGATGGACTGAGCAAATTACGAACAGTAGACACCAGTGTCAAGGACACTATCGCTGCTGTTTGCACCAGATATGTAGGAGAATGTTAAAATTCCCTTTGACCCAAGAACCCACTCAAACTACGGTGTTTTGAAATTCTGGATTTGAAAATGCATGCTTTAAGCATGTGCCATGAATGCTTACAAGGCATAGATAAAACAGTGTCTGTAGGGAAAATAAATGAAGTGTAATATTTTGTATCATTCAGCTTCGACTCTGGGTAAGGAAATACTTTAAACTTTAACAGATGTGAAATTCAACTGGTAGGATTTTATGCTACGCTTTGCCCATCACAATTTATTTATCATTTCTCAAGTAGGTTCTTTTTTTGCTAAGTTTTGTCCTATGACAAATGCTACAAATTGGGGGGTAACCTAATACAAAGCACCCCATTAAAGTCTTTTCAAGTGTTTGTTTTGGTACAAAGCACTTTCCTATTGCTCAGATAGTTGGCAGCATAATAGTGTTAACAGGTTAGATGCCAGCAAACTGGCAGAAAGAAACAGATGTTTCTTGGAAAAAATTGCAGGACTATGAGGAAAGAGCAGGGGAGAGGGTCTAATTGGATCGCTCTTTCAAAGAGCCGGCACAGGCACGATGAGCCGAATGTCCTCCCTCTGTGCAGTATGATTCTATGATATTTTGTATAAGGTTACCAAATCTACATTATGGAATCATACCCCGTACAGCACAGAAGGAGGCCATTCGGCCCATCGTGCATGTGCTGGCACTTTGAAAGACCTATCTAATACCATTCTAGTAAATCTGCTCTGTACCCTCTCCAAGGCCTTGACTTCCTTACTAAAGTGTGGCTCCCAAGATTGGACACAATAGTGCAGCTGAGACCTAACCAGTGATTTATAAAGATTTAGCATGACTTCCTTGCTTTCTCTCAGATCCCCTGGTCTTCCTTATGACTAGGGTGCCAGGAGGGCGGATTACCTGCTCCCAGACCTCTGACAAGGCTGCTCTGAGCAGTCTGAGGTAGAAGAAAACCATAGGTCTCCTTCTGTCTTTCTCCTGTTCCCTTGTGGAAGGTGTGTAGATTCTGCTCTCCAGCCCCTCCTCCCCATTCTCACCCCTACCCCCAACCCCACCCCCACTCTCCTCCCACAGCAGTCTAGCTCAGTTTAGTAATTGTCCAGAAAATGGAGATGAAATATTACTTTAAAATTGTATGGACATAAGATATGATCTTCACATAGAATCGTATAGCACAGAAGGAGGCCATTCTTGAGAAGGTGATGATGGACCTTCTTCTTGAACCACTGGAAATAGTGCTTTGAAACAACTGAGCTCAAATCCCACCACAGCAGTTTGAGAATTTGAATTCAGTTTTAAACAAAATCTGGAAAATAAAAAGCTGGTAGAAGTGACCATGAAGCTGTTGGATTGTCGTAAAACCCCAACTGGTTCACTGATGTCCTTTAGGGAAGGAAACCTGCTGTCCTTACCCAGTCTGGCCTATATGTGACTCCAGTCCCGCACCAACGTGGTTGACTCTTAACTGCCCTCTGAAGTGGCCTTAGCCAAGTGCTCATGTATGAGTCTAGACAAGTGTCAGCAAGCTAGATTTAACCGTCGGGGGCATCAAAGTTGAGCCCGGTTTCATCCTCATTGCAGCAAAGTGGAAATTGGACATCCCATCACTATCTGGATATGAAATGTAATGCATGTTTTTTTAAAAGCAATGAAAACCTATTGATGGAGTAGTAGAGCTAACTGTTTCTGCCACAGTAGTTGCCCCTTTGTAGATTTAGGCGCTGTCTTCCTCTACATCAAAAATATGTTTGCAAAACTCCAATTTACAGCATTATCAGAATGCCAGGGGCCTTAACTGAAAATTGGGGGATAATTTTAACCTAACCCGCCCAACGGGAAAGCCATGGGATTGAGTGGAACGTCGGTTAGCCCAATATTAGGCCTGCTAGTCTTTCATCACTGACATGGCAATGGCAACAAGGAGGAAAATGACGAAGGTTATTGAAGAGAAAGATTTGAGCTCCCCTGATGTGGTACCAGGATTGACCCTTTGTCAGTGCCCAGCAGGGACAATGGCAGCTCCAGTATTTCTAACTAAGTAACACAAAACAATCAGGCAAGGTTCCTAGTCCTGCTTTCAGCTAGAAGTGTGAGAGTGTGGAGGTTGGGGCAAAGCTGTCATGGTGCTCACAGTTGAGTGGCCTTCCAACACTCATCAATTAAGCAATGAAGGATGGGCAGCTGAACGATATAGAATCATACAGCACAGAAGGAGGCTGTTCGGCCCATTGTGCCTGTGCTGGCTTTTTGAAAGAGCTATCCAATTAGTCCCTACAAATTAGTTATCTTCGAGTACATGTCCAATTCCCTTTTGAATGTTACTATTGAATCTGCTTCCACCACTCCTTCAGGCAAAGCATTCCAGATCATAACAACTCGCTGCATAAAACAAATTCTCCTCATTTCCCCTCTGGTTCTTTTGCCAATTACCTTAAGTCTGTGTCCTCTGGTTAATGACCCTCCTATCAGTGGCAACAGTTTTTCCCTATCTACTCTGTCAAAAACCTTCATAATTCTGAACACCTCTATTGAATCTTCCCTTAATCTTCTCTGCTCTAAGGAGAACAATTTCAGCTTCTCTAGTCTCTCCACATAACTGAATTGTACTCTGCATGTTGGCTTTGAGCACCCTTCAACGCTTTTAAATCTGTTTTTCTACTTAGTTTTTAAAATGCAATCTCTCATTTCTCATATATACACAGAAAACAAAGACCCACAGTCAATGAAAGATAGGATGTTTCCCAGCATTGTAGCAACTTTGGCCTGACACATTTCAAAGTAGACAAATGGCAACCGTTATTAACCTGGAAATGAGTGAGAGTAATTTTATTATAGGAACACTTCACGCGCTTGTGTCTGATTCCTCTCTCCGCTGTTTCAACTGAGGTTAACCACTTTTTTTTTGAATGGATTAATAATTTCATTAAAATAGTGCAAATTTGATACAAGCATCTTACTGCTCACATTAACTTGCAAGCTATTACCCCACACTTAAACCTGAAGCAATTACAACTCTCCTATCTTATCCTTTATGGACAATTCTCTTATGCTGGAGAACTCAGGTCTGAACCTGTATTAACTGCCTTCTATTTGACACTTCAAGTCGAGACATAACTTACCCGTATCCCTGAAAGCTACATGTTCCATCTAACTCGATTACATTTTTAATTTTTTTTATCATTCATTCATGGGATGTGGGCGTCGCTGGCGAGGCTGGCATTTATTGCCCATCCCTAATTGCCCTTGAGAAGGTGGTGGTGAGCCGCCTTCTTGAACCGCTGCAGTCCGTGTGGTGAAGGTTCTCCCACAGTGCTGTTAGGAAGGGAGTTCCAGGATTTTGACCCAGCGATGATGAAGGAACGGCGATATATTTCCAAGTCGGGATGGTGTGTGACTTGGAGGGGAACGTGCAGGTGGTGTTGTTCCCATGTGCCTGCTGCCCTTGTCCTTCTAGGTGGTAGAGGTCACAGGTTTGGGAGGCTGTCGAAGAAGCCGAGGCAAGTTGATGCAGTGTATCCTGTGGATGGTACACACTGCAGCCACTGTGCGCCGGTGGTGAAGGGAGTGAATGTTTAGGGTGGTGGATGGGGTGTCAATGCAGCGGGCTGCTTTGTCCTGGATGGTGTTGAGCTTCTTGAGTGTTGTTGGAGCTGCACTCATCCAGGCAAGTGGAGAGTATTCCATCACACTCCTGACTTGTGCCTTGTAGATGATGTAAAGGCTTTGGGGAGACAGGAGGTGAGTCACTCGCCGCAGAATACCCAGCCTCTGACCTGCTCTTGCAGACACAGTATTTATATGGCTGGTCCAGTTAAGTTTCTGGTCAATGGTGACCCCCAGGATGTTGATGCTGGGGGATTCGGCGATGGTAATGCCGTTGAATGTCAAGGGGAGGTGGTTAGACTCTCTCTTGTTGGAGATGGTCATTTCCTGGCACTTGTCTGGCGCGAATGATACTTGCCACTTATGAGCCCAAGTCTGGATGTTGTCCAGGTCTTGCTGCATGCGGGCTCGAACTGCTTCATTATTTGAGGGGTTGCGAATGGAACTGAACACTGTGCAATCATCAGCGAACATCCCCATTTCCGACCTTATGATGGAGGGAAGGTCATTGATGAAGCAGCTGAAGATATTTGGGCCTAGGACACTGCCCTAAACAACTCCTGCAGCAATGCCCTGGGGCTGAGATGATTGGCCTCCAATAACCACTACCATCTTCCTTTGTGCTAGGTATGACTCCAGCCACTGGAGAGTTTTCCCCCTGATTCCCATTGACTTCAATTTTACCAGGGCTCCTTGGTGCCACACTCGGTCAAATGCTGCCTTGATGTCAAGGGCAGTCACTCTCACCTCACCTCTGGAATTCAGCTCTTTTGTCCATGTTTGGACCAAGGCTGTAATGAGGTCTGGAGCCGAGTGGTCCTGGCAGAACCCAAACTGAGCATCGGTGAGCAGGTTATTGGTGAGTAAGTGTCCCTTGATAGCACTGTCGATGACACATTCCATCACTTTGCTGATGATTGAGAGTAGACTGATGGGACGGTAATTGGCTGGATTGGATTTGTCCTGCTTTTTGTGGACAGGACATCCCTAGGCAATTTTCCACATTGTCGGAAGGTTTATTCCTTTCACTATTGTTGGGGAGTGGGGAGTCCATAATAATATGGCAACTATTTAATTCCATTTTAAAAGAATTTACAGACTAATATTCCATTTGTTTAAAAATGGAATCAGATAATTCTCAAAAAAGAGGAATATTAAAATATACGTTTGCAAGGAGGAAAGCTGAAACCCTCATCCATGCCTTTGTTACCTCCAGACTCGACTATTCCAATGTTCTCCTGGCTGGCTTCCCAGCTTCCACCCTCCATAAACTTGAGCTCATCCAAATCTCTGCTGCCCATAACCTAACTTGGACTAAGTCCCATTCACCCATCACCCCCGATGCTCGCTGACCTACATTGGCTCCCGGTCCAGCAACGCCTCAAACAACAACTTGCATTTATATTGCATCTTTAACGTAGTAAAATGTCCCAAGGCGCTTCACAGGAGCATTATCAGACAAAATTGGACACCAAGCCACATAAGAAGATATTAGGACAGGTTACCAAAAGCTTGGTCAAAGAGATAGGTTTTAAGGAGCATCTTAAAGGAGTAGAGAGAGAGGTAGAGAGGCAGAGAGGATTAGAGAAGGAATTCCAGAGCTTAGGGCCTAGGCAGCTGAAGGCACGGCCGGCAATGGTGGAGCGATTAAAATTGGGGATGCGCAAGAGGCCAGAATTGGAGGAGTACAGAGATCTCGGAGGGTTGTAGGGCTGGAGGAGGTTACGGAGATGGGGTGGGGTGAGGCCATGGAGGAATTTGAACATAAGGATAAGAATTTTTAAATCGAGGAGTTGCCAGACCAGGAGCCAATCTAGGCCAGCGAGCACAGGGGTGATGGGTGAATGGAACTTAAGAACATAAAAAATCGGAGCAGGAATAGGCCATACAGTCACTCAAGCCTGCTCCGTCATTCAATAAATCATGGCTGATCTTTGAACTCAACTCCACTTTCCTGTCCGATCCCCCCTGATTCCCTTAGAGTCCAAAAATTTATCGATCCAGCCTTGAATATACCGAACAACCTGAGCATCCACAGCCCTCTGGTGTAGAGAATTCCGAAGATTCACAACCCACAGAGTGAAGAAATTTCTCCTCATCTCGGACCTAAATGGCCGACCCCTTATCCTGACACTATGCCCTCTAGTTCTAGACTCTCCAGCCAGGGGAAACAGCCTCTCAGCATCTAAGCCCTCTTAGAATCTTATATTTTTAAATAAGATCACCTCGCATTCTTCTAAACTCCAGAGAGTATAGGCCCATTCTACTCAATCTCTCCTCGTACGACAACCCTCTCATCCAAGGAATCAATCTAGTGAGCCTTCATTGCACTGCCTCTAAGGCAAGTATATCATTCCTTAGGTGAGGAGACCAAAACTGTACACAGTACTCCAGGTGTGGTCTCACCAAAGCCCTGTACAATTGCAGCAAGACTTCCTTATTCTTGTACTCCAACCCCCTTGCAATAAAGGCCAACATACCATTTGCCTTCCTAATTGCTTGCTGTACCTGCATGTTAACTTTCTGTGTTTGGTGTACAAGGACACCCAAATCCCTCTGAATACCAACATTTAATAGTTTCTCACCATTTAAAAAGTATTCTGTTTTTCTATTCTTCCTACCAAAGTGAATAACCTCACATTTCCCCACATTATACTCCACCTGCCACCTTTTGCCCACTCACTTAACCTGTCTATATCCATTTAAAGACTCTTTGTGTCCTCCTCACAGCTTACTTTTCCAGCTAGCTTTGTATCATCAGCATACTTGGATACATTACACCCGGTCCCTTCATCTAAGGCATTAATATAGATTGTAAATAGCTGAGGCTCCAGCACTGATCCTTGTGGTACCCCACTAGTTACGGCCTGCCAACCTGAAAATGACCTGTTTATTCCTACTCTCTGTTTTCTGTCCGTTAACCAATCCGCTATCCATGTTTATATATTACCCTCAACCTCATAACCCTAATCTTGTGTAACAACCTCTTGTGTGGCACCTTATCGAATGTCTTTTGAACATCCAAATTATACTACATCCGCTGGTTCCCCTTTATCTACCCTGCTAGTTACATCCTCAAAAAACTCTAATAGATTTGTCAAACACGATTTCCCTTTCATAAAACCATGTTGACTCTGCCTAATCATATTATGATTTTCTAAGTGCCCTGTTATCACGTTCTTAATAATAGATTCTAGCATTTTCCCAACAACTGATTTCAGGCTAACTGGCCTGTAGTTCCCTGTTTTCTCGCTCCCTCCTTTTTTGAATAGCAGTGCTACATTTGCTACCTTCCAATCCACTGGGACCGTTGTGGAATCTAGAAAATTTTGGAAGATCGCAACCAATGCATCCACTATCTCTGCAGCCACCTCTTTTAGAACCCTCGGATGTCGGCCATCAGGTCCAGGGGATTTGTCATTTTTTAGTCCCACTAATTTCTCCAGTATTTTTCTTTACCAATATTAATTACTTTAAGTTCCTCACGCTCATGAAATATATCATGGAAATATATCGCCGTTCCTTCATCATCGCTGGGTCAAAATCCTGGAACTCCCTTCCTAACAGCACAGTGGGAGAACCTTCACCGCACGGACTGCAGCGGTTCAAGAAGGCGGCTCACCACCACCTTCTCAAGGGCAATTAGTGATGGGCAATAAATGCCGGCCTCGCCAGTGACGCCCACATCCCATGAACGAATAAAAAAAATCATTAGGCCCCTGGCTCCCCACTATTTCTGGTATGCTTTTTGTGTCTTTTACTGTGAAGACAGATGCAAAATATTTGTTTAATGTCTCTGCCATTTCCTTATTCCTCATTATAATTTCTCCTGTCGCTACTCTCTTCCTTTTTACATACTTGTAAAAGTTCTTACAATCTGTTTTTATATTTCTTGCTAGTTTACTCTCATATTCTATTTTCTCCCTTTTTATCAATTTTTTGGTCATCCTTTGCTGGTTTCTATAATTCTCCCAATCCTCAGGCTTACTACTCTTTTTGGCAACATTACAAGCCTCTTCTTTTAACCTAATACTATCCTTAACTTCTTTAGTTAGCCACAGATTAATCACTTTTCCCGTGGCGTTTTTATTTCTCAATGGAATGTATATTCATTGAGAATAATGAAATATTTCTTTAAATGTTCCCCATTGCCAATCTACCGTCATATCTTTTAATCTAATTTCCCAATCAACCTTAGCCAACTCCCCCCTCATATATTTAAGTTTAAGACTCTAATTTCGTACTTAAGTACATCACTCTCGAACTCAAGGTGAAATTCTATCATATTATGACCACTCTTCTTCAGATGATCCCTTACTATGGAGATTACTAATTAACCCTGTCTCATTACACAGTACAAGACCTAAAATGGCCTGTTCCCTGGTTGGTTCCACACCGTATTGTTCTAGGAAACTGTCTCAAATGGATTCTATGAACTCATCCTCTAAACTACTTTTGCCAATTTGATTTGCCCAGTCTATATGAAGATTAAAATCCCCCACGATTATTGCATTACTTTTGTTACAAGCTCCTCTTATTTCTTGATTAATACTCTGTCCAATGGTATAGCTACTGTCAGGGAGCCTGCAAACTACTCCCACCAGTGTTTTCTGGCCCTTATTATTTCTTATTTCCACCCATACTGATTCCACTTCCTGATCTTCCGAGCAAAGATCCTTTCTCACTACGGTCTTTATGTCATCCTTTATTATCAGGACTACCCTCTCCCCCCCCACCCCCCCAACCCCCCAACCCCCCATCTTTTCCATTTAGTCTGTCTTTTCGAAAAATCAAGTACCCTGGAATATTTAGTTCCCAACCTTGGTCACCTTGCAACCATGTCTCTGTAATGGCTATTAAATCAAACCCATTTATCTCTATTTGTTCCATTAATTTGTCTATCTTGTTGCGAATGCTTCATGCCTTCAGATAAAGTGCCTTTAATTTTAACTTTTTACTATTTTTCCCTGATTTGACCTTATTCATTATTACCGTTAAACTCTCTGTCCCTTCCTGTCACACTCTGCTTATCTTTACCCAAATCGCTACCCTGCCCTATGGCCTTGACTTTTCTCTTTAGATTTATAAATGTCCCCTTACCTAAACTCTCCCCACCCGTCTTTTTAGTTTAAAGCCCTATCTGCAGCCCTAGTTATTCGATTTGCTAGCCCGGTTTAAGTGGAACCCATCCCAACGGAACAGCTCCCTCTTTTCCCAGTACTTGCGCCAGTGCCCTGTGAATCGAAACCCCTGCCTCCTGCACCACTCTTTAGTGTGAGTTGAGATATGGGCAGCAGACCAATGAAAACACCAGTCCCCTTCAGGGATACACAGAAAAAACCCTCATCCCAAATACCTTTAGCACAGAATTTTTATTTAAAGTCTTAAACTGTATAACGGGCTTTTAAAACATTTTCTCCTCATCGTTATTTATAAATTTTCCACCTGATTGTCAGGTTATCGCGGTGCACTCTGGGTTGTAGTTCTACAACAGTAGAGTGTCAACTACAATTCCCACAATACATCTCCCTCTCTTTCTCACACATGCACAGAATCTCTCCATAGGAGCAAGAGACCCCCAGCATCCAAAGCTCAGGCGAACTCCAAGGCTGAAGCAGAAATAAGGGTTGGCTTATGCAAGGAAAACTTCTTGCAGGGACTCCTTAGATTAAATGATTCATTTTATGAGTCAATTTAATGATTTTAATGTAAATTATTTAATTATATGTTTCTTGATTTGGTTGCATATTCAGATGGATCAGGAAGAAGATGGCAGCTGGAACCACTTTAAAAATTAATTGAGCCAAGTGACTGGTTTAAATTACAGCCTTTTAACTAATTGCTTTTCTGTGGGTTCCTGTGGAATCTTTGCATTTCAGTGAATCAGTAATGGTTAAACTACTTATTTAAGCCAATAGAAGTGTGACATTTCCATCCCCTCACCCCCTGCTACATACAGATTTAAGTGCCACTTTGCAGATTTCACACAAACTGTACTATACACTAAAACTTTAATATAGGTTAGAGAGTGACATTTGTTCTTCCGTGTTAGTTCTCTCCCCGCCTTCCTCTTTCCCCATACATGTTTCTTCTTTTATTTGCTTTCACGGGAAGTCCCTGGTCCTCTTGCACCCGCCCATTATTTTGCACAGTCATTCTTTTATGTTTTTTATATGACTTTAAAAAAAAATTGCATTGCACTATAATTTTCATTATTACATAAGCAATACGGACAGCAGATGAAACTTTATCATTGAGAATCTCATCTCTCTCCGGGATCTCAAACGATGGCCCCGATATTAGCGGGGAGGCGGGTTGGCAGCGGGGGGGGGCGATTGGGTGCGTGGCAAACCCACATGAACCAAACTTACTGTTTCCGACCTGATCGCACGTTGATTGATAGTGGTTAACATCCTCTCCGGGTTTCGCGCCCGGCAGCTAGTCTGATTGACAGGCTGGCTGCTATCAGGAGCTGCAACGCGAGTGGGGGGGGGGGAGACGGGAAGATCGGGGGAACATCGGGAGGGTGAAGATGGGGACATCAGGAGGGTTAAGAGGGGGACATCGGGGCTAGGTCAGGAGGATGAAGAGGAGGACATCGGGAGGGTGAAGAGGGGGACATCAGGAGGGTTAAGAGGGGGACATCGGGGCAAGGTCAGGAGGATGAAGAGGAGGACATCGGGGGAAGATCGGGAGGGTGAAGAGGCGGACATTGGAGAGGGAGACATCGGACATCGAAGCAGGTTTCAAAGGTAGGTGCATTTAGTGTTTTCACTTCCTTGCATGGTTTTTTATTCAATTTATTTAGTTTCTTTTTCCCTGATCCGGCCCTTCACGTCTGGTTTCACCAGGCGTGAATCAGAAGCGGTGAGCAAGCCGCCCAGGTAAGTTAAAAATCTTTCTAACTACTTAATCTGCCACAGGTAAAGTGCCTTAAGTACCTCAATGAGGTATATTTGGCTCTTTAACTGTCATCCCACCGGCTTTAATTGCCGGCAGGACTTCCGTTTTCAGGTCGCCCGCACGCACACAGGTGTGTCCCTGGGAAACCTGGAAGTCGGCGAGTTGGAGCCAGCTTCCGAACCCGAACGGGATTTCCGCGATTTTTGGAGCCCCCTGCTCCCCAACGCACCCGCAATTTCCCCCTAAAATCATCCCCAATATCACTTATGGTTCTCAAGGACATTTCCCAAATTCCCAGCACCAATATCCTAAAAGGTTTTCGTGACCAGGCAGTCCTAAGGAATAAGAGAAGGATTCCCTTTGTGAATGATACCTTCTACATTCATCCTTTCCTTCTATTTTTCTTTTTTAAAAAAATGCTCCAATTTTCTCCCTGCCTCTCTTGAAGGTACTGAGGTATGTTTTGGTATAGATCTATGTTTTGGGCAATAAATGTGACCGTGCCAGGAATGCAGACATCCTGAGAATGAATTAAAAAAAGAAAAACCTGACACTTCAATGAATTGTTTATTTATTCTGTCATAACGTGCCAAGTTGTAATTCTAAATTAATGGGAGATACTAAATCATTTTATGTTTAATTTTATGGGATGGTTATTTTCTGATTCAATTAAAGCTATTGGGGACAAAAAAGCAGTCCATCCAGCACTGTGTCATCCTTTTCGCAATACTTGAGGTCACCCTCTTCTGGCTATAGCCTTCTCCATGTGTTACACTTACCCCAAGGGCAAAGTCATAGTGACGTTGCACATGGGATAAATGTAGGAATTTCTAGCTGTAATTAGTGAGCTAAGGAATGCCACACACAACGAATGAACTTACGAAGCTATCCAGCATTTATTACTCACTTTTAAGATTGAGTGCAAGGTTTGTCCCTTTCCTGATAAGAATGCTTTATTGAAGCCATAAAAAAACTGTCTAGTACGGGGGTGTCAAACTTACGGCCCGTGGTGTCCTGCACTTAAGGTTATCGAGCCTACCAGAATTGGTAACTAATCATAGAATCGTAGAAATTTATGGCACAGAAGGAGGCCATTCGGCCCATCGTGTCTATGCCAGCTGATAAAGAGCTACCCAGCCTAATCCCACTTCCTAGCTCTTGGTCCGTAGCCTTGTAGGTCACGGCACTTCAAGTGCATAACCAAGTACTTTGTAAATGCGATGAGGGTTTCTGCCTCCACCACCCTTTCAGGCAGTGAGTTCGAGACCCCCACCACCCTCTGGGCGAAAAAAATTCTCCTCAGCTCCCCTCTAATCCTTCTACCAATCACTTTAAATCTATGCCCCCTGGTTATTGATCTCTCTGCTAGGGGAAATAGGTCCTTCCTAGCCACTTTATCTAGGCCCCTCATAATTTTATACACCTCAATTAAATCTCCCCTCAGCCTCCTCTATTCCCAAGAAAACCAACCCAGCCAATCCAATCTTTTCTCATAACTAAAATTCTCCAGTCCTGGCAACACCCTCGTAAATCTCCTCTGTACCCTCTCTAGTGCAATCATATCTTTCCTGTAATGTGGTGACCAGAACTGTATGCAGTACTCTAGCTGTAGCCTAACTAGAGTTTTATGCAGTTCTAGCATATCCTCCCTGCTCTTATATTCTGTGCAGTGGCTAATAAAGGAAAGTATCCCATATGCCTTTTTAACTACCTTATCTACCTGTCCTGCTACCTTCAGGGATCTGTGGACATGCACTCCAAGGTCCCTCACTTCCTCAATACTTGTCAGTATCCTACCATTTATTGTGTATTCCCTTGCCTTGTTTGCCCTCCCTTAAAGCATTACCTCACACTTCTCTGGATTGAATTCCATTTGCCACTTTCCTGCCCACCTGATCAGTCCATTGATATCTTCCAGCGCTGCATCTAACAGCCCGGGAGAACTGCGCCTTTCAAATTAAAGAAATGCTCCACCTAGTTTTTCACGCACTTAGCAGAAGGGTTCCTAAAACAGGTGCAGGACCCTTCTTTGCATATTTAAATTGATCCAACACTGATTTCAGGTGGCCACCAGGGATGCCTAAAAACAGTGAGGGCCAATATGGCCCACTGACCCAGATTAGGTGCAGGTCCTCTCGCCCAGAAATTGGTAAACATCATACCTGTTTTAAGCCCAAAAGACAAGTGAAAGACATTCTGGTTTCTACCCCCGTGTGTCCAAATAACGTTTGCTGAATGTGGCCCACGCCAAGTGCCAGGATGTCGGATCAGACCCATCATAGAAAATGAGTTTGACACCCCTGGTCTAGTATAATTAGTAGCTGAGACTCCGGTGCAGTACTGTGGGAACGCTGATTTGTCAGTGGTGTCATGCTGTGAATGAGGGGCTATATTTTCTAGCCATTAACTATGAATGATTGAAAAATTTAGGACAAGGTGCCCACTTTAATTCTCCATCCCAATCCCATTTTGACTTCTCTGTCCTCGGCCTCCTACACTGTTCCGATGAAGCTCAACACAAGCTCGAGGAACAGCACCTCATCTTTCGATTAGGCACTTTACTCAACTCAACACTGAGTTCAACAACTTCAAATCACAACCACTCCTCCCATTTACTCGGACAGTGGTTCTGCTGTTGCCATTCACACCTCCTCTTGACCTATCTTTTGCTTCTCTACTTGTCCCATTACCAACTCCTTTTGCCTTGCACCATCATCCCTTTTGTCATTTAATCACTCCTGCCCTCCACCCTATCACAGACCTTCCCTTTTGTTCTTTCCTCCCCTCCCCTCTCCCCCTCCCCTCTCCCCCTCCCCACCTCCTTTTCCCTGGCTCTGTACTTGTTTAACAGCTGTTAAATCTCTAACTTCTTCCAGTTCTGATGAAAGGTCATCAACCTGAAACGCTAACTCTGATTCTCTCTGCACAGATGCTGCCAGACCTGCTGAGTGTTCCCGGCACCTTATGTTTTAATTTCAGATTTCCAGCCTCCGCAGTATTTTACTTTTCAGGCGTACACTAAGGCTAGGATTCTCCTCCTTGAGGCGGAGTTCCCGTGGACTGAGACTTCCGCTCGCCCCTTTGATTCTGCCTCAGCCGCTTTTCCTGGGTTGTTGGGGAGGTGGGGGGGGGACTCCATTTGTGATGCACGACAGGCTCCCTTTAGCGGGTAGGTGCTTGGCCGGAATCCGAGGGAGGGCAGGCCGCCGTGAGGCTCTCCCCCCGGTATCAACGCTTCCCGAGCCCCACGGCCATCTTTCACACTGTACCCCCAAGAAGCAGCAGTGAGTGGGGCAGAGAGGAGGGAAATCCTCAGGGGACCTGGGCCATGCACCACCACCGCCCACCCCCCACCCCCCACCCCCCCACTCCGTCATTTGCATGCAGTGGGCGAGGAAGGAGCAACCTGCAGTGGTGCTGGGTGGGGGTGGGGATTGGGGGGAGGGGAGGGGAAGGGGTTAGTCAGGCCAGTGAGGTGGCAGTAGGCCTCGACACCCGATTCTTCTCTTGTTCTCTACCATGATCCTGAAATCACGCGGGATCACGAAGGGGAATTTCGGCCTAAAGATCTCGCTGTTCTCAAAACGACTGCCGGTTTTGCTTGTGCAGCATCTGTCACTGCATTTCAAAAGTAATTCATTGTATAGAAGCACTTTGAGATGTTTCTGAGAGATGTGCTAAGGTGGTTTATAAGTACTGTCTCCGACTTCTGTGATTTAATTTCAATTATTTTACATAGAATTTACAGCCCAGAAAAAGGGCAGTGTTTGTGCTCCACATGAGCCTCCTTCCAATCTATTTACTTCATCTCACCCTATCAACATATCCTTTTATTCCTTTCTCCTTCATGTATTTATCTGGCTTTCCCTTAAATGCATCTATGCTATTTGCCTCAACCACTCCATGTGGTAGCAAGTTCCACATTCTCACCACTCTCTGAGTGAAGAAGTTTCTCCTGAATTCCTAATTGGATTTATTAGTGACTATCTTATATTTATGGCCTCTGGTTTTGGACTGCCCCACAAGTGGAAACACCTTCTCCACGTCTACTCTATCGAACCCCTTCATAATTTTAAAGACCTCTATCAAGTCATCTCTCAGTCTTCTCTTTTCTAGGGAAAAGTCTGTTCAGTCTTTCCTGATAGTCGTACCCTCTTACTTGTAGTAATTTACTTGTGAGTGCAGCCCTCTTACCTACATGTTACAACCCCACACTCGTATATTGGAGAGATGTTATGTAGATACTGTATACAGAGACTAGAAGCTGTTTGTACTAATTTGACAGAATGGGCAGTTTGTGCCCTGTGTAATTACAAAACTACTAGAAAAATGAAAGATACTACAAAGATTTTAAAAATGGAGGGTTTGGCTTTCAAATCATTACCAAAAAAAATGAGACACATAAAGAAAGAAAGACTTGCATTTATATACATCTTTCACAACCTCAGGACATCCCAAAGTGCTTTACAGCCAATGAAGTACTTTTTGAAATGTAGTCACTGTTGAAATGTAGGAACTTGTCTGATTGATTCCAAATTTGTCCTTCGAGGTGGTCGCGGGTTTGGGAGGTGCTGTTGAAGAAGCCTTGGCGAGTTGATGTAGTGTATCCTGTAGATAGGACACACTGCAGCCATGGTGCGCTGGTGGTGATTCTGTCCTCTGCTGAAATCTACACATGCACACTTTGAGCAGAAGTCGCTGGATGGCGATCAGTAGTGGGGATCGTGGCTGATTTTCCTCTCCCCAAAACATGGGATGAGGCGGTGGAAGTCGTGGGTTTGGGAAATGCTGTCGAAGAAGCCTTGGCGAGTTGCTGCAGCTGTTCATAATGTGGACATATTGCTTATGAAAGAGGCAATGTATTCCCTTCAGACCTCATGGTGGGATACAAGGTGCTAGAAATCAGAAAGCAGTGTGAGTGTAGAATTTTATTATCTGCTTAACGCTGAGTGTCGAGAATGCTGATTTATGTTTTAATAACAAATCATTGTGTGTGCGGATTTTTAACCTGTAGTTTTTGTAAGAATAATTTGTCTTTAAACTTGTCTCTTGACCTTTAATAACACTGAGTTTGGCTTGATGATGCACTGAAGATCCTTTAAGATCAGCTCTGACAAGATGACTATCCTCAGATTTGTCCTCAGGCAAAATTGAGGTTATCTTTTGAGCATTTGACAATAACACAATCATGTGATATGAAAACAATGCACAATGTTCTCAGTCTGGTTTGCAGAGACTACATCAACACAATGGTATATGCTAGAATTCAGATATTACTCTGTCACTCATTTTAAATATACAGCACAGTGCATTCTTGTTATAACATACTCTAACCTGTGACCTCCAGTAGAACCCACATTGTTTAGAGCTCACCAGTTAATGAGCTAAATAAAACTGGCTGTCGTTTTGCTCTACGCTCATCAGTAAATCTGATTGTTTTGTCAACAGTCAGTGAACAAATCTTATTTTAGTGTGTAAAAGTGGCATAGCGTTACCTCTCAGAATGTCACTGGTTACAGTTAATGGTGCCTGGAGGCGAAAAGACTTTTAGCTGCTGTTGGTGACATGATATCTGGTTTATCAGTCAGGACACATCAGCAGTGGGAGTGACTGCTTTTGAATTTGCCATCTGAAAAGTTAACTCGGTTGCTGTCAAGCCTTCTTTGAGTGCCACCTGCTGGCTAAGTTGAGGAGCTGTATTGCTGGGACCAGGGCCTAAATTTTAATTATGAGGCGGGACCTCATTGGGGTGGGGGAGGTCAATAAGTGGGTGGGAAATCTAGAAAAATTTTCCTTGCGGATTCCCGAGCGATCGCGACTCAACTGAAGCCACTTAACTGAACTTCTGGGCTTCGCATCCTCAAGCTGCGCAATTGGCGGACTGCGCACCCGCATGGTGCGTTTAAAGCCCGCTATGTAAAGGGCCACTCCAACAATGCATTTTGAAGGAGAAAGGAGGCAAAATGAGTAAGGAATGTTGCAGAGCTAAGCCAGCACGCAGGTTCTCAGATGCCGCCCTGGAGACATTACTGGGCGCTGTGAGAAACAGGAGGAAGGTCCTTTCTCCACCGGACAGGAGGAAGATACCTGGTTTTGTCACCAAGAAGGCGTGGCAGACCAGGTAAGCAGCAGGAGCACGGTGTCCCAGTTGTGACTGCAATGCAGGAAGATATTTAATGACCTAACCAGGTCAGGAAAAGTGAATACAGTTACTGATTCACCTGCATTCTGTGGTGAACATTACCCTGTCCCATACTTCCCTGCGAAGCCTACTCCATCACATCACGCCTCACACCCAGTTAAGGCTCAGTGTCAAGTTGCCTTCACTTTCTGTGTACTTCTTCACCCCCCATTTGTGCACCCACCTCTCCCACTCACCCCAATCCTAATGCAATATGTGATCAATCTGTCTGACCGTCACCCTCTGATGTATCTGCTTCATTGTCATCCTGACCCAAAGCAATGCATCCATCGGGTGGCCACGTTACCCTCACTCACTCACACGTCTGTACTTTCTCCCTTGTAGGAGAAGAGAGTGCAAAACGCAAGGGAGAGGGCGAGGACTGGAGAGGGGCCTCCACACAAAGTGGCCCTCAAACAGGCGGAGGAGGAGGCGTTGGACATAAGTCATACGGTGGAGTGCCAGGCTGTTGGGGATGCCGAGACTGGCACCCCGCAGATGTCTGGTGACAAAACTTTAACATCCCTCACTCACAACATGGATTGATGTTATCAATGATTGACCCATTGCACACCTCAGGATGCTCAACGCAACATTACTTCGGCGATGATTCTTAATATTGCTGTATGTTCTCTTCCAGGGGTGTCACGGACTGAAGAAGTGGTCGAGGGCGATTCCTCAGAGGAGCTCCCTGCCTCTGAGGGCGCACCGTCACATCTTAGTGAGCCATCCACCAGTGCAGATACTCACACTTCGTGGGTCCTATTAGAGAGGTAGTTGGTGAATCAGCATACATTTGTGGCAGGGGCAGCGGTGGAGAGTCCATGTTGGTGGGTGAACTCCTCTCCAAGCTCTGCTCAGCTTGGCACAAATGCTGAACCCCGGGGGCCATCCTTGAGAAGGAGAATGCTAGAGGTACAGACGCACCTTTGACGCAGAGGCTGGAGGAGTCCACCTCCAGCATTAGTGGACTGGTGGTGGTGGAATGTCTGCGATGGAGGGAATGGGACCCTCCATTGAATTTCAAGCACGGCTCACAAATGAGTCCATTCAGGCCCTGACAACGGCCGTGCGGACTCTGGATGCCAACATGTTTGCCACCTTAAACAGGCAGACAGAAACTTAGAACGTGTCACAGATCCGCTCCAAGCTGTTGTCCAGCAGAGTGGTAGGAGTGATATGGCCCTGGCCCAGGAGAGGGATGATGGCCAAAGCGGACATGGAAGTAGGGACCCCACTCAAAGTGCTCTCACATCTCACCCGTTGCCCCCCACCTCAACCAGTACCCGCAATGCTGCCTCCTCTCCAGATGGCTGAGTCTGCTCCTGCACAGTTGCAGGTGGAGCAGTCTTTGGAGGGGCCCTCACAGGCTCCAAAACTGAGAGGTCGTAGGCTGAAAGCATCTAGATAGTCCGGGCATGAATCTGAATAACCTGCCACTACCTTTGCTGCAGACACAGGGGATGCAGCATGTAGAAGCTGCAGGAAGAGGAAGTTGAAGGTTTTGTAATCACCAAGGGTGGTTGACAGATTGTCATGTTTTTCAATTATATTTGATTTTTGTTAAATTCATGTTCAATGTTATGATTCTCACCACCACTGCCATGTCTTGCCCATTCTTGAGTCCCGTTGGTGAAAGTGCCCTTTCATGCACTTCATCATAAATGGCGAGACTTGATGCCACCCATTGGATGCGTTTACAGTGGATACATATGTAGTTGTAGGACCGTTTTGGGGGGGAGCGGGGGCTGGTGTTGGTGATCACAGTGCTCGTTCCAGGTGGTCTGAGAACTTAACTATCGTCACTTTGCAGATCTCCATATGAGAATCTATCAAATATGAGTGACTCCATTGCATCACAAACAGCAAGGTGAGATGCTTCTCTGCCGATGATTCGCCCATCATCGTCCTCCTCCTCCTCGTCTTCTTCAATGTTGATGGCAGGTGCGGCTGTTTCATGCGCGCAAGGGACCTTATCCACCGGTAACCCTCTCTGTTGAGTGATATTGTGCAGGGTGCAACACACGACTATTATTCTACACACTCTCGCTGCTGAGTATTGAAGGGCTCCCCCAGATCAATCCAGGCACCTGAAGCGCATCTTCAGCATTCCTATGGCTTGCTCAATGACAGACCTGGTGGTGATGTGACTGTCGTTGTACACTGCTGTGCCTCGCTGGTGCGGTTTCTCACAGGTATCATGAGACACGTCTGCAGAGCTTATCCCTTGTCTCCAAGGAGCCAGCTCTTAAGTCTTGTGTGTGGAAGAGGGCTGGGATGTTGGATTCGCGCAGAATGAAGGAATCATGCCAGCTGCCAGGGAATTTGGCTCACACCTGCAGAAACCTCCTCCGGTGGTCGCAAACCAGCTGCACATTGATGGACTGATATCCCTTTTGGTTGATGAACATTCCTGGCTCATGATAGAACAGAGTAC
Organism: Heptranchias perlo; assembly: GCF_035084215.1. Classification (NCBI taxonomy): domain Eukaryota; kingdom Metazoa; phylum Chordata; class Chondrichthyes; order Hexanchiformes; family Hexanchidae; genus Heptranchias; species Heptranchias perlo. The sequence goes on from NC_090327.1 coordinate 124,034,014, forward strand.
TTTCTAAATGGTAAAAAGTTAAAAACAGTGGATGTCCAAAGGGACTTAGGGGTTCAGGTACATAGATCATTGAAGTGTCATGAACAGGTGCAGAAAATCATCAATAAGGCTAATGGAATGCTGGCCTTTATATCTAGAGGACTGGAGTACAAGGGGGCAGAAGTTATGCTGCAGCTATACAAAACCCTGGTTAGACCGCACCTGGAGTACTGTGAGCAGTTCTGGGCACCGCACCTTCGGAAGGACATATTGGCCTTGGAGGGAGTGCAGCGTAGGTTTACTAAAATGATACCCGGACTTCAAGGGTTAAGTTACAAGGAGAGATTACACAAATTGGGGTTGTATTCTGTAGAGTTTAGAAGGTTAAGGGGTGATCTGATCGAAGTTTATAAGATATTAAGGGGAACAGATAGGGTGGATAGAGAGAAACTATTTCCACTGGTTGGGGATTCTAGGACTAGGGGCCACAGTCTAAAAATTAGAGCCAGACCTTTCAGGAGTGAGATTAGAAAACACTTCTACACACAAAGGGTGGTAGAAGTTTGGAACTCTCTTCCGCAAACGGCGATTGATACTAGTTCAATTGCTAATTTTAAATCTGCGATACGTAGCTAGTTATTAATGGATATGGGCCAAAGGCAGGTATATGGAGTTAGATCACAGATCAGCCATGATCTTATCAAATGGCGGAGCAGGCACGAGGAGCTGAATGGCCTACTCCTGTTCCTATGTTCCTATGTGGAGGTGCTCAGATTGCTAAATGTGCGCAATCAATTGCACCCTGTACCCGTGGGAAGCCAGCCCGAGAGTGGAAACCCACTACCCTCTCAGTCTGGCTGAGGTCGTCGATGGGGAGGTTGACATAGTCGGATGCCCTGGTAAACAAGCCATCTGTGACCTGTCGTATAGTTACGTGCAGACGACTGAGAGATCCTAGTGATGTCACCGGTGGCGGCCTGGAAGGATCCAGTGGCAAAGAAATTGAGGGCAGCGGTGACTTTAACTGTGATTGGGAAATGCATGGCCACCAGACCCAGCCAGGAGAGGCTCTGCATGAAGGAGCCTGCAGATATCTGCAACCACCCGATGACTCAATCTGAGCCTTCGTAGGCACTGCTCCTCAGAGAGGTCCAGGAAGCTCAGCCTCTGCTTGTAGACCCTCTCACGAGGGTAGTGCCTCCTGCGACCTCGGCCCCTCCGTTGTTTCCCTCTCTGCTCTTTTGCAGGTCCTTGTGGCGCACCTCTGTCTTGTGGAGCTACAACTCCCAGAACTGCACGCCGTGCCTGCCTTGGATAGTGATGTGCCTCCTCCTCAGATGTACTGCTAAATATATCCATTGCGCCCCCCCCCCATCCTGATGGTGTCAGTTTGAGGGGGTCCAAAATGTAGGTAAATATGTCTGAACACAAGAATTCTGAGTGTGAACAAAGAAATCTGAGTCTAAACACAAAGAACTCCCAGCCAAAAGCTTGTCTGAGAGAACTGCTCGCCCTGCTGCAAAAACCCACCTTTTCTTCATGTGTTTAAAGGTCCAAATGGCTGCCGGCTGCAACTCGCCTCCATTTCCATGGCGTGTTTCAGAGGCCGCGGGAGACATGTTCAGGTCGAGTTAAAATCGTTTGTCGGCCTCAATCCTCAAAAATTTTGTTGAGGTAACTACCTGAATGATGTTAATTGTCCCTTTAAATGTCTAATTGCCGGCGGGACTTCCGGGTTTCTGAAGTGAATGCATTTTTCCGCGTTTCCGCGTTTTTCGGCGGGTTGGAGCCAAGATTCATTCCCGCTCCAAACTTTTAAAATTTTTAATGCCCACCCCCCACCATCCCCGACCCACCCGTTCTTCCGGGTTAAAACTTAGGCCCAGATGTCATCGTGGAGACTTCATTGCGTGACACTTGTTGCTTTTTCTGGATCCACAAGGGAGGTCAGCGATGGCGGAGGAAAGTTTCCTTCCCCTCATTATGCAAGTTTTGGTGGTTCTTGCTAGATCACCACTGCTGCTGTGAAGCGTCAGAGTGCTCAAATTCACACTCCACGCGTGCAAGTTTCCTGATTTTACAAAAGGAAAGTCAGCGAAACAGCAATACAGACGCACGCAGTAAATCTTTATTGTCTGAGGGGAACAGACCATTTTAAAAACCGCACCTGCAATCGCAACAAAAACGGGCAACCTTTGGTGGTGCTGCATTTGTGCTTGTTTTACGCCAGTTTTGGCTATAGGCAAATGGGCTCTGCAGGAAATTTCGGCATAAGTTCCCGTTGGCAAGATCGGTGCGGAAACAGGCCTAAATTTCGGATGTAATTTCTGTGTGAGTGCGATCTAGGAATTTCAGGGCTGAAACTATTTATTTTAAGATTGGTTCATGCCCTATTAAAATGGTGGGCAAAAAAAAAATCATACAGAAAATTATGAAGGGTATATGTAGAAAAGATGTTTCCACTTGTGGGGGGAGACCAGAACAAGGGGCCATAAATATAAGATAGTCACTAATAAATCCAAGAAGGAATTCAGGAGAAACTTCTTTACCCAGAGAGTGGTTAGAAAGTGTAACTCACTACCACAAGGATTAGTTGAGATGAATAGGATAGATGCATTTAAGGGGAAGCTAGATAAACACATGAGGGAGAAAGGAATAGAAGGGTATGCTGAAAGGGTGAGATGAAGCAGGGTGGGAGGAGGCTCGTGTGGAGCATAAACATTGGCGTAGACCTGCCAGGCCGAATGGCCTGTTTCTGTGCTGTAAATACTATGTAATTTAAAACACATTAAGCAGTCATATGTTAATATCACGCAGTGCAATTTCACCCCATTGGTGAGCGAGCCCAGACACTGGAGCCTAGAAATTCCAGCGGTGCTGTTGTGACGCCAGAGGTGCAGTAGGTGGAACGTCCGCCCCTCAGCACTCCAATTCCTGGGAATGGGGCTATTTAAATAATAGGGGTGGCACTCATAACAGTAGTGGAGCAACTGGGGTGCCCATCCTATGAAGGCAGGGTAATCTCAGAGTGGCACCTTTCTGTTAGAGGCTGTTAGAGGATAAATCCTTTATCCTTCTTTAGTAACAGATTTGAAAAGTTGGATTATGTCTGACAACTAGATACATTTATTATTGTTTCAAAACATTCATCCTAAGATTACATACAGAACAGTACACACAACCTCATGTCTAGAAACTTATGTGTAAAAAACCTCCCGGTAATCGTGAGCGATTGTCTATCCAAGGCCGTTCACGGTCCTTTCATCGCAGGTAACTATAGTTCCTGCTGAAGTTTGCTTCCGATCGCTTTTTATCCCATTTTAAAAAACAGCATTCATTGTCTAATTCTTGCTGAGGTTAACTTTGTTGGGTGTTTTATGACCTTTAGGTCACCAATAGAGAGCCTCATGTTCTGGTTACTATCCTGTTAACATTGACATTTCAGAAACCGTCGCTTCATATGTTGCTCTTCCCAAACTACAGCTTTTGTCCTGGGGTGTCATTGTGATCAAGATAAGATCTGCCAGCACACAGGTCAAACCAATTTTGATTTATTCATGTGGTTCAGCCATAAATGGTACCTTAGCTGTTCTGTATTAAGGTAATGTATAAACATATCTATATTCTTACAGGGCGGAGGAGTGGAGAGGCAGATACCACTTGGGCCGAAGAAGGCAAGGCAGAATTTTTCTTATCAACTTATTTCCAGCAATGTCAGGCCCTTCTTCCGATGGCAATTGATCCCTTCGTAATCGACTGCAGTTTGCTTTGTTGACTGTGTGCCCACTTTAGGTCTGGGATGGAATCTACATTGCGCATCAGCAGGATTCCCAGGGTGGCCTAAGGAATGCCCCCCAAACACCACCTTAGACTGCTGCAGGGATACAAAGAGGATGGACAGAAGAAGCCCGCCAACCCCGCCTCCACCCACCTCCCAATTGCAATTTGTGCAACTGAAAATTGGATTCTGCCCCATTTTCATACACCCCCTTCTAGAATTACAATTTATATGGTGCATTTTCTATCCATGAGTTTTAGCAAGGAGCATCACAGCTAACCTCAGAATGTTCCCATCTGACTTTTCACCAAGATTCGCAATCAGGAGGTGGAGCCCAGGATAATTATTTTCCCTCCATGGTCCAGCATCATTGAGGATACTTGTAATCTCCCTACAGTCACTGGCTGAGGCCCTTTAACTCTGAAGAGGCTGGAGGGTCAAACCTGGGACCTTGGTACTTTACATGGTTTGATACCACATTGAGTGTTGCATTTGTCCACTGATCACTAATTGGAGAAGCTCTGCAAATTAATTCCTGAAGGCTACAATTTTAGGGATAAAAAGAAAACAGCAAATGCTAGAAATCCAAAATAATAACAGAAAATAAGAACTTCCATTTCTATAGAGCCTTTCACGACCTCAGGACTTTGCAAAGTGCTTTACAGCCAATTAAATACTTTTGAAGTGTAGTCACTGTTATAATGTAGTAAACGTGGAACAGCAAGGTCCCACAAACAGCAATGAGATCATCTGTTTTAGTGATATTAGTTGATGGATAAATATTGGCTCTTCTTTGAAATAGTGCCATGGGATCTTTTACGTCCACCTGAGAGGGCAGATTGGGCTTAACTGGAGTTGGGACTTGAACCCACAACCTTCTGATTCAGAGGTGAGTGTGCTAACAACTGAGCCATGGCTGACACCTAATGGAAATAGATAGCAGATCCATCAGCATTTGCAAAAAAATAGGCAGGTTAATGTTTTGCATGTACACCCTTCTTTGGAACAGTAAACTTGCCCTTTGTAGGGTGGAAAGAAAACTTTGGCTCGATTATTACTGCAAGATGCCCCCATACCTGTCAAGGTACCAGAAGTGCCGCTTCAGCCCGCCTGCAGTGCGCTCTATAAGGCCCCTGATGGGGACGTTTTTGTAATTGTAATTTATCGCTGGGTGGGCAGGGTTAAAATCGTCCCCCCCCCATGTTTATCATTCTAATCTGACAATTTACCCGCTCTCTTTCTCTGCCTCTCTATATATTGAATTATAAAGATCCCACGGCACTATTTGAAGAAGAGCAGAGAAGTTTTCCCCTGTGTCCTGGCCAACATTTATCCCTCCAGCAACAACAAAAATATATTATCTGGTCATTATCTGATTGCTGTATGTGGGAGCTTGCTCTGCGCAAATTGGCTGCCATGTTTCCTACATTACAACAGTGACTACGCTTCAAAAATAAAATACTTCATTGGCTGTAAAGTGCTTTGGGATGTCCTGAGGTCATGAAAGGCACTGTATAAATGCAAGTCTTTCTTTCTTTACATAGAATTTACAGCACAGAAACAGGCCATTTGGCCCAACTGGTCCATGCCGGTGTTTATACTCCACACCAGCCTCCTCCCTCCCTACTTCATCTAGCCCTATCAACATAGCCTTCTATTCCTTTCTCCCTCATGTGTTTATCGAGCTTCCCCTTAAATGCATCAATGCTATTTGCTTCAGCTATTCCATGTGGTAAAACATATTTTAAAAAAAATATTATAAATTCCAACTTATTTTTCACTAGAAGGCAAACTTGTTTTCTGGACAGAATCCCAGATGGCTTTGAGTGATACAATTTATGTTGCACTATTGTGTTTATGCCCAACATAATATATGACATCATCCTGTGTCGTATAATATATACAAGTCCTATCTCCCTCAGGACCAACTTATATCCTGAGTGTATTATTCCAGTGCTTCGATCCTTATTTCAGTGAGGTCCAGCTAGATCCTTTTTATTTATCTATCCGAAGTAAGCTGAAATTCCATTCATATACTACTTGGACTCTTTTCTAGGCTGATTAAATGCAAAATTTGAAAAAGAAGGTAAGGTGTATTGCAGTTAGGAGGAATTCATCAAAAACTCCACTTTAGAACCAGCATGTTGGGTACAGTAGTAGGAAATGTTTCTGCTACAAGCATTGTGATTATTTTAGATTTTAAACTGAATATTACCATCTTGAAAGTCCTGTTTACAAAGATTAAATTTAGTAATTACAGCCAGGTGTAGAAAGCTTGCTATGGGGATGTTATGTTACCCATTTGTAGTCTAAATATCATAAATAAATTTTATAATCGAAGTCTTTAAAATTATGAAAAGGTTCAATAGGGTAGACGTAGAGAAGATGTTTCCACTTGTGGGGGAGTCCAAAACTAGGGGCCATAAATATAAGAGTCAATAGTAAATCCAATGATGGTAATTCAGGAGAAACTTCTTTACCCAGAGAGCAATTAGAATGTGGAACTCGCTGCCACAAGGAGTAGTTAAGGCGAATATCATAGGTGCATTTAAGGGGAAGCTAGATAAGTACATGAGGGAGAAAGGAATAGAAGGATATGCAGATAGGGTGATAAGGTGGGAGGAGGCGTGTGTGGAGCATTAACACCAGCACAGACCTGTTGGGCCGAATGGCCTATATCTGTGCTGTAAATTCTATGTAAAATCATTTATGCCAGTTATTCTGTTACCTATTTTTTAAATTAGTTACCACAGTAATTAGTTATTTACACAAATTAGGAACAACTAATATTACACTGAACACAGCTGTAACAAAATGCATCAATAATCAGTACTACAAATTTCCCAGATGTAATTTTAATTTTAGAGGGATAACCTTAGCTCTCAAATGTCAATTAACAAATTCAGAGGGTCCTAACTCACTTGGGTATAGATGTGTTAGTTCTGCATTTGGTTAGCGATCTGAGCTGTCGCATTATAATTATCATGAGAACAGGGCAACTGTGCCTTTTTTTGTCTTTGCAGTAACCATAGTGAATTATGCTGCAGTTATTACTACAAAATGGGTTTTCCATTGGTTTGTATTTGTCAGATTATATAGAAGTTCAACATTGCCCCACTGTGGCAACAGTGTGTAAATTATTCTCTATAACCTCCTAGTACACTCTTCACAATTAAATAGCAGTTCTTCCATGGAAATATTTTTGTGCAACTTGTTCAAGGATATCCTCCTGCTGAGGTTTGATAGAAAATCAGATCTTTCTGCAGAAAATTATTTTAGCAAGCAATATTTGATTTAAAGCAGGTTTGTATTTTTATTTAAATTTATTTAGATCCCGCCAGTTTTCTCCCACTTTGACCCACAGAAAGCGTTGATTCCTTATTGGCAAATAGTTCCACAGGCAACAATAGTGCATCCAAGTGGCCATTACTCACGTTGAAAGTAATTATCGTCAGATAATTTAACCATATATAGCATCATAACCAAGCCTTTTTTTATTCATCCTTGGGATGTGGGCATCACTAGCAAGGCTGACATTTATTGCTCATCCCTAGTTGACCTTAAGAAGGTGGTGGTAGGCCTTCTGCAGTCCATGTGGTTCTCCCACAGTGCTGTTAGGGAGGGAGTTCCAGGATTTTGACCCAGCGACGATGAAGGAACGGTCGAAATATGTCCAAGTTGGTATGGCGTGTGACTTGGAGGTGATGGTGTTCCCATGTGTCTGCTGCCCTTGTCCTTCTAGGTGGTGGAGGTCAGGGGTTTGGGAGGTGCTGTCGAAGAAGCCTTGGCGAGTTGCTGTAGTGCATCCTGTGGATAGGACACACTGCAGCCACAGTGCGCCGGTGGTGATTCTATCCTCTGCTAAAATCTGCACATCTGCACTTTGAGCAGATGTTGCTGGATGGTGATCAGTAGTGGAGATCATGGCTGATTTTCCCCTCCCCAAAACATGGGGTGAGGAAGTCCTTTCCAGGCTGAGGTCAGAACTCGTGAATGTTTCATTCTGAGAAGAAATTCACTTCAAAACATTCTTTGTCTGAGTGCTGGGTGTAGTTTCCAGCCGGTGACACCTCTAAATCCTCACATAAATCAAGATTAAATATATTTTTAAAACTAATAGAGACATTTTGGTCAAACTTTAGGGTCATGAGAAAATCATGGAATGCCAGAATAATATTTTGAAGCAAATTTATGCAACATCTGATCTAGAAAAATAGGCAGTGAAAAGGAGTCCTTGTTTGCGCAGGGAACAAAGTTTGCTAGATATGTGAAAGTTGGGTTCTTGGTTAACAGATATTTGAGAGCATTGCACTAGCCCTGAGCATTGGAATATTAATGCTCCGTGTCACAGAGAGGGAGGATGCAGCTTCATTCACCTGCTCCGCTCAGTTGCCGATCCAAGCCACACTGAGCTGGGGAGGGTAGATTGGTGGGGGGGGGGGGGGGTGAGGGGGGATGGTGAAGGGGTCCACTAAGTGCAGACTACAGAATCTCTTAGCCAGGAGCAAGAGAAATCTGGACGGGGTAGTCCAGTCTGGGCAGTAACTAACGTCTCCAAATGGTGAGCCAAAGGGGGCTTGGCAGGGGTCCTGGAGCAGGCCTGTCATCTGCACTCTCAGCAAAGGCATAAAACCAAATTGGGCCGAAGAACTGCAAATTTTTAAAATTAATTTGGAAAAATGACCACTAAAAAGATAAATAAACTTTTAAAAAGCTCGACACTTCTGAATGAGTTCACAGCATGATATGGGAAATGGACCATTATCCAAAACTATGCTCCCTAACTCACACCAAGTGCAGTTCACACATCAACCCTGTGCTCGCTGACCTACATTGGCTCCCGGTCCGGCAACGCCTCAGTTTAAAAATCCTTGATCTTGTTTTCAAATCCCTCCATGGCCTTGCCCCTCCCTATCTCTGTAATCTCCTCCAGTCCGACAACCCTCTGAGACCTCTGCATTCCTCCATTTCTGCCCTCTTGCGCATCCCGATTTTCATCGTTCCACCATTGGCGGCCATGCCTTCAGCTGTCTAGGCCCTAAACTCTGGAAATCCCCCTCAACCTCTCCACCTCTCTGTCTTCCTTTAAGACGGTACCTGTCTTAATGTCTCCTTATGTGGCTCGATGTTAAATTTTGTTTGTTAACATTCCTATGAAGTATGTTGGGATGTTTTACTATGCTAAAGGCACTATATAAATGCAAGTTGTTGTTGTTGTTGTTGTTAAACTGGTTGACGTCGATATTTTAATTTTTTATTCCTTCAGCCATAGTTTTGTTTAAAACTCTTTTTGTAAAAATTCTGTTGCATCACTTTCGGATTATGGAAACTTTAAAGGAAAAAAAAACACAACTTTCCTCAGGCCTGAGAGTAACACAATGTCATCTCACCAAAATACTCCAGTTTTTCGACAAAAACCATAGCGACAGAAAGATAAAATTAAAATATGGCATCACCAGGTTCAAAATCTGAATTCTGGTGTCAACCTGCGATTTACTGAAAGTATCTCTATCAGAAGATAACATCTTCATTCCATTGACATCTCCTTGGGGAATTTGTTTGGGAGTCGTATGCAAAGATAAGTGAATTAAGTGATGTTGAATCAATTTAACTGCCAGGCTTATAACTAGGATGGTTGATACGGTGACTGATGACAGAATCAAATACATAGCGATTGGTTGTAATGTGGGCAGTCACGTATGCGAGTCTAATAAGAGGACCTATCGAACGATTAATTACTCCTGTCTAAATGTTTGGTCAATCATGGCCAATGTCTTTGCGATCCAATCCTGGTGGGGAGAGAGCTGTTACTGTAAATTATAACAGCGATATGATTTTCCGTGATTGCCATGATTGCTTTAGACTAGTTCAGGACTGAGCAGTTTCAGGGAAAAAAAAATGATTGTACACTTTAAATTACAAATGAACTTGCAATTTCATGTGCTAAATAAAAATCCATTGGGGTACATTTTAAAATGGTTACCATCCTCACAAGAGCCTACCGCTGGGCAGCTGGAGTGTCTGCCTGTTTCAGGTAGTAGGCCCCTTTTAATATGCAAATAGAGCCCTGTGACGTATATAGGATCCCGATTGCTGGTTTGACGGTCAACTGGGCGGAACCTGCTTTACCCATGACCCGCTTAGTTTTAGCTGGACAGTGCAGTGGAAGAGGCGTCAATTTAACATTATTTTTGCGGAGCACTCCTGGCCCCACAAGGAAAGTAAAGAAGATGACCTGTTTGGTCCTCTTCGGGCCCCGGCTCCTCTTCCCCCCCCCACTTGCGGGGAAAAGCTACAGCGGCTTCCCCACTCAGGCCTCCAGTTAAAATTGCAGTTGGGTCCCGATGACATCACTGCGACCCGACATGTATATTTAAAGAAGGACCCCTCCAGCTTTGGGCGGGTGTCCTTGCTGCCTGCGCAAGAAAGAACAGGTTAAAATTCAGAACGGTAAGTTCCTGGCAGCTCCAGGGCGGGTAAGCAGCTGTGGCAATTTGAACTACACCACCGTACCCACCCCCCACCTTCACCCCTGGTTTCCGCCGAGTGGGATCACCCCTAGTTGATTTTGGTCGTCCAGCTCAGGGATGTGCTATACCACCTTTAGACAGCAATACATTTATCTGACCTAGCACCGCACTATAATAGAGCTGTTACGACTGAAATCACCGTATACACAACACACCAAAATTTACAAGCCTTCTTCTCCCATTTGTTTCAAGGGGAATCTGGGCTGACTCAAAGTTATGCCTGTGGACATTTATGGCTGCTGAAAGTACTCGTACAGACTGTAAAGAACAGTTTGGCAATAGCCATGTGAGATGACAATTACAATATGGATAAGGATAAATAAGGATTTTGACTAGCTGGTAGCCACTGTAAGCTCCTTAATAATAAAACTAAGTCAGGAGAACCGCAGACAGCAACACAAATAAATTCAACAGTGTTATAAAACATGATGCTACAGTTTGTAAGAGAAAGCCAGTTGTTTATATATATAGAGTCAGCCTCCGTGTGATGTGAAGAAACAATCAGTGATATACGTACGTGTCCTTCTGTGGGTTTTACCGGTGTACTGAGACTAGTGGCGCAAGTACATCTTCTCCCTTCATTAAGTAATGCGAATGTAAAAGAAAAGCAGAATTCAAACAAATTAATGACTGACAGTGTAATGCCATCATCTTTCAGGCCAGTGAAAGAATAAACTTCCAATGCCATGCAATAATTAAAGTGTCACTATCTTGATACGTTTACGGCAAACTTATTTTAGACCAGTGTGTGACATTTTTATCATACTTATGTTATGCACAAATAGTGCGATGAAGCAATTTATGTTGGGGCAGAAATCGAAATAATGGAGGAGCTCAACAGCGCTCTCCATTGTTAGTGGCGAATTGAAGGAGCAAGTTCCTGTGTTATCACATGCACAGTGAAACGCGGAAATCCAGAACTCACCCCTAGTGGTTCTCCGGCAATATGATAGCTTCGAATTAAAGGGCCATTGCACGTCGTCATCAGAGAAATCATTGAAAAAGCGCCAACTTGCTTATCTGCCCAGCTGGAAAGTAACTAATATCGCCACAAAACAGGTACGCTTAAAAATATAGGTCTAAACTAAGATGTAACAACGTGCTAAGTCGTAATGACTGCCAAACAACTAAAAATTAACTTTTAAAAATGTGGAGTCTCATATTACTCCTCATTTTAATAGTTTTTGGTCATTAAAAAAAATGTTAAATTAAAAAATTTATTTTTTTTTTACTTTTCCCTTCTGTCTCTTTAATTTAATTCAATTATTTCTTTGGCTTTTTATAAATTTAAAAAAAAAATTAAAATGACATACAGAATACTAACTTTAAACAAATGAAGTCCGCTTCCCTGTTTGAGCAATGCGGCCTGAATCTGTGGGCGTGACTTCTCTTCCTGACAGGTTTTGTGGGCGTGTTTTCTCCTCTCTGACCTTTCCAGCCGCGCGGCAACTCAGGCTGCTCAGAGGCCGGGCTGATAGCGCACAACTTGTTTAAAGTTCAAATTCAAGCAATTCGACGCCACAGAGCCCGCAGTAAGTAATTTTGTTAATTTAATTAGCAGGAGCGGCGGTGAGCGTTAACCTCGCCGCTCCGAGTGACTTCTGGCCTGTTATGTCGTCAGCAAATGAAAAGAAGTTTGCAAAAAAACATTTTTTTCATCAAGGTAGTGTCTCTTTTAAAAAAAATCTGAGATTGGATCTATTTACATTTTTTCCCTCTTTATAATCTTTCAAATATGTCCAAAAATGAAGTACTATGGTTGGGTTTTAACTCTGCTCCATCATGTAAAAGACCCGCCGACTGATTAAGTTTGGGCTCGATGTCTGCTGATCTTTAGCATCAGCACATTTGTGAATCTAGTTTAAAAAAAATCTCTTGAGGAGTACACCAAAATTCATGCCATTTTTTTTTACGACACGCAGAAATATATATGGACGATGAAAGAGTCAGTGAAAACATCCTAGGTGTAGAGTTGCAGAAATTTAAATTTAATGTCTGTCCATTGGGATTGTTGGCATTTTTTGTAATGTGATTAATCAGTACCAGAATGTCTCAAGTAGTCTTATGCAGGCAGCCAAAGATCTGCTGTGTACCTCCTCTTTGCTACCTTGTTCTTGATGCAATGTGCAATTTTGATCATTATTATGAAAAACAAAATGTCAGATTCACTAGATATTAGCTGTATGTATCATGCGCTACATCCCTCCCAGGCACCAGCTCAGGCATTGGCACACCACATGGATAGTGAGTCAGAGGGTTCTGCATGTGGTGAAAAATCCAGTGAGCAGCAGCAGGTAGAGGTGGCAGGGACAGCTCAGGGAGAGAGCTCACTGGAGGGCAAGGCCCTCTCCCAGCTCTGCTGAGCAAGGCAGGGATGAGGACTTCAGCGACCCAGCTATGGAAAGTAAACTGCTGGCCTCACACGAGCAGTTGTATGATGTATTGTATGCAGCGATGGTGGAAGATCAAATGGTTGCCATGCAGGCTCTGGGCTCCAATTTGGAGAAAACCAGATCAGTGGACCGAATAGATAGGGGCTTTCAAGGAGTCACTCATTTTCTGCAGGCTGCTCTCCCGCAGATCAGCGAGTGATGAACCCCAGCTCCATGGGGGTGGCGTGATGGGAGCAGTATGTGTTGGCAGCAGCCAAAGTGAAGCAGCCTGCAGCCGGGGCCCTTGCAGACTCAAGCACCTAGAACACTGGCCGAGATCATCTCAAGGGTCCCAACATGAGGAACAGCAGCCTTCCACCAGCTCTGCTCAGGCCACTGGGGAGCACCTCGTAGGCGTAGTAGAGTTAGGAAAGCTTCTTTAAAGAAAAACATTGTGGGTTGACCGCTTGGATGAGAAATGAATGAAGGGCAATTATTCTGTTTGTCATTAAATTAATCACATTTGGCATTTTGGTCTGCATTGTGGTTTAAAGCAGCTTCTGAATCTGCATTGTCAGAATGTTATCAACTTAGAAGTTGTCTGAATGGTTTCAAAGTTCTTTAGTGCAGGGTGACTGGTTGAGGATGGGACAAGGACTGTTAATGGAGTAGGGGCTCTGTAAAAGATTTCAGGACCGGGGATTCAGCAGGTCAGTGGAATCGCTCAGCAATTAGCTGGTCCCTCACATCTCGCTGCAAAGCATTGAGGTGGTCCTCCTTCTTCTGCTGCTCCCTCACCATCCCCCTGGTCCTCCTTACCCAATGAGGGCTGCGGCTGCTGCTGCTGCTGCTGCTGCTCTGCCTCCTCTAAATGCAGGCCTCTGTCTGGTGAGGTTGTGGAGTATGCAGTACACCATTGTGACGCATGAGACACTTTGTGGGGCATATTTAAGGGAGTCCCCAGACCTGTTGAGACACCTGAACCTCTGCTTCAGCATCCCTATGCTGTGCTCAATAATGATCCTGGGGTCCCCTACCTGTGATTATATCTGTGTTGCTCAGGTGTGGTGGGATTGCGGAGGGGTGTCATGAGCCATCTTTGTCCCCCAGCAGCCATACTGTCATGTTCCTGGGAGGGTTGAATATTTGGGGGGCTGGTAGACTGTCACAGGATAAATGTGTCGTGGCAGCTGCCTAGGCACCTTGCAGACACGGATTGATCCTGTTTGTGTGATTGGCCACAAGCTGCAAATTGACAGAGTGGTACCCTTTTCCATTGATGAAAACTGCTGGCTGGGGTGTTATGGTGCCCTGATGTCAACATGTGCAGTCAATGATGCCCTGCATGCAGGGGAAGCCAGCCAGCGCTGCAAATCCTCGAGCGCTCTCCTGTTGAGGTCAATTGCGAAGGTGATGTACTGCTCAGCCCTGGCAAAGAGGGTGTGGGTCATCTGCTTAACGCAGTTGTATACTGCAGACTTGAGGATGCAGTTAATGTCCCCTGTAGCAGACTGAGAGGAGCCAGTGGCAATGAAGTTAAGAGCTATGATGACTTTCACGGCCCTTGACAAAAGCAAACCTCTTCGTTCAGCAGGCCTTGTTGCAGGTGGGTGCAGATCAGGTAGATCCAAGAAAGGGGATCTTGGTGTGCTGGGTGTGGTCTCCTATGAACAGCCCCCCTCACCTGCTGTTGTGATAGTCCCAGCTGTTGCTGCTGCTCCTCCTCTTCCTCCATCCAAATGAATGGCAATAATTGCACCCATGATAAGCAGATAGAGCTTACTAAGGAACGTAAGGCCAAACTAAAGTGTAAAAGAAACGATCTGGAAGCAGGAAATTCTCCTAGCAAACCAGAGAGCAAAAAGATCCAGTTGGCTGCAGATGAGTGCCCCTTTAAATACTGCTTCATTGGTTCTGACACACCAATCCTGCCAGGTTTTACTGGCGGGTTGGACACTGGGCAGGACTTCTGCAATTTTGAGTTAACACTGCATCCGGATGACATCATCATTTACATTTTAATAGGGTCCCCGCCAGTCTGCCTGACATGGGCTCCTTTGCCGTGATCAAAAACAGTGCGGTTAAAAATGGCAGTGGGCGGCCATGCAGCCGGAAGCCTATCCACCATTTTAACTACCTACTCAGCCCCGTTCCCACCGGACGGGCAGGGTTAGAATCAGTCCTTCAGGCTGAGAACGCACCATTGCTGATAAAGTCTCATGAGGTGTAACTTGTCACATTTCAGCAAAAGGTTTTAGCTGTTACACATCAGTTGTTTGGATTAAATTACAAAACATACAGGAATAACAGCATGTACTTTTGAGCTGAAGATTAAATTGAATGTCAAATGAATGCCTTTTTTGTGCTAGTGGCCGTTTGAGATTGACGTGCCTTGTTAATGGTACCGTGTGGTTGAATAACATTTTTTATTTTCTGCCTGTTTGGCAATGGAATTTTAGTTTAATGCAACAACAACTTGTGTTTATATAACGCCTTTGACATATTCCCAAGGTGCTTCACAGGAACGATTATCAAACCAAATTTGACACCAAGCCACATAAGGAGATATTAGGACAGGTGATCAAAAGCTTAATCAAAGAGGTAGGTTTTAAGGAGCTTCTTATAGGAGAGAGAGCAGTGTATGGCTTGAGTATCTGGACCCTTTCACAGTGTTGAATTCCATTTCCAAAAATTGTATCGGCATCTGCGTTGACACATTGTGCATCAAATCACGGTCTCTTAGGCTGACTTGTATCCATTAGCTGTCTATTATGATCCATTTCCACCATGCTTGTGTTTGGCACAGTGGAATTAGGGAGGAGCATCGGGAAGGAAATGGCCTTTCCCGGCACAATAAAAATAATGATGTTGTTGCCTATTTGTAGAATGTAAAGTGACAGCCAGTCTGTGTCTCCTGATCTTAATTGCCTTGAAGGGGGCTCGCAGGTCATCCTCTTTGAAACTGTGGCGTCTTTTGCCAAATATGGGTAGGCACATTTATATTAACACCATGGTAACGTTGGAAGCTAGGGGTGTCCGTTTTCAATAGGCATCCAGCGTTACTAGGAGAGATACAACAGCATCAGGAATTTAAAAACCAAAGGCAGGATGAGCAATAGATTTTCCTACTTTACCAGATCAGTGATTTTTATTTTGTCTTTGAGGCTGCAAGCCCCTTTAAACAAGTTACAGACATTCGTCTTCTGCAGCTGCTATTCCCACCCCCACCCCGGCAACGAGCTCCCAAGTGCAGGGAGGAATCCTATTGGGAGCCTGTGGAAAAACTTAAATAAGTTTGACTTTGGAACCATCACTGGAATCAGTGCAAAGTCTGCCCTGCCGCAAGTACGTTGCAGGTTGCGTCCGAGAGGAAAATCCCACCTGTTGTGTCTGGCTGGACATTTGAATGAAGGGCCAAGCCATTCAATTAAAAACATAAGCATCCTGTGGGCTTTATTTGTATATAAATTTGATTGGAAGCTCTCTTTGACTTTAAGAGGCACATACTTTAATTTTATTTGTTCCTGTCATTTTTTTGACTACCTGTCTTGCTCAAATTGAGTAATCCCTGAAGCTATCAGAGAGAGAGGTACTGGTATAGCCAGCAGCAAATAGCCATGTCAAGGTGTATGTTGAGGGGGCCTGTGTCTGGTATATTACTGGACTACCCAACTACAAACACTATGTATATGCGAGAATAATGACATTAATATTCCTATAATACAGACTACATATGATAGAATTCCTTTTAAACATGTTTCACATTTGGGTGTTTATCAGGAGGCTCTGGAAGGTAAATACTGGTGCTGGCTATAAGATTGTGGTTGGAATATTGAAACATAAGAACAGGAGTAGGCCATTCAGCCCCTTGAGCCTGTTCCACCATTTAATTAGATCACGGCTGATCTGTATCTTAACTCCATTTATCCGCCTTGGTTCCGTAATCCTTAATACCCTTTGCTTAACAAAAATCTTTCACTCTCAGTCTTGGAATTTCCAATTGACCTAACCGCAACAACTTTTTGGGGGAGAGAGTTCCAGATTTCCACTACCCTTTGTGTGAAGAAGTGCTTCCTGACATCACCCCTGAACGGCCTAGCTCTAATTTTAAGATTATGTCCCTTTGTTCTGGACTCCCCCACCAGAGGAAATAGTTTCTCTCTAATCTATCAACTCCTTTAGTCATCTTATATAAAAATTGTAATCATTTAATAAGTTTCCACTAAAACCTCAACCATTACCCACTGGGATACAATACAGAATACAAAATAGCTATCTTAGATGCAGACTCTGGAATGTGGAAAAAAACAGCATCACAAGGAATGTAGCTGTCATATCAGAGCTGAAATACAGGTTTTTGATGCACTACAGCTGTGCTTTCCAGTAGAGGTTTCTATAAATATCTGCAGATCCATTACTACCTGACAATAGCTGGAAGAAAAAGCCTTGTTATCTGGTGGTCCAGACAACTATTTACAGACATGTCACTACTAAGCTCACTTTAAAAGAACATGAAATCAAATATCATAAGCTGAAAGGAGTGAGGATACACGGATACGGTAATACCGCTGTAGTAGGAGAGTTCTCCTGTGTCCTGGCCAATATTTATCCCTCAATCAACATCACTAAAAAAAAACCCAGATGATCTGGTCATTATCACGTTGCTATTTGTAGTATCTTGCTGTGCGCAAATTGGCTGCCCCGTTTCCTACACTACAACATTGGCTACACTTCAAAAATACTTCAGTGGCTGTAAAGCGTTTTGGGAGTTCGTGAAAGGCACTACAGAAATGCAAGTTCTTTCTTCTTTCTTTAGAAACACTTAACGTAAGGAACACAAAGTTATCCTTAGGTCAAACAAATTTGCACTGCATCTGAATAGGATTTACCCAAAAACCTCATCTTGTGTTGTAGGAGTTTGAAAAAATAGTCACACGTCATAGAGAGGGTGTTAATGTCCTGCAAGTAAATTTCCACCTTTTGAGTACAGGCTGGATTTCCCCCAGATCATTAGGTTAGAAATGTGGGGTGAAACTTCTGCCCACTTATGTGACACCACCACTAACCAACTGTTTTTTTCCCCTTAAGTAGCCCTAATTATTCATGGTGGGTTTGAAGTGGTAGTCCTGCTGCCCATCAGTATACTGCCTCTGAGAGGGAGGGAAATTGAATGGAGCCACAGTATTTAAAACTGAGGTTTTGGTGGATGTCCTTTTAGAAGAAATTAAGTCCAGAAGAGAAAGGTTCCTGAGGATCGAGGGCGGAAAGCCCCTTAAAAGGGTGGCGCAGACTTTGTGGTTAAAATGTGGAACATGCTACGGCATGGAGTGGTTGCGGCAAATAGCATAGATGCATTTCAGGGCCAGCTAGATATGTACATGAGGGAGAAAGGAATAGAAGGATATGTGGATATGGTTAGACAAAGTAGGGTAGGAGGAGGCTCGTGTGCAGCATAAAGACTGGCAGAGACCAGTTGGATGAATGGCCTGTTTCTATGCTGTAAATTCTATGCAAGGAGGTAGCAAAGGCAGTGAGTTCAATCTCTACCAATTTCAGCCCTTATATTTTGGCCTGCAACATTAAGGTGCAATTTCCAGATAAAAGGTATTGCCAGCTCAAAACAAATCCTAATACTTTTTATAATGCCTACAGAAACCCGGCGATCTATCATGCAATGTGAGGATGTTAATAGGCTGGGTAAGTGTTTTAACAGTTAACAATTACTTTGAAAATATGTAACACCGTCAGTGTCTACAAAACTGAATGTTTATATGGCTTTACCAGCCCTCTATTAACTAGCATTAATCCCAGTTACAGGTTATACTAGAAATTGCAGATAATCCAGGGTCCTGCAATTTTTCTTTCATTAGCTGTCTAATATTTTGATGTCTCACAGTGTTAATTATGTTTTATTCATTAATAAATCTAATTACTGCAGATAACAAACATCACTGCATCAACAGATAATCCTGTCTTCTGCCCTATTTGATATACATGATGTGATGCCGCCGGTGATGGACTGGGGTTGACAATTGTAAACAATTTTACAACACCAAGTTATAGTCCAGCAATTTTATTTTAAATTCACAAGCTTTCGGAGGCTACCTCCTTCCTCAGGTGAACGATGTGGAAATGAAGTCCTCGAAATGAAGTCGCATTTATAATTCACAGAATTATAATTCACAAAGGGTACTCTGTTGGTTGCACGGGACGCAACCAACAGAGTACCCTTTGTCGTCCAGTACTTCCCCGGAGCGGAGAAACTACGCCATGTTCTCCGCAGCCTTCAACATGTCATCAATGACGACGAACACCTCGCTATGGCCATCCCCACACCTCCACTACTCGCCTTTAAACAGCCACCCAACCTCAAACAGACCATCGTTCGCAGCAAATTACCTAGCTTTCAAGAGAACAGCGTCCACGACACCACACAACCCTGCCACGGTAACCTCTGCAAGACATGCCAGATCATCGACACAGATACCACCATCACACGAGAGGACACCACCCACCAGGTGCATGGTTCATACTCCTGTGACTCGGCCAACGTTGTCTACCTCATACGTTGCAGGAAAGGATGCCCCAGAGCATGGTACATTGGCGAGACCATGCAGACACTGCGACAACGGATGAACGGACACCGCGCAACAATCGCCAAACAGGAGGGTTCCCTCCCAGTCGGGGAACACTTCAGCAGTCAAGGACATTGAGCCACCGACCTTCGGGTAAGCGTAATCCAAGGCGGCCTTCGAGACACACGACAACGCAAAATCGTCGAGCAGAAATTGATAGCCAAGTTCCGCACCCATGAGGACGGCCTCAACCGGGATCTTGGGTTCATGTCACGCTACACGTTACCCCACCAGCGAACAAATGTTATCTGTTTTTAATATAACGGGTCAGTTGCTGTCTTTTCTATGTTTCTACCTCTCTATCTCTGTTTTTTTTTTGTTTGTTGTTTTTTTTGGTGATTTGTATATTCTGAGACCTGGCAGGTAACACCTGTCTGTCTGCACACTGATTGCCTTGGCAACGGGCAGTTGAAAAAACTGTCTGTTATCACCAAGCATTGTTCTGTGAATTATAAATGCGACTTCATTTCGAGGACTTCATTTCCACATCGTTCACCTGAGGAAGGAGGTAGCCTCCGAAAGCTTGTGAATTTAAAATAAAATTGCTGGACTATAACTTGGTGTTGTAAAATTGTTTACAACTATTTGATATACACTGCAAAGAAAGGTCTTTTTGAAAGACAATCATTGGAACAATCTAGAGAAAATGTTTTTCTTACAGGATAACATAGTTTCACTGACTACAATTAATATTAAAGCTGGTGGGTTTTGAATTACATCCACTTTTACACTGACTTTTAAAGTTAATTACCATTTAGTAGACATTACATGAAAGTACCGAAGCAGTAAGGGTGGATTGCACAACCTGTTTTTCAGCACTTATATCTTGGCTTCATTTGTGTTTGTGGAGTTCATTTACTCTTCTTACCATTCTGAGTTGGTGAAATGTACGTTTAGGGTGCCTCCTGCCCTTGATATTTCTTTTGAGGGATGTACAGTAATATCATTTCCCTTTTCACTAACAAAATTGTTCTAACTTTTGAGCATAATGCATTAATTATACTTAAATAATTTCTTCCTACATTTACATCGTCAGGCAACTCTTTGTTATTTTTAGGTGAAAGGACAAATTGAAATTATTGATTGAATCTCACCCGTTACACAATTTGTAGATGTAAGACAAAGGGATCAGGCTGCTTGCATACGTAACTGTGCTGTTAAATTTTAACAGTATAATTCACAGGGCTACATTGTTTAATGGTTCATGAAAATTACAGTGTGAATTTTACTTGCTCTTACACCCGTCACATTCCGAAATAGTACTTTCTGACAGATTGACACCCTTGAAATGTGAAACATGCATTTTGACTTAGTCATAATACATCTTCGTCTGGCTGTAATTAGAGCTGTCACTGAATATTCAAGTTACTTTCGTTTTAGGGCATTGTTTGATTTAATTAGCGTTCTTTACAAAAAGATCAAACAAAATTAACATTATGAAGGGGTTTGATAGGGTAGAGAAGATGTTTCCACTTGTGAGGGAATCCAAAACACAGGTCACAAATATAAGCTAGTCACTAATAAATCCAATAAGGAATTCAGGAGAAACTTCTGTACCCAGCGAGTGGTTAGAATGTGGAACTCGCTACCACACAGAGTAGTTGAAGCGAATAGCATAGATGCATTTAAGGGGAACATACGAACATACGAATTAAGAGCAGGAGTAGGCCATTCGGCCCCTCGAACCTGCTTTGCCATTTGATAAGATCATGGCTGATCTGATTGTGATCTCAACCCTACTTTCTCATCTACCTACTATAACCTTTGACTCCCTTGTTAATCAGGAATCTATCTAACTCAGCCTTAAAAATATTCCATGACCCTGCCTCCATTGCTCTCTGGGGAAGGGACTTCCACAGACTCACGACCCTCTGAGAGAAAAAATTTCTCCTCATCTCTGTCTTAAATGGGAGACCCCTTATTTTTAAACTGTGGCCCCTAGTTCTAGTCTCTCCCATAAGGGGAAACATCCTCTCAGCATCTACCCCTTCTAGTCCCCTCAGGATCTTCTATGTTTCAATAAGATCACCTCTCATTCTTCTAAACTCTAGTGTATACAGGCCCAACTTGTCCAATCTTTCCTCATAAGATAATCCCCTCATCCCAGGAATCAGTCAAATGAACCTTCTCTGAACCACCTCTAAAGCAATTATGTCCTTTCTTAAATAAGGAGACCAAAACTGCACACAGTATTCGAGATGTGGTCTCACCAAAGCCCTATACAACTGTAGCAAAACATCTCTACTTTTATATTTCATTCCCCTTGCAATAAATGACAACATTCCATTTGCCTTCCTAATCACTTGCTGTACCTGCATACTAACTTTTTGCGATTCATGTACTGGGACACCCAGATCCCCCTGTACCTCAGAGTTCTGCAATCTCTCTCCATTTAAATAATATACTGCTTTTCTATTGCTCCTGCTAAAGTGGACAAGTTCACATTTTCCCACATTATACTCCATCTGCCAAATTGTTGCCCACTCACTTAACCTATCTATATCCCTTTGCAGACTCCTTATGTCTTCTTCACAACTTACTTTCCGACCTACCTTTGTATCATCAGTTAATTTAGCAACCATACATTCAGTCCCTTCATCCAAGTCATTGATATAGATTGTAAGTAGTTGAGGCCCAACACTGATCCCTGTAGCACTCCACTCATTACATCTTGCCAACCTGAAAATGACCCATTTATGCCTACTCCCTGTTTCCTGTTAGCTAACCAATCCTTTATCCATGCTAATATGTTACCCCATACATCATGAGCTCTTATTTTGTGTAGTAGCCTTTGATGTGGCACCTTGTCAAAAGCCTTCTGGAAATCCAAGTACACCACATCCACACAATCCCCTTTATCCACGTTGTTTGTTACTTCCTCAAAGAACTCTAATAAATTAGTCAAACACGATTTCCCTTTCACAAAGCCGTGTTGACTCTGCCTGATTGCATTCAGATTTTCTAAGTGCCCTGTTTTAACTTCCTTAATAATAGATTCTAGCATTTTCCCTATGACAGATGTTAAGCTAACTGGCCTGTAGTTTCCTGCTTTCTGTCTCCGTCCTTTCTTGAATAGAGGAGTTACATTCGCTATTTTCCAATCTGATGGGACCCTTCCAGAATCTAGGGAATTTTGGAAAATTAATACCAATGCATCTACTATCTCTGCAGCCACTTCTTTTAAGACCCTAGGATGAAGTCCGTCAGAATCTGGGGACTTGTCAGCTTTTAGTTCTAATATTTTTTTCAGAACACTTTCCCTGGTGATTGTAAATGTTTTAAGTTCCTCCCTCCCTTTCACCTCTTGATTCACAATTATTTCTGGCATGTTATTTGTATCCTCTACAGTAAAGACGGATGCAAAATATCTGTTCAATTCATCTGCCATTTCCTTATTCTCCATTATTAATTCCCCAGACTCACTCTCTAGAGGACCAACGCTCACTTTACTTACTCTTTTCCTTTATAAATACCTGTAGAAACTCTTACTTTCTGTTTTTATATTTCTAGCTAGCTTTCTCTCGTACTCTAATTTCTCCTTCATTATTCTTTTTGTCATTCTTTGCTGTTTTTTATATTCTGTTCAATCTTCTGACTTGTCACTAGTCTTCACGGAATTGTATGCTTTTTCTTTCAATTTGATACTATCTTTAACTTCCTTAGTTAGCCACGGATGGTACGTCCTTCCTCTAGAGTCTTTCTTTCTCACTGGAATGTATCTTTGCTAAGTGTTATGAAATATCTCATTAAATGTCTGCCACTGCATCTCTACTGACCTATCCCTTAACCTAAGTTCCCAGTTCACTTTAGCCAGCTCTGTCTTCATGCCCTCATAAATGCCCTTATTTAAGTTTAAAACACTAGTCTTAGACTTACTCTTCTCTCCCTCAAACTGAATGCGAAATTCAATCATATTGTGATCACTGCTACCTAGAGGCTCCTTTACAATGAGGTCATTAATTAATCCTGTCTCATTATGCATTACCAGATCTAGAATAGCCTGCTCTCTGGTTGGCTCTAGAACATGCTGCTCTAAGAAACTGTCCCGAAAGCACTCTATGAACTCATCCTCCAGGCTACCTTTGCCAATCAGATTCTTCCAATCTATATGCAGATTAAAATCACCCATGATTATCGCAGTTCCTTTCTCACAAGCCCCCATTATTTCTTCCTGTATACCCTGTCCTACTGTGTGGTTACTGTTAGGGGGCCTATAAACTACTTCCACAAGTGACTTCTTCCCTTTGCTATTTCTTATCTCTATCCAAACTGATTCTACATCTTGGTCTTTAGAACTAAGATCATTTCTCTCTATTATACTCATCCTTAATTAACAGAGCTACCCCTGCACCTTTTCCTAGCTTCCTGTACATGAGGGAGAAAGTGCTCAAAGGATAGGCTGATAGGGTTAGATGAAGTGGGGTGGGGGAGGCTCGTGTGGTGCATAAACACCGGCATAGACCAGTTGGGCCGAATGGCCTGTTTCTGTGCTGTAAATTCTATGTAATTCTATATAAAATTACAGCCTTTAAAAAAAAATTATATTCAAAAGTTTCATGGAGCAACTATATTGAGTTAGGAAAAATGTGCAACTTGGTGAAAATGTGTATATAATTTGATTGCAGAATTGTATTTGTACTTGTAGCAAGATTTCCAGAAATATATTATGCAAGTCAGATGTTCTTCAAACAAAGAATATGCATTACATGTAACAGAGTTTTGTATAAGTCAAGTGGAAAAAGAAGTCTAATCCATGAGGAAGCCATTTGGATGAATGCCAGAAATTAAGGAATACGGTTCTCTTTAAACACATTATCATCAATTTTCCGAACATGTTTGCATATTCATTTTGTGCAAAATATGGGGAGCTTGTTAGAGATAAAGTCTTCACTGGGCACTTTAGTATTATGGATAGGATCCTGGGAGAGTGGCATTCAAATGAAAACCCATGACCTCTAAAGGCTGCCCTCCTTTACTTATTTTACAATTTGAAGGGTGGAGGCCACATCATAAAAACGCTCATAAACTTTGTCTCAATAAAGCTTTTGATCGTTAGGCCCCTATATTCAAGGGGCCTAACATCTGTTGAAGGACCCCTTTTCAAAATTGACTAGCAGAAATATTTATTTATTTCATATATTCAGACCAGAAATATTGAGGAATGTGAACTAATTGGACCAGAATGAGATTAGGGGCACATAGAATATTCAATTTAAAAATCTGCAATGATATTAAAGTGCTTTTTTCTAGATTTCCACTTATTGATTAAATGCAAACTTGGGACATACTGGCAAGTGGCCATTTACTTCAGCTAACTGTGTATCAAGTTTATTTTGTTGCAATCTTGCAATTGCCAGGTATACTGCCTCTTAAATTGCACACAGATTTTTTTCCAAATGTATTTTTTTTTAAATGCATGATTGATTAAATTATCTTGGAGCTTCAGCTGAAACGCAGAACAGCTGATTTATTCTTGTACATAGATGGAGTTTATTAAATGCTATTTGCACCATTTGTGTGGGGCTTACTGCAGTGGTTTCCACTCTTAAGGATATTTATACACGATGTTGAGGTTATTTTGCAATGTTACTGCACATGCACTCATCATTTCCAACTAACAGTCACTCATTTCCTTCAGAACTGTGTTTAGTATTTTTTCACAACTTTTCACTCTCCTACATACATTTATTATTCTTCGGGTCCTCTCCTGTCAACGACCCTGGAAATTACAGTGGGGTCATAGCTCATGATGTTGGCTACATACAAATTGCACTCTGCCACACTTCCAGTCTGGCTCGCCCCCCAATCAAAAAAAAATCCAAATTGGTGTCATCAGGAGAGGAAATTAGCAGAAACATAAATAAGAGCTTTCCATGGTGTCCTACACTGTGCTGACACGGACCCTGAAAATCTGTCATTGCAGTAAGGCTGGAAAGTCCAGCAGAGTTAGTTGGCCCCTGAAACCCCGCTTTCAAACACATTTTTAAAAAATTGGTGCCAAAATTTCAGAGGACCTTGACCACCAGGTGGCCTCTACAACTGCCACTGGACCAGTTTACATACATTATCATCAGGCATGCCTGCGCCAAATAGGGTTGCCAACCCTCCAGAATTGTCCTGGAATCTTCAGGAATTAAAGATTAATCTCCTGGGCACTGCTTCCAGCAACCCGGGAGAAAAATTATTGGGGCATTAAAAAAAAGTTTTTTCTTCTCATTTTCTTTTACCACTTTTGTTTATTAGTTATAAAAATAGAGGAAATGGGGGAAAAAAAATCTGTTTGACTAACAGTCAAGAATCATCCAATTGGGTAAAGGAGAGTCTGTTCGCTTTCCAATTGGCGTGGGGAGGGCACCGTGAGGATGGTTGTGTCGGGCGACCAATGGTGGAAGCATAGGGGCAAGGTAGTTGGAGGTGGGAAGGTCATATGACAATACCTCCAGGAACACGTCCAACTGGAGTTGGCAACCCTAGCGCCAACCATACACCGGGTCCCAATGAAGGTCCACGATACAGGAACATCCATGTTCAGAGTCCCTGTCCGTCCCCTAATGCCAATGACCCAGGTGGAGGCTCTGCCCTCAACAGGCCATCCCAGAAGCTTTGGTGCTTGGCCAGAACCTGGCATATCCCGGTCCTAGTATAGTTTCTAGCTGTTCCGGTGTACTTCTGCCAAAGTTATGGTGGGACTACGCTGGAACAACCACGGATTTTCAGAGCCATGGGCCTAGAAATTCATCCACACATTGCCCGTTTTGCAGGCGCTAAATGGCCTCCTAAGCCTCCAATATGGCGGGCAGGAAGTGAACCCTCATTACGAGCTGGAAGTGCGCCATCCGCCATATTGTTAAAGGCCAAAAATTTGGCGTACAGTGCCCACGCCTGAAACAGGCATTAGACCTCTTTGCATATGCAAATAAGGGACCCGTGGTCTGTTTGAGGTCTCCAGCTGCACTCAGCAAAACCAGGCCTACATGCAGCCTGACAGGTGGTCCACAACCAAGAAGGCAAGTTTATAAAATATACTTACCTGACTGCGCTGCCAGCTGCCCTCCGATTGCCGCCACTCTCCCCTCTCTGATCACCGCCATTCTCCCCCGATCGCCGCCATTTCCCCTCAGCTGCTACTACCTCCTGACCCCATTGCCCCCCAACTCCCCATCACTTACCTGAAGGCCACTGCTGGTGTTGCGGCGGCCCAATCTTCGCCAGTAAGCTGCCCGTTACTCTCTGCATATATATCTCAATTATGGGCACGTCCGAATTTCTAGGCCATGGTCTGTATGGCTCACTATCACACCATTCAGTGCATTTATTGATCAAGTCACTGGGGAGTCATGCCTGAAAAATCTAATTATTAAGCATGCAAATGATCCCTTCCATTTCTTCCCCCCTCCCCACCCCTCAGCTGGGTCACAATTGTGTCTAAGCTTTACCGTCAGTGTGATAAAAGCATAAGAAATAGGAGCAGGAGTAGGCCATATGGCCCCTTTAGCCTGCTCCGCCATTCAATAAGATCATAGCTGATCTTCGACCTCAACTCAACTTTCCCATCTGATCCCCATATCTCTTGATTCCCCTAGAGTCCAAAAATCTATCTATCTCAGCCTTGAATATACTCAAGTTTAACGTTAGTAGGAAGTGTGGACATGGGGTAGTTTTGATAGATCTATTGTGTTGGGAGACGGACTTTCTCTGCATTGCTGCACTCCTGGGCCTATCACTAATAAAGATTATAGCTTTTAAATCAATCTCCCTATAATGGGCAATTTTCTTGCATTAGTAATCATGGGATGGCTGTATTTTAGTTTTAATATTAAAATGTGTTTTATAGAGGACCTTAATTTATATAGTTTATATATAGCACTTAAATATGAAGGGTGGTAATTGGACTTTTAAATAAAGATGGTTTCATTTTTTGATGTAAGTGCTATATTTCAATTTTTAATTAACCTCTTTACAAGCAACTGTTCAGTGTTGTTATTTATATTAGTGTAGTTTAGAGTGCTGTATTTCACTTTTAAATTAACAAGGCTTGATATTTTTCTTATTGAACTGGTGAATTATTAATTTCAGTCACAATAATAATATGCTGAGTTTTAAATTTGTTTTAACATATTTTTATCAAATAATAAATAAATGTTTTAAGTTTTAAAATGATCGTTGTTGGATGCCAATCATCACAGTCCCAGAATATTGCTATAGGAGTTCCTCAGATTAGCGTTCTCAGTCTATCTTCTGCTGCTTCTTCAGTGACCTTCCCTCCATCATAATGTCAGGAGCCCATGCCAGCCTACTGCAGGACTTGGATAACATCCAGGCTTGGGCTGATTAGTGGCAGGTATCATTCACGCCACATTAGTGACAGGTAATGACCATCTCCATCATGAAACACCTACTCCTGAACTTCAATGGCACCACTATTGCCAAGTGCCCCACCATCAACAACTTAGGGATCACAATTGTCCAGAAGCTTAACAAGATATATAAACGCTGCAGCTACAAGAGCAGGGCGGAGACTATGTACTCCATGAGTGGCTTACCTCCTGACTCCTCAAAGCCTCCTCTCCATCTACAAGGCTCGTCAAGACTAATGTAACACTCACTACTCACCTGCATGGGTGCAGCAACAACACTCGAGCTTATCATCATCCAGGACAATGCAGTCCACTTGATCAATGCCCCACCACTTCCCTCAACCACTGTAATGAGGCTACAGTATGTATTATCCAGAGGATGCACTGTAGCAACTCAACAAGCTTACTTTGTCAGCACCCTGCAGCCTGTGACTTCTACCGCCAAGGACAAAGCAGCAATACCATGGGAACACCATCACCATCGCCATTCCTTCATCGTCGCTGAGTCAAATCCTGGAATTCCCAACCTAACACCACTGTGGAAGCATCATCACCGCAAGGATGATAATAGTGGATTTCAATTACCCTAATATTAACTGGGATAGAATTAGTGTAAAAGGTATGGAGGGTGCAGAATTCTTAAAATGCATTCAGGAGAACTTTTTTAGCCAGTATGTGTCAAGCCCAACAAGAGAGGGGGGCAGTCTGGACTTAGTTTTAGGGAATGAAGCTGGGCAGGCGGAAGGCGTATCAGTGGGAGAGCATTTTTGTGGTAGTGATCATAATTCAGTTAGATTTAGCGTAGTTATGGAAAAGGACAAAGATAGACCAGGAATAAAAGTTCTTAATTGGGGAAAGGCCAATTTTACTAAGCTGAGATGTGATTTAGCAAAAGCGGACTGGAAACAGCTACTTGAAGGTAAACCAGTGTCAATGTAGTGGGAGGCATTCAGGGAGGAGATAGTGGGGGTTCAGAGCAAGTATGTTCCCACAAAGAAAAAGGGTGGGACTCCCAAATCTAGAGCCCCCTGGATGTCAAGGAACATACAGGGTAGGATAAGCAAAAAAGGGAAGATTATGTCAGATACCAAGAGCTCAATACTGCAGGAAGCCTAGAGGAATATAGAAAGTACAGGGGTGAAATTAAAAAGGAAATTAGGAAAGCAAAGTGAGGGCATGAAAAAATATTGGCAAGTAAAATCAAGGAAAACCCAAAGATGTTTTATAAATATATAAAGAGCAAGAGGATAACTAAGGAAAGAGTAGGGCCTATTAGAGACCATAAAGGTAACCTGTGTGTGGAGGCGGAAGACGTAAGTATGGTTCTTAATGAATACTTTGGGCAGCATTTTAGCACCCGCCAGTGGGTGCATTCATGGCGGGGGGGCCCCGAAAATCCCGGAGCGGGACCGGAGCCCGCCTCGAACCTGCGCACTTCCGGGTTCCCCGCTGACGCGCCGGTGTGCGCGCGCAGCCCCCGCTGGTGGGAATCCCGCAGGCAATTAAAGCCAGCGGGGTTCCACTTGACGCTATTTATTTTGCTTGTTCAGGTCATTAACTGACCTAATTACGGGATTATGTGCGGAGGGGTGGGATTTTAGAGCAAACTGGGACTGTTTCCCACACTGGGGTAACACTCCCAGTTCAAATGGACCTGTTGCAGCTGTCAGCCTGTGGCAGCTGCAAAGGTCCATTTGACAGGCGGGGGTGGGGGGGGAGACCCTCACCCATTGCAGGAGGCCACTCTGTCACTTGGGACAAAGTTTGGCCTCCACCACCCTCCTCCTGACAATCAAAGTCGCCAACTTGCACACTTACCCCGGGGTCCAGAGACATGTACCTTGCGGACCCCCTCAGATGTACATCTTCCGGATGGGGGCCGCCGTAGCTGCAGTCATGACCTCCTCGGAGGGCGAACAGCATCACCAGCCTCGCCGTCCACCTCTTGACACGTGGAGCTCCACAACAGAGTGCTGTGACACATCCACCTGTACAGCAGGAGGGAGGGCAACCGCAGAGAGAGATGCGTCGCAGAGGGCACTACCCTCGCCACAGGGTCCACAGACCGAGGCTCAGCCTCCTGGACCTCTCTGAGCAGCAGTGCACACGGAGGCATCTGCAGCCTCCTTCATGCCGAGCTGCTCCCGGCTGGCCCGAGCACCATCTTCTTACCTGTCGCTGTCAAATTCACCACTGCCTTCAACAACTTCTCCTCCGCATCCTTCCAGGGTGCAACCGGGGACATCGCCGACGTCTCTTAGTCGTCTGCGCAAAAGAGCCCTGCAAATACACCTACACCCACTCTGCAGTGACACAATGGGTGGCATCAGTTGTGGGTCTTCATAGTGATCCGCAGGAGAGGGCATTATTGCACAAACCGGACAAGATTCGCGAAGACATGGCAGTAGTGGTGCCAATATAATATGTAATGTGAGTTGGTCAGAAATTCAATATAAGTAACAACCATGACAAACCCTCGAACACCCTTGTGCATCCCCTTCATGCTCACGACACGTTTGCCTTACGCTGCCTACTGCACATACATGATGCAAGCCCTGTGGCTGCAGCACAGGTAGTGGCAGGTTGAGTGAGGCTGGCCGTGAAAGAGATGCACGAGAGGGTGAGTATGAGATAGAGCCATGAGATTGTATGAGGATTGGGTTGAGTGGTAGTGGCGGGATGAGTACTGGCGAGGTGAGTAAGTGCAGGTAAGATGAGGATGAGGTTTGAGTCGGTATGAGGGGTGATGTGACAGAGTAGTGTTGGCAGTGCTGAAGGAGATGTGCGGTGGGGGTGGTGATGTGGCAGACGGAGTGTAGGGGAAAGAGTAAGTGTACTCACTTTGGCTGACCTACTGAGGTCATTGAAGCGCCTCCTGCACTGTATGCAGGTGGGCGATATGTTGGTGGTGCTGGTGACCTCCTCTGCCACCTCGAGCCAGGCCTTCCTGGTGGCAGAGGCAGGCCGCTTCCTCCCGCCCGCCGGGGGGAAGATCTCTGTCCTCCCCCTCCTCCTCACCCCATGTATTGATACCTGGAGTGAGGCATCATTAGACTGGGAGCAGCCTTCCCCCTGGGCTGCTCCATGCTGTAATTTTTTCTGTTTGTTGCAGCATCTGTCGGTGGAGGACTGCCCCTTTAAATAGAGCTCCTCCAGCTGACAGATCTTACTGCGCATGCGCAGCCCGCCCGACGCGCAGATCAGCAGTGGGGAACCCGGAGGAGAAGGTAAGTGGATCCAATTATGCTACGATCGCGCGGGTGGCTGACTCATTTTGCCGGGCGCGTTACCCACGCGCCCGATAGCCCCTCCACCAAGAACCCGCAGCCCTGCTAACATCGGGCCCTTTGTATCTGTCTTTACAAATTGCAGACATTGTAGTTAAGGAGGCGCAGTGTGAAATATTGGATGGGATAAACATAGTGAGAGAGGAAATATTAAGAGGTTTAGCATCTTTGAAAGTAGATAAAACACCAGGCCCGGATGAAATGTATCCCAGGCTGTTAAGAGAAGCAAGGAAGTAGCAGAGGCTCTGACTATCATTTTCCAATCCCCTCTAGCTACAGGTGGTGTCGGAGGACTGCTAACGTTGTACTGTTGTTTCAAAAGATAGAAAGGTATAGACCGAGTAATTACAGGCCAGTCAGCCTAACCTCGGTGGTGGGCAAATTATTGGAAAAAATTCTGAGGAACAGTATTAATCGTCATTTAGAAAGGCACGGATTAATCAAGGACAGTGCGCATTGATTTGTTAAGGGAAGTGCGTGCCTGACTAACTTGATTGAATTTTTTGAGGAAGTAACAAGGAGGGTCGATGAGGGTGGCATGTTTGATGTAGTCCACATGGATTTTAGCAAGGCTTTTGACAAGGTCCCACATGGCAGACTGGTCAAAAAAGTAAAAGCCCATGGGATCCAACGGAAAGTGGCAAGTTGGAACCAAAATTGGCTCAGTGGCAGGAAGCAAAGGGTAATGGTCGATGGGTGTTTTTGTGACTGGAAGGCTGTTTCTAGTGGGGTTCCACAGGGCTTAGTACTAGGTCCCTAGCTTTTTGTGGTATATAATCAATGATTTAGACTTAAATATAGGGGCATGATTAAGAAGTTTGCAGGTGATGCAAAAATTGGCTGTGTGGTTGATAGTGAGGAAGAAAGTTGTAGGTTGCAGGAAGGTATCAATGGACTGGTCAGGTGGGCAGAAAAGTGGCAAATGGAATTCAATCTGGAGAAATGTACGGTAATGTATTTGGGGAGGGCAAACACGGCAAGGGAATACACAATAAATGGTAGGTTACTGAGAAGTGTAGAGGAACAGAGGAACCTTGGAGTGCATGTCCACAGATCCCTGAAGGTAGCAGGACAGGTACTTTGGGATACTTTCCTTCATTAACCGAGGCATAGAATATAAGAGCAGGGAGGTTATGCTAGAACTGTATAAAACACCAGTTCGGCCACAGCTAGAGTACTGCGTGCAGTTCTGGTCACTACATTACAGGAAAGATGTGATTGCACTAGAGATAGGACAATAGAGATTTACGAGGATGTTGCCAGGACTGGAGAATTTTAGCTATGAGGAAAGATTGGATAAGCTGGGGTTGTTTTCTTTGGAACAGGAGGCTGAGGGGAGATTTAATTAAGGTGTATAAAATTATGAGGGGCCTAGATAGAGTGGATAGAAAGGACCTATTTTCCTTAGCAGAGAGGTCAATAGCCAGGGGGCATAGATTTAAGGTAATTGGTAGAAGGATTAGAGGGGAGTTGAGAATATTTTTCCACCCAGAGGGTGTTGGGGGTCTGGAACTCACTGCCTGAAAGGGTGGTAGGAACCCTCACCACATTTAAAAAGTACTTGGATATACACTTCAAGTGCCGTAACCTACAAGGCTACGGACCAAGAGCTGGAAAGTGGGATTAGGCTGGATAGCTCTTTTTCAGTAGGCACAGACACGATGGGCCGAATGGCCTCCTTCTGTGCAATAAATTGAAGGACTGCAGCAGTTCATCATTTCTGAGGGAAACTAGAGATGGGCAATAAATTAAACCTTGCTAATGTCACCCAAATCCCAGGAACAAATAAAAAGTGGCAAAAAATGGAAAGTGAAGAGTAAGATGAGAAACAGACAAAAATTGAGGTAGAGAGATGAAAGTGAAGGAGGAGACTGAAGTGAGCGAGAAACAAATGGAGGAGACAGAAACAATGAAAACAAGAGGTGCGGCAGGAGCTAAACTGAAACAGAAATGAACGAGGATAAATTATTTTTTTTGCTGATGAACCAATACCCAGCATGCTCAGCTATCATCGCATGGAGACTGAGAATTTTTTAATAAGGCCAAGCCTGACAAAATTTGAGAATAATGAATCAGGTACTTTTGTTCAAATTTATTGTCCATACTGACAGTTGGTTGGTGATGGGGCGTGTGTATGGGCAGACCTCCAAAGTCCCTACTATCATTTAATTTGTGATTGTGCCTATGTTTGTGAAGCAATTAATGATAATCAGGGTATCATTAAAGGACTTCTGGGATCCCTTCAATCTCTTTATCCCGGTATCCTAAATCGCATCAAGTCCCGTCCACCCATCACCCGTGCTTGCTGACATACATTGGCTCCCGTTCAGGCAACGCCTCGATTTTAAAATTCTCATCCTTGTGTTCAAAACCCTACATGGCCTCGTTGCTCCTAACTCTATAACCTCCTCCAGCCCTCCGAGATCTCTATGCTCCTCCAATTCTGGCCTCTAGCACATCCCCAATTTTCATCGCTCCATCATTGGCGGCCATGCCTTCAGCTGCCTAGGCTTAAAGCTCTGGAATTCCTTCCCTAAACCTCTCTCTCCTCCTTTAAGATGCTCCTTAAAACCCATCTCTTTGACCAAGCTTTTGGTGACCTGTCCTAATGCCTTTTTATGTGGATTGGTGTCAAATTTTGTCTGATAACATTCCTGTGAAGCACCTTGGGACTTTTTTATTACATTAAAGGCACTATATAAATGTAAGTTGTTGCTTAGACCTAGATACATCGTTCATTTCTGTTTCAGTTTAGCTCCTGCCGCACCTCTTGTGCATTTTTTTTCTCTTCATGCAGGGGCTGGGAATGTTTGCCTCTTTCCAAGTAACTTTATTTTTTATTAAGGAAGAGTTAAGTTGGCAAGTCCATCTCTAAATCCTTAAAATGCTGCTTCGGTTTCTTACCAATTATTGCTGTTTTTAGATTTTGCCATTTTGCAGCCTTTCTTCTCGCATAAAAGAGAGATCTGCTGGCAGATTAAAATTAGACCTGTGTATCATTAGTATTTCCTTCATTAGCAGTTTGTTAAGAATGACATCTGTGTATTGATTGGTGAAATACTGCAAACACTATTGGCACAATACTAGGGGAGAAAATTAGTTTTGTGCCATGGTGTGAATATTGCCACTTTGTTAGTACTAGAGAAAGCAATGCCTGACAACAATAAAATGTGATCATAAACAAACATTATTGCAAGCCAATATAGCAGTTGTCTAGTAAATAACATTGGCAAGCTGAGATATAGCTAGCTAACACAAAAGTTATACAATTAACTTGGCATGCTACATTATCATATCAAAACCACAACTGCAGTGGGGTTCCAATGGACTCCAAACACAAACCAAGTAAGTCACATAGAATTACCACCCAAAGGATGATTTTACAAATGCATGCCACTAGCGGGAAGCCTTGCCTGCATATGAGGAAATCACAAGCATGCTCTGTATGATATATCAAATAATTTTCAGATCTGGACTCTGGTATCAGCGGTCGACTTTCTTTATTTCAGGTATTAATTACAATAAGCAGGCAGACAATACATACATCTATGCGTCTACAAGCCAAAGCTCTTTAGGATAACCCGGCCCTCCAGTTCTTATCTCTGCTCCAAGCACTTTAAGCTGCTCAACTTCTCTAACAAACCTCAATTTTATATAGGAGTAGGCCATTCAGCCCCTCGAGCCAGTTCCGCCATTCAATTATATCATGGCTGATCTGTATCAACTCCATTTACCCACCGTAGTTCCGTAACCCTTGTTATCTTTGCCTAACAAAAATCTATCAATCTCAGTTTATAAATGTTCAATTGACCTAGCCTCGACAGCTTTTTGGGGAAGAGTTCCAGATTTTCGCTACCCTCTTGTGTGAAGTACATATCCACACATAGCCTAACCCTTCTTGCTTCATCACTCTTGACTAATCTGGACAAATATGCAGGTCAGTACATCCCCCCAAGACCCCCTGACCACTAGTAATCTATTTAGCAAAACCAGACAGTTCAAGAGAAACAGGACAGAAGCAAAGGTTGTCAAGATAGTTTGCACAGGAAGACAGTGTTAGAACCAGATAATCTAGTTAGCGGTTAATCACATTGCAAGCTAATACCATAGAAAAACATACAGCCTCGTGAAGGCAGAGATAAGGATGTATGCCAGGCCTGAACTATGATGTGGAGATGTCGGTGATGGGCTGGGGTGGAAAAATGTAAGGAATCTTACAACACCAGGTTCTAGTCCAACAATTTTATTTTAAAATCACAAGCTTTCGGAGATTATCTCCTTCGTCAGGTGAGTAGTGACCTAGCCTCAACAGCTTTTTGGGGGAAAGAGTTCCAGATTTTCGCTACCCTCTGTGTGAAGTACATATCCACACATAGCCTAACCCTTCTTGCTTCATCACTCTTGACTAATCTGGACAAATATGCACAGTCACTACTCACCTGACAAAGGAGATAATCTCCGAAAGCTTGTGATTTTAAAGTAAAATTGTTGGACTATAACCTGGTGTTGTAAGATTCCTTACATAGGCCTGAACTAAGATAAGGGAAGTCTGCACATTGATGCTCAGCAGTTTTCCTTATATCCATGACCCTCGCTAATTAATCTTTTTCATACCCCTTCACACCTAAACCTTTTCACAAAATGTACCCTAAAAATTGTGCAATCATGTAAATAACTAAGAAAAAGAATTAGTGCCACATCATAAGAAAAAGAAGGAAAGCAATGGAGAGCAAAGAATAAACATATAATTACTTGCAATAAGCAAGTCCACAATAGGATGTAAAACAAAAAAAAAGTATAATGTACATAATTGAGAATGAGGTTTTGGGGAGGAAAAGCCACATCCCTGCATCTTAAGCAAGCACTGTAAAGTAGTAAGTAAATAACATTACTTTGAACTGTCTTCCTTAGAACTGCTGTGCTACATGGAGCATTAATATACTAATATGCTGAGGAGGATTGTACTCAGTACGGTAACTAATGTAGGGTCTAATTCTAATAACTGGGTGATGCCTGTCTAGTTAGTGCAGGAATAGTGTAATGTGGCAGACACCGTGCAAAGTGACTCTGATGCTAGTCCAGTGATTAGTGCCATCAGGACAGATCAGTTTGTCCTGACCGGTTGCGTCTGTTTCTGTCTTCTTCTGCTTCTGTTTTTTGTTGTTTTCTTTTTTCATTTGAGGTGCGAGGTATTGGGTGGGTAACTTTTATGGCATAAAAACTTACTGGTTCTCAGTTTAGTAATCGGAACTAGGTTTGGAAGGAGGCTAAGGTTTGTTAGGGCGTATGATGAAACAAGCATGGCATGGTGGAGGGACAGCAGTGGATCAACCACGAGGGAAGAGGAAAACATTGCGAGTGTTAGGGCAGGTGAGGGAGGGGACTGGACAATAAGCAGGACCAGGAGGAGGCAAGTATCCGTGGGAATTTTGAGATGACACAATGCCCTGGAAAATCAGCTCCTATTATACTTGAGTGCTGTGTTGACCTCATCCCATCCATATGTAGGTAGTAGACTAACTAAGGCTGGTTCTGAACAAGAGTTGGGAACTGTCAAAGGTGCCATTTTTCT
The DNA here is from genome assembly GCF_035084215.1 of Heptranchias perlo. NCBI lineage: Eukaryota > Metazoa > Chordata > Chondrichthyes > Hexanchiformes > Hexanchidae > Heptranchias > Heptranchias perlo. Next base: position 124,070,524 of record NC_090327.1, read on the forward strand.
GATGAGAGGTTAAACCAAGGCCCCATCTGCCCTCTCAGGTGGACGTAAAAGATCCCATGGCACTATTTCGAAGAAGAGCAGGGAAATTCTCCTTGGTATCCTGGCCAATATTTATCCCTCAAGCAACACCTAAAAAACAGATTATCAGGTCATTATCACATTGCGGGACCTTGCTGTGAGAAAATTGGCTGCTGCGTTTCCTACATTACAAGTGACTACACTTCGAAAGTACTTAATTGTCTGTAAAGCGCTTTGGGGCATCCTGAGGTTGTGAAAGGCACTATATAAATGTAAGTCAGTCTTTTATTTACCACCATCTCAGGGCAATAAATGCACTGTCCAAATAAAAAATGTTACAGTTCATACATGCTATTCCAGGAAGATGTCAAGTGGAGGCCAAATCTTTGACTACAGGGAAGGAGAATTGGAGAGAGTGACCTTAAGCAGGTTTTTACTTTAAGACTTTTAATAACTAGTTGTAGAATTATATTAGCTGAGGGCTGAGAGAAGATTATCTGCCTGCAGTCTTGGCTGGAGTTCGTGTATGCCATGGTGAGACCAGAGGAGAAAAATAAACATAGCAATGCCACCCTATAATTCTGGCATGGAGCATCAGGTGTGGTCCACTTGACTCGCCCTGATTTGTCCTTCCAACCCATGGAAGAGTCTAGCCCATGTTCACTGCACCCCAATGGCGATCTGGTGGAAATCAAGAATACGTCATCATAAGATTTAGCATATTTCCACTTCTGATATACAGAACACCAATTCATTATCCATTTCTATAAACAAAACTGGATAATTACATGCAAGTGACTTATGAGGACGAATGATAATGATGCACTATGAAGATCGCACTGTATGACATCAACTGAATTTTTACTTTGTTGATTTACAATATGTAACCACTGTTACAATCGTTAAACTTTTTTTTAACAATGAAACGATTGTAAAGAAATATTAATATTTGGGACACCCTCAATTCCATACATCATTGTTTTCTCTTTGGGTTTTGTATAGCTAGTGTTTCTTTGTTAAACTTTCCTCCTGGTCCAGCTCTTCAATATAGGTTGATGTGTTTCCTTCGGGGGTTCATGAAATTTTGGATGTTGTTAACATTTTCCGACTACAGTGCCCCAACCTCATAAATGGCTGGCACTTATAGGCATTTGGCTTTTGTGCCTAGAAATAACTCTTCAATTATGGTAAATTGTGAAGCGGTTGCTTTGCGTACTAGTCAAAAACCTGGGCTTCCACTGTGTGCCTATACCAAATGCCATTTTCTGCTCTCTTACCGGTGTGGAGTAATAAAACAAGTTATTTGCATAGGTCAAGTGGCCCACTTCTTGTAGTTGGGACAGTTATTTTGAATGATTACAAATGAATTCAGTTTTGATACCTTAATTTTCTGCAGGCAGACACATTATCATAATGATGGATCGCAGTGAAGAATGGCAGGAAGAATTTTTAACTTAAAAGTGATCAAAAACCCAGTTTCTTTTTAATCTGCAATGTGGTAGTCAGGTCTATGAAACTGATGTTTTTTTCATTAACCAGACCTAAAGGGATGAAATTTAGGGGGAGATGTATTCATTTCCTTGAGAATGAAAAAGTTCATTAGACTTTAATTGACTATGCAAGACTAGCTACTGTTTCAGCAGCTCTTGTAGCAGAGCTGACAACCATCTGGTATTTAAGCTAACTTGTCTTCTTATTTTGCTTTCATTTTGATGTGTCCAACAGATGATGCTCAAATCTAGTGAAAGGGACTGCTATTACAAAAATATACTGTTCACACAGTACAGTCCTTTCCAAACTTCATAAATTCAGGGAACGGACAGAATGTAAAACACTACTCATAGTTAAGTACTGCCTGCAGATGTAATGCAAAACTGAATGATTTTCATTCCAAACAAGTCATCACTACAATAAAACACAAACTGCTACATTGTGATCTTTATGATATTGCAAACAATACTACAAGCCTTTTGCAATAATGTTCGGGCAAAGTATACACTTTCTTTTATTCATTCTTGGGATGCGGGTGTTGCTGGCAAGGCTGGAATTTATTGCCCATCTCTAGTTGCCTTGAGGACCTTCTTTTTGAACCGCTGCAGTTCATGTGGTGAAGGTGCTCCCACAATGCTATCAGATAGGGAGTTCCAGGATTTTGATCCAGCGATGATGAAGGAATGGCGATATACATCCAAGTCAGGATGGTGCGTGACTTGGAGGTGGTGGTGATCCCATGCAGCTGCTGTCCTTCTAGATGGTGGAGGTTGTGGGTTTGGGAGATACAGCCAAAGAAGCCTTGGTGAGTTTCAGCAGTGCATCCTGTAGCTAGTACACACTGCAGCCAAGGTACGGAGGAGGGAGTGGATGTTTAGGCCGAGAACTTCAGACAACAGTGCCGTGAGGGTATTTCCCAGAAGCAAAAGGGCCTCTTCCAACCAACAGAAGGAATCTCCAGTGCCAAACTAAAGTTTCTATTCTAACCCAGGAAAATATCAGCTACCAGAGACTTTCCCAAAGGGTTAAGACCTACCTGTTGTTATCAAAGAACATACAGCACAGAAACAGTCCACGTGAGCCTCCTCCCACCCTCCTTCATCTAAATCTATTCAACATATCCTTCTATTCCTTTCTCCCTCATGTGTTTATCTAGTTTCCCCTTAAATGCATCTACGCTAGTCGCTTCAACTACTCCTTATGGTAGCGGGTTCCACATTCTTACCAATTTGAGTGAAGAAGTTTCTCCTGAATTCCATATTGGATTTGTTAGTGACCATCTTATAGTTATAGCCTCTAGTTCTGGTCTCCCCCACGTGGAAACATCTTCTCTACACCTACCCTTTCATAATCTTAAAGACCTCTATCAGGTTATCCCTCAGTCTTCTTTTCGAGAGAAAATAGCCCCAGCCTATTCAATCTTTCCCAATAGGTATATCCTCTCATTTCTGGTATCATCCTAATAAATCTTTTTTGCATCACCTTCAGTGCCTCTATATCCTTTTTATAGTGTGAAGACCAGAACTGTTTGCAGTACTCCAAGTGTGGTCTAACCAAGGTTCTGTACAAGTTTAGCATAACTTCTCTGCTTTTCAATTCTATCCCTCTAGAAATGAACCCCAGTGCTTGGTTTGCCTTTTTTATGGTCTTATTAATTTAATTAATTTTAGTGATTTATCTATCTGTACTTCTAAATCTCTCTGCTCCTCTACCCCGTTAGACTCTTATTTTCTAAGGAATATGTATCCTCATTATTCCTACCAAATTGTACCTATATTGATATTCATTTGCCAATTACACGCCCATTCTGCACGTTTATTAATTTCTTCCAGTATTTTGTCGCAGTCCTCCTTGGTATTAACTATACCCCCCAATTTGGTGTCATCCGCAAATTTTGAAATTATACTTCCAATTCCCGAGCCCAAATCGTTTATATATATGGTGAACAACTGTGGTCCCAGCACCGATCCTTGTGGAACGCCACTTTCCACCTTTTGCCAGTCTGAGTTACTACCTTTAACCCCATCTGTTTTCTGGTCAGCTTGTTATCCATTCTGCTACTTGTCCCTTGACTCCACATGCTCTGACCTTAGTCATGAGTCTACTATGCGGTACCTTATCGAAGGCTTTTTGAAAATCCAAATGTATTACTCTACTGCATTGCCCTTGTCTACACTTTGTTACTTCTTCAAAGAATTCATTAAGTTTGGTCAAGCATGACCTTCCCTTTTGAAATTCGTGCTGACAATTCTTTAATATTTTCGGTTTCTAGATGTTTTTCTATTACATCTTTGAGTATGCATTCCATTATCTTTCCTGCCACTGACGTTAAGCTAATTGGTCTATAGTTCCCTGGACTTGTTCTATCTCCTCTTTTAAATATAGGAATCACATTAGCTGTCCGCAGTCCTCTGGCACTATTCCCTTTTCTAATGAATTTATATGTATATGTAATAGTGCCTCTGCTATCTCTTCCCTAATTTAGTCTTCACGGATGCAATCCATCTGGACCTGGGGTTTTATCCTCTCTAAGTTTGATCAGTTCATCAATTATCTCCCGTCTTTCCATCTTTTTTGGTCTCTTCTATCTCATGCCCACCATATTAGTCTCCCTGGTAAACACTGAAGCAAAGTAATTATTTAATATTTCTGCCATTTTGCTGTCACTGCCTGTGAGTTTATCATGTGTATCCCTTAGTGGCCCTATCCCTATTCTGATTTTTCTTTGGTCTGTAGAATACTTATACCTTTTAAAAAATATTTCTTGATAGTTTAATTTCGTGGTTTCTTTTTGCCTTCCTAATTGTTTTTTTTACTACATTCCTAACCTTTTCGTATTCCCTTTTATCATCCTCTCCTTTGTTGTCTACGTACTTAGTGTATGCCTTTTTCTTTAATTTCAATTTTGCCCTTATTTCTTTATTCATCCATGACGTGTCATTACTGGCTAGTTTGTTCTTGCTTTTTAGTGGGGTATATTTCTCCTGGACTCTATTGCTTACCATTTTAAATGTTTCACACTGCTGTTCTATTTCTTTGTCAGTAAATTTTTCCTAGTTCTATTTTCATCCCCTCAAAATCAGCTTTTTTTCCAATTTATTACTTTGGTCTTTGTCTTACTTAAGTCCTTCTCAATCTTTATCTTAAACCTTATGTTGTGATCGTTATTGCCTGATGTTCCCATGCAGAAGTCTGAGGTACAGAGGGATCTGGGTGTCCTAGTACATGAATCACAAAAAGTTAGTATGCAAGTACAGCAAGTGATTAGGAAGCCAAATGAAATGTTGTCATTTATTGCAAGGGGAATGGAATATAAAAGTAGAGATGTTCTGCTACAGTTGTACACGGCATTAGTGAAACCACACCTAGAATACTGTGTGCCGTTTTGGTCTTCTTATTTAAGAAAGGACATAATTGCTTTGGAGGCAGTTCAGAGAAGGTTCACTCGACTGATTCCTGGGATGCGGAGGTTATCTTATGAGGAAAGGTTGGTCAAGTTGGGCCTGTATACACTGGAGTTTAGAAGAATGAGAGGTGATCTAATTGAAACATATAAGATCCTGAGAGGATTAGAAGGGATAGATGCTGAGAGGATGTTTCCCCTTGTGGGAGAGACTAGAACTAGGGGCCACCGTTTAAAAATAAGGGGTCTCCAATTTAAGATGGAGATGAGGAGAATTTTTTTCTCTCAGGGTTGTGAGTCTGTGGAATTCCCTTCCCCAGAGAGTAGTGGAGGCAAGGTCATTGAATATTTTTAAGGCTAAGTTAGATAGATTCCTGATTAACAAGGGAGTCAAAGGTTATAATAGGTAGACAGGAAAGTAGGGTTGAGGTCACAATCAGATCAGCCATGATCTTATCAAATGGCTGAGCAGGCCCGAGGGGCCGAATGGCCTACTCCTGCTCTTAATTTGTATGTGCGCTTACTTCTCTTATCTGTTCTGGTTCATTTCCCATACTAGATCCAGCAGTGCTTCTTCCTCTACCTCCTTTCCACTATTAGGTGGTCTATAGTTATACCCTTATTAGTGTGATCGATCCCATCTTGTCTTTTATTTCAAACCATACGGATTCTGTTTCTATCCTTCTGTTAGTTATGTCCCTTTTTTCTTCTGCCATTGTTATCCCTATTTAGTACAGCTACTCCAACCCCCCTTCTTCCCTCCCTATCCTTTCTGATTAAGTTATAACCTGTAATATTTAGTTGCCAGTCCTGTTCTTTATGTAGCCATGTTTCAGTTATTCCTACTACACCTGGTTCCTCGCTTCGGATTATTACCTCCAATTCCCTTATTTTATTTCAGACGCTGTGCACATTACTGTACAAGCAGTTTAAATCATCTTTAGTAGTTGTTCCTTTTACTTTTACACTATTTACCCTATAATTTTTAAAAATTTATTACTCCTGCTATATTTATTTCAGCTATTTTATTGTTTCCCAGACCTGGAGTATTCATGGCTTCTACACATTGACCTGGACTTTACTCTGGTCCCTTTTTCTTACTCTTGTTTTATCTTTTTTTACTAATAGTTTTGACTGAACCACCCCCCTTATCGGTTTCAAGTCTAATTAGCCACTATTTATCCTTTCCACTAGGACCTTGGTCCCAGCCTGGTTCAGGTGCAGCCCGTCCCAACTGTACAGCTCCTTCCTGTCCCAGTACTGGTGCCAGTGTCCCATGAAAAGGACCTGATGTAGTATCATTGCCACCTCTTACATGCTGCTAAGTCCCACAAAGATGTTCCAATAACTTCAAGTGGTTGCCTGTACCCATTTTCCTTCCAATGTATTTCACTCTTACAATCAATTTTTTGAGCTTTACCTTTTCTAAAATCCAAACTAATCACCATTTCTTTAAAGAAAGACTTGCATTTATATAGCACCTCAGGACGTCCCAAAGTGCGTTACAGGCAATTAAGTACTTTTTAAGTGTAGTCACTGTTATGATGTGGCTTGCTATTTTCACCCTTTATGATATCTTGTACAATGGATATACAATACAACCACTCCCTTCTTTGTCTGATTATCGTCCAGGGCTGCACTGTCAGAGTTGTCGTCTTTCGGATGAGATGTTAAACCGATGCCCCATCTGCCCTCTCAGTTGGACTTAGAATCCCATGGCATTATTTTGAATAAGAGCTAGGGAATTCTCCATGGTGTCCTAGTCAATATTTATCCCTCAACCAACATCACAAAAACTGATTATCTTGTCATTATTACACTGCTGATGGTGGAACCTTGCTGTGTGCAAATCGTCTGTTGCGTTTCATACAGTATAAGTGACTACACCTCAACAGTACTTAATTTGTTCAAAAGCCCTTTGGGACATCCTGAGGTTGGGAAAGGCACTATAGAAATGCAAGTTTATTCTTTCTCTTGTACTGCAACGGGAATGTCAGCATAGATTTTGTGCTCAGGTCTCTGCAGCAGGACTTGGAACCCACAACTTTCTGACTATCAGACTCTCTGGCCCGAGGGAAGCTAAGAGGTCTGAGCCACTTGTGTATCAATATATTTTTGACACCGCACGTGTATGAACATCTGCAGTAAATGTGAATGCATTTATAGTGTACCGTACTATATTGAAGACCGTTGGCAGTTGGTGATTTAGATGCACTGTGCTGACCGCTTGCCACTATCTGCCTCCGCTGCCGGCAGCCATTTTGTCTCCCCATCCCGCCCTCCCTCAGGAGAAAATTAAATTCTCGGCATATTTTGACACCGCACGTATATTAACGTCTGCGGTCGATGTGAATACATCTACTGTGTACGGTACTATACGGAAATGCGCTGCCGCTGTGTTTACCGGTCGCACTCTGTACCGCCATTTTGTCTCTCCCCTCCCCGTCAATGAGAAGAGAAAAAAAAAAGTAATTCTCGGCTGACGCGGTGTATTTTTGACGCCGCATGTGTATTATCGTCGGCGGTCGATGTGAACACATTTACGATATACAGTACTTATACTGATATGCTTGTTGGTGGTGGTGGTGGTGATGATTTAGTACGCGCTGTGCTTACCGCTCGCACTCTGTGCTGCCACCGGCCGCCATTTTGTCCGCGCTCCCGCTCCCCGCCCCGCCGCGCGCGAGAGAGAGAGACAGGGGGAAGAGAGAAAAAAAAAATTCTCCGCGCTCCCGCACACATACTAAAAAAAAACACACACACACACACACCAGGCGAGGAATAATGCCGCGCGGCCGACCTCCTAAAACAGCGATAAAAAACTCCGAGACAGCAGGTAAACAAATTTCTTTTTTAAAATAAATAATGATTTATGAAATAATCACCGCCAGACCAACAGTGAGTGCGCCCGCCTGCTCGCTCGCTCGCTCGCTCTCTCGGTTTGTGGTGATGAGGTCGGTGCGGGAGGGTTGCTGTTGTTGTTGGGGAGGGAGATGGCTGGATGTAGTCCCCGGATATTGTCCTCTGTGTGTCTGCGAGTCTGTCTCTATCGGGAGGGGTGCGAGGCCCGGGCGGAATGATATTTTTAAAACCACCACCACCGCCATCATCATCATCATCATCGACGGTAAGGAGAAGAAAATAAATCCTTTCTCCTCACTCGAAGCAGCAGCAGCAGCAGCAAGCGTCGTCCGCTTGAGGCTCTTTTTTTTGCAGGGATGGTGATTGACCTAACCCGACCCGAGTGAATGACTGACTTGAGAGGATGTGTTGGCTTTTCATCTGGCAAAATGGCCGCGTCGGCAAACTAAACACCGTCGAAAGAGAAAGAGTCTTCATTGAAAATAACAAGGAGAAAGGACAGAGACAGAAAGAGAGAGAGAGAGAGAGAGCCAGCGCCAGCTGTCGCACTGCCTATTGCGGCCTTTAGTCTCTCATCGCCTTGTGTGGGGTTACTTTGACAACAACCATTTTATCGACCCGTCACTGCTTTTTGTAAACTCTACTAAAAATGTGTTTGTTTTGTTTTGTGTGTTGGGGAGTTATTCCCCTCCCCCTCCCATTTTTGTTGCCGAGCTAGTAGTGACCATCGTATGTCTTCATAATTTGGTAATCCCGTGGAGAAGTAAGCAGCAAACAATCCCAGCCTGAGCAACAAAAAAAAAAGTGGGGGACAAAATGGCGAGGCTTTTCTCTGAAAAGTTATATTTTAGGAAATGCCTAGTCGAAATTTTATTAACTGTGCGGTCATTTTGTCTCTTTTCCCCCCCCCCCCCCCCTTGTGGTTTATGTGTAATATTTAAATGTCCATAACGGACCTGGGATACGGGGCCCGGGCAATGTATGGTTTATATTTGGGACACTCAAATTAGAGAGAGCTATGTGTATTTTTTTGAAACATGAAAGTCGGCACTAATTATGTACAATATGTTAAACCTGTGATGTGTGCCGAATGGAACTGTTTTAGTTGACTTTTTATTGTGAACTTTTTTTTCTGTACCTAGTTCTGTTCATGTACTGCAGGAAGAACTGAGGTTTCACTTGACTTGGTTGAAGACGATTAGACCTGATCTGTCATCAACAAATAGATGAAGCTAAGCTATGTCTTATGTGTTGATGTATGATTCTGACATTCTTTAAAATTGCCTCGCCTATTCCCACAATTTCTTGTGTATGAGACTAATTTAAGGGAGAGGGGGAAGGTGAGTGCCCCCCCCCCATATTGTCTTTTGTTTTGTTTCCGAGGGTAAGATTGGGTTTGAAACTTGTCTTTGTATTATATCATGGGTTTAAAATTTGAAATGTTTTGCATTATTATTGTGCAAAGAGTTCTTGAAATTGAAGTGGTAAGTGGTGGTGAAAACACTGGAATTATTCAAGAGTTCATTGGATGCTGTGATAGGAGCCAGGGAAGGGAATGGGACTAATTGGATAGCTCTTTCAAAGAGCCTGCACAGGCATGATGAGCCGAATGGCCTCCTCCTGTACTGTACCTACTATGATAAGTTCGTATGGCCTCCTTCATCTGTACTTTGTGGGTGTTTGTAAAATACAAATGACTTATATAATAAAACTCTTGCCACATTTTTTTGGTGGGGCCTCCTGTACTGACATTTCTATGATAGAATAACACTGAGGTACTTTCCTTTATATTGATGGTGGTCTTCTTGAGACTTCTTCCGAGGCTGATAAATTGGCCATAAGTGTTAATATTGCTAGGTTATAGCACTTACAAAAAAAAAATCAGCTTTCAACAATTGAGTGTATAATTTTTTTCACTTAATTGATGAGTGCTCTGTAAATGATCAGGTTGATTTTACAGTACTTTGCAGCATATTTAGGACTTAATGCAGCATGCAGTGGGAGCATAATTTAGAAGTAAAATCAGTGCAGGCATTATCTTCAAGGTATGAATGAAATGACGATACCCTCTCTACATTTTCGTAGTCATTAAAAGGCCTACAGTGGTATGGATATGTATAAACTTAGATTTTAGAAATTGCTGCACTCTTGCCAGTTCCCATGAATGGATTTAATCTACTTACATGTTGATTCACAAAAGGAGAAAAAGTATTAGACTGTAATGACACACTGACTTGAAGTTTCAAAGTTCTGTTACAATAATAACAGCAATGAAGTAGTAATTAGAAACTCTTCTCCTGCCTTACACAAATCAGCTTTCTACTCTCTATCCAGTATTTTGGGATGAGTTGTTTCACTAAGATAGGCAAGCTCAAGTAAGCCATAATTGTATTCTTCAGAATATATATATATAAACTTATCAGAAAATGGAATCGTGTGATTTTTGTATTGACCTAGCACCATGGAAATTTTTCCCTGAACAGTACATTTAGTTGTAATTGTTTCCATTGGTAAGTGATTTGGTGACAAGGGGGTCTAAGCCTGGTACTCAAAAGCATACAGAGAAGGTTGGATTTTTTTCATGCAGTAATGCCTTCCATATCCTAACAATCCTTTGCAAGAGGCTAATGAAGCTGTGTCAATCATGGCATTTAAGAGATAAATGTGGAAAAGTATCGGAAGGTGCATGGAAATAGGTTTTGAGTAGATAACTGATGTGGAGCTATCATTGGCATACGTACGCTGGACTGAATGGCCTCCCTGTGCTGACATTTCTAACACTTTGGGGTACTTTCCTTCATGCTGGCTGTGACTCCTTGAGATGACTTCCAAGCCCAAGAAATGGGAATTAGCCATAAGCAGTAGTATTGCTAGGTGCTATTGTGATGTTTTTGTTTTAATTCAGCCTTGAATAATTGAAATTTGCAACAAAAAAAAGGGGGTGAAACATTTCTGCTGTTGAAACTGAGACCATTGCCATGGAGTAATAGCCGTCCAATGGAGAGTTCACCATCTAAAAGTTTCTACTTAATTGTTCTTTTAGGTTAGGCAACGGGGGTCCTGACTGCCAGGGGTGCTATGTCAACTTTAGAGACACATAACGATGCAGCAAAAACAACTGTACAATGAAGTACTATTTTTAAAAAAAAATTAAAACTCTTTAGGGTTTTTTTAATTCTAAGGTAGTACATGCTTGAATATCTGGTTTGGGCAGTCTTCATTATTTTGTTCTGGCACAGGCCAGTGGCAATTGATATGTCTTGGCACAAAATACTTTTAGGGAAAGTAAGAAAAATGGGAAGAGTAGTCCACGTCTGCAGCATACAGAATGGTGGGACTGATATTACTTTGGTTTTTTTTTAGGCTTAAAATCGTTATACACTTCATGTAATTATAATTTGGCTAATGTGTACAATTATACTGCTGTAGCTTGTGTTAACAGTATTCATTGCAAAGCTGCAGAGTACTTTAAGTTTACATGGAAATATTGGTAGAATTTAAGAAAGAGCAACTGGGGTGGTTTAGTTAAGGGTCACTACATCACCATATGTTAACCTTGGTTTCCCAAATGAATGTGGGATAGTGTTGAATGGGATATGTGTGTTTGACACAATACTGGCAGTATGAATATTGAAGATGCACCTAATTCTTTTAAGAACTAAAATGCAATAAAACATGCCTGTGTATGACTCGGGGAATGTATAAGAGGAACCTTGATAAATTGTGTAGAATTTTGGTCATGGGAGGAGGGGGTTCGAAAACCCATAGTGCAGAGTTGTCTAGATCTTTCATAGGTGATAAATTTTGTTTTGGGAGTTTTGCTGTTCATACCATAGTATGATATTGAATAAGCCTCTGCCTATTTTTAACAGTAGAGGGTGTTTTAATACTGATCACTTTGTGAGGCTGTTGGTTAGGCTGCAATTTTTAAAAAGTGGAAGAAAGATAGAAACTAAGGGTAATTACAACCCCCAAAATGCTTTCTGCTCTGTGACTCATTGGGATTGTAAATAGGACAAAAAATGCATTACTGGCTAAGTACTAGTACTGTCTCTGATTTGTCACACTGCTTGTCTGACATCCAACTAAAAATTGGGAAGACTGAAGCCATTGTCTTCAGTCCCCGCCACAAACTCAGTTCCCTAGCCGCTGAATCTATCCCTCTCCCTGGTCACTGACTGAAGCTGAACCAGACCATTTGCAACCTTGGCGTCCTATTTGGCCCTGAGATGAGCTTCCAATCACATATCTGCTCCATCACTAAGGCTGCCTACTTCCACCTCTGTAACATCGTTCATCTCTGCCCCTGCCTCAGCTCATCTGCTGCTGAAACCCTCATCCATGCCGTTGTTACCTCTTGACTTGACTATTCCAATGCTCTCCTGACTGGCTTCCCATCTTCCACTCTCCATAAACTTGAGCTCACCAAAAATTCTGCTGCCCATATCCTAATTTGCACCAAGTCCCGGTCACCCATCACCCCTGTCCTCGCTGACCTACATTGGCTCCTGGTCCAGTAACTCCATGAGTTCTCATTGAATTCTCATTGTTTTCAAATTTTCAAGAGGCATTTGATAAGGTGTTACATAAAAGGTTGTTACACAACATAAGGGCTCATGGGGTTAGGGGTAATATATTAGCATGGATAGAGGATTGGTTAAAGGAGAGAAAACAGAGTAGGGATAAACGGGTCATTTTCAGGTTGACAGGCTGTAACTAGTGGGGTGCTGCAAGGATCGGTGGCTGGGCCTCAGCTATTTACAATCTATATTAATGACTTAGATGAAGGGACCGAGTGCAATCTATCCAAGTTTGTTGACGATACAAAGCTAGGTGGGGAAAATAAGCTGTGAGGAGGACGCTATGAGTCTGCAAAGGGATATAGACAGACTAAGTGGGCAAGAAGGTGGCAGATAGAGTTTAATGTGGGGAAGTGTAAGGTTATTCACTTTGGTCGGAAGAATAGAAAAACGATATTGTTTAAATAGTGAGAAACTATTAAATGTTGGTGTTCAGAGAGACTTGGGTGTTCTTGTACAAGAAACACAAAAAGTTATGCAGTTACAGCAGGCAGTTAAGAAAGCAAATGACATGTTGGCCTTTATTGCAAGGTGGGTAGAGTATGAGTAAGGATGTCTTACTACAGTTGTACAGGGCTTTAGTGAGACCTCACCTGGAGTACTGCGAACAGTTTTGGTTTCCTTATCTAAGGAATACTTGCCTTGGAGGCGGTGCAACAAAGGTTCACTAGATTAATTCCTGGGATGAGAGGGTTGTCCTAGTGAAGGGAAGTTGAGTAGAATGGGCCTATGCTCTCTGGAGTTTAGAAGTATGACAGGTGATCTCATTGAAACATATAAGATTATGAGGGGGGGCTTGACAGGGTAGATGCTGAGAGACTGTTTTCCCAGGCTAGAGAGTCTAGAACTAGGGGGCATAGTCTCAGGATAAGGGGACGGCCATTCAAGACTGAGATGAGGAATTTCTTCATGTAGAGGGTTGTGAATCTTTGGAATTCTCTAGCCTAGAGGGCTGTGGATGCTGTGTCATCGAATATATTCAAGGCTGAGAGACAGATCTTTGGACTCTAGGGGAAATCAAGGGATGTGGGGATCGGGCGGGAAAGTGGAGTTGAGGTCGAAGGTCAACTATGATCTGATTGAACGGCGGAGCAGGCTTGAGGGGCTGTATGGCGTACTCATGCTCTTATTATGTTCTTATCCCTCCATGGCCTCTCTGTAACCTCCTCCAGCTCTACAACCCTCCGACATATCAGTGCTCCTCCAATTCTTGCTCTTGCGCATTCCTGATTTTAATCGCTCCACCATTGGCAAACATGCCTTCAACTGCCTAGGCCCTAAGCTCTGGAAATCCCTCCCTAAACCTCTCCGCCTCTCTATCCTCCTTTTTAAGACACTCCTTAAAACCTACTTCTGGTCACCTGTCTTAATTATTTCCTTATGTGGCTCGGTGTCAAATTTTGTTTGATAACCTACCTGTGGAGTGCCTGGGGACGTTTTACTACGTTAAAGGCGCTATATAAATACAAGTTGTTGTAGTAAATGCCAGCTTGGGCTCAGTGCTAGCACTGTTGCCTCTGAGTTAGAAGGTTGTAGCTCCACTTCAACTTGAGTACATAATCTAGTCTGATACTTAAGTGCAATACTGAGGGAATGCTGCACTGTCTGATGGGACGTTAAACCGAGGCCCTTTCTCCTCAGGTGGACATAAATGATCCCATGGCACTTTTTGAAGTGCGGGGAAGTTCTCCCGGTGTTCTGGCCAGCATTTATCCCTCAACCAGTATCACTAAAATAGATTATCTCATCATTTATCTCTTGCTGTTTGTGGGATCTTGCTATGTGCAAATTGGCTGCTGCGTTTCCCTACTTTACAACAGTGACTACACTTCAGAAAGTACTTAATTGGCTGTAAAGCGATTTGGGACGTCCTGAGGTCGTGAAAGACACTATATAGATGCAAATTCTTTCTTTTAGTAACTGCTCCACACTTCAGCTTCAATAGCTGAAGATTTAGGGAACGCAACAAAATGTGAAACTGAAATAGAGAATAGTTTACCATTTTTGGCATATGGTATAAATCTACAGAAACTTTCAAAGAAATCAAAATTTATATAATGTGGCAGAGGATCTCCAGTGGCATGCTCTGGATGGCCCAGAGCATGGTTATGATGTTTATGTGCTAACCTGGCCTGCCTCTTTAAGCTCATTGCTCAAGTACTCACTGCAGGGATGTGATATAAACAGGCAAATCCAGGTTATTGTAGCTTCTTTAAATTTCTTGGTCAAGTACTGGACAAATATAACTGTTTGTAAATTGTGGGTCCAGGTTGAAATTGGCTATAATGTGTGTTGTGTATGTATGTATGGGTTTTGCAACTGTAATAAAGTGTGACATCTAGACTATAACACGTGTGCTGGAGACATTTTTTTTAAATAGACATATGTGAATCTGGAAGTTTTACTCTTTTTTTAAACTATAGTTTCAGGAATACACAAAATTGGTTCCAATCCCCTCTCTTGAATAAAGTATACAAATTAGACAATTGAATAATTTTCATTGAATGACATTGGCCCCAAAACAAAACAAAAATGGAAAGGATCACTAACTGAAGCATTAATTTGCCTTTTCTCTAAGATCCTGATGAATGTGCTGAGTATGTTCAGCATTTTGTTTTTTTAAATTCAGAATTTAAGATGTCTTTCTGTAGTACAGCGTTAATACACATTATTGGTGTTTAGCAGTTTTATAAATATACAGTAAATATACTAAAATTAGTATTAGATTTAACCTCTACCCTGAAATAGGGATAGAGTGCCTCATTGAATTGGTTGAATAGTTTAAGGGTCAAAATTGTTTTGATATTTTTAGTTAATTGAAACATGTCCAATTAATTGAATTTCTCATCAGTTACTGATCATTTATCAAGTATGTAACATTTTAAGAAATACATAGATATTTAAATACTGTGTTGGCATAATATGAGTAGCAAGCTGTGCTTTGATCCGTCAGTGGTTTGTAATATATATCTCTGGGTTGCAATTTTTAAAAAAAAATGTTTTTTTAAGTTGGGGTAGTTTTGATGGTGCAAACTTTGTGTGTGGTTTGAGATATATAGCATTGCCACTGTATTTCTGCGCCCTGTTCACACAAAGCTACAGTGGATTTAGATGCAGTGAGGAGTATTCCCAGTGTAATTCTTGCACAGAACTTTAATTCTGCCTCCTCATTTGCATAGCCATCTGTGCAGAAAGTTAGAGCACAGCTCCTTGCATGGGAAACTGCACTTGAGGGGCAAATTACTTTCTACTGTTATAATATGTGTTGCCACTTGTGCTTCTGTTCCCTTGGCTGGTTCCCTGAATTCCTTGGCTGTGGTTTTTATTCTTTCCATGGGAGAATGTAAATGACCTGACAGAGTGAATTAAAGAAAAATATGTTTAGAGTGGTGGTGGTGGTGGGGGGGGAGAAAAGAAGAGAAAGGAAGAAAAAGAACATTTCAATAGCAAGTAAAAACAAAAGATAAAGGTGGTTAAAAGAATGGTACAGGGAGTGAAGAGCTTCTAGCAATGGAGAAAGTTATAGGGAAGGATGAGGCTATGGAGAGATTTAACCATAAGAATGAGAATTATAAATTTGAGGTATAAAGGAACTGGGAGTGAATGTAATTTAGCATGGGCAAGCAGGACCTAGTGCAGGACAGGATACGGACAGCAGAGCCTTGGATAAGCTAAAGTTTACGGAGGGTGGAGGATAGGAGGCTGTCCACGATAGTATTGGAATAGTTAAGTCTGGAGGTGAAAAGGGTATGGGTTATTCTGCCAGATGGTTGAGGAAGGGGCAGAGGTGGGCGATATTATGGAGGTGGAAGTAGGTAGTCTTTGTGATGGAGAGAATATGGGATTGGAAACTCAGATCGGGTCGTATAGGACGCCGAGGTTGCGAACAGTCCGGTTCAGCTCAAGGGTAATGGAGTTGATTGTGAGGGTTTGGAGTTTTAAAGCTCCACTACAAGAAAGTTTTTAAATTTAGCTAAATAATAAAACTGCAATGCTCAGTTTGTAGAAGTTTGATATAGTCACTTAATGAGAAATGCAACTTTCTTCATCAGAGAACGTAGCATTCAACAACTTCCTGTGCATATTCTGTCATCACCAGTAGTTTTTTTTTTTGGGAATGAACATGTATACGGAAAGGATAAGGAAAGACCAATTGGTCAATCCAGGCCGTCTCATCCAGACGTGGCGCAGCCCACTTGCACCATCAACCCACCACCGACACCCTCCCTTCCCCTGAGAAAGGCAATAAAAACCGTAGGCCGATTTAGGGAAAAAAAACCTGAGAAATTCTCCAACCCCAAGAAAGCAACTGATGATCAGTCACACCTACTTTCTGTATCTTGAGATGCCTTTGCAGGAACTCATCCATCTCCCTTTTGAAAGCCTGTAGTAAATCCTTACCACACGTTCTGGCAATCTATTCCAGAGGTCAATGACTGAGAAGAGAAGCACTGATATAGTTTACAAAAAACCATTAGGTTATTTTTTTTTACAATTTTCAGCTTGTTACTCATTTCTGGGCTGAATGTTATTTTAGCTTCCAATAGGTAAAGAAATTAAATGACCTTAAAGCTGAAATAATGGAGTATACAACCAGCAATTTGCAAATGTTCAATACTTCAAAATAATATTTTTGAACTTTGACATTGCATTGCTTTTTTGAGACTAATTTTAGAACATCATTAATATAAGATAATTTTGAGTTCATGAATTCAATCCAAATCTGGTCTCCGTTTTTACGTTTGGTCATGAAATTGGCTTGTCGTGAGCTGATTGATCTTTCTTCTGCCTCCAGCAGTTTGTTCTGCCCTTTCTTGCCTTTTTAAAAAAAAAGTTGTTTGTGTTTGCATGTGTGTAAAGTTAAATTTTTATTTCCCAGAAAAACTTTACAGCCAATTACTGTACTGTATCAGAAAAAGATATATTAGTACAAGAGGAAGCAATATTTTTTTAAGGTGCTTGGGGTTGGTTATGAATTTGATTGCTTTTCTCTGTTTCAAATTTGTTTCTTGGCTTGGTTGATGTAATTCAGACCCCTTTTGAATCTATTAAGTTTGACAGGTTTACTGTACATAACAGATGTTTGATTTGTCAAAATTTATATAAAATCTTTGCAGTAGGCAAAATGTCACAGTGCCACGTTTATCTGCTTCAAATATATCAATTAAAGTGAGTGGCATCTTACTGTTATAATTGGGCCCTCTGAGGCTGAATTGCACAAATACATTTCTATAAACCATGTAGACTCTGTAACAATTTGCACCTTTTAATGCAGAAAAATGTACCAAAGTGCTTCACAGAGGCACAGGTTTAAAAAATGGATGCTGAGCCAAAGCGGGAGATAATAGGAGGGGTCAAGGGGGTGGGTGTTAAGGAGGGTTTTAAATGAGGAAGCAGAGATAATAAGGAAAGGAGTTTTAGAGCATGGGGCCTAGATGACTGAAGGCATGGTCACCAGTGGTGGGTCAAAGGGAGAAGCACAAGAGGCCAGAGTTAGATGAATGGAGAGTTCAGGAGATTGTTGCATTGGAGGAGATTAGAGAGGTGGGGGGAGGGGGGGGGAAAGAAAGATAAAGCCATGGAGGAAATTAAACATTAGGATAAGAAATTTTAAATTTGAGGCTTAAAGTCTGTGAGCCATTATAGGTTAGCGGGGGGAAGGTTTTATTTTATTAAACTTGATGCAGGATGGGATTCAAGCAGCAGAGTTTTAGATGAACTGAAGTTTATGGAGAATGAGAGACCGGCCAGGAGAGCATTGGTGTTGTCTAATCTAGGAATGATGAAGACATGGATGAGGGTTTCAGCGGCCGATGGGCTGAGGTAGGGGCAGAGGTGGAAGTAGAGCATAAGGGGTCGCAAGCTCAGTTCAAGATCAAACAGGATGCTGAATTTGCAAACAGTCTGGCACACCCTGAGTCAGTGTCCAGAAATGGGGATGGAGTTTGTGGCAGGATTTTGGTCTTCCCAATGTTTAGCTGGAGGAAATTGCGCTCGCCCAAGATTGGATGTTGGACAGGCAGGATGGAGAGGTCAAGAGAAATGGTAAACAGGTGAAGTTGGATGTTGCCATCAAGTTGAAACTGACTCCGTGTTTTCAGATGATGTTGCCAAGGGGTAGCATGTAGATGAGGAAGAGGAGGGGGCTAAGGATGGAGGCCTACCAAGGTGATTGTGTAAGGGTTGGAAGTGGATCCATTGCTAGAGATACTCTGGCTACTATTGGATAGGTAAGAGTGAAACCAAGTGAGAGCAATCACACTGAACTGGACAACGGAGGAAAGGCATTAGAGGAAAACGGTATGATTGAACAGGTCAAAGGCTGCCAAAAGATCAAGAAGGAATAATCCATCAGGTCACAGTTACAGAGAATGTTGTTCGTGACTGGTTAGAGCTGTTTTACTGCTGTGGGAGGGATGGGCACCTGATTGGAGAGATTGGGAGTTGTGGGATGAAAGGTCATGGATTTGGGAGGCAACACACATTCAAGGAGTTTGGAAAGGAAAGGGAGGTTGGAGATGGGACTGCGGTTTGCAAGGACAGAGGGGTCAGCTAGCATGGGAGCCAAGAAGGGAAGTTGGGTGAGCAGCTATTTAGTCCAAATGAAGTTGAGGGAGCAGGAGGTGGGTGCTGTGGATAAAGTAAGCTTGGAGAGGACATGGGGAAGGCAGATGGGAGGGAAAATAGAGAGAGATAGAGGTTCAGAAGCTATGGTGATGGGGGAGGAGGGGAAGGTGAAAGGGAGGTTGGAAGTATGATATGGGCAAGGGAAAGGAGCAGAGGCAGCTGAATTAGATGGTCTCTATCTTGGTGACAAAGACATCCAGGAGTTCTTTGCACCCGTTAGAGGGGAGTTTTTTTTTTAGGAGATAGTTGGTGTTGACCCGGATGATCCTGGAGTAGTGGGTTGTTTAGGCAGGGGATCATGAGGCCAGGTTGTGCTTGATTTGGTACAGCTAGATCTGGTAATTGATGTCTTATTCATTTGTGTGCCAGATATGTTCTAATGTGAAAGGTTCAATTTGCTTTCCAAAACCATTTGGCAATCCTGAGAATTTAAATGAGGTACTTTAAGCAGTTGGAGTCTCTTAGTTACTAGGACTTAGTTTGCAAAGAAATTGGGCAAAGCCCCAGAAAATTTTGCTGCTGGTTGGATGAAGTCCAACAAATGGGAGAGATGCCATGGGAATCTCGAGATTAGCGCCAGCTGTTTTCATGCATCACACCGTAGGACTTTGGAGAAAGGTACTGAAGGCGTTTTAACAGGTTAAATGTGTGTTCCTGACTAATGTCCAAAGTAAACTTTGAGGGAAAGTGCTTTAGTTTCAAGGTTGTTGCTGGACAGCTATTTACTCACTTTAAATATGGCTAGTACTGCATACCTATTCTCTCTCCTCTCCTCTCCTCTCTTTTCCACCACCCCCCCCCCCCCCCCAAGTTTTCTCCTCTTTTCCGAAGGCACTGACTCAGGTCCAACAGGTACTGTCACACTCTGGTACCTCACCCAAGTAGCCATTTTTTAATGGGAGCCTAGACATTTACTGTCAGCTATTCCACTCTAGGGTCATCAAAGTTGAGCCTGATTCTGTCCATACTTGATGATCAAATAAGTGCACTTTCTAGCAAGGGTCACTGGATAATGGTCTGATGCAAGATCTGTGGTCGACTCACCCCCCACCCCCCCGCCTCTTTTCACACACCCAGGGTTATTGAAGTCTATTGCAGAATCTACATCTACCCTAGCTAAGATCAAGTAACTGAATGCAGGTTTTGAATCTGGACTTTTCCTGGTCTGCATAGTTTAAGTCCTGCAAAAGGCCACTGTATTTACCAATTGGACTGTTGGGGTGGGGTGGGGGGAAGCTCTCTACAAACCTACTTTAATGGATATACCAGGGAACTTGTAACTGGGCTTGTGGTATGTGAATAGTTACCTGAAGGAACAATTCCTGAAGATGGAATAGTTTGAGCATGCTGTACACTGCTTCTTCTACCTAATTACAAATGTAGTGCTTTGAGGATTAGATTTCCTATTGCTTTTGTTTGCAAAACAGCAGTTGTACAAAGCTTCTTCCCAGAGCTAACCACTCCCTTTCCATTTGTTGTTTGAGTATCTTAGCTCCATTTAGCTGATTTTTATTACAGATTATAGACTTCAAAAATTCCAGTAATGCAATAGGACTGTGCTAAAGGTAATGCCTAACAAATGAGTTGCACACATTCATACAGCATTGTTGCCTCTGGAACTTAGTTACAAGAGGTTAACAGTTTGTACTGCTAATTTGAAGATTCCTTTGGGAGAATGTTAATTTAAAAGGCAAAGGAACTCAGCTGTGAGTTCAGGAAACTAAACCAGTCCTGAATAGAGTTGCAGTCTTGTCGTTTTCACAGGACCACACAAGCTGCTTTTAATGTTTATACTGTAAGCAAATCAAATATCAGTATTTTAGGATGTGAACATGAGAGGTTTGCTTGTTTATTATGCACATAGAAGTGGTTAGGGGGATAGTGGCCTTTTATAAAATTGGTTTCCTAAAACTTTGTTCTGTGTTTCATTGGGGGATGGAAGTCTCTGTTTGAAGTCAAGCAGAAAAAGTTTTAAGAACTGGAGTATAATTGCAAATACTGTAGTGAGATCTAAAATGGTGTGTGGGCTGGTGGAATCAGCTGGTAGAGACTTGGTCAGTGGTAAGAGACCTATGGGCTGACCACCACCTGGGCTTAGTCTTAAAATTCTGTGATTTGGTGGATTGCTTTGTCTCAGATATAGTGGTGGGGGGACTGTTGTGTTTACCCTGGTGTGTAAAGTGTGACCACAATATGGAATTAGCTGTCTTTGCAACCATTTTGCCCTCTTGGCTGAAAGAATGTGTAAGATAGTGTAGGAAGTGACTGAGAACCCAGATCAGAATATTTGTTCAAGTCTAGCTGATCTGAATACTTAAGATGTGTGAAATACCTTCTGTGTTGACTTTTAAGAAATGTATCTATTGTATTGTAATGACAGAACAATCTGACATACCTTTTCCTCCACATATACTGTAACATGCTTGAATTTAGTAGGATTTTAGTGCAATGGTTTTTTGAAAAGCTGCTTTTGCTTTAATATGATATTATAACACAGGCAATATATAAAACCAAATTGCTGCACATATTTAGACGGGGACTTTAATTGCATGCATTTTTTTGTTTTTGTCAAATTTTGTTTGATAACAATCCTGTGAAGCACCTTGGGATGTTTTACTACATTAATGGCGG
Organism: Heptranchias perlo; assembly: GCF_035084215.1. NCBI lineage: Eukaryota > Metazoa > Chordata > Chondrichthyes > Hexanchiformes > Hexanchidae > Heptranchias > Heptranchias perlo. The sequence goes on from NC_090327.1 coordinate 124,092,136, forward strand.
TATATAAATGCAAGTTGTTTTATCATCTAAACCCGACAGTTTTTATAAACAGTGGAATAATTTTCATTCCCAAGCAGTTTTTAACAATCTTTTGACACCCAGTTTGCAAATTGTCTTCCATATTTTTGCACAAATACTGTAATTAAAACAGTCTCCCCAAATGACATTTTGTTTATTTCCATTTCCTTGTGTTTGGTTTATATATAGATGGTACTACAATAACCTGGCTAAACTCAGAAATTAGGATTCATAATTCTTGCATGTATGACAATGTATGTACACAAAGCTTGTCAGACATGGAATATGGGACAGGTACACTTTTAATCACAAAGATTATGAATGAGGAAGGCAATTTAGCCCATTTTGCTCATCCTTCTACTGAAACCTCTGATTTACTTTCCTCCCCATCACAGCATCGAACTGCATGCATCTTGAATGGTTTCAGATTTTCTGTCCCCACCATGTTGTGGTTTGGTGTGGAGTTTGACATTTGTAATGACTAGCCTTTTTTTTAATAAACTTTGATCTTCAATACTCCCATTTCTCTAATCCAGAATATATCTATATATATCTTGAATTGCTCCAATTTAATTTTGTTTATAAAGTTTCATAATTCTTCAGATTGACCAGATTTAGGGGGAAGAGACTTGTGCTTTTAAATAAGAACTTAATTGAAAATGAACAAAAAATGCTCACATTCTGAGAGAATATTCTGTGATGTTCTAGTCTTATTATCCAATTTGTATTATGTAGCTTGGGTCTGAATTTTGTTCATTTGGCTATCCCTTGAAATGCTATTGTTGCCTTTGCCCCCCTTTTAAGTCTCCATTTTAAAGTCCTGCAACCTGTCCTAATTTTATACGATAAATTCTGCTCATTTTTATATAAAAATACTTTTGATTTTAGCAAAATTTACGCTGATTTGTAGAGTTGATTATAGCATGCGGGTTTCTCTGCTGTACAGGAGAAACTGGGAGATGCAAAACTGAGACACTACAATGGAAGGAGAGAGTAATTATAGCATGACAAGTTTACATAGGCAGTTTCCATTATAAATTTGGACATATGAATTTATAACAAGGACAAATTGACACAAGTGTGACAAAAAATGTCACAACACGAAGTAATATTCTGTGGACAACGTGCAGATGTCTGATTTTTTTTGTATAGTTATGTGTTCTATCTGGGGAGAAAGAAATAAGCATACCCTCAGGTCATTTAGAGACTAATTGCTTCTCTAGTTTGGAAGCTTAGCTCCTCTTTGGGGAGAGACCAGTTTACTTGAAGATCAGAAGAAAACAGCAAGGCTTGCTTTCCTTTTTGGTTTTAAAAGATTTCTCATTTGTGATTATTTAGTATCTTATACTAAGTGTGAATGATGTTGCAGATGCAAAATCTGTGTGTGTTAGAAAGTCTCCTGTGGAGTTGTTTACAGTGAGTCAGAGGATATGCTATTTTATGCTTCAATGTATGATGTATCAGGGCCATTGATTTATACCCAAATGGAGGCTGGTTTGGCTTAGTTATGCTGCACATTTTAAGCTGCTGAAAGAGCTCTACAGTGACATAAAAAGTGTAGTATAACTGGTCTTTTAGACATGTGTATTTGTCAACCTGAGAAGCTGGGCTGGTGCCAGTAAAATATAAATGCCGAGACTGATTTAGACTGGACTCTGGGACTCCACTCTAAACATCCGGAGCTGATCCACCACTCTTGAAAATTCTTGCCAACAAGTTAAGAGCAGTATTGTATTAGCAGATTCACACTTGATTTTTTTAATTCCAGAATGCCATTAAATAGATGTGAATGGAGCATTAAAATTAAGTTTAGCAGATGTATGAATACTGGAAAGCTAATTTTACAAAGTAGGTACTTGAAACTTTATGCATGCCCAAGAGTTGGTGAAAAGTCTCAAGTTGGGACTCTAAACTAAGAATGGAAAGTGCCTGTCTGATACAAAGACCTGGATGGTTTTGAAATTTCCTATAACTCGAAAGCTTTCCTGTTCAGCTCCTGCTAGCCACTGTATGCATCTGACTGCTGCCATGAATCTCCCCGGATGCCTGCTTCAGCTGAATCTGAATGGGGGGTTATAACTTTTGGTGATCTTTTACATCAGGTGGATGTAAAAAATCCCATGGCACTATTCGAAGAAGAGCAGGGGAGTTCTCCCCGATGACCTGTCCAACATTTATCCCTCAACCAATATCACTAAAACAGATTATCTGGTCATTATCACCTTGCTGTTTGTGGGACCTTGCTGTATGCAAATTGGCTGCCACGTTTCTTACATTACAACTGTGACTACACTTCAAAAGTACCTCATTGGCTGTGAAGCGTTTTTGGACGTCCTGAGGTTGTGAAAGACACTATATAAATGTTTTGACCCTGAGCTGAACTTTCAACCTTACAAACTGGTCTACTAACACTGTTTTCTTCCACCTCTGGAACATCTCCTGCATACACCCTATCACCCTATGTCACCCTTCCACTGTTGAAACCCTCATCCACATCTTTATCAGCTCCAGAATAAATGTTTTCAATGCTTTCCTTGCTGCCCTGCTGGCTTTCACTCTTCTCAAACTCCAGTTAATTCAGCACTTTGTGGTCCAAATATTCCGTGTCACAATCTCATCACACCCTATCTCACCTAATTCCAATGAATAATTCTCAAAATTCTCATCTTTGTTTTCAGATCCCTCCAGGACCTGAATGAATTTTTCAGCTATTGCACTTCTGCTCTCTGAGATTTTCTTCCTAACTATCTCTGCCTTGCTACCTGCCTTCGGTAGTTGCCTTAAAAATCTACATGTTCAACCTTGCCTTTCGTTACACATTCTCTTCCTTCTTGCTTGGCATCTATCTATCTATCTTTGTAAAGTACTGTCAGATGTCACATGTGGCGTGCTGTATAAGTGTAAGTTATATGCAGTGACCCTACCCACTTTTTTTTGGTTGGAAATTGCACGTGGATGATTGCGCACAGAATTTGACTTGACTGATGCCCCCCCCCCCCACAGTTGATTAGCCTACTGAAACTCACTATCTATCTAGGATGTTAAGAAATGTATAAAGTTGTACTTCTAATATCTCCTCTGTCTCCCCCATGCCTTCTCTAGCTCATCTTGTCTGCGAGACCCACCTCCTTCTCCTTTAATCCCATTCCCACTAACCTGATGACCACCCAACTTCCCTTCTTGGCCCCATGTTAGCTGACATTGTAATTGGTTCCCTTTCCTCATGTACTGCCCCCTCCCTTTCAATACTACTGTCGCCATTCTTTCCTAAGAAAACACCCTTGATCCCTTTGTCCTTGCAAGCTACCGCCGCGTTGTCTCCCTTTCCTCTCCAAAGTCCTTGAATGAGCTGTTGCCTCCCACAGCTGTGCCTATCTTTTCTGCAACTTCATGTTTGAATATCGCCAATCTGGTTTCCACCTTTAGCACAGCACTAAAATGGCCTTAACCAAAGTCACAAATGGCATCATCTGACCATTCTGCAATATGTCTCCTCGTCTTTCTCGATCTCTCTGCAACCATTGACACGGTCAAACACACTATTTTTCTCCAACACCTCTCCTCCGTTGTCCAGCTCAGTGGGACTGACCTCACTCTGTTCCACTCGTAACTATCCAACAGTAGCCAGAGCATCTCCAACAATGGCTTCTCTTCCCGCACCATTACCTCTGGAGTCCCCCAAAGATCTTTCCTTGGGCTCCCTCCTCTTCCACATCCACATGCTACCCCTTGGCGACATCATCCAAAGACATAGGATCATGTTCCATATGTAGCCAGCTTTACCTCCAACCCATCTCTTGACTCCTCCGCTGCCTCTGAGAAAATTGAAAATGAGAATAAACTAGCAAGAAATATAAAAACAGATTGTAAGAGCTTCTACAAGTATGTAAAAAGGGAGAGATTAACAAAAGTAAATGTGGGTCGCTTAGAGGCAGAGACAGGAGAAATTCTAATGGGGAATAAGGAAATGGCAGAGACTTTAAAGAAATATTTTGTATCTGTCTTCATTGTAGAAGACGCAAAAAACATACTGGAAATAGTGGCGAACGAAGGATCTAATGAGAGTGAGGAACTTAAAGCAATTAAGATTGGTAAAGAAAAAGTACTGGAAAAATTAATGGGACTAAAAGCTGACAAATCCCCTGATGGCCTACATCCTAGGGTGTTAAAAGAGGTGGCTGCAGAGATAGTGGATGCATTAGTTTTGATCTTACAGAATTCTCTAGATTCTAGAATGGTCCCCATGGATTGGAAGGTAGCAAATGTAACCCCGCTATTCAAGAAAGGAGGGAGAGAGAAAACAAGGAATTATAGGCCAGTTAGCCTGATGTCAGTAGTAGGGAAAATGCTAGAATCTATTAAGGATGTAATAACAGGGCACTTAGAACATTATAATATGATTAGGCAGAGTCAACACGGTTTTATGAAAGGGAAATCTGTTTTGACAAATCTATTAGAATTTTTTGAGGATGTAACTAGCAGGGTAGATAAGGGGGAACCAGCGGATGTAGTATATTTTGGATTTTCAAAAGGCACACAAGATTAGGGACATGGGATTGGGGGTGATATATTAGCGTGGATTGTGGATTGGTTAATGGACAGAAAACAGAGTAGGAATAAACGGGTAATTTTCGGGTTAGCAGGTTGTAACTAGTGGGGTGCCGCAAGGATTGGTGCTTGGGCCTCAACTGTTTACAATATATATCAAAGACTTAGATGACGGGACCGAGTGTAATGTTTCTGAGTGAAGATACAAGGCTAGGAGGGAAAGTAAGCTGCGAGGATGATAAAGGGATAGAGACAGGCTAAGTGAGTGGGCGAGAAGGTGGCAGATGGAGTATAATTTGGGAAAATGTGAAATTATCCACTTTGGTATTAAGAATAGAAAAGCAGAATATATTTTAAAAGGTGAGAGACTAAGAAATGTTGGTAGTCAGAGGGATTTGAGTGACCTTGTATACGAATCACAAAAAGTTAACATGCAGGTACAGTAAGCAATTAGGAAGGTAAATGGTATGTTAGCCTTTATTTGATAGAGGAGATTTGATAGAGTTTTTCAAGATCATGAACAGTTTTGATAGAATAAATGAGAAATTGTTTCCAGTGGCAGAAGGGTTGGTAACCAGAGGACACAGATTTAAAGTGATTAGCAAAAGAACCAGAGGCAACATGAGGAAACTTTTTTAAACGCAGTGTGTTATGATCTGGAATGCACTGAAAGGGTGGTGGAAGCAGATTCAATAATAACTTTCAAAAGGGAATTGGATAACTACTTGGAGGGAAAAAAATTATAGGGCTGTGGGAAAGAGCAGGAGAGTGGGATTAATTGGATAGTTCTTTCAAAGAGCTGGCACAGGCGTGATGGACTGAATGGCCTCCTTCTGTGCTGTAACATACTATTGCAAGGGGGTTGGAGTATAGGAGTATGGAGGTCTTGCTGCATTCATATAGGCCTCTGGTGAGACCGGACCTGAAGTACCGTGTACAGTTTTGGCCTCCTTACTACCTAAGGAAGGGTATACTTGCCTTTAGAGATGGTGCAACAAAGTTTCACTAGATTGATTCCTGGGATGAGAGGGTTGTCTTATGAGAAGAGGTTAAGTAGAATGAGCCTATATTCTCTGGAGTTTAGAAGAATGAGAGGTGATCTAATTGAAACGTATAAAATTCTTAGAGGGGTTGACAGGGTAGATGCTGAGAGGCTGTTTCCCCTGACTGGAGAGTCTAGAACTAGGGATCATAGTCTCAAGATAAGGGGTCGGACATTTAGGATTGAGATGAGGAAAAATGTCTTCACTCAGCGCTTTGAGAATCTTTCAGTTTACCCAAAGCTCTGCTGCCCGAATCCTATTCCGCACCAAGTCCCACTCACCCATCACCCCTGTGCTCACTGCCCTATGGTGGCTCCTGGTCCCCCAGCATCTCAAGTTTAAAATTCTCATCCTCGTTTTCAAATTCCATAATAGCCTCATCTGTCCTTCTCCCACCCTACAACCCTCCTCCAACTCTGTGTTCTCCCAACTCTGGCCTCTTGTACATCCCAAAATCTTATTGTCCTACCATTGGTGAGGGATGAAGCTGAATTCTTCCCTGAGCTCATCAGTAGGCCCAGTTAATGCCAATAACATCTAACTTTAAGAAATAATCTCTTCACAGCTGGCAATCCAGATTCAATATCCACCTCTTGCCAGGCTGTGAATAGATCAGGAAACCACATTTTGGTACCTTATTCTTAGCAGCTTCCTCTGATGGTCAAAAAGTAAATAAGCTTTTCAGTGATCCCCAATATGAAAAGTTGCCAAGTGTTGATTTATATTAAGTGCATTTTTTAAATATTCGTTCATGGGACGTGGGCGTTGCTGGCGAGGCTGGCATTTATTGCCCATCCCTAATGGCCCTTGAGAAGATGGTGGTGAGCCGCCTTGAACCGCTGCAGTCCGTATGGTGAAGGTTCTCCCACGGTGCTGTTAGGAAGGGAGTTCCAGGATTTTGACCCAGCGACGATGAAGGAACAGCGATGTATTTCCAAGTCGGGATGGTGTGTGACTTAGGAACATAGGAACAGGAGTAGGCCATTCAGCCCCTCGTGCCTGCTCCACCATTTGATAAGATCATGGCTGATCTGTGATCTAACTCCATATACCCACCTTTGGCCCATATCCCTTAATACCTTTGGTTGCCAAAAAGCTATCTATCTCAGATTTAAATTTAGCAATTCAGCTAGTATCAATTGCCATTTGTGGAAGAAAGTTCCAAACATCTATCACCATTTGTGTGTAGAAATGTTTTCTAATCTCACTCCTGAAATGTCTGGCTCTAATTTTTAGACTGTGCCCCCTACTCCTAGAATCCCCAACCAGCGGAAATAGTTTCTCTCTATCCACCCTATGTGTTCCCCTTAATATCTGATAAACTTCGATCAGATCTCCCCTAAACCTTCGAAACTCCAGAGAATACAACCCTAATTTGTGTAATCTCTCCTTGTAACTTAACCCTTGAAGTCCGGGTATCATTCTAGTAAACCTACGCTGCATTCCCTCCAAGGCCAATATGTCCTTCCGAAGGTGTGGTGCCCAGAATTGCTTACAGCACTCCAGGTGCAGCCTAACCAGGGTTTTGTATAGCTGCAGCATAACTTCTGCCCCCTTGCACTCTAGTTCTCTAGATATAAAGGCCAGCATTCCATTAGCCTTATTGATTATTTTCTGCACCTAATCATGACACTTCATGACTTGGAGAGGTACATACAGGTGGTGTTGTTCCCATGTACCTGCTGCTCTTGTCCTTCTAGGTGGTAGAGGTTGCGGGTTTGGGAGGTGCTGTGAAGAAGCCTCGGCGAGTTGCTGCAGTGCATCCTGTGGATGGTACACATTGCAGCCACTGTGCGCCGGTGGTGAAGGGAATGAATGTTTAGGGTGGTGGATGGGGTGCCAATGCAGCGGGCTGCTTTGTCCTGGATGGTGTTGAGCTTCTTAAGTGTTGTTGGAGCTGCATTCATCCAGGCAAGTGGAGAGTATTCCATCACACTCCTGACTTGTGCGTTGTAGATGGTGGAAAGGCTTTGGGGAGTCAGGAGGTGAGTCACTCGCCGCAGAATACCCAGCCTTTGACCTGCTTTTGTAGCCACAGTATTTATATGGCTGATCCAGTTAAGTTTCTGGTCAATGATGACCCCCAGGACGTTGATGGTGGGGGATTCGGTGATGGTAGTGCCGTTGAATGTCAAGGGGAGGTGGTTAGACTCTCTCTTGTTGGAGATGGTCATTGCCTGGCACTTGTTTGGCGCAAATGTTACTTGCCACTTATGCGCCCAAGCCTGGATGTTGTCCAGGTCTTGCTGCATGTGGGCTCAGACTGCTTCGTTATTTGTGGGGTTGCGAATGGAACTGAACACTGTGCAATCATCAGTGAACATCCCCATTTCTGACCTTATGATGGAGGGAAGGTCATTGATGAAGCAGCTGAAGATGGTTGAGCCTAGGACACTGCCCTGAGGAACTCCTGCAGCAATGTCCTGGGGTTGAGATGATTGGCCTCCAACGACCACTCCCATCTTCCTTTGTGCAAGGTATGACTCCAGCCACTGTAGAGTTTTCCCCCTGATTCCCATTGACTTCAATTTTACCAGGGCTCCTTGGTGCCACACTCGGTCAAATGCTGCCTTGATGTCAAGGGCAGTCACTCTCAACTCACCTCTGGAATTCAGCTGTTTTGTCCATGTTTGGGCCAAGGCTGTAATGAGGTCTGGAGCAGTGATCCTGGCAGAACCCAAACTGAGCGTCGGTGAGCAGGTTATTGGTGAGTAAGTGCCGCTTGATAGCACTGTCGACGACACCTTCCATCACTTTGCTGATGATTGAGAGTAGACTGATGGGGCGGTAATTGGCCGGATTGGATTTGTCCTGCTTTTTGTGGACAGGACTTACGTGGGCAATTTTCCACGTTGTCTGGTAGATGCCAGTGTTGTAGCTGTACTGGAACAGCTTGGCTAGAGGCGCAGCTAGTTCTGGAGCACAAGCCTTCAGCACTACAGTTGGGATGTTGTCGGGGCCCATAGCCTTTGCTGTATCCAGTGCACTCAGCTGTTTCTTGATATCACGTGGATTGAATTGAATTGGCTGAAGACTGGCTTCCGTGATGGTGTTTTGATATAGAAGCTTTCAAAAATTACTTTTACAGTTAAAAGATGTAGATTGTTATCTTAATGACACCTAATTGTACATGTATCTTCTGTTAAGACTTCAAAACATTCCCTGTATTTTTAAATGTTTTCTGGCTTAAAGGAGAAAAAAGTGTGGGGCAATGTTTACTCGTCGTTTTCGTTTGCTTTGTGTGTCTGTATATATATATATATATATATATATATATATGTAATTTTAGAATAATCATGTTTGAGAGGATCAGTGGAAGAACTTGGTGTACTGTCGAGTTTCCTTAAGCAATTCGTTAGGTCACCTCATCCAAAGGAATCTTTGCAGTATGTCTGCACTGTGATACTGAGATTGTAATTAGCTTGTTTGGGGATCAAGCCGGTATGTGCATGTGCGCACGCACTGTTTTTGGCGTAAGTTTTCGAAATTGGGTCTGTGAAACACCACAGTCCGGGAATCGCAGGAGGCCTGCAAGGTCTTCAGTATCTAGAAAGTTTCATCTTTTTTATTTTTTTCTGTATTTGTTGACTTACTGGCATTTTTTTTCTTGCTGTCTCTGTATACGAATAAAAAATACATTTTTTTGCAGTGATAGTACTCCATGTATGAATCTCTCCAATCAGGTCTCTGTCTCCCTCTTTTTTTTCTCTTGGCCACTGTTTTTTGCGCTCTCTTTCTCTCACACATGTATCTCCACGTTTAGTAGTAGTTACATTAGATATACAATAGAACATCAAATATTTCCTTTTCTAAGCTGGTCTGTCTGGGACATTTGTTTTATGTTTTATAGTTCTCCGAAGCTTGAAACATTGGTATCTGGCACATCCATCCAGAAAGCAAATACCACCTTGTCCCATGCAAGATAAACATACAGAATAAAGAAAAGGGGGTAGAGTTTCCGCTTTGGGCGCTATCGGGAAATTGTGCCCAAAATGCACTCGAAATTGGGCTGGTTAGGTTACAGTTCAAGTTTCCACTGAAATTAATTTGCATAGTCACAAATGTAAAATCTTCCATGAACCAGCCCAATCAGGCAGCGTAATAGAACGTAATCATTTTCTTTCCATTTAAAAAGTATTCCAGGATATATTTTAGAGTGGCAACCTGGTACAGTTTTATTAGTACAGCTGAAAATGGGTTTATCACCAAAAACAAGCATTTTTAATAAGGGTGTCCAGTCCTCCACCTGTGAGTAACCTGATTTAAAATCACTGAAAATGACTTTAAAAAAACTATACTGAACCATTTAATAATTTCATTGGTGAACACTAGTCAGTTTCTTAGTAAATTACATATTTTCTGATATGAAAAAACTTTTAAAACTTGTCTAATAGTCCCTGTGCGCCTAAGAAAATGAGCACAGTTTGAAGAGCCTTCCTGAACCAGCGGAATCTCGCAATGTCGACCAGGAGGCGTGGCCAGTTTTGTGGGTGGGTCCTGATCCGGGCGAATTGAATCTTGAACCAGCATAAAAGATTGTAGGAAAACACAAACGTAAGTGGTTTTGGGCGTAACGCGCTTATGTTTAAAATTCCCCGATCTTTTGCGCTTGCTTGGCCGACTTACCCCCCCAACCCCCTGATTGCACTGATACAATTAGCAAAAATTCAACCCCAAGCTCTTTAGGCCTCATCATCCAAGGAGCTCTGAAATATGTATTGGAATTTTACACTCGGTGTTTCTCTGGCTGTAATCACATGATATGACCTGCACCATACATTGTTCCTATCAAAAATAAAATGCCTCTTATAGCTGGGTCAGTATGTCTGCACAAGCATCTGCCAAAGACTTTTAATACTTTGCAAAATGCAGTAGCCCTTTCACAAATGCTGGCATTTACAATTGTAATATAGAATCCTTGTTACTTACCAAAAACGGTGCTCCAAATTGCCAAACTTGCATGGAGTGCCCAAAATGCACCGGTAAACATCTGTGTTTTCTGCATGATTCAGAACAGTTTCCAGTGGTGTGCCACAGGGCTCATTGTTGGGTCCCTTGCTGTTTGTGCTATATATTAATGATTTGGACTTGAATGTAGGGGCCATGATTGGCAAATTTGCAGACGACACAAAAATTGGCCGTGTAGTTGATAGTGAAGAGGATAGCTGTAGACTCCAAGAAGATATCAATGGGTTGGTGGAGTGGGCGGACAAGTGGCAAATGGAGTTCAACCCGGAGAAGTGTGAGGTAATGCACTTAGGGAGGGCAAACAGTAAAAGAGAATTCGCAGTAAACGGGAATATATTGAGAGGGGTAGAGGAAGTGAGAGACCTTGGTGTGCATGTGCACAGGTCCCTGAAGGTGGCAGTACAGGTAGATAAGGTTGTGAAGAAGACATACAGAATGCTCACCGTTATTAGCTGAGGTATAGAATACAAAAGCAGGGATGTAATGATGGAACTGTATAAAATGCTGGTAAGGCCATAGCTGGAGTATTGTGCGCAGTTCTGGTTACCACGTTACAGGAAGGATGTAATTGCAGAGAAGATTTACAAGAATGTTGCCAGGGCTTGAAAATTGCAGCTACGAGGAGAGATTGGATAGGCTGGGGTTGTTTTCCTTGGAGCAGAGGAGGCTGAGGGGAGACTTGATTGAGGTGTACAAAATTATGAGGGGCCCAGATAGAGTAGACAGGAAGTACCTGTTTCCCCTAGCGGAGAGTTCAAGATTTAAGCTGATTGGCGGAAGGATTAGACGGGACATGAGGAAAAACTTTTTTATCCAGAGGGTGGTGGGTGTATGGAACTCGCTGCCCGAATTGGTGGTAGAGGCAAGGACCCTCAACTCTTTTTAAAAAAAAAAAAAAATTACCTGGACCTGCACCTAAAGTGCTGTAAGCTGCAGGCCATGGACCGGGTGCTGGAAGGTGGGATTAGAATGGGCACGTGGTTGTTCTTCGAGCCAGAGCGGACACGATGGGCCGAATGGCCCCCTTTTGTGCTGTATCTTTTCTGTGAATCTAACAAGATCAACAAACTCTAATTCCTCACGTTGGACATCGCTGGGTCCACATTTTTTTTTATTCGTTCATGGGCTCTGGGTGTCGTTGGCAAGGCCAGCGTTCATTGCCCATTCCTAATTGCCCTTGAGAAGGTGGTGGTGAGCCGCCTTATTGAACTGCTGCAATCCATGTGGTGAAGGTTCTCTTACAGTGCTGTTAGGGAGTTCCAAGATTTTGACCCAGTGACGATGAAGGAACGGCGATATATTTCCAAATAGGGATGGTGTGTGACTTGGAGGGGAATGTGCAGGTGGTGGTGGTCCCATATGCCTGCTGCCCTTGTCCTTCTAGGTGGTAGAGGTCGTGGGTTTGGGAGGTGCTGTCGAAGAAGCCTTGGCGAGTTGCTGCAGTGCATCCTGTAGATGGTACACACTGCAGTCACGGTGCGCCGGTGGTGGATGGGGTGCCAATCAAGCGGGCTGCTTTGTCCTGGATGGTGTTGAGCTTCTTGAGTGTTGTTAGAGCTGCACTCATCCAAGCAAGTGGAGAGTATTCCATCACACTCCTGACTTGTGCCTTGTAGATGGTGAAAAGGCTTTGGGGAGTCAGGAGTTGAGTCACTCGCCGCAGAATACCCAGCCTCTGACCTGCTCTTGAAGGCTCCAGTATTTACGTGGCTGATCCAGTTAAGTTTCTGGTCAATGGTGACCCCCAGAATGACGATGATGGGGGATTTGACGATGGTAATGCCGTTGAATGTCAAGGGGAGGTGGTTAGACTCTCTTGTTGGAGATGATCATTGCCTGGCACTTGTCTGGTGCGAATGTTACTTGCCACTTATCAGCCTAAGCCTGGATGATGTTCAGGTCTTGCTGCATGCGGGTACAGACTGCTTCATTATCTGAGGGGTTGTGAATGGAACTGAACACTGCAACCATCAGCGAACATCCCCATTTCTGACCTTATGATGGAGGGAAGGTTATTGATGAAGCAGCTTGGCACGAATGATGCTGAAGAAGTGACAGTACCACATGAATTACTTGACTTCAGTTATGGTGAATATTGGATGGTTTTGGCACCAACTCTTTTAGACCCCTTGCCCCGGGTGTTCCCTGGGTATAGTCGCAGGATAAGGGCTCGGCCACTGAGATGAGGAATTTCTTCACACAGAGGGTTGTGAGTTTTTGGAATTTTCTACCCCAGAGGGCTGTAGATACTGAATCGTTGAGTATGTTCAAGGCTGAGATCGATAGATTTTTGGACTCTAGGAGAATCAAGGGATATGGGGATAAAGCGGGAAAGTGGAGTTGAGGTCGAAGATCAGCCATGATTTGAATGAATGGCGGAGCAGGCTCGAGGGGCTGTATGGCCTACTCCTGCTCCGATTTGTTATTTTCTTATGTCCTTGCTAACTAAAGCCAATGTCTAGATAAATCAAGGGCGGATGACACAAAATTGTTTTAAGTAGGTAATTCAGCCTAATAGCATGAAACTCCCTCTGACAGGAAACCCTTAGCTCAGAGGTCCTGGGACGGTATTACTGGAACAATCCCGATCTGCACTGGATACCCTTCAGACCATAATCCCTCGGGGATGGTCAAAACAAAGCATTATCTAGGCCAACACTCCAGTGCAGCACTGAGGAAGTGCTACACTGTCGGAGGTATCATCTTTCGGATGAGACGCTAAACAGAGGCCCCCTTTGCCCTGTCTTGGACATAAAACTCCCGTGGCATTATTTCAAAGAAGAGCAGTGGAGATCCCGATTTATCCCTCGACAAACAGATTATTTGGTCATTATCACATTGCTGTTTGTGGGACTTTGCTGTGCGCAAATTGGCTACTGCATTTCCTACTTTACAATATTGACTACACTTCAAAAGTACTTCATTGACTGTAAAGTGCTTTGGGACTTCCTTAAGTCGTGAAAGGCGCTATATAAATGCAAGTCTTTCTTTTAAATCTCCCCCGATAGACGTTGGGAAGAATCCAAAATATAACTCAAAGTTTCTCTCAACCTGATCAGAGGTCAATTACATAGCTACAAAAGTCAGTTTATGTAAGTTACGTGCTGGTTTTTGTTTTTGCAAAGTACAAGAAAGTTGCAAATTATTTTTTTTATTTAAAGATTAGATAGGAAGAGACAGAAACTCTAACTGCACGTGTATTGTCCCTGTCTGCATAATTTTTATTATTTAAGAGAATTCTTTCTCTTGAAACATCTGTGTACTCTCTCTGCAGAGGTGGATTTGAGGAAGCAGAGGAGAATTTGACATCCTTCCCTGCACCGTATGCTGGGGAACCATAAAAGTATATTGTATGTTAATTCAGCTGAACAATGCTGTCAATGACTCGGTTTATAAAAGCCTACCTCGTGCTCATAGTGAGGCAGATTAGACCACTGTTGCCAGCTAACAGCTGTGGGCGCGCATCAGAATGTTCCCATCCACACAGGAAGTTGGGAACAGGACAACCCTCAAGGAGGAAGATAGTAAGGAATTGTCCCTAGGATCAAAACTCTACATGCAGAAGCCCAAGGCTTCAAATAGCTGCATCCTTACAAACCACAATCCTATCAGGGATCTGGAGTTGGGTTCTTCCACAGATGGATCTGTTTGCCTTTCTGGACAGCCGTCAGCTCCCAGTGTTTCTGCTTGAGGACAGAAGTCATGTCAGCCTGGAGGCTGATGGTTTCTCCTCCGCTGGACACAAAAGGTTTTATTTAGTATGTATTTTTTCTTCTTCCCGTGGGTAATTCAAAAGGTAGGAGTGACAGAGCATAGGTTATACTAGTAACCCCTTATTGGCTGCGTAAATAATGGTGTCTGGACATCATGGCACTGACGAGGTAGGATCCTACCGCCCTCTTACAGTGACGGAGGGGGTTCAGTTATTGCATTTGAGCCTGGAGGCAGTCTATATGATAGTCCTTCAATAACCAGACCGTGAACTGAAAGTGGCTTCATAAGCAATGTAACCTGCGATAGCAAGCTGCCGAGAAACAGTAAACCCTCTGACTGACAGATAACTTTCTGACAGATCCTATACTTTAGGCTACAAATCAGTTTTGTTGGGAAGTAAAATTAAACAGAAGCAAGGAAAAATGCAGCAGGTTTCACCAGGTGACCGAATCAGTTCAAAACAATACAAGATTATGCTTCAGCATTTGTCAGCAGTACTTTAAACAATTTGTGTCCTTGATGAAATGGTTTTATGTGAGAAAGAAACTCGTGGATTCCCCTGTTTGCCTATATCCAAGTGACAGTATAGTAAAAGGGAACTAGTGAATTAACAAAAGTTTCCAGTATTTGCTTCTCTACCAGGTGGGTTCTAAGCATGGAACTGTCAATAATAGCAGCATCAGACACACTGTCTCTAATGCCTGCTACAACAGACTCACAACCCTTGGTAGCTTAGCAATCCCAAACAATTAGCTTTGTCTCCTCTTGCAGTTCTGTAATAAAGCGTTTAAATAATTACATCTTTCTGGACAGTGTGAATAGCTACCTGTTAGTTGTTTGTTGCTTAACTGAACAAAAAGCCTGACTTGTTCCTTGTAGAACGCTTGGTCTTCGACATTCTCTTATGAACAATAAGACGAGAAAATTTCTATCTCCCATATTTTGTCTGTTGCAATGTATTTTTTGTTCAAATGTAATTAAAGACATGAGAGAAGAATAGGAGGTAATTTTGACTTGGGGTGATCGCATAAAACAGGCGATATTGATTCAGATGTCGGTTATACACCTCTCCTGATCAGCTGAATTGATATCGCGCATTTTACACTATCACCCAAAGTCAAAATTACGGCCAGTCAATCTATATATTTATATATCTATTTACATAGATGCGAAGAGCCCTAAACCAGATAGTATGTGTATTTCATCAGGGGTGGCTGCTCCTAGCCATGTGGTAAGAAATTTAAAGTAATCATAATATAAATTCAACACAAACTCCCATAAAGAAATGTTAAAATAGTCTTTAATGATTAAAAATGAGAGAACTCTCCAATCCACCAGATGCAGGGAAATAAACCAGGGTTAATTGTCATTCCATCAATTCCTCGGATTCTCCTTGGGCATCTTCCAGTCCAGTTCCAATTGATAGCATATGGATGGCTGTCACATGGAATGATCCTCACACATTTAATAAACACTGAAGTTTAAATTTAACTGCGGTACATGACCACGCTTGGCAGATTGATCCTGACAGCTGATATTATGACTCCTAAGCAAGAGTTTACCCTCAGAATTTTGTACAACGGGATACTGGGGTTTGACAAACCTACTGGACTTCTTTGAAGATGTAACTGGTAGAATAGATAAGGGAGAGCCAGTGGTTGTGGTTTATTTGGATTTTCAGAAGGCCTTTGATAAAGTCCCAATAAGAGGTTAGTGTGCAAAATTAAAGCACATGGGATTGGCGGTAATATACAGGCATAGATTGAAAATTGGTTAACAGACAGGAAACAGAGAGTAGGAATAAATGAGTCTTTTTTGGGGTGGCAGGTGGTGACTAGTGGGGTACCACAGGGATCAGTGCTTGGGTCCCAGCTATTCACAATATATATGAATGATTTGGATGAGGGAACCAAATGTAATATTTCCAAGTTTGCTGATGACACAAAACTAAGTGGGATTGTGAGTTGTGAGGAGGATGCAAAGAGGCTTCAAGGCGATTTAGACAAGTTGAGTGAGTGGGCAAATACATGGCAGATGCAGTATAATGTGGATAAATGTGAAGTTATCCACTTTGGAAGGAAAAACAGAAAGGCAGAGTATTATTTAAATGGTGATAGCTTGGGAAATGTTGATGTACAAAGGGACCTGGGTGTCCTTGTACACCAGTCACTGAAAGCAAACATGCAGGTGCAGCAAGCAGTTAGGAAGGCAAATGGTATGTTGGCCTTCATTGCATGAGGAGCAAGGATGTCTTACTGCCGTTCTACTGGTCCTTGGTGAGACCACACCTGGAGTATTGTGTGCAGTTTTGGTCTCCTTACCTAAGAAAGGATATACTTGCCATTGAGGGAGTGCAGCGAAGGTGCACCAGACTGATTCCTGGGATGGCAGGACTGTCGTATTAAGAGAGATTGGATCGACTCGGCCTGTATTCACTTGAGTTTAGAAGAATGAGAGGGGATCTCATTGAAACGTTTAAAATTCTGACAGGGCTAGACAGACTGGATGCAGGGAGGATGTTTCCCCTGGCTGGGGGGTCCAGACGAGGGGTCACAGTCTCAGGTTACGGGGTAGGACATTTAGGACTGAGATGAGGAGAAATTTCTTCACTCAGAGGATGGTGAACCTGTGGAATTCTCTACCACAGAAGGCTGTGGAGGCCAAGTCACTGAATATATTTAAGAAGGAGATGGATAGATTTCTAGACACAGAAGGCATCAAGGGGTATGGGGAGAGAGCGGGAATATGGTATTGAGATAGAGGATCAGCCATGATATTGAATGGTGGAGCAGGCTTGAAGGGCTGAATGGCCTACTCCTGCTCCTATTTTCTATGTTTGTATGTTTCTATGAATAGAGGCATAGAGTACAAAAGCAAGGAAGTCATGATGAAGCTTTATAAAACACTGGTTCGGCCATAACTGGAGTATTGTGTCCAGTTCTGGGCACCACACTTTAGGAAGGATGTGAAGGCCTTAGAGAGGGTGCAGAAGAGATTCACTAGAATGATTCCAGGGACGAGGGACTTTAGTTACGTGGATAGACTGGAGAAGCTGGGGTAGTTCTCCTTGGAACAGAGAAGGTTGAGAGGAGATTTGATAGATGTAGTCAAAATCATGAAGGGTCTAAACAGAGTAGATAGAGAGAAACTGTTACCACTGGCGGAAGGGTCAAGAATAAGAGGACAAAGATTTAAGGTGATTGGCAAAAGAACCAAAGGTGACATGAGGAAAAGCTTTTTTACACAGCGAGTGGTTGGGACCTGGAATGCACTGCCTGAGGTGGAGGCAGATTCAATCATGGCCTTCAAAAGGGAACTGGATAAGTACTTGAAAGGAAAAAATTTGCAGAGGTGGGGGAGTGGGACTAGCTGGATTGCTCTTGCATAGTGTCGGCACAGACTCGATGGGCCAAATGGCCTCCTTCTGTGCTGTAACTTTTCTATGATTCTATAACTTTGGTATGTTTCTATAGTATGTGGAAATTATGGAATGAAGAAGCAAGCAAGGTGAGTTACTTGTTGTCATCTTCGTTCTTTGATTATACATCCTTCATCCAAAGTTCTGCTGCCCGTCTCCTAACTCACACCAAGTCCCGTTCACCCATCACCCCTGTATTTGCTGACCTACCTGTCCTGCAACGCCTCGATTTTAAAATTCTCATTCCTTATGTTCAAGTCCCTCCATGGCCTTGCCCCTCACTATCTTTGCAACCTCCTCCAGCCTTACAACCTTCTGAGATCTCTGCGCTCCTGCAATTCTAGCCTCTTGTGCATCCCCAATTTCCTTCACCCCTTCATTGGCGGCCGTGCCATCAGGTGCCCAGGCCTTAAGCTCTGGACTTCCCTCCCTAAACCTCTTTGCCTTTCTACTTCTCTCTTCCTCCTTTATCATAGTAGGTACAGCTCACTGTGCCTGTGCTGGCTCTTTGAAAGAGCTGTCCAATTAGTCCCATTCCCCTGCTCTTTCCTCATAGTCCTGTAATTTTTTTCCCTTCATGTATATATCCAATTCCCTTTTGAAAGTTACTATTCAACCTGCTTCCACCACCCTTTCAGGTAGTGCATTCCAGACTGTTACAATTCGCTGTGTTTAAAAAAACTGTTTCCTCATGTCGCCTCTGGCTCTTTTGCCGATCACCTTAAAACTGTGTCCTCTGGTTATTGACCCTTCTGCCACTGGAAACAGTTTCTCCTTATTTACTCTGTCAAAACCGATCATGATTTTGAACACCTCTATTAAATCTCCCCTTAACCTTCTCTGTTCTAAGGAGAACAAACCCAGCTTCTCCAATCCCTCCACATAACTGAAGTCCCTCATCCCTGGTACCATTCAAGTAAATCTCCTCTGCACCCTCTCTAAGGCCTTGACATCCTTCCTATAGTGTGGTGCCCAGAATTGAACACAATACTCCACCTGAAGCCTAACCAGTGTTTTATAAAGGTTCAGCATAACTTTATTGCTTTTGTACTCTATGCCTCTATTAATAAAGCCCAGGATCCCATCCGCTTTTATAACAGCCTTCTCAACTTGTCCTGCCACCTTCAAAGATTTGTGTATGTGCACCCCCGGTCCCACTGTTCCTGCCCCCCCCCCCCCACCTTTAAAATTGTACCATTTATTTTATATTGCGTCTCCTCGTTCTTCCTACCAAAATGTATCACGTCACACTTTTCCGTGTTAAATTTCATCTGCCACGTGTCTGCCCATTTTGCCAATCTGTCTTTGTCCTCTTGAAGTCTATTAGTATCCTCCACATTGTTTACTACATTTCCGAGTTTCGTGTCATCTGCAAACTTTGAAATTATACCCTCTATACCCACGTCCAGGTCATTAATATGTATCAAAAAGAGCAGTGGTCCTAATACTGACCCCTGGGGTACATCACTGTTTACTTCTCTCCATTCTGAAAAACGACCATTCACCACTGCTCTCTGCTTTCTGCCCCTTAGCCAATTTTATATCCATGCTGCCACTGTCCCTTTAATCCCATGGACTTTAATTTTGCTAACAAGTCTATTATGTGCTTCTTTACGTTGCTTCTTAAAACCTAGCTCTTTGCCCAAGCTTTTGGTCATCTGTCCTAATATCTCCTTATGTGGCTCGGTGTCAAATTTTGTCTGATAACACTCCTGTGAAGCACCTTGGGATGTTTTATTGCTTTAAAG
The DNA here is from genome assembly GCF_035084215.1 of Heptranchias perlo. Classification (NCBI taxonomy): domain Eukaryota; kingdom Metazoa; phylum Chordata; class Chondrichthyes; order Hexanchiformes; family Hexanchidae; genus Heptranchias; species Heptranchias perlo. The sequence goes on from NC_090327.1 coordinate 124,111,593, forward strand.
GCGCTGTATAAATGCAAGTTGTTGTTCAGACAACAATCCCACTCCTCTCTTTGGAGGCCGGACGACTTTTTTTTTGTTGGTGGCGGTGATTGGTGAGTTGTAATTTCGCTTCAGGATAAAGTGCAGTTGTACAGGTATTTGGGCTTTATGCCATCCAGGAGTAAGAAACCCCTTGAAGCACCACCTATCTGCAATGTCTTGACAACATTTTCATATCTGTGCTCACAATGCAGTTCTCCTTGAACCTATTAAGCCCGGCTATATTTCAGTTCTGTTGGAGCACATACATCATTTGAAGAATGAATAAAACCCTGACAGGCATGTGATCTATATTTATGGGAAGAAAAAAAGTTCTCCTGTCTTTCTACGCATCCCGCCTTGCCACACATCTTCGCTATCCAGAAGGGTAACGTTCCTGTACGTTTGTTCGTGCTGATCTGTATCAGGTCCCCCATTTGAAGCCTCTGTATGCCAAGTGAGAAATCCTGGGCCTGAACTTGTATTCTATTGTTCGAGTACAGTCTCAGTTGCAAAGCACTGTTGTTTTGGCTCAGCACAGCATGCATTTTTTGGTATCCTACTTCCTACTTGATCATTGAGAATGGGAGTCTCTGCCTGCATGGTGAGTGGGATAATCTGTCTGAATGGGTCAGTCGGACAAACCTGGTACACACCATGCCATATCCTGCAATAGACCTCAGGGGGCAGCACAGTTATTTCAATCTTGTACATTGCTGGCATTGCGATTGCAGAACTGCACTGCAAAATGAACCATTACACAAATTCCTGTACAGTACTGGGTTGTATTAAAATTCTTTTAAGTCATTTCTGTTGAGCTTTTATAAATTATGCATTCAGAAAATCAAATGTCTGCCGAGGATGTTTCTGTAAATTTCTAATACTATTTTCAGAATAAATTCTAACAAGTGCCATAAAATGCTTCATTAGCTCAAATATTAAATAGCTTTTTAGGAAGAATAGTTTTGGATTGGAGTGAATAATCTATTGCAGCATGCTTTTATAGAGCCACATTGTAAAAAAAAACACAATTGGCTGGGTAAACTCTTAAAAATGAAGTGCGCACACACGCACGCACGCACGCACACACGCGCACGCACGCACGCACGCACACACACTCTTGATCTAAAGTGAATCAAATGCATCAATACACCATAAAATTGTCATTACGGCTCATGGGTGTGCAGTCATCTCAACATAAATGACCCGTGGCCATTCTGCCCTGATGCTGAAGAAAAATCCATGCCCCCTTAACTGTAGGAAGATTACTGTACATTGCTGCAGGAGTTCCTCAGGGCAGTGTCCTCGGCCCAACCATCTTCAGCTGCTTCATCAATGACCTTCCCTCCATCATAAAGTCAGAAATGGGGATGTTCGCTGATGACTGCACAGTGTTCAGTTCCATTCGCAACACCTCAAATAATGAAGCAGTCCGAGCCCGCATGCAGCAAGACCTGGACAACATCCAGGCTTGGGCTTATAAGTGGCAAGTAACATTTGCGCCAGATAAGTGCCAGGCAATGACCATCTCCAACAAAAGAGAGTCTAACCACCTCCCCTTGACATTCAACGGCATTACCATCGCCGAATCCCCCAGCATCAACATCCTGGGGGTCACCATTGACCAGAAACTTAACTGGACCAGCCATATAAATACTGTGGCTACGAGAGCAGGTCAGAGGCTGGGTATTCTGCGGCGAGTGACTCACCTCCTGACTCCCCAAAGCCTTTCCACCATCTACAACGCACAAGTCAGGAGTGTGATGGAATACTCTCCACTTGCTTGGATGAGTGCAGCTCTAACAACACTCAAGAAGCTCGACACCATCCAAGATAAAGCAGCCCGCTTGATTGGCACCCCATCCACCACCCTAAACATTCACTCCCTTCACCACCGGCGCACAGTGGCTGCAGTGTGTACCATCCACAGGATGCACTGCAGCAACTCGCCAAGGCTTCTTCGACAGCACCTCCCAAACCCGCGACCTCTACCACCTAGAAGGACAAGAGCAGCAGGCACATGGGAACAACACCACCTGCACATTCCCCTCCAAGTCACACACCATCCCGACTTGGAAATATATTGCCGTTCCTTCATCGTCGTTGGGTCAAAATCCTGGAACTCCCTTCCTAACAGCACTGTGGGAGAACCGTCACCACACGGACTGCAGCGGTTCAAGAAGGCGGCTCACCACCACCTTCTCGAGGGCAATTAGGGATGGGCAATAAATGCTGGCCTCGCCAGCAAAGCCCACATCCCGTGAACGAATAAAAAAAAGAGCCAAATTACTCCAACATAGTACCTCATAAATGATGAGAAAATAGTTTGGTAATGATGTGAGGATTGAGGAGTGGGAAAATACAGTGTTCCCGAACTCTATCTAAGAGGTTTGATGATGAAACCACCACATTATTGTAATTTGGTAGGATGGAACACCAACTCAACGATGTTGATTCATTTAATGATGAACAAGTATTATTTCAGATGTAATATTTGACTGCAGAGAACCTGTTGAGCTGAATGTTAGTGTGATGATTTAGTGCTGTAATTTGATTTAGAGATTGTTATTGTGAGTGTATTTAAAGTCCACTATTGTCCTTTTTTGTTTGTTCAATGTTCTAAAGAATGGACTACTAGAAGCATTGTTGGAATGATTCATAACTCTTTTTGCTGCACTCCTCTAATTAGATATTGGATTAATTTTGAAAATGTAGGTGCATCAGAGATTGTCCCTGTGCCATTCAAATCTAACAAGTGATGGCGTCTGCTGGGTTCCTTTTAAAATTGGGAATGCCAGGAACAGTCTGTGTCTGTAAACAGTTTGTACTTGGAACACTGCCATGTCACCTCAATCACTTCAAATATTATTGATTTTTTTTTAACAAAGTTGAAGGGAAATTTCTTTTATCAACCTCCCTTTTCTTCCTTTTCAGTATGAAATGAACTGGAAACTCTTTGAACTTATGTTATATGCATGTCGACAATAAGTTAAAGACTTCATTGAATTTTAAGCTAACTTTTGTAAAGTGGCTTTTTCTCTTGACAACAGTAACTTGTATTTATATGGTATCTTTAATGTGGAAAGTGTGCCAAGGTTTTTTTATAGAGAGGGGAGGAAGTAAAGATAAATGGAACTGATGCCGAGTCATAGGGTGAGATTAGCATGGATGACCAAAAGCTTGGTTAAAAAGTTGGGTTTGGAGAACGTTTTTAAAGGAAAAGAGAGATGTAAAGAGGTGGAGAGGTATTTGGAAAGAATTCCAGAGTAGGACTAAGGCAGTTGAAGGCTCTGCCACCAGTGGTTGGATGAAGGCGTCAGCTGTGACTCAGTGGGTAGCACTCGTGCCTCTGAGTCAGATGCTTATGGGTTCAAGCCCCACTCCAGAGACTTGAGCACAAAATCTAGGCAGGCATTTCTGTGCAGTACTGAGGGAGTGCTGCACTGTTGGAGGTGCTGTCTTTCTGATGAGACGTTAAACCGAAGCCCCAACTGCCTTCTCAGGTGGATGTAAAAGATTCCATGGCACTATTCGGAGAAAAGCAGGGGAGTTATCCTGATATCCTGGCCAACATTTATCCCTCAACCAACACCTAAAGCAGATGATTTGGTCATTTATTTAATTGCTGTTTGGGGAAACTTGCTGTGCGCTAATTGGCTGCCATGTTTCCTACATTACAATTCATCACACTTCAAAAGTACTTAATTGATTGAAAGGCTCTTTGGGACGTCCTGAGTTTGTGAATGATGCTATATAAATGCAAGTCTTTCTTTCATTTATTAAAGGAAGGAGGTGCACAAACGGCCAGATTCAGAAGACCATAGGGTGCAGGAGGGGTTGTAGGGCTGGAAGAGATTGCAGAGGTAGGGTGAGGGTAGGCAATGGAGAGATTGGAAGATAGGGATGAGATTTTAAATTTTAAAGTGTTGGTGAGCAGAGAGCCAGTGAGTGTCAGCGTGGTTGGTGGTGAAGGGCAAATGGACTTAGTGAGGAATGGGCCACGTTCAGTTGAGTTTTGTACGAGTTGGGAGTTCATGTAGCATGAAGGACTGCAAGCCAGCAAGGAATGCATTGAAGAAATCGAGAGTAGAAGTAACATAAGCGTGACTGAGGGGCTGAGTTAAGCAGGATGCCAGGGTTTTGCATGGTCTGGTTCAGCCTAAGCAAGTGGCCAAGAAGGGGGATAGAGTCAGTGGCAAGAGTATGGAGTTTATGATGGGGACCAAAGACAATGACCTCGATCTTCTGAATATTGCAGGCAGTGTTGACTCATCCATGTCATGGACTAGTTGGGCCAAATGTCCTGTTCCCATGTTGTAGCTTCTATGTATTTCTATATATTTATAAATGTTTCTAATACAATCTCTCTTCATTGAGTAAAAAGTGAGTTTCAGTTAATTGTAATGTTTGTTGTTTTATCAGTGATTTGATTTTTAAATGCCACAATACAGCACCTTCGGCACCTCCGACAGTGCTGTACTCCCTCGGGACTGCACTGGAGTGACAGCCTAGACAATGTGCTCAAGTCCCTGGAGTGGGACTTGAACCCACAACCTTCTGACGCAGAGGCAAATCATAGAATCATAGAATCATAGAAGTTACAACATGGAAACAGGCCCTTCGGCCCAACATGTCCATGTCGCCCAGTTTATACCACTAAGCTAGTCCCAATTGCCTGCACTTGGCCCATATCCCTCGATACCCATCTTACCCATGTAACTGTCCAAATGCTTTTTAAAAGACAAAATTGTACCCGCCTCTACTACTGCCTCTGGCAGCTCGTTCCAGACACTCACCACCCTTTGAGTGAAAAAATTGCCCCTCTGGATCCTTTTGTATCTCTCCCCTCTCACCTTAAATCTGTGCCCCCTCGTTATAGACTCCCCTACCTTTGGGAAAAGATTTTGACTATCGACCTTATCTATGCCCCTCATTATTTTATAGACTTCTATAAGATCACCCCTTAACCTCCTACTCTCCAGGGAATAAAGTCCCAGTCTGTCTAACCTCTCCCTGTAAGTCAAACCATCAAGTCCCGGTAGCATCCTAGTAAATCTTTTCTGCACTCTTTCTAGTTTAATAATATCCTTTCTATAATAGGGTGACCAGAACTGTACACAGTACTCCAAGTGTGGCCTCACCAATGCCCTGTACAACTTCAACAAGACATCCCAACTCCTGCATTCAATGTTCTGACCAATGAAACCAAGCATGCTGAATGCCTTCTTCACCACCCTATCCACCTGTGACTCCACTTTCAAGGAGCTATGAATCTGTACTCCTCGATCTCTTTGTTCTATAACTCTCCCCAACGCCCTACCATTAACGGAGTAGGTCCTGGCCCGATTCGATCTACCAAAATGCATCACCTCACATTTATCTAAATTAAACTCCATCTGCCATTCATCGGCCCACTGGCCCAATTTATCAAGATCCCGTTGCAGTCCTAGATAACCTTCTTCACTGTCCACAATGCCACCAATCTTGGTGTCATCTGCAAACTTACTAACCATGCTTCCTAAATTCTCATCCAAATCATTAATATAAATAACAAATAACAGCGGACCCAGCACCGATCCCTGAGGCACACCGCTGGACACAGGCATCCAGTTTGAAAAACAACCCTCGACAACCACCCTCTGTCTTCTGTCGTCAAGCCAATTTTGTATCCAATTGGCTACCTCACCTTGGATCCCATGAGATTTAACCTTATGTAACAACCTACCATGCGGTACCTTGTCAAATGCTTTGCTGAAGTCCATGTAGACCACGTCTACTGCACAGCCCTCATCTATCTTCTTGGTTACCCCTTCAAAAAACTCAATCAAATTCGTGAGACATGATTTTCCTCTCACAAAACCATGCTGACTGTTCCTAATTAGTCCCTGCCTCTCCAAATGCCTGTAGATTCTGTCCCTCAGAATACCCTCTAACAACTTACCCACTACAGATGTCAGGCTCACTGGTCTGTAGTTCCCAGGCTTTTCCCTGCCGCCCTTCTTAAACAAAGGCACAACATTTGCTACCCTCCAATCTTCAGGCACCTCACCTGTAGCGGTGGATGATTCAAATATCTCTGCTAGGGGACCCGCAATTTCCTCTCTAACCTCCCATAACGTCCTGGGATACATTTCATCAGGTCCCGGAGATTTATCTACCTTGATGCGCGTTAAGACTTCCAGCACCTCCCTCTCTGTAATATGTACACTCCTCAAGACATCACTATTTATTTCCCCAAGTTCCCTAACATCCATGCCTTTCTCAACCGTAAATACCGATGTGAAATATTCATTCAGGATCTCACCCATCTCTTGTGGTTCCGCACATAGATGACCTTGTTGATCCTTAAGAGGCCCTACTCTCTCCCTAGTTACCCTTTTGCCCTTTATGTATTTGTAGAAGCTCTTTGGATTCACCTTTGCCTGATCTGCCAAAGCAATCTCATATCCCCTTTTTGCCCTCCTGATTTCTCTCTTAACTCTACTCCGGCAATCTCTATACTCTTCAAGGGATCCACTTGATCCCAGCTGCCTATGCATGTCATATGCCTCCTTCTTATTTTTGACTAGTGCCTCAATCTCCCGAGTCATCCAAGGTTCCCTACTTCTACCAGCCTTGCCCTTCACTTTATAAGGAATGTGCTTACCCTGAACCCTGGTTAACACACTTTTGAAAGCCTCCCACTTACCAGACGTCCCTTTGCCTGCCAACAGACTCTCCCAATCAACTTCTGAAAGTTCCTGTCTAATACCATCAAAATTGGCCTTTCCCCAATTTAGAATTTTAACTTTTGGGCCAGACCTATCCTTCTCCATAGCTATCTTAAAACTAATGGAATTATGATCACTGGTCCCAAAGTGATCCCTCACTAACACTTCTGTCACCTGCCCTTCCTTATTTCCCAAGAGGAGGTCAAGTTTTGCCCCCTCTCTAGTCGGGCCATCCACATACTGAATGAGAAATTCCTCCTGAATACACTCAACAAATTTCTCTCCATCCAAGCCCCTAATGCTATGGCTGTCCCAGTCAATGTTGGGAAAGTTAAAGTCCCCTACTATTACCACCCTATTTTTCTTGCAGCTGTCTGTAATCTCCTTACATATTTGCTCCTCAATTTCCCGTTGACTATTTGGGGGTCTGTAGTACAATCCTATCAAAGTGATCTCTCCCTTCTTATTTTTCAGTTCTACCCATATGGACTCAGTGGGCGAACCCTCGGATATATCCCCTCTCACTACTGCCGTGATGTTCTCCCTAATCAAGAACGCAACTCCCCCTCCTCTCTTACCTCCTGCTCTATCTTTCCTATAGCATCTGTACCCTGGAACATTGAGCTGCCAGTCCTGCCCCTCCCTTAGCCATGTTTCAGTAATAGCTATAACATCCCAGTCCCATGTACCCATCCATGCCCTGAGTTCATCTGCCTTGCCCATCAGACTTCTTGCATTGAAATAAATGCAGTTTAATCTAGACTTCCCTTGGTCTTTGCCCTGCTTTCTCAGACCATCTGTCCGGTCATGTTCTGTACACTCTCCCTTACTGCCTTTTGTTTCTGTCACCACTTTATTTCCCACTGACTTCCTGCATCGGTTCCCATCCCCCTGCCACATTAGTTTAAACCCTCCCCAACAGCACTGGCAAACACTCCCCCTAGGACATTGGTTCCAGTCCTGCCCAGATGCAGACCGTCCAATTTGTACTGGTCCCACCTCCCCCAGAACCGGTTCCAATGGCCCAGGAATTTGAATCCCTCCAGCTTGCACCATCTCTCAAGCCACGTATTCATCTTAGCTATCCTGTCATTCCTACTCTGACTAACCCGTGGCACTGGTAGCAATCCTGAGATTACTACCTTTGAGGTCCTACTCATTAGTTTAACTCCTAACTCCCTAAATTCAGCTTGTAGGACCTCATCCTGTTTTTTACCTATATCGTTGGTGCCTATATGCACCACGACAACTGGCTGTTCACCCTCCCCCTCCAGAATGTCCTGCAGCCGCTCCGAGACATCCTTGACCCTTGCACCAGGGAGGCAACATACCATCCTGGAGTCTCGGTTGCGTCCGCAGAAATGCCTGTCTATTCCCCTTACAATCGAGTCCCCTATCACTATAGCTCTGCCACTCTTTTTCCTGCCCTCCTGTGCAGCAGAGCCAGCCACGGTGCCATGAACCTGGCCACTGCCACCTTCCCCTGGTGAGCCATCTCCGCCAACAGTATCCAAAACGGTATACCTGTTTTGGAGGGAGATGACCGCAGGGGACCCCTGCACTGCCTTCCTACTCTTCCTCTGTCTGTTGGTCACCCATTCACTATCTCCCTCAGTAATTTTTATCTGCGATGTGACCAACTCACTGAACGTGCTATCCACGACTTTCTCAGCATCGCGGATGCTCCAAAGTGAGTCCATCCGCAGCTCCAGAGCCGTCAAGCGGTCAAACAATAGCTGCAGCTGGACACACTTCCCGCAGGTGAAGGAATCAGGGATACAGGAAGGAGCCCTGAATTCCCACATCCCACAAGAGGAACATGACACGGCGCTGGGATCTCCTGCCATGACTTAACCCTTAAATTAGCTTAAGAACAACTACAATGTCAAGAGAAAAAAAAAGGAAAGAAAAACTACTTACCACTCCCTTTAAGGAGTTTACTCCTTTAAATTGTTCTCAATTTAGAGAATGTTAACTACACTAGGGACCTTGATTCACTAAAAAATAAACGCTACTTCCTATAAGACCTGCAGACCTTCCCTTTCCTTTTACTTCAGTTACTGTAGATAAGGAGAAATACTCACCTGAACCTACTCACCAATCAGGTGCCTCCCCTGTGTCGCGTCCCGATCTGATTCCTGACGTCACTTCGAACTCGGTCGCAGCTCCGCTCCGCTCGGCTCCTCTCAGCTGTTCTCAGCGCTCTGAAATCCCGCCTTTTATCGGACGCTCCCTCCGCTCGGCTCGGCTCCTCTCAACGCTCTGAAATCCCGCCTTTTATCGGACGCTCCCTTCGCTCCGCTCCTCTCAGCTGTTCTCAGCGCTCTGAAATCCCGCCTTTTATCGGACGCTCCCTCCGCTCGGCTCGGCTCCTCTCAACGCTCTGAAATCCCGCCTTTTATCGGACGCTCCCTCCGCTCGGCTCGGCTCCTCTCAACGCTCTGAAATCCCGCCTTTTATCGGACGCTCCCTCCGCTCCGCTCCTCTCAGCTGTTCTCAGCGCTCTGAAATCCCGCCTTTTATCGGACGCTCCCTCCGCTCGGCTCGGCTCCTCTCAACGCTCTGAAATCCCGCCTTTTATCGGACGCTCCCTCCGCTCCGCTCCTCTCAGCTGTTCTCAGCGCTCTGAAATCCCGCCTTTTATCGGACGCTCCCTCCGCTCGGCTCGGCTCCTCTCAGCGCTCTGAAATCCCGCCTTTTATCGGACGCTCCCTCCGCTCGGCTCGGCTCCTCTCAGCTGTTCTCAGCGCTCTGAAATCCCACCTTTTATCGGACGCTCCCTCCGCTCGGCTCGGCTCCTCTCCTCCGCTCGGCTCGGCTCCAACTGAGCTACGGTTGACACTGTGCTCAAAGTAGACGTGTAGAGGTCAGGCGAGATGATATTGGGACTTGGCTGTGATTCCCCAACCCCCTGTGGGTGGAGTTGACGATCCGGATTCTTTCCCCTCAGTCTGGTTCAGTAAAAACTGAAGTCGAATACATTTTAAAGTTCATCACAACTTTAATAGCAGGGTTCTTAGTCTGCAGCATTGATTTGGACTCCTGATAGAGTCCCTCTATGCTGGCAGAGCAAGAACAAGAAACATACAGAAATCCACACGTTTTTATACAAATCAATAGGGGTTGGAACATACTTAACGAGGGTCAACACCAATCATAAGCCGGACAAAGGTTGCCATGCGAGGTTACATTATTGCCGGCCAATCATAGATCGTCCATGTGCTGATCATGTTGCTGTTAGACATCAAAGGGGATACTTCCTCACCTTCCAACCTGGAATGTTCTTCCCTGTTCCTTCTGTTCCTTATCTCCCAACTTGGAATGTCTTTCAACTTTGGCTAAGCTCGTTACCTATATTGATCTGCCATAAACATGGAGACATTCAGACCAGTCCTTGAATCACATCAAAGACTCTACATTGATAAGACAATGCAAACCTGCTGACTGCACAAACATATGGCCCAGCAGAAGGCCAGGCCACCTGTACCAATCTCAGTTACTAACTAATTAACCCTTTCTAACCATTTTGCATTCTGCTTCTTTGCCACGTAGGCATCTTAATATTTTACCGAAAACTGACCACGTAGGGATTCTCAGAGTAGCCTGCTGACCTGATTGTTTAGGTTCGTAAATGAGTGATGGCTATATGGATGAGGTACTGGAGGATACCTGGTGACCATGGAACTGTGCCGCAGCATGAATGCCTTCGAGAGAAGGAAGGAAAGAAAAAATGGGCAAAAATGAATGGAAAGAAAAGTTTTCTTTACGTTTTGAAAACTGGATTGTGTAGAGTGTTTGATCTTCTATCTAATTAGTCAGTAACACTGGGCATGCCTTATGAGAACAAACTTTATTTTACAACAAGTCTTCAGCCTATGATTTATGCTCTGTAATGACATGACTTCAAATAAGCTCATTACATGAGTACTTTTGATTTAAAAAATATATTTCCACTGGGGCTGCATCTTGTTAACACTTTTGCTTTAATTTTACAGATAACTTGCTGGAACTGAATGCAGACAATGCAAATGGCTTTCTTGAGCCACAGGACTCTCAGTATCGAGGTGCTCATAAATGTGATGTTTGTTTCCAAGTGTTTCCTAAGTACAATCAATTACAGCGCCACCTACGGGAGCATGAAGAAAATGACAAGGTAATCGCACTGCTATTTTTGCCCCTTCAAAGGTTTCAAAAATCAACAGCCTTCAAATAAAAATATAATGGCGAGCTTATTTAAATAATATCATAAAAGCAATCGTATCAATATCACATACTGAAAAGATAAAATATGCTTCCCCTCTCCCCACCCCCCCCAAGGCTCAACTGGTTACGGCAGTATGTAGCGGAATCATACAGATCAGGAAAGGTCCAGGTTCAGTTTCGTAATTTATGTTAAGTTAGCTGACCCTTGCTGGAAATGTGTGCATGCAGAGATTGGGTAAAAAAACAGGATTTGCCTTGGAGAAAAGAAGATTAAACCAAAATACCTTTTGAACCTGTGGTGAAATTTTTGAAAAGCTGTAAGCGTTTGCAGTGTTTGATGTTATATTGTAGGATATCTCGTAAAGTATGGCAATGGCTCTATTTTAGCCAAGAAAAAGTTTTTATTTACATTTTTTTATATTTTGAAACTCCTAACTTTTTTGCTTTGTCTGTGTAAACAGCCTTACCGGTGTGATCAATGCCCAACATCCTTTAATATGGAGTTTAATCTCATATTACACAAGGCTACTCACGATGCCAATGACCCGACTTGTCCTGTCTGTAGCAAAAAGTTCTCCCGTGTGGCCAGCCTTAAAGCTCACATTATGCTACATGAAAAAGAGGAGGTGAGTGTTCACTGCTTGCAATCTACATTCACTTTGCACCTAATCAAATCTAAAATACATTTCATGTGCCAAAGAATGATAGAAATAACTTGAAATTGCTGTTGCAACGAAACAGGAAAACAATTATGACAGTGATTGAAAAGATGTGAGCTTAAATTTGTCGAACTCTTCTGTCATGACATGTTTTGAAACTGATAAATGTTTCAATATAGACAGCAAAGAAAATTAACTTACCATCTTTTATAGGATTACGATTCTTTTAAATAATAATGGATCTTCTGCAGTGCTGATTGTGGTGAATTCAGATGATTCTCAGTTTTATAAAGACAAGAGTGTTATAATGTATAATGCTCAGGTTAATAAGATTTTTATTCTTGTTTGATCAGGGAACTTTGCAGATTGGAACATGGTTGTCCATTTCAGGCTGCACTCAGAAGCACCTGGCATTTTAAGATTGTATCTGTGATGTCTTAAATGTGATATTAGGGGTGTGACATCTTTGTGTACTAGACACATTGTTTCATCATCTATTAGTTTTATAATCTACTATTAGTAATATTACAGGAGTACTAGAAATATATGTATTTTTTTATATATATATATATATATATATAAATGCAAAAGCTGAATTAATCAGTTCACATCTGGTTCTATTTTTCCTCTGCAGTCTAAAGTTATCCAAGGTCAAGCTAAGTCTCTCCTGGGATTTTGACTTTTGACACTGAATTATTTCCAGAGATTGAAGTCATGGCAGAGAGAGATTGATGATTTTTGTTGCAACTGATTCTGTGTCCTAAGATTTCAGTTCAGTCAAGTATCCACCACCAAATAACTTCAGAACACTGGCATATGTTTGGATATGAAATACTGATAGCCTGCTATTAATCCTTCAGGATCAATCTTTCCTACTTACTTGGATTACTTGGCAGCTGTAATAATGGCAGCTCATTTACTGTCAACTAAAGAAGTCAGAGGTCATAAGAACATAAGAAATAGGAGCAGGAGTAGGCCATACAGCTCCTCGAGCCTGCTCCGCCACTCAATAAGATCATGGCTGATCTTCGAACTCCATTCCCCTTTCCTGCCCATTCCCCATATCCCTTGATTCCCTTAGAGTCCAAAAATCTGTCAATCTCTGCCTTGAATATACTCAACGACTGAGCATGGGGTAGAGAATTCCAAAGATTCACAACCCTCTGAGTGAAGAAATTCCTCCACATCTCAGACCTAAATGGCCAACCCCTTATCCTGAGACTCTCCAGCCAGGGGAAACAGCCTCTTAGCATCTACCCTGTCAAGCCCTCTTAGAATCTTATATGTTTCAATGCAATCTCCTCTCATCCTTCTAAACTCCAGAGAGTATAGGCCCAATCTCTTCTCATAGGACAACCCTCTCATCCCAGGAATCAATCTAGTGAACCTTTGTTGCCACCGCTGTTATCCACGGATGGATCACTTTTCCCATGGAGTTTTTAATTCCTCAATAGAATGTATGTTTGTTGCGAATTATGAATTATTTCTTTAAATGTTCGCCCTTTTAATCTAATTTTCCAATCTACCGTAGCCAATTCTCCCCTCATACCTATGTAATTGGCTTTGTTTAAGTTTAAGATTCTAGTTTCGGACTTATGTATGTCACTCTCGATCTCAATGTGAAATTCTATCATATTATGATCACTCTTTCCCAGAGGATCCCTTACTATGAGATTACTAATTAACCATGTCTCATTACACAAGACAAGGTCTAAAATAGCCTGTTCCCTGGTTGGTTCTATGACGTATTGTTCTAGGAAACTGTCTCGAATGCATTCCATGAACTCGTCCTCTAAACTACTTTTGCCAATTTGATTTGCCCAGTCTATATGAAGATTAAAGTCCTCCATGATTATTGCATTACCTTTGTTATCTATTCTTAGATATGCCCCTTGGCAACTTGACAAAGGAATGTTGTTGACATCATATTAGAAGATGTCATTCAGCAATTGGCATTGTTACCTGATCGGGTGCAGTAACCTAGATGTTATGGTACTGGACTAGCAAACAGAGGTTTTGGGTTTAAATTACACCATGGTGAAATTTAAATTGAACTCTAAAAATCTGATAATTAGCATCAGAAAAATAACCATAAAAAGCTGTTAGATTTTCATAAAAAGTCAACTGGTTCACTTTAGGGAAAGGAACATGCCACTCTTACCTGGTCAAGTGACTCCTTTAATAAGTGTTTAGCTCAGTGTCCTCTGAAGTGGCCTCCACAACCTTCTCAGTGCAATTAGGATGGGCAATGAATGTGACAATCACAATTCAATTTCTACAGCACAAAACTGCCTGTAATTTGCAATTTAGCAATTTCGCTCATAACCTGGTTGAACTAGCAAGTAGAGACTCACTCTCCGAACTTTGTTGTTTTCACTTGACATGAAGGTGTTGTTAAGTTGCCCATTAGTAAATTGGGCTAGTAGATTAACTTCATAAATGTTCTGTTCCCAAGCTGTGTAGAACTGGTTGTTTTTGATTGCTGGTCAGGTGTATTGTTGATGAAATGACATAATTATGCCATTGTAGCACCATTAATTTATGCATGCACACCAGCTTAAAAATTCCAAGTTTCCAGTTGTGCTTTGTGGACTTTGTGCTGACTGGTTGAGAGTGCATCAGATACAAACTGCCAAGCCCTGGATTGCCCAACATAAATGAAATATAAGGACGGTTGATGTGGAAAGTGGAAAAACCCATATTGGTGGGTTTGAGGTTGTTGAGACAGAATATAGGTGCATTTCACACGCTAGTGAGTACAGAAATAGGAAGATAAGGCAGGTTAATGTGTGGCTAGAGACATGGTGCTAGAGTGAGCTTCAGATTCTTGATGCAGGAGGGATCTGTTCAAGACGGACGGGTTGCACCTCAACAGAGCTGGGACCAATGTCCTCGCGGGGAGGTTCACTACCGCTGGGGAGGGTTTAAACTAATTTGGCAGGGGGATGGGCACTAGGACGTAGCATTAGAAAAGAGAAACAAGGTGAACAAAGAATTGGGAGAGACAGATAAGACTAGAGTAAGAAATAGTACAGTATTAGGTGGGATCAGACTAAGAGAGAATATGAGAAGGTCCAGGATAGGTTTAGAGTGCGTGTGTGTAAACGCACAATGCGTGGTAAATAAGGTTGGTGAGCTGCAGGCGCAAATAGCCACATGGGAATATGATGTTGTGGCGATACCGGAGACCTGGCTGAAAAAAGGGCAGGATTGGGTATTAAATATTCCTGGATACAAGATGTTCAGGAAAGATAGGGAAGGAAAAAAAGAGTGAGGGATGTTAGTATTGATTAAGGAGAATATTGCAGTGCTTGAGAGAGAGAGAGAGAGAGAGAGAGAGAAGATGTCCTTGAGGGGTCAAGGACAGAATCTATTTGGTTAGAGTTAACAATAGAGGTGCCATTACACTACTGGGTGTATTCTCTAGGCCACCAATTAGTGGGAAGGATATAGAGGAGCAAATTTGCAGGGAAATTACAGAGAGGTGTAAGAACTATAGAGTAGTGATAATGGGGGACTTCATCTATCCTAATATAGACTGGGATAGTAATAGTATAAATGGCAAAGAGGTGGAGGAATTTCTGAAGTGTTAACTTTCCGGCCCAACGAGGAAGGAGCATTGCTGGATCTAGTTCTGGGTCAAGTGGAGCAAGTGTCAGTGGGGGAACATTTCGGGAACAGTGATCATAGTATCATAAGGTTTAGATTAGTTATGGAAAAGGACAAGGAGCAATCTAGAATAAAAATACTTACTTGGAGGAGAGCCAATTTCAGTGAGTTGAGAACGAATCTGGCCCGAGTAAATTGGAATCAAAGATTGGCAGGCAAAACTATAATTGAACAATGGGCGGCCTTTAAAGAGGAGATGGTTCGGGTACAGTCTAGGTACATTAACACGAGGGGGAAAGGTAGGGCAACCAAACCAAGAGCTCCCTGGATGACGAAAGAGATAGAGAGTAAGATGATGCAGAAAAAGGGGGCGTATGATAGATGTCAGATTGATTACACAAGTGAAAAACAGCCTGAGTATAGAAAGTGCAGAGGAGAAGTGAAAAAGGAAACAAGAGGGGCAAAGAGAAAGTACGAGAATAGAGTGGCGGCCAACATAAAAGGAAATCCAAAAGTCTTCTATTGGCATATAATTAGTAAACGGTAAGTAAGAGAAGGGATGGGGCTGATTAGGGATCAAAAAGGAGATCTCGCATGTATGCAGAGGGCATGGCTGAGGTACTAAATGAGTAATTTGCATCTGTCTTTACCCAGGAAGAAGATGCTGCCAAAGTCACAGTAAAAGAGGAGGTAGTTGAGATACTGGATGGGCTAAAAATTGGTAGAGGTGGTACTAGAAAGGCTAGCTGTACTTAAAGTAGATAAGTCACCCGGTCCGGATGGGATGTATCCTAGGTTGCTGAGGGAAGTAAGGGTGGAAATTGCAGAGATGCTGGCCATAATCTTCCAATCATCCTTAGATACGGGCATGGTGCCAGAGGACTGGAAAATTGCAAATCTTACAGCCTTGTTCAAAAAAGGGTGTAAGGATAAACCCAGGCCGGTCAGTTTAACCTTGGGGGTGGAGAAGCTTTTAGAAACGATAATCCGGGACAAAATTAATAGTCACTTAGACAAGTGTGGATTAATAAAGGAAAGCCAGCACGGATTTGTTAAAGGCAAATCGTGTTTAACTAACTTGATTGAGTTTTTTGATGAGGTAACAGAGAGGGTTGATGTTGTGCATATGGACTTTTAACAGGCATTTGATAAAGTGCCACATAATAGGCTTGTCAACAAAATTGAAGCCCATGGAATAAAAGGGGCAGTGGCAGCATGGATACAAAATTGGCTAAGTGACAGGAAACAGAGCGTAGTGATGAACGGTTGTTTTTCTGACTGGAGGAAGGTATACAGTGTTCCCCAGAGGTCGGTACAAGGACCACTGCTTTTTTATATATATATTAATGACTTGGATTTGGGTGTAAAGGGCACAGTTTCCAAATTTGCGGATGACACAAAACTTGGAAACGTACTAAACAGTGAGGAGAATAGTAACCGACTTAAAGAGGACATAGCCAGGCTGGTGGAATGGGCGAACACATGGCAGTTGAAATTTAATGCAAAGAAGTGCATAGTGATACATTTAAGCGGGAAGAATGAGGAGAGGCATTATAAATTGAATGGTACAATTCTAAAGTGGGTGCAGGAACAGCGAGACGTGGAGGTATATATTCACAAATCTTTGAAGGTGACAGAACAGGTTAAGAAAGTGGTTAAAAATGCCTACGGGATCCTGGGCTTTATAAATAGAGGCATAGAGTACAAAAGCAGGGAAGTTATGTTGAATCTTCACAAAACACTGGTTTCGCCACAATTGGAGCATTGGGCTCTATTTTGGCACCCGCGATCGGGTGCGTGCCTGGCGGGTGGGGGGGGGCTCCGAAAATCGGGGATTCCCGGGGCGGGTCGGGAGCCCGGTTCCAACCCGCTCACTTCCAGGTTCCCCACAGATGTGCTGACATGCGCGCGCAGCCCCCGCATGTGGGACTCCCGCAGGCAATTAAAGCCGGCGGGGTGCCACTTAAAGTATTAATCTTGGTATTTCAGGTTGTTTACAGACCTGATTAACGAGATATTTCAGGAGGGTTGGGATTTTACAAACAACTGGGACTGTTTCCTGTACTGGGGGAAACACTCCCAGTTCAAATAGACGTGTTGCAGCCATCAGCCTGTGGCAGCTGCAAAGGTCCATTTGACAGGTGTGGGGGGGGGGAGACCCTCACTCATTGCAGAAGGCCACTCTGTCACTTTGGACAAAGTTTGGCCTCCACCACCCTCCTCCTAACAAAATTCACCAACTTGCACACTTACCCTGGTGTCCAGACATATGTACCTACCTTGCGGACCCCCTCAGATGTACATCTTCTGGATGGGGGCCGCCGTAGCTGCAGTCATGACCTCCTCGGAGGGCGTACAGCATCACAAGCCTCGCCGGCCACCTCTGACACGTGGAGCTCCACAACACAGTGTTGGGACACATCCACCTGCACAGCAGGAGGAAGGGCAATGGCAGAGAGAGATGCGTCGCAGAGGGCACTACCCTCGCCACAGGGTCCACAGACCGAGGCTCAGCTTCCTGGACCTCTCTGAGTAGCAGTGCACACGGAGGCTCAGAGTCACTCGACATGTAGTCGTGGACATCTGCAGCCTCCTTGATGCCGAGCTGCTCCCGGCTGGCCCGAGCACCACCATCTTACCTGTTGCTGTCAAAGTCACCACTGCCCTCAACAACTTCTCCTCCGCATCCTTCCAGGGTGCCATCGGGGACATCGCCAACGTCTCTCAGTCGTCTGCACAAAAGAGCCCTGCAAATACACCTACACCCACTCTGCAGTGACACAATGGGTGGCATCAGGTGTGGGTCTTCATAGTGATCCTCAGGAAAGGGCATTATTGCACAAACCAGACAAGATTCACAAAGACGTGGCAGTAGTGGTGCCAATATAATATGTAATGTGAGTTGATCAGAAATTCAGTAGAAGTAAAAACAATGACAAACCCTCAAACACCCTTGTGCATCCCCTTCATGCTCACGATACGTTTGCCTTACGCTATGTGATGCATGCCCTGTGGCTGCAGCACCGGTAGTGGCAGGTTGAGCGAGGCTGACTGTGAAAGAGATGCTTGAGAGGGTGAGTATGAGATAGAGCCATGAGATTGTATGAGGATTGGGTTGAGTGGTAGTGGCGGGGTGAGTACTGGTGAGGTGAGTAAGTGCAGGTAAGATGAGGATGAGGTTTGAGTGGGTGCGAGGGGTGACGTGACAAGAGTAGTGTTGGCAGTGCAGAAGGAGGTGTGGGGTGGGGGCGGTGATGTGGCAGACGGAGTGTAGGGGAATGAGTAGGTGTACTCACTTTGGCTGACCTACTTAGGTCATTGAAGCGCCTCCTGCACTGTATGCAGGTGGGCGATATGTTGGTGGTGCAGGTGACCTCCTCTGCCACCTCGAGCCAGGCCTTCTTGGTGGCAGAGGCAGGCTGCTTCCTCCCGCCTGCCGGGGGGAAGTTCTCTGTCCTCCCCCTCCTCCTCACCCCATCCAGTAAGAGCTGGAGTAAGGCATCATTAAACCTGGGAGCAGCCTTCCCCCTGGGCTGCTCCATGCTGTAATTTTTCCTATTTCTTGCAGCATCAGTCAGTGGAGGACTGCCCCTTCAAATAGAGCTCCTCCAGCTGACAGACCTTACCGCGCATGCGCAGTCCACCCACCGCGCAGCTCAGCAGCGGGGAACCCGGAACAAGAGGTAAGTGGATCCAACCAGCCTGCGATTGCGCGCGGGGCAGACTGATTTCACCGGGCGCGTTACCCACGAGCCCAATTGCCCCCCCCCCCCCCCGCCGAGAACCCGCCGTCCTGGTAATATCGGGCACATTGTGTCTAATTCTGGGCACCACACTTTTGGAAAGATGTGAAGGCCTTAGAGAGGGTGCAGGAAAGATTTACTAGAATGGTTCCACGGATGAGGGACTTCAGTTATGTTGATAGACTGGAGAAGCTGGGGCTGTTCTCCTTAGAGCTCAGACGGATAAGAGGAGAATTGATAGAAGTGTTCAAAATCATGAAGGATTTAGATAAAGTAAATCAAGAGAAACCGTTCCCATTGGCAGAAGGGTCGAGAACCAAAGGACATAGATTTAAGGTGATTGGCAAAAGAACCACAGGCGACGTGAGGAAAAACTTTTTTACACAGCGACTGGTTATGATCTGGAATGCACTGCCTGAGAGGGCGGTGGAGGCGGATTCAGTCATGGCTTTCAAAAAGGAATTGGATAAATACTTTGAAAGGAAAAAAATTGCAGGGCTATGGGCAAAGAGTGGGGGAGTGGGACTAACTGGATTGCTCTTACAAAAAGCCAGCACAGGCTCGATGGGCTGAATGGCCTCCTTCTGTGCTGTAACTACTCTATAATTTACATTACACGTTTAGCATCGATGTGAAGCAGTTTCAGCACCAATGCAAAACTTAAGTAATGAGAATTGGGTGTTGAGGCCTAAACTGACTCTGAAGTAAAGTAGAGTGAGCTGCCTCCTCCAGGGAGTAACTCTCCTCTTTGTTGTAGCGTCAGTTCAAACCCTGACTCCTGATTCACATTGCATCTGCACTATAACTGTCGTAGTGTGCAGTTGTAACGTAAGTACATCCTGCTTATACTGCACCTGATAAAGGAGTCCCAAATCTTCCACAGGATGCCAAAAGTGGGATAGTATTATTTTCTCAGTAACACTATCACTGACTTTGAGAGGGTCAGAGATCTGTCCAGGAAAGCACAACAAATAGAAAAGTATACCTATGTACAGTATATGAGACAAAATCTAAATCTGATATGTAGCAACAGAATAGAGTCTGAACCTTGAGAAGAAAAATGATGGAGTCAATGACATAAGCACATAAGAAATAGGAGCAGGCGTAGGCCAATCGGCCCCTCGAGCCTGCTGCGCCATTCAATAAGATCATGGCTGATCTGATCCTAACCTCAAATCTAAATTCATGTCCAATTTCCTGCCCGCTCCCCGTAACCCCTAATTCCCTTTATTTCTAGGAAACTGTCTATTTCTGTTTTAAATTTATTTAATGATGTAGCTCCCACAGCTTCCTGGGGCAGCAAATTCCACAGACCTACTACCCTCTGAGTGAAGAAGTTTCTCCTCATCTCAGTTTTGAAATATAGAAGCAACAGTGACATACGGTAGAATCCTCTAATAGTAAAAAATTTTGTTTGTCATAATAAAACTTTGTTATATCAGAAGCTGAATTGTGTGTTTTCTGATGGTTAATGAGATGAGGAAAGCAGGTTCAAGCCCAGTTATAGCAAAGTGTCAGCTCAATATGACCCTGTATTCTCAACATTGATTTATGGCGTCAAGTACAAAAAATGTGTTGCATTCTCTGCTTCAGCATCATGGCTGAAACTGGTTGCACGTTTCATAATAAGATTTCAGTAGGAAGACTTCCTGTTTACAGCCAAAAAGAATCCATAAAGAAGTTACTACAAAATGCTCTGGTGATGTCACCCGAGTGAATCGCATTGGTGTAAAGCAAGACACAAGGCGCAAGGCACAAGTCAGGAGTGTGATGGAATACTCTCCACTTGCCTGGATGAGTGCAGCTCCATCAACACTCAAGAAGCTCGACACCATCCAGGACAAAGCAGCCCGCTTGATTGGCACCCCATCCACCACCCTAAACATTCACTCCCTTCACCACTGGCGCACAGTGGCTGCAGTGTGTACCATCCACAGGATGGGACATGGGAACAACACCACCTGCACGTTCCCCTCCAAGTCACATACTATCCCGACTTGGAAATATATTGCCGTTCCTTCATCGTCGCTGGGTCAAAATCCTGGAACTCCCTTCCTAACAGCACTGAGGGAGAACCTTCACCACACGAACTGCAGAGGTTCAAGAAGGCGGCTCACCACCTTCTCGAGGGCAATTAGGGATGGGCAATAAGCTGTTGTCCTCTGGTTACCGACCCTCCTGCCAATCAGTTGCAGTAAGTTCATGCGACAGCTTTGTTGTTGTTGGGAAGCGGATGAGACGAGAAACGTTCCCATTGGGAGGAAGGGAACATCAGTGACAGTTGTCTAAAGTTGCACCTATTACAAAGGAGAGGCTTAGAGCAGGTCACTGCCCTGCCTGTTGGCATACTGAGCACGGAGAAAGGGCGTGGGAAGAATCAGTACCATATCAAAGCAAAATAATCAGTTTAACTTTTTAATAAG
Source organism: Heptranchias perlo (assembly GCF_035084215.1). Taxonomy (NCBI): domain Eukaryota; kingdom Metazoa; phylum Chordata; class Chondrichthyes; order Hexanchiformes; family Hexanchidae; genus Heptranchias; species Heptranchias perlo. Next base: position 124,132,958 of record NC_090327.1, read on the forward strand.
ATAGTAAATGTTACTAATTAGCTGTCAAAAATTATGGTGAATTTATCTAAGACTAATACTTGTAATTTTTGGTGTGCAGAAACTGGTATTGATTCCAAATGATATGACTTTGACTTAATTCTCTCCTCTGCAGAACCTGATCTGTACAGAGTGTGGGGATGAATTTACATTGCAGAGCCAACTTAGCAGACACCTAGAGGAACACCGGCAGGAGCTAAATGGAAGCCGAGTGCACGTTTGTAAGATCTGCACTAAGGAATTTGAAAGGCCCTCCCAGCTACGAGAACATATGAAATCTCACTACAGAGTTAGGTGTGTAAGATTTGAGACAGAAGTGTTATGACTTATTTACGATGTGGAGGGGGGAGGGGGGAGGGGAGGGGGGAGGGGAGGGGAGGGGTGGGGGGAGTTGAGCTAAACATTCATATTTAATTTGGGATCAATTATGTTAGCAACATTACATACAAAGAGAAGATCAAAGTATGAGGGCATATTGATTTCACCACCAGTAAAATTATGACTCTCTTTCCTATGTAGATGCAGAAAAAAAGTCATTAGACAATTGAGGGAGAAACAGTAATCTAGATTCTCTGATTGTCATTGTTTTAACACTGGTACTAACCTAATTATTTTAAATGGGTTAGCTCTGGCACTAAATAGCACCAGTTGGCAATGCTAGGTTAGTAAGTCAAAATTCACCATTCGTTGACCTGTCTTGTCAGCTGGAAGAGGACACACGGGGACAGATTTTCGTCTTTACTGCCTGGCCATTAAGCATCGCCTGAGCGGAGTGCAGAAGGGAAAGTCTATCAGGGAGGATTGCATGGCAGGAACAGAACCTGCCTGATTTTCCTTTTGTTGAAATTAAGGAAAATGCGGTAGATTCTTTAAGGGACATATGATCTTCCCTGCCAGGTGGTAAAGGAGGAAATCCACCCCCATAGCGTTGAGTGGAGCAAGAAAAGGAAGAAGAGAGAAACCATCTAGAAGTATCTGAGTCATTGTGTTTCAAATGTCAGCCATGTTATTGGTATTTCTAATATCTTTGTACAACAACAGCAACTTTGCATTTATACAGCACCTTAATGTAATAAAACATCCCAAGGCGCCTCACAGGAGCATTTTCAAACAAAATTTGACACCGAGCCACATAAGGAGATATTAGGACAGGTGAACAAATGCTTGGCCGAAGCAGTAGGTTTTAAGCATCTTAAAGAGGTAGAGAGGCGGAGAGGTTTAGGGAGGCAATTCCAGAGCTTAGGGCCTAGGCAGCTGAAGGCACGGCGGCCAATGGTGGAGCGATGAAAATCGGGGATGCGCAAAGGCCAGAATTGGAGGAGCGCAGAGATCTCGGAGGTTGTAGGGCTGGAGGTGGTTACAGAGATAGGGAGGGGTGGAGGTCATGGAGGGATTTGAAAGCAAGGATGAAAATTTTTAAATTGAGGCATGGCTGGACTGGGAATCAATGTGGGTCAGTGAGCACAGAGGTGATGGGTGAGTTGGTGTGAGTTAGGATACGGGCAGCAGAGTTTTGGAATATATGCTGATAATGTTGTTGAAGTGTAACTACTTAGGAACGTGACATCGGTGATGAAGGCTAACGCAGTAAATGTCGGATATTGTTTTGCTGTAATTTTGTTTTTTCTGTAAAATATTGCACGAGGCTTCAGTCTGATATTCATCAATTTTTGCACTCCTTAATTGCCAGGTCATCCCTGTGTACCAAACAGTACAAACGGCATGTTGATAGGTCAGGGTTCTCTCATCGCTGTGAACATTGTGGGAAAACATTCCAGAAGCCTAGTCAGTTAATTCGACACATCAGAATACATACAGGTGAGGAATGCTGTTGAAGCTACTTCATGGCTGTTTATCGGAATATCTCTTCCAAGGATCATTTAGATAACGATTCATTTTTCATGCATTCTAGTGGCAGAGTGAACAAAGAAATGCTGGTATTTAGCAATTGGATAGGTATGGTTCCTAGTTTATTCCTATAAAACAGTGGTCCATTTCTGGATTAACACAGTTTGCATAAAAGCAATAGTCAGGCTATTTGAATATTGCAAAATCTGAATTAATATTGGATAACTGTTATTTCTCAGGAGTTAATAATTGATTGTCATTTGAAAAATTTGTAGTTATTACATTGCAATCATTAATCCTTTATCATCAGATTTACTGATGATGCACTATATTATAAAAAGTGGCCTCTGTCCACTGAATGCCCATGCCCAGGCATCTCATTGGTCCATAGTAACCACATGACTATAAATGTATTATCTGCAACTCCTGCTCCCAGACGTTATGTCCTGCTCTCGACCGGTTCTTGCTCTGAAAGTCTGTTCCTGGCCTACCCTCTCCTAAGTCAGCCTCCCTGCTCCTTCTCAGGCCCACCCGCCCCCCAGGTCCCAGCCCTTCCCGGACCTAAATCCTTCTTTCCAAGCTTGAACCCCTATGCTCTATCCCACCCCAGGACCCCAGATGCTCTTTTACCAATATGTGTTGCAGCAGCTCCTGGATGTGTCAGTACTGGGTGGAGCCACAGCTCTGGATACAAAAGGGTACACATGCATAACAGACCAGCTCCTGGCTTTTTGCTGCTCCATAACCCCAGGCTACTGCCCACCCACAGTTTTTCTCTGATCCATTCAGGTTGCAGCAATTTACAAATATCCTCCCCCGCCCCACCACGGGCCCTGATGCATGGTGACCGGCATTTTGCTGCACACCCTGGTTTTAACAAAAATCAAAGGTAAATCGGTAAAGGAAATGCTGTTTGAGAGGCATTCAGAGAAAAGGAGGGAAACAGTAAGAGTGGAAGACAGACAGAAGGAAAGAATCAGAGTGGGAGACAACCAGTAAGCCAGTTACAGGATGAGCGAAAGACATTTATATAAAAAAATTCATGAGCAATGCCATGGGAGATCCATTTCCACATTTTTAAAAAATGTGTATAATTTCAGCTATATTGGCAGTAAGTAGATATAATAAAAATTATTGGTGATGAGATACAACTTGAACTGAGAACATTATTTGTGGGGGGTGGTGGGTGAGTGGGGAGATGTTTTGTAATATAAATGATAACTGGAAGTGTGAAGACTAAAAGGAATTTATTTCTTGATTGTGTTACAATTCATACTGTGGTCCCACCCATCTCCTATTCTTTGTAATATCATAACCTGCTTACCTTCAAAAAAAATTTGCCTTCTTAAAAAAGATTTTCAATTGCTTTAACTTCTTCCAGGAAGGTATGTGACTTGTCCCATTGACCAATGTGTCCTGTGATCCATGACTAGTGCAAAATAATAATTATGCAGCTAATCATTGAATGTGAAATTCAGTAACTCAAGTTAAAGAATTAAAATTGATACCGTTTTATATAGTTGAAAAAACTAAAATCTATATCTTTCATTATAAGAACAGAAGAACATAAGAAATAGGAGCAGGAATAGGCCAATCGGCCCCTCGAGCCTGCTCCGCCATTCAATAAGATCATGGCTGATCTGATCCTAACCTCAAATCTAAATTCATGTCCAATTTCCTGCCCGCTCCCCGTAACCCCTAATTCCCTTTACTTCTAGGAAACTGTCTATTTCTGTTTTAAATTTATTTAATAATGTAGCTTCCACAGCTTCCTGGGGCAGCAAATTCCAGACCTACTACCCTCTGAGTGAAGAAGTTTCTCCTCATCTCAGTTTTGAAAGAGCAGCCCCTTATTCTAAGATTATGCCCCCTAGTTCTAGTTTCACCCATCCTTGGGAACATCCTTACCGCATCCACCCAATCAAGCCCCTTCACAATCTTATATGTTTCAATAAGATCGCCTCTCATTCTTCTGAACTCCAATGAGTAGAGTCCCGATCTACTCAACCTCTCCTCATATGTCCACCCCCTCATCCCCGGGATTAACCGAGTGAACCTTCTTTGTACTGCCTCGAGAGCAAGTATGTCTTTTCTTAAGTATGGAGACCAAAACTGTATGCAGTATTCCAGGTGCGGTCTCACCAATACCTTATATAACTGCAGCAATACCTCCCTGTTTTTATATTCTATCCCCCGAGCAATAAAAGCCAACATTCCGTTGGCCTTCTTGATCACCTGCTGCACCTGCAAACTAACTTTTTGATTTTCTTGCACTAGGACCCCCAGATCCCTTTGTACTGCAGTACTTTCCAGTTTCTCGCCATTAAAATAAAACTTGCTCTCCGATTTTTCCTGCCAAAGTGCATAACCTCACATTTTCCAATATTGTATTGAATCTGCCAAATCTCCGCCCACTCACCCAGCCTGTCTATATCCCCTTGTAGGTTTTTTATGTCCTCCTCACTCTCCACTTTCCCTCCCATCTTTGTATCATCTGCAAACTTTGATATGTTACACTCGGTCCCCTCCTCCAAATCGTTAATATAGATTGTAAAGAGTTGGGGACCCAGCACCGACCCCTGCGGAACACCACTGGCTACAGGTTGCCAGTCCGAGAATGTACCATTTATCCCAACTCTCTGCTTCCTGTTAGATAACCAATCCTCCACCCATGCCAGAATATTACCCCCAATCCAGTGATTCTTTATCTTGAGCAATAATCTTTTATGTGGCACCTTGTCGAATGCCTTCTGGAAGTCCAAATACACTACGTCCACTGGTTCCCCTTTATCCATCCTGTACGTTATATCCTCAAAGAACTCAAGCAAATTTGTCAGACATGACTTCCCCTTCGTAAAGCCATGCTGACTTTGTCCTATTAAATTATGTTTATCCAAATGTTCCGCTACTGTCTCCTTAATAATAGACTCCAAAATTTTACCCACCACAGATGTTAGGCTAACTGGTCTATAATTTCCAGCCTTCTGCCTACTACCCTTTTTAAATAAGGGTGTTACACTAGCAGTTTTCCAATCTGCCGGGACCTTTGCCGAGTCCAGAGAATTTTGGAAAATTATTACCAAAGCATCCACAATCCCTACTGCCACTTCCCTCAAGACCCTAGGATGTAAGCCATCAGGTTCAGGGGATTTATCCGCCTTGAGTCCCATTAATTTACTGAGTACCAATTCCTTAGTGATTTTAACCGTATTTAGCTCCTCCCCTCCTAGAGCCCCCTGTTTGTCCAGTGTTGGGATATTCTTAGTGTCCTCTACCGTAAAGATTGAAACAAAATATTTGTTCAGCATTTTTGCCATCTCCATGTTTCCCACCATTAATTTCCCAGTCTCATCCTCTAAAGGACCTACGTTTGCCTTAGCCACCCTTTTTCTTTTTATATAACTGTAGAAACTCTTGCTATCTGTTTTTATATTTTTTGCTAATTTATTTTCATAATCTATCTTCCCTTTCTTAATCAATCCTTTAGTTACTTTTTGCTGTCTTTTGAAGACTTCCCAATCTTCTATCCTCCCACTAAGTTTGGCTACCTTATATGTCCTTGTTTTTAGTCGGATACTATCCTTAATTTCTTTACTTAGCCACGAATGGCTGTCATTTCTTTTACACACTTTTTTCCTCAGTGGAATATATATTTTTTGAAAGTCGTAAAATAACTCCTTAAATGAACACCACTGTTCATGTACCGTCTTACCCTTTAAATTATTTTCCCAGTCCACTTTGATCAATTCCGCTCTCATACCATCATAGTCTCCTTTATTCAAGCTCTGTACGCTTGTTTGAGAACCAACCTTCTCACCCTCTAATTGGATATGGAATGTAACCATGTTGTGGTCACTCATTCCAAGGGGATCCTTAACTAGGACATTATTAATTAATCCTGGCTCATTACACTGGACCAGGTCCAAGGTTGCTTGCCCCCTTGTAGGTTCAGTTGCATACTGCTCAAGAAATCCATCCCTAATGCACTCAATAAACTCTTCCTCAAGGCTACCCTGCCCAATTTGATTTGTCCAGTTAATATGATAGTTAAAATCCCCCATAATTATAGCTGTTCCCTTATTACATGCCCCGACTATTTCCTGATTAATACTTCTTCCAGCAGAGTTGCAACTATTAGGAGGCCTATATACTACGCCCACGAGTGTTTTTTGCCCCTTATTATTCCTTATCTCTACCCAAACTGTTTCATTATCCTGATCCTTTGTCCCAATATCTTTTCTCTGTATTACAGTGATTCCTCCCCTTATTAACATAGCCACCCCACCTCCCCTTCCTTCCTGCCTGTCCTTCCTGATTGTTAAATACCCTGGCATATTTAATTCCCAGTCGTTGTCACCCTGTAGCTATGTTTCTGTAATGGCCACAAGATCATACCCTGACGTCGTTATTTGTGCCGTTAACTTGTCCATTTTGTCACGAATGCTACGTGCATTCAGATAAAGAACTTTCAAATATGTTTTGTGACACTTAGTTCCTGCTTTTTCCTTTTTTAACACTTTACCTTTTACTCCATACCTTCTGTCCCTTCCTGATACGCTCTCCTCTGTCTCCCTGCTCAGGTTCCCAACCCCCTGCCACAGCTTTGATGCTGGGTTAATCGCCTTACGCCTTCTAGTTTTCATTTTATCTGTCGTGCCTAAAGTGCCTAAAGTACACTTTCTTTCCGCTGCTCTATGCTTTTCCCTTTCACTTGTTCTTGAACAACTGTTTGTACTATTTGTATTGTAGATTACCCCTGGGTCTTCCCCTCTCTTGCTGCTCTCAACTTTATTCCCTTCTGACTCCCCGCTTATTGGTGTTGAAGTGTATGTAAATAAGTGCCTGTAAATAATATTTTATATTCGATTGCCAGTGTGTTTAATTATTTATATAGGGAAAATTGTGAGATTGTGAGCATTTACTGGCATGGATTAACCCAATGATTAGTGTTATTGCCATAAAGTTAACCCAACACATAATATGACTAGTGTTATTGCCATAAAGCTAACCAACACATGATATGTCTAGTGTTATTGCCATAAAGTTAATAGCCAACACATTGTATGATGGATATACTTTTGATTTTTTTTCGCTACAAACTTCTCTGTACTTACCAACTTTTAATTTTATTCTGCAACTTAGGTGAACGACCATTTAAATGTGGCGATTGTGGGAAAGCTTTCAACCAAAAAGGAGCGCTGCAAATCCACATGATCAAGCACACAGGCGAAAAACCTCATTTTTGTGTTTTCTGCCCAGCGTCCTTTTCACAGAGAGGCAATCTACGAGCACACATACAGAGGGTTCACACTGAGGTATTGGTATTCCCGTAATGGGTAGTAAGTGTTTCAACCGGCCTTCATAGCTTGACATAATCCAGAATTAAAGTGGTTTAAATTTGGCTACATTAGCACAATACTGCTATTTTGTGAACTGCACCTCATTTTGCCTTTTTTTAAACTGACTCAGTACAGTGGTGCTTCAGTAAAGTGTGGTATTTTCTGGAAACCTTCTCCCTCTGACTATTTTGATAATTAATTACTAGTTTCTTTCTTGTTTGTCAGTCAGTCATGTGTTAACCATATGCTGCCTCCCTGATTTTTTTTTAGATGATTAACAATGAATCCTAAAACAAGTATGTTCTATAGCTCGGGAATAAAATTTCAAAATCCAACTCCAACTGTGGTGCCAAATCAATACTAAATCTTCGTTGCTGTCCCACCTCTGGATGACGGTGCCTTATGAGCATTTCCAAAGGCTTTCATAATTTTTGCACTCCTGTTCTGACACTTCCCATTAATTGCCTGCCTCCCTTTACATGTTACTTGCATGCAATTTTCTGCTCCCAGTAGTAGTGTGCACCCTGCACTCATTCAAAGCAGGACCAATGTATAACTATGATAATGAACTGACCTCAAACAGCACATTTTGTGTCAATATCTACCCTATCAACACCTTTAATCATCTTAAACAACTCAATATGATCACCCCTTAATCTTCTGTACTCAGGGGAATATAAGCCTAGCCGATGCAACCTGTCCTCATAGTTTAACCCTTTTGTGTCAATTTAAAAACATAGGAACATGAGTAGGCCATTCAGCCCCTCAAATCTGTTCAATTAGATCATGGCTGATCTGTATCTTAACTCGCCTTGGTTCTGTAACCCTTAACACCCTTGCCTAACAAAAATCTATATCAGTTTTTAAATTTTCAATTGACTCCCAGCCTCAACAGCTTCCTGGGGGAAGAGTGTTCCAGATTTCCACTACCCTTTGTGTGAAGAAGTGCTTCCCGACATCACCTCTGAACGGCCTAGCTCTAATTTTAAGATTATGCCCCCTTGTTCTGGACTCATAGAGAGAAATGGTCTCTTTCTCTCTATCTACCCTATCAACTCCTTTAATCATCTTAAACAACTCAACATGATCACCCCTTAATCTTCTGTGCGCAAGGGAATATAAGCCTAGCCTATGCAACCTGTCCTCATAATTTAACCCCTTTAACCCAGTTATCATTCTAATGAATCTGCACTGCACCTGTTTTAGCCATTCTGGTGTAAATTGCATTCATATTGGAAAATCTAGGCTTCAACAGCCTCAATTCAATTCCTAGTGGATGTGTGTCTGCAGCACAAGAGTACCCATAACTGGGCATAAATTTGGCAATTTTACTCTGAACATGTAAGGATGATCCAGAGTAAAAGGAATTTTGCTTTATACCTGGCCTGTGCTATACTTAACCTGGGAGTATAAGTTGATGGAATTCAAAAAAGTGGAAAAGTTTTCCATTCTAAACACTGACAACCCTTACTAAAAAATAAAAACTAGCTCAACAACGACAACTGGCATTTATATAATGTCTTTACCGTGTTAAAACGTCCCAAGGCGCTTCACAGGAGCGATTATCAAACAAAATTTGACACCGAGCCACATGAGATAGGACAGGTGAGGTAGGTTTTAAGGAGCATCTTAAAATAGGAGAGAGAGGTGGAGAGGTTTAGGGAGGAAATTCCAATGCTTGGACCTACGATGGTTGAAGGTACGGCCACAAATGGTGGGGCGAAGAAAATCGGTAGTGCATAAGAGGCCAGAATTGGAGGAGCGTAGAGATCTCGGAGGGTTGTAGGGCTGTAGGGCTGGAGGAGGTTACAGAGATAGAGAGGGGCTCAAAGAACAAAAGAAGACCGACCTAGGGGGTGGGGTTGGGGGGGGGGGGGGGGGGGGGTAGGTCCAGGGCAGGGAAGACTGCGACTTTCGACGTGGGACCTGCTCCTCCTGGCCCCAGAAAGGCAAGTTTTACACTATACCTTGGAGGGTCTCTTCTGTCTGCAGAACAGATGCAGACCTGCTTCAGCCTGGTGTGGGGAAGCCATAGCAGCTTACTCGCTCAGGCCCCAGTTAGAATGCAATCGGGGTTCCATTGATGTACTAGGACCCCAATTTACATAAATCCATGAGGCACCCAGCTGCTAAAGGGGGGTGCCTCATACGCCTGCAGGGTCATGCAGGTTAAAATCGGAAATGGGGGCTGGGGAAAGGGTCGAATTCCAAGCGGGTAAGTAACCTGATCGTTTTTAACTCCTCACCTGCATGGTAGTGTCAATATCAACTCCAATTTCTTTTTTTAAAAATTATTTGGATTGGGGCGATCTGCACAAGGTTTTAGGAAAAAAAAATCCATGTTATATTTGAGAGTGAGAGATTTATTGTGAAGAAAGAGGCCTAAAAAACCAAGCTCAGTTTCATGATTCACACTTATTATTCTGCTTTATATCATGTGTCCTTGGATTAGCAATGAATGTATTGTATCTCTTTATTTTTGCCGGAAGCAACATGATATGTTTCAAACGGTATTACTAAATAAATGTGCTTGAGCGATTTTTAGTAGCACGCTACCTTTGATGGGCAGAATGCTTCCATACAGCATCTTTAAACAATGTTTGCACTTTTTGTTCATTTGTAATGAAGATTATAGTTACTAGAGACACGATGAAACATTAAGAGTTTAATATCTCAAATTAACTGCACTAGCCATTGTGACTAAGTTACTGTACTTCTAGTGTTTAATTTTAATGTCATTGTTTTTTGCTGAAATTACTTTATTTTTCATTTGCTCCTTTATTTCTGCTTTCTGTTTTTTAAAGGTGAAGGATGGCGACCAGCCAGCATATCAGTGTGAAGAGTGCAGCTGTGTATTCCGAAAACTAGGCAGCCTTAATGCACACATTAGCAGGATGCACTCCGATGGATCCGAATCCTCGCGAGTAATCACTGACACTGCACACAGTGTACCGGTAAATTGGACTTATGTGACTCCAGATTCATTGTTAGCCTCTGCTTAAGAAAGATATTTCTCCAAACTTATGCCAGTATTGCATGTTCCAGTTGGAAAAATATCTAAACTGCCAAAACCATGTACTGTTGTAAAGTTGTATTCAAACATTACAGCAAGTCAGTGTGATTTGTCATATTTGTCAAAATGTACTACATATTTCTCTGCATTGGACTGCATCTGTCGTATGTCCTCCTCCAATCCCCTTCACAGTTTGTCATGCTCCCTAATTTGGTATGAAGAGCAAACTTCAATATCATTTCTTTTGTGCCTATGTTCAAATCATTTATAATAATGTAAAACAAAGGAAACCTTCGCGCAGATCCCTGGGCACACCACTCCCTACAGTCCCAAAAAATCTTTTTACACTTGTTCTCTGCTTTCTCTCTTCTAGCCACCTCCATCTAGTCCCTTTAATACAGTATACTTTAATTTCTTACATGGGACTTTATCAAATGCCTGCCGAAAAATCTACAGTAACTACCACAATTCCCTTTATCTATATGTACATAAGCCTCTGTGACATATGTAATCCATTGTATAGAATAATTGCCCAGTCATTGTCTGTTCACCTATATTACTGTCGACTCATTTATAACTTAGAAATAACCTATACAAATGATCCTCTTTTGTACACTAAGAATTCACCATGATTTAAAAAATTTCCTTGACTGCAGTGTTAATGAAAGGTGATTACATCAGGACGTATGGCTTGTCATTTTGAACATTCATCCAGTACTTGTGCATGTATGCAGAATACTGCAATATGTCAAGATGGACAAAACTGTTATAAGTGACTTTAACGTATTGAGACTGGGTGTAATAATATTTATAATATGCTCGCAGATTTTTCACAATGCGTTGGAGGGAATGCAGTTATATAAAAATAGGAATGCAATACACGATGTATTATCAGGGTCAGTGATTTACAGTGACTGAATAAGTCAAATTCTGTTTTATTACTTGGTATTCTGGGATCGAATTCCGTGACTCTTCATTCTCCTGTGTTGCCTTTACGCACTCTGTTTTTCTTGCGTAGAGTTTGCAGGAGCATTGATTGTAACAATGAGTCTGATAGCGTTGTTCACTATGCCCATGTAGCAGTAACGGCTCTTTCAGGAGCAGGATGCTGTCTTACCAGAGATCCTGGATGGACTGGCTAATAGAGCTGAAGAACGCAGTTACCGCTTTACTAATATCCGTGACTGTTTTCAAAATAAACTCAGACTTTCAAGTAACATTTTCAAAAGGAATATTTCTGCAAATTCAAACTGCTGAACATTAGGGTAGAACTGGAATATAAAATAGGCTTTTGCTTTAAAATTGGGGTCTTTGAATATTAGAATATAACCATTTAACACAATATATGAAATTTCTCTTTCTCCCCCATTACAATTTACCCCCGTAAATGGGGGTTAACCACTTTTATTAATATATTAGACAAAGGAATTCCATATGAACATGATGAGCTTTTGCAGGCTAATATTTGAAGACCCCAATTGTAAAGCATTTTTGCACTATTTTATGTGAGCAAGCCTAAGATTGCAGTGCTGTAATGCTTTTGTTTTGGTTCACATATAATAATGTGGTTCCTTAAAACGATGAATGACAGTAGCCTGGTGTAAATCACAGCCTGGTTTCATTCATTTATTCATTTTTGTCACAACAGTCACTGCAACAGGCAGTTGGATCATCGCCAGTAACCTCTGCAGGAGGTCATCAAGGAGCACAGGCAGTGACTGATGTTATACAGCAACTCTTGGAGCTGTCAGAGCAGGTGACTGGAGAGGGGACACAGTCTCAGCAGCCAGTGCAGCAAATCACCATAGAGGGCAGTATCAATCAGGACATCTTGCAAGTGAGTTCTCCATCTCCACTTCACGAACTGTAGAAATAGTATTTCAATGTCAAACCAGGTTCCAAAACTTTGAACTGCTGACAGGCAAGTAAAAATGAATGAGTTGCCACCTTGTTTTTCTTTAAACAATCTTGGAGATCTGATTTAAAAACACATGAAATGGAGACATGAAATGGATTTTTTTTGTATTGGGTTTGACAGCAGAATAGCTACCTAATAAAAACATGCGCATAGAACCTTACTGAGTGTTCTTAAAACAGAATGTGTAGGCTTTTTAGTTTTACACCCTCTTTGACACTACCTTTGATATCAAACTCCCCTTGTAATTCTTCGTGCACTACTATAAAATGTGTTGTTTTGATTGCATTTGATTGTCAAAGATACACCCACCGCATGTTTTTGAACCTGAACTCACTAACCAACAGTCCAGTGTAATTTTATGTGATAGTTGTAATTTTTACCAGATATTGTATTAAATGCTTTTTTTAATATAAAAACGACTTTTTCATTTAATTACAGCAAGCCTTAGAAAACAGTGGGCTAACAACCATTCCCATCCAAGCTCATCAATCAGAGTCCGGTCAGCCAAGAGCTTCGTTATCTCGAAGTCAGTCCCAAGATGCACAGACTGCACCACTTCAGCAGGCTCAATCTTCCGCTCCGCAGGCACACCAGCAGCGCCTGGAAAAACTGTCTGGCAAGGAGAATGTGGACGTGGTGAAAAAAATGATGTTGTATCCTGGTAAGTCAGGAAATATCGGATCTGAGGGAGCTATCGTTTTAGTCAGTCGCATATGGCATTTGATGGAGAGTAATGCACAAATCTTTTCTTTACACTCATTTGTGTGTGACACCAAATATAAATTTTTAGATTAAAATGTCAAAGATTAATGCAACAAACACACAGTCAAATCATATACTATGTAAAAACAGAAAATGCTGGAAACACTCAGCAGGTCGGGCAGCATCTGTGGAGAGAGAAACAGAGTTAACGTTTCAGGTCGATGACCTTTCGTCAGAACACGTCAAATCGTACGTAAGCCAAATGTCAACTGCCATTTATTTTTTGCTGAAAATGCTTAGAGTGCAGTACCAACTTTACAAGGAGTTATACTATCCTCGTGTGAGTCACATGATCCCTGATTTTCTTTGTGCCACTTGATGGGTAATAGCAAATATTTTAAGCCCACAGTTGGTGGCACGGATTTAATTCCTTCATAAAAGTTAAACAGATACCCAGCATAATAAAATAACTGTCATCTAGGAGTGAATTAAGGTCTTCATGAAAACAATCTGATAAATGACAGGCAGTGTGATTTTAGAATGGGCTGATCTTGCCTGACCAACCCCATAGACTTATTTGAGGACTATCATCCCAAATTAATGAGGGCAGGGGGAATCTATATAATGTAGTGTACTAGACTTCCAAAACACCCTTGACAAACTATCACTTGGCAGACTCCTTTACAAACTAAGATCACATTGTAACAATGGTTAGACTTGGGCATAGACAGATAACTGGCTAAAAGGCAGAGGGTAATTGTAAGAGCATCTAGTTTGTAATGGGGGAGATTAGAGTGCAGTCTTCAAGCTTGTTTATAACACCATGCTAGGGATCACTGTGGATTGTAAGGAGGCAGTTAAGACCTTAGAAGTTATGCTTGAGCATAATGGTACTGCATATTGGAAGTAAAAATAGGGGCAAGTATATTCCTTGGGTTGGATAGGACTTGTCAAAAAGGAAGTTGAAAGAGACCACATGTGTTAGTTGACTCATCACTCATCGTAATTTTTTCTTTTTTTCCCCCTAATTTTTGTGCTCATTAAGATGAGAGGTTAGTGCCTCTTAGTGGCACTCTTCCCATTTCAAACACACTGGGCTCAATTTTGAAATGGTGGCGGGTTGGCAGCAAGAGGGGGGTTGGTGGTGAAGGTGCACGTGGCAAACCTGAATTTTAAAAAAATTACCTTTTCCGAAGCGATCGCGATGTAATTGATGGTGATTGAAGTTGTTTCTGGGTTTCGTGCCCAGCAGCCAGCCTGATTGACAGAGAGTGGAGGGCACGGGAGATCGGGGGAGGGAGAGGGGGAAATCGGGAGAGACTGAGAGGAAGACATCGGAGAGGGAGATATCAGAGCAGGGTGGAAAGGTAGGTTTATTTTGTTAATTTTTGCAAAGGTTTTTTATTTAATTTATTTTGTTTATTTTTGCCTGATCCGGCCTTTCACGTCTGGTTTCACCAGGCGTGAATCGGAAGCCATGGGAAAGCCACCCAGTAAGTTTAAAATCGTTTTAACTATTTACTATGTCAGAAATGAAGTACCTTAAGTACCTCAAGGAGGTACATTTGGTTCTTTAACTATCATCCCACCGGCTTTAATTGCCGGCCGGACTTGCACATTCGGGACGCACGCGCGTCTGTGGGAAACCCGGAAGTCGCGGGATGGGGCTGGCTTCCTCGCACGCTCAGGATTTCCCCGATTTTCGCAGCCCTCCTGCCCCCAACTTTGAAAATTGGGGCCATTGTGTCAATATCAAACACTCCCTTGTCAGGTATAGAACAGTCAGAAAAGCTTCTTCTGACTCTGTCTTAACAGTGTGCTTCAGCCCCAATTCCACAAGACCACCCCCTGCTACAACAGTGACATTTTTCTCCTTTCTCACACCAGCCATCCCCTGGCTCCTCTGTGTGAGACTGTTAATTAGTGCTAAAGTAGGGACAGTATGGAGCTGTAGGTCTATTGTGATTGCCCAAACTCATTTCTTATAGGATCCTTTTCCAGCAGACAGAGGAGACATTCATCCTATCAGTCTGGGCTAGATTTGAACCTCGGCCCCAGAGTTCAAAGGTCAAGGTCTAACCTTTTGCACCCCCCCCCCCCCCCCAGTTCTCCATTCACCACATCTAAACAGTGTAGGACAGTGAATAGGGTGATGGTTTAAAATGTCAAATCTGCTGAGTTCAAATCCCCAAAGGTTATTCTGAAACCAGTTTGTGCCCTGCTCAGGCTGCACCTGGAGTACGGTGTACGATTCTGGTCACTATGACATGAGGGGGACAAAGGGACCGATTCCCAGCGTTGGAGGGCAGAGCTCTGAAAAGCACATTGATAAGTTAGGACCCTTAGCCTCAGAGGGGACCTTATAGAACCATACCAAATGCTCAACAGAATAGAGAAAGTAAACCCAAAACAATACTTTCATATATACCAAGGCAGAGGACAAAAAGGTTCAAAGTCGTAAACAATAAATATTTCTATACATAGTGAGTGATCTACAGCTGGTTGGGTTGCCAGAAAGGGTGGTTGAGAACAGGGCACTAGACTCATTTAAGAACAGATTGGTGCTTTTAATGAGAAGACTGTAGGGTAGGTAAGGACTGGAGGGTTGGAATTCTGGTAGAGTTGGGTGAATGGCTGCCTTCTTTCAAATATATCTTGTGACGTTAAACTTGGGCTTCACCTGCTGTATTTAAAATACTTGAGACATCACCTCTAAGGTTTATGTAAATAAAGTCAATAACCACCAACAGATTATAATATGACAAAGTAGATTTTTTTCAACTGATCAGGGTCTATGGCAGTGATGTCCACTACATTAGCTACCAGCCACATGTGGCTAATTGGGAATCCATATGTGACTAATTGCATTTCTGATTAAAAAATGAGTAATAGACACTGTCATTGGGCATGTGATCTCAATACTCGTATTCGCATGGCATACGCATGTGTACTTTAACCATATGTGCATTTGTTGGTAAAATGGTAAGACAGAAAGCAGTGTGTGAGTGTTTTTTTGATTGTGGGTGCTTTACTTCCTTGGTTATTGAATGGTGGTAGATATTAAGTAAATATACACCTGTGAAATATGTTTACCTGTATAGTGTGAGTGTATGTAAAGGGTTTTTGACTTAAATTAGTGCATGTGGCTAAAATTATATTGTATTCCCACACGCGTGGTTAGTCAGCAATTTCTATTGGTCAACACTGCTCTATAGGAGACAAAGGTAACAATGGTGTAAAATGTCTTTTTTTATTAGTTCTCTTTCTGTCTGTTTTCCCCTGTTTTTATTTCTCTCTCGCCCCCCTCTGTTTGCTTCTAACTCTTTTCCCCTCTTTCTTTCTCTCTTCTGACCCCTCCACGTTAATAGTCTTGAAGGCTGGATGTAGCAGTAGAGCAATGAGCAGTAACTATCTATTACAGTTGCTGGGCTTGTGGCAGGTGTAGAATTATTCTTTTTGCACAATTGTACTTTGCACAATTATGCATATATTTGGATTGAAAATATGAAATATTGTCCCAAGCTGAAGAGTCGATTTATTGACCTGAAGTCCTCTGAGGTATTATACCATAAACAATGTCACTAGACCTTACTTCTGTTTGTAGGACAATTTCTACTTGTAGGACAATTTCTACTTGGTCAAGGTGCATAGCGCGGGAAATCACCAAGGTTGAAAGCAAAGACTAGGTAAATCAGAAAGTAGTGATTGAGTGGTATGGAGTTTGGCAAAGTGAAGACTGCTGGATGTAATTAGTTCCACTGTTTTGAGGTCCTGGTAAGAATAGGAGCTGGTGCAACAATCCTTGATTTCAAAACAGTGAGGATATAGGGAGGAGGAAGATCATACATGTAATTTAGAAGATACATAGATTTTGCTTATCAACTCCATCTAAGCATTTATTAGGACATTGAAAATTTCAAAGTTCATTTTCATTAACTGATGTTCGAATTCTTTTATATCCCTAGGGTCTGTCCGTCGAGTGAATGGAATTAGATGGCACATGTGTACATATTGCACAAAAGAATTTAAAAAGCCTAGTGATCTAGTGCGACATATTCGTATTCACACTCATGAGAAACCATACAAGTGCACTCAGTGTTTCCGAGCATTTGCTGTGAAAAGTACTCTGACTGCACACATGAAGACACACACTGGTATCAAGGAGTTCAGATGTCCCATGTGTGCTAAGATGTTTTCCACTCAAGGGAGTCTAAAAGTTCATCTTCGGCTACATACAGGTACCTTTTAAAAAATTTCTGTATCAATTTGAAATGTTTTCTGGAATAATCCAAAGATGTCCTGAAAGAGAGCTTTGAATAAGTCAAAATAAAATGGGTGCTGTTAATGAACTTGGTAAAAGCATCCACTCTGTTGTATGCTCCTTGCTTTAAGAGACTTTCAGTATTGATTCCAAAGAGTGTTTATGAAGAGAGCTCATTGCATTTTTATCCTCATACAATATATTGATATCATTGAGTTATTAATTCTAGAATACCAAAGTAGTTGACAGAAGTAGTATACTATTGCAGTACTCAAACAGTTTACTGGAATGAACACAACCCCACAGGGAGAAACTCCTGGTTAATCTGTAATAACCTGTCATATGTTCTTTATTTCTCCTGTGAAATAAAAGATGTGTTGTTAAGAACATAAGAAATTAGAGCAGGAATAGGCCATATGGCCCTTCAAGCCTGCTCCGCCATTCCATAAGATCATGGCTGAATTTCTGCTTCAACTCCACTTTCCCGCCCTATACCCGTGTCCTTTGATTCCCTTATTAACTTTGTTAAAAGTAAGTTCCATGCCATACTATAAAAAAAAACCTGTTTTAAATGAGGACAGATATTTTAGTGTAAGGAAGTTACACAGAGGTAAATACTCACCCTTAGTGCTCTTGTCGCAGAGCTCAATGTCCATGGCCATATATAATGATTGTGGGCATGTACTCAATTCCCGATATGCACTTCTGGTGCACGAAATTGTGTGTGGGGAGCACTGATGATGAAAATTTACCCCACAGTTGTTATAGAGTTGGAATGCAAATTTGTGACCGTTGTTTCCAATACACTGCTGTTTTATAAAAATAAAACTTGGATTTATATAGCACCAACTGAGCCACAGCTGACAACTCTGATCTCTGTTATGCCACTATGATCAGGTGTGCAGCAGAGACCAGGCATCCCATCACAGGGAAAGTAGGAACGCCCCCAGGAGAGTTAAGCCAGGCTGCTTCTGCACAGTTTTCAATGGGCAGTTTAGCACAGCACTGACAGAAGTTTGGGG
This sequence comes from Heptranchias perlo, assembly GCF_035084215.1. Classification (NCBI taxonomy): domain Eukaryota; kingdom Metazoa; phylum Chordata; class Chondrichthyes; order Hexanchiformes; family Hexanchidae; genus Heptranchias; species Heptranchias perlo. The sequence goes on from NC_090327.1 coordinate 124,151,079, forward strand.
GGGTGGGGTGGGTGGGGGAAAGCCAGCTGTGCTCTCCAACACTGTGAATGATGCAGAGAGACTCTGTAAAATGTAATAAAGAGTGTCATCCTCAGAAAAAAGAGTAAACACCCACTTGGAATAAAATAATAATAATCCATTGTGTTATAGAATCATAGAAGTTTACAACATGGAAACAGGCCTTTCGGCCCAACATGTCCATGTCACCCAGTTTATACCACTAAGCTAGTCCCAATTGCCTGCACTTGGCCCATATCCCTCCATACCCATCTTACCCATGTAACTGTCCAAATGCTTTTTAAAAGACAAAATTGTACCCGCCTCTACTACTGCCTCTGGCAGCTCGTTCCAGACACTCACCACCCTTTGAGTAAAAAATTGCCCCTCTGGACCCTTTTGTATCTCTCCCCTCTCACCTTAAATCTATGCCCCCTCGTTATAGACTCCCCTACCTTTGGGAAAAGATTTTGACTATCTACCTTATCTATGCCCCTCATTATTTTATAGACTTCTATAAGATCACCCCTAAACCTCCTACTCTCCAGGGAAAAAAGTCCCAGTCTGTCTAACCTCTCCCTGTAAGTCAAACCATCAAGTCCCGGTAGCATCCTAGTAAATCTTTTCTGCACTCTTTCTAGTTTAATAATATCCTTTCTATAATAGGGTGACCAGAACTGTACACAGTATTCCAAGTATGGCCTTACTAATGTCTTGTACAACTTCAACAAGACATCCCAACTCCTGTATTCAATGTTCTGACCAATGAAACCAAGCATGCTGAATGCCGCCTTCACCACCCTATCCACCTGTGACTCCACTTTCAAGGAGCTATGAACCTGTACTCCTAGATCTCTTTGTTCTATAACTCTCCCCAATGCCCTACCATTAACGGAGTAGGTCCTGGCCCGATTCGATCTACCAAAATGCATCACCTCACATTTATCTAAATTAAACTCCATCTGCCATTCATCGGCCCACTGGCCCATTTTATCAAGATCCCGTTGCAATCCTAGATAACCTTCTTCACTGTCCACAATGCCACCAATCTTGGTGTCATCTGTAAACTTACTAACCATGCCTCCTAAATTCTCATCCAAATCATTAATATAAATAACAAATAACAGCGGACCCAGCACCGATCCCTGAGGCACACCGCTGGTCACAGGCCTCCAGTTTGAAAAACAACCCTCTACAACCACCCTCTGTCTTCTGTCGTCAATCCAATTTTGTATCCAATTGGCTACCTCACCTTGGATCCCGTGAGATTTAACCTTACGTAACAACCTACCATGCGGTACCTTGTCAAAGGCTTTGCTAAAGTCCATGTAGACCACGTCTACTGCACAGCCCTCATCTATCATCTTGGTTACCTCTTCAAAAAACTCAATCAAATTCGTGAGACAGGATTTTCCTCTCACAAAACCATGCTGACTGTTCCTAATCAGTCCCTGCCTCTCCAAATGCCCGTAGATCCTGTCTCTCAGAATACCCTCTAACAACTTACCCACTACAGATGTCAAGCTCACCGGTCTGTAGTTCCCAGGCTTTTCCCTGCCGCCCTTCTTAAACAAAGGCACAACATTTGCTACCCTCCAATCTTCAGGCACCTCACCTGTAGCTGTCGATGATTCAAATATCTCTGCCAGGGGACCCGCAATTTCCTCCCTAACCTCCCATAACGTCCTGGGATACATTTCATCAGGTCCCGGAGATTTATCTACCTTGATGCGCGTGTTTCTTGGGTGTGCTATCATGATACACAAAATATTTTGGAAGCTTTAATCCTGAAAGGCTAACGTGTACATTAAATAAATAATAAAAAGGGTGCATGATAATTGCACCTCCTAGTGTTGGCAGAGGCCTTACTTTTGGATAGGCAACATGGCTCCACATTGAGAGAAGTAGCTTACCTTTGTTTGTTGCTGGTGTTCTGCAGGGTTGATTTCCCTGATGCCTCAGGGTAAAGCAGTCCTGCAGTGGGGACCTCAAGCAGGCATTAAGCCCCTTATTTGCAAGTGCAAAAAGGACCTAATGCCTGTATCAGGTATATGTAAAGGATGCCTCTTGTTTATCCTTACCCAGTATGGCAGGTGGCACTCATCCGGCCCATCGTTTTGGGGCCTTAGGCGGACGCTTAGCATCTTAAGAGAATCACAGTTGACTTGCACCCTCGCACATGTTCGTTGAAGCTATTTGTAGCATCCTGTTGGCTCCTTGGATGAGATCATCTGACTCAGCAGAGACCAAGAATTGAACCTGGCTTAGTTCTACAGTGAGCAGTGTTTTTGTCGACCATGCCGTTGGAGGAAGCCAAGAAACCATGTTTAAAAAGAGGTTGAAAGTGTCTTGGAGTACTTGCATAGTCCCAGAGTTATTGGAATGAAATCCGTAACTAGAGAAAAAAATGCCATCTCATTTATTCAGCCAGGATTCATACCAATAATTCCATTTTTTTCCAATTCTCTTTCTCTATCGATCTTCTCTCTTCTGTTTTTATCAACAGGAGCCAGACCTTTTGACTGTCCACACTGTGACAAAAAGTTCCGCACCTCAGGGCACCGAAAAAGTCACATCGCTTCCCACTTCAAAAATTTACAGCATAAGAAACGATTTCCACGCAAACCAGCCAAGACTCGGATTTTAAAAAACAGCATCACGTTAACTGATATCCCTCTCCAGGAACCTATCCTCATCACTGATTCAGGTAAGCATTTTAATCACAATTAATGGGATTAGACACATGATATTTTTTATTCGTTCATGGGATGTGGTCGTCGCTGGCAAGGCCAGCATTTATTGCCCATCTCTAATTGCTCTTGAGAAGATATTGCCCTTGTCCTTCTAGATGGTAGAGATCGCAGATTTGGGAGGTGCTGTCGAAGAAGCCTTGGCGAGTTGCTGCAGTGCATCCTGTAGATGGTACACACTGCAGCCACCCGGTGCGCTGGAGGTGGAGGGAGTGAATGTTCAAGGTGGTGGATAGGGTGCCAATCAAATGGGCTGCTTTATATATACGAGTTAAGAGTAGGAGTAGGCCATTTGGCCCCTCGAGCCTGCTCTGCCATTTGATTTGATCATGGCTGATCTGATTGTGACCTCAACCTTACTTTCTCATCTACCTACTATAACCTTTGACTCCCTTGTTAATCAGGAATCTATCTAACTCAGCCTTAAAAATATTCGATGACCCTGCCTCCACCGCTCTCTGGGGAAGGGAGTTCCAAAGACTCATGACCCTCTGAGAGAAAAAATTTCTCCTCATCTCTGTCTTAAATGGGAGACCTCTTATTTTTAAACTGTGGCCCCTAGTTCTAGTCTCTCCCACAAGGGGAAACATCCTCTAGCATCTGCCCCTTCTAGTCCCCTCAGGATATAATATGTTCAATAAGATCACCTCTCAGTCTTCTAAACTCCAATGTATACAGGCCCAACTTGTCCGATCTATCCTCATAAGATAACCCCTTCATCCCAGGAATCAGTTCAGTGAACCTCTGAACCGCCTCCAAAGCAATTATGTCCTTTCTTAAATAAGACCAAAACTGCACATAGTATTCTAGATGTGGTCTCACCAATGCCCTGTACAACTGTAGCAAAACATCTCTACTTTTATATTCCATTCCCCTTGCAATAAATGACAACATTCCATTTGCCTTCCTAATCACTTGCTGGACCCGCATACTAACTTTTTGTGATTCATGTACTGGGACACCCAGATCCCTCTGTACCTCAGAGTTCTGCAATCTCTCTCCATTTAAATAATATACTGCTTTTCTATTCCTCCTGCTAAAGTGGACAAGTTCACATTTTCCCACATTATATTCCATCTGCCAAATTTTTGCCCGCTCACTTAACCTATCTATATCCCTTTGTAGACTCCTTATGTCCTCTTAACAACTTACTTTCCGACCTACCTTTTTTTGTGTCATCAGCAGATTTAGCAACCATACATTCAGTTCCTTCATCCAAGTCATTGATATAGATTGTAAATAGTTGAGGCCCAAGCACTGATCCCTGTAGCACTCCACTCGTAACATCTTGCCAACCTGAAAATGACCCATTTATGCCGACTCTCTGTTTCCTGTTAGCTAACCAATTCTTTATCCATGCTAATATGTTACCCCATACATCATGAGCTCTTATTTCTAGTAGTAACCTTTGATGTGGCACCTTGTCAAAAGCCTTCTGGAAATCCAAGTACACCACATCCACAGGATCCCCTTTATCCACGATGCTTGTTAATTCCTCAAAGAACTCTAATAAATTAGTCAAACACGATTTCCTTTTCACAAAGCCGTGTTGACTCTGCCTGATTACATTGAGATTTTGTAAGTGCCCTGCTATAACCTCCGTAATAATAGATTCTAGCATTTTCCCTATGACAGATGTTAAGCTAACTGGCCTGTAGTTTCCTGCTTTCTGTCTCCCTCCTTTCTTGAATAGAGGAGTTACATTATCCTGGATGGTGTTCAGCTTTTTGAGTGTTGTTGGAGCTGCACTCAGGAGGCACAAGTCAGGAGTGTGATGGATGACTCTCCACAAGTGGAGAGTATTCCATCACACTCCTGACTTGTGCCTTGTTGATAGTGGAAAGGCTTTGGGGAGTCAGGAGGTGAGTCATTCACTGCAGAATACCCAGCCTTTGACCTGCTCTTGTAGCCACAATATTTATGTGGCTGGTCCAGTTAAGTTTCTGGTCAATGGTGACCCCCAGGATGTTGATGGTGGGGGATTCGGCAATGGTAATGCTGTTGAATGTCAAGAGGAGGTGGTTAGACTCTCTTGCTGGAGATAGTCATTTCCTGGCACTTGTCTGGTGCGAATGTTACTTGCCACTTATCACCTAAGCCTGGATGTTGTCCAGTTCTTGCTGTATGCGGGCTCGGACTGCTTCATTATCTGAGGGGTTGTGAATGGAACTGAACACTATGTAATCATCAACAAACATCCCCACTTTTGACCTTATGATGGAGGGAAGGTCACTGATGAAGCAGCTGAAGATAGTTGGGCCAAGGACACTTCCCTAAGGAACTCCTGCAGTGATGTCCTGGGACTGAGATGATTGGCCTCCAACAACCACTACCATCTTCCTTTGTGCTAGGTATGACTCTAGCCACTGGAGAGTTTTCCCCCTGATTCCCATTGACTTCAATTTTACTCGGCCTCCTTGATGCCACACTCAGTCACATGCTGCCTTGATGTTAAGGGCAGTCACTCTCACCTCACCTCTGGAATTCAGCTCTTTTGTCCATGTTTGGACCAAGGCTGTAATGAGGTCTGGAGCCAAGTGGTCCTGGCGGAACCCAAACTGAACATTGGTGAGCAAGTTATTGGTGAGTAAGTGCCGCTTGATAGCACTGTCGACGACACCTTCCATCACTTTGCTGATGATTGAGAGTAGACTGATGGGGCGGTAATTGGCTGGATTGGATTTGTCCTGCTTTTTGTGGACAGGACATACCTGGGCAATTTTCCACTTTGTCGGGTAAATGCCGGTGTTGTAGCTGTACTGGAACAGCTTGGCTAGAGGCACAGCTAGTTCTGGAGCACAAGTCTTCAGCATTTCAGCCAGGATGTTGTCGGGGCCCAAGCCTTTGCTGTATCCAGTGCACTCAGCTGTTTCTTGATATCACGTGGAGTGAATCGAATTGGCTGAAGTCTGGCTTTTGTGATGGTGGGGATCTCGAGAGGAGGCCGAGATGGATCATCCACTCGGCACTTCTGGCTGAAGATGGTTGCAAACGCTTCAGCCTTGACTTTTGCACTCACGTGCTGGACTCCGCCATCATTGAGGATGGGGATGTTCATGGAGCCTCCTCCTCCCGTTAGTTGTTTAATTGTCCACCACCATTCACGACTGGATGTAGCAGGACTGCAGAGCTTTGATCTGATCCGTTGGTTGTGGGATTGCTTAGCTCTGTCTTTAGAGTGCTGCTTCCGCTGTTTAGCATGCATATAGTCCTGTGTTGTAACTTCATCAGGTTGGCAACTCATTTTTCAGTATGCCTGGTGCTGTTCCTGGCATTCTCTTCTACACTCCTCATTGAACCAGGGTTGATCCCTTCGCTTGTTGGTAATTGTAGAGTGAGTAATATGCTGGGCCATGAGTTTACAGATTGTGCTGGAATACAATTCTGCTGCTGCTGGTGGCCCACAGTGCCTCATGGATGCCCAGTTTTGAGCTGCTAGATCTGTTCTGAATCTATCCCATTTAGCACAGTGGTAGTGCCACACAACACATTGGACGGTGTCTTCAGTGTGAATGCGGGACTTCTTCTCCACAAGGACTGTGCGGTGGTCACTCCTACTAATGCTGTCATGGACAGATGCATCTGTGACAGGTAGATTGATGAGGACGAGGTCAAGTAGGATTTTTACTCGTGTTGATTCTCTCACCACCTGCTGCAGGCCCCGTCTGGCAGCTATGTCCTTCAGCACTCGGCCAGTTCGGTCAGTAGTAGCCACTCTTGGTGATGGAATGAATTCTGCAGAAAACAAAAAACTATACATATTTACAATGGCAAATGGCTATGAGAGTTGGCAAGGCAATAAACAAATAGCTGGGTTTAACTGAAGTACCTGAACCTTTAACTTCGTGCAATTGGAGAAAAAAATCTAAAATTCATTGATACTTGTATACAGTTTTATCTCAGCACTTTTAGAAGACAAAAAGCTTTGTTTCAACCTATAGAAAGATATCACAGTGTGCTTCAGGTAAGATATATGGTTATATCCTTGACTGAATATGTCAATAAAAAAATACCAGTTCAGATTTTTAAAGGTCATTTTTCTGAAGTGTTATTAATGTATACAGAACTGTGTAATTTTTGGTGAATGCCTTGAAAGGAATCAAATGTCTCCTCATATTTTATTTTGCATCACCGACGTTCCTGCTACACAGACTAACCTGAACAGGCTAGGGCTCTTTTTTCTTTTTAAAAAAAAGACTGAGAAATTATGTATGGGTTCGATAGGGTAGATGTAGAGAAGATGTTTCCACTTGTGAGGGAGTCCAAAACTTGGGGCCATGAATATTAGATATTCACCAATAAATACAATAAGGAATTCAGGAGAAACCTCTTTACTCAGAGAGTGGTGAGAATTTTTTTTTATTCGTTCATGGGATGTGGGCGTCGCTGGCAAGGCTAGCATTTATTGCCCACCCCTAATTGCCCTTGAGAAGGTGGTGGTGAGCCGCCTTCTTGAACCGCTGCAGTCCGTGTGGTGAAGGTTCTCCCACAGTGCTGTTAAGAAGGGAGTTCTAGGATTTTGACCCAGCGACGATGAAGGAACGGTGATATATTTCCAAGTCGGGATGGTGTGTGACTTGGAGGGGAACGTGCAGGTGGTGTTGTTCCCATGTGCCTGCTGCTCTTGTCCTTCTAGGTGGTAGAGGTCGCGGGTTTGGGAGGTGCTGTCGAAGAAGCCTTGGCAGTTGCTGCAGTGCATCCTGTGGATGGTACACACTGCAGCCACTGTGTGCCGGTGGTGAAGGGAGTGAATGTTTAGGGTGGTGGGTGGGGTGCCAATCAAGTGGGCTGCTTTGTCCTGGATGGTGTCAAGCTTCTTGAGTGTTGTTGGAGCTGCACTCATCCAGGCAAGTGGAGAGTATTCCATCACATTCCTGACTTGGAATGTGGAACTCGCTGCCATATGTAGTGGTTGAGGTGAATAGCATAGATGCATTTAAGGGGAAGCTAGATAAGTACCTGAGGGAGAAAGAAATTGAAGCATAAATTGATCGGGTGAGATGAAGTAAAGTGGGAGGAGGCTCGTGGAGAGTAAACACCGGCACAGATCAGTTAGGCTGAATGGCCTGTTTCTGTGCTGTAAAATTCTTTGTAATCTGGCGAAGTCTGCACAATGACTATGAATATTACAAAGCTTGATTTGGAAAATCTTAAAACAATCCTTTAAAATACTACTGAGGCAGAACCATGCATCCTTCCCCTTCTTCCATTATAGAAGAGCATGGTGATCACTATTAGTTTACCCTGTCCTATTTTTGGTCACAAGTAGCAGTGTATATTCTCCTTCACAAAAGAGAGCTTTCTTAAGCAGCGTTGTATTTTATGGTTCCTTTTCTTGTTTAGCAAAACCTTTACCGGGCATAATACAAAATTTGTGCTAGGTTTCAAATTCAATGACTGACAGAAAAAAGGCTCTCTCCTTCATCCATGTCTTCTCCTTGGGTAAAATCTGTGCAGGCTTACAGAAAAGAAAGGCATACATAGAATCCACCGCACAGAAACAGGCTATTCGGCCCAACTGATCTATGCTGGTGGCTGTGCTCCACAAGAGCATCCTCCCACCCACCTTCACCTGACCTTGTCACCATATTCTTCTATTCCTTTCTCCCTCTTGTACTTATCTAGCTTCCCCTTAAATACATCTCTGCTATTCACCTCAACTACTCCATGTGGTAGTGAGTTCCACATTCTTACCACTCTTTGGGTTTCTCCTGAATTCCCTATTGGGTTTATTGGTGACTATTTTATATTTATGGCCCCAAGTTCTGATCTCCCCCACAAATGGAAACATCTTCTCTACGTCTACCCTATCGAACCCCTTCATAATTTTAAAGACCTCTATTAGGTCACCCCTCAACCTTTTATTTTCTTGAGAAAAGAGCCCCAGTTTGTTCAGCCTTTCCTGATAAGGATATCCTCTCCAGTGGCTGTGATCTTTAATCATGGTAGAGATAAAGAAGGGATCAAGTCATTTGGATTTTTACCAAAATAAGGACAACATTCAATAGGTATCGAATTAGCTGGTGTTTGAACGTATCCAGCCATTTCACTTAAAGATGATTCTTCATGAACCAGGATAGGTTACAACTGCAAAGCTCCCAAGAGATGCTGTTCATGAGGGCCAGATTTGAAACAGGACAAAGAGTCTTGGATTCAATGGACAGATTCCAGAAAGCTCAAAGACAACTTGAAGGCTTTTTCAGATTGAGCAGCAACCAGAGTGAGAGCTTACTTACAAGCCCAAAGACTGATAGAAGTTTTCACCTCTGGTGTTTGCAATCATTCTTGTGACCCTGTACAGTTGAATCAGTTGGCACAGTGGCCATGATTTTTACTCTACAAAATATTAAGTACCTCAACTATTTCAATGAAGTACATTGCCCCTTTAACAATCTGCCCGCCGTCATTAAGTGGGGACGGGACTTCCGGGTTTCGGATGTGCGTGCATCTAAACATGCCTGGGTTAAACCTGGAAGTGAGCGCATCAGAGCCGTCTTGCAGTCCCACTTCAAAAAACTGTTATTTTTGCCTCCTTCCTGCCCCCAACCCACCCGTTCTTCGGGGTTAAAATTACCCCCAGTGTCTTGAATATTTTCCCCGTAACGGCAGGGAGAAGTAGATTGGACTTTGGCAGAAGCCTTCCAGGTACACCATGAAATGTGGCAAATGTAACATAACAATCCCTGCCACCTTGCTGCCATTTGTATAGATGCTTTTTTTAAGGTGTGCTCATGCGGCGCTTTGATACCTTACCTAACTGTGCAAATTGAAACTGCAAGCAGATTGGCTGGCTCAACATTTTTTTACAGTCTCTGGTCCAAGGCCTATTGGTTCTCTTGTGGGCATAAAGTCTCTCAAAACAAGTAGGTACAAGGTCCTAGGTCCAGTGCACTAGAGGTAGAGATAGTTGGGGACAAAATTACTTGAGCTCCACTCTGCCACTGGGAGTGCTGAACATCTGACCACCATTCTGCTCTGATATTGACTCTGCCCTAAATGAAGTCATTGACGTAATGTGGGCAGGCCCTGTGGGTGACCAGGAGTGCCTTAGCAACACCCAGCCAAAGAGTGGATTTTTATAAGAAAAATGACTGCACTTTCTTTGTTGCCGTTTTCCTGATGGCAGCTGGTCGCTCGTACTGCCTCTTCGAGTGACATCAGGATGAAAGGGGCAAGTGAAAGAAGTGCCTTCACCCCCCCCCTCCCGTCAGACTTTCACAATATAAACAAAAAAAGCAGCAGAGTCCCGGCAGAATAGATCCTGCTCCAAATTCCGTCCGGCCCCGGCTTGACTTATGCCCTTGTTCCACCCTCCCAGGCCTGGGAATTTTGGCGACAGCCTGGTACCCTACCAAAGTTGGAAAACCAGAAGGCAAACTGGTTTAGCAGAAACATTGTCAAGTACTATAAGATTATTTTGCACAAGGCAGTAAACTTGAGGATCTTTCAGCAAAGGAGTGGCTACAGTATACATTCCTGTGGGGGAATATGTTACTGCATTTCTCAAGCTTTTGGATCCAAGTCTTGGGTGTTGTTCCCTTTCCTTTGTCTGGCGACAACATTCTTTCATATGGTGTTCTCCCCTGCTCTGTTCTTTTAGTTCAGCATTGCCAACGCTTTTTGTTAAATGATTTGTTGATTTTTGCACTACCCTTTTTAATGTATGCAATTTGCGGGGATACGAAAGGAGAGAAACTTTCATTAAGAAAAAAAGGCAAAGGCTCTTTTGCCATCACATTATGCAATACTCTTTCCTTGTCCAATTTATGATGTGGAGATGCCAGTGATGGACTGGGGTTGACAAATGTAAAGAATCTTACAACACCAGGTTATAGTCCAAAAATTTTATTTGAAAATCACAAGCTTTCGGAGATTATCTCCTTCGTCAGGTGAATGTGGGAATCCTTGAATGTTTCGCATTTATAGTCAGAGAACAATACCTGGTGATCACAGATAATCTTTCCAACTGCCCGTTGTCAAGGAAATCAAAGTGTTCAGACAGAGAGGTGTTACCTACAGGACCACCGAATATACAAACAGCCAGAACACAAGACCGAGAGAGAGAGAGGGAGAAACATCCGAAAGGAAGAGAAAGACAGAGAATGACCCGTTGTATTAAAAACAGATAACTTTTATTCGCTGGTGGGGTTACGTGTAGCGTGACATGAACCCAAGATCCCGGTTGAGGCCGTCCTCATGGGTGCGGAACTTGGCTATCAATCTCTGCTCGACGATTTTGCGTTGTCGTGTGTCTCGAAGGCTGCCTTGGAGAACGCTTACCCGAAGATCGGTGGCTGAATGTCCTTGACTGCTGAAGTGTTCCCCGACTGGGAGGAACCCTCCTGTCTGGCGATTGTTGCGCGGTGTCCGTTCATCCGTTGTCGCAGTGTCTGCATGGTCTCGCCAATGTACCATGCTCCGGGGCATCCTTTCCTGCAACATATGAGGTAGACAACATTGGCCGAGTCACAGGAGTATGAACCATGTACCTGGTGGGTGGTGTCCTCTCGTGTGATGGTGGTATCCGCGTCGATGATCTGGCATGTCTTGCAGAGGTTGCCGTGGCAGGGTTGTGTGGTGTCGTGGACGCTGTTCTCCTGAAAGCTGGGTAATTTGCTGCGAACGATGGTCTGTTTGAGGTTGGGTGGCTGTTTGAAGGCGAGTAGTGGAGGTGTGGAGATGGCCTTAGCGAGGTGTTCGTCGTCATCGATGACATGTTGAAGGCTGCGGAGAACATGGCGTAGTTTCTCCGCTCCGGGGAAGTACTGGACGACGAAGAGTACTCTGTTGGTTGCGTCCCGTGTTAGGAGGAGGTCTATGCGATTTTTCGCTGTGGCCCGTCGGAACTGTCGATCGACAAGTCGAGCGTCATATCCCTTTCTTACGAGGGCGTCTTTCAGCCTCTGTAGGTGTCCATCGCGTTCCTCCTCGTCTGAGCAGATCCTGTGTATTCGCAGGCGGTTACCCGCAGATCCGACCAAAGAACACACCCACCAGCTCAACAAACTGATCAAGACCTTCGATCCAGACCTTCAAAGCATCCTACGCGCTCTCATCTCACGTACTCCCCGCGTGGGAGACTTCTACTGTCTCCCAAAGATACACAAAGCCAACACACCCGGACGTCCTATCGTATCAGGCAACGGAACCCTGTGTGAGAACCTCTCTGGATACGTCGAGGGCATCCTGAAACCCATCGTACAGGGAACCCCCAGCTTCTGTCGCGACACTACAGACTTCCTACAAAAACTCAGTACCCACGGACCAGTTGAACCAGGAACACTTCTCACCACGATGGACGTCTCGGCACTCTACACCAGTATCCCCCACGATGACGGCATCGCTGCAACAGCCTCAGTACTCAACACCAACAACAGCCAATCTCCAGACGCCATCCTACAACTCATCCGCTTCATCCTGGATCACAATGTCTTCACCTTCGATAACCAGTTCTTTACCCAAACACACGGAACAGCCATGGGAACCAAATTCGCACCCCAATACGTCAACATTTTCATGCACAAGTTCGAGCAGGACTTCTTCACTGCACAGGACCTCCAACCAACGCTATACACCAGATACATCGACAACATTTTCTTTCTATGGACCCACGGCGAAGAATCACTGAAGAGACTACACGATAACATCAACAAGTTCCATCCCACCATCAAGCTCACCATGGACTACTCCTCAGAATCGGTTTCTTTCTTGGACACACGAATCTCCATCAAAGACGGGCACCTCAGCACCTCACTCTACCGCAAGCCCACGGACAACCTCACGATGCTCCACTTTTCCAGCTTCCACCCTAACCACGTCAAAGAGGCCATCCCCTATGGACAGGGCCTGTGAATACACAGGATCTGCTCAGACAAGGAGGAACGCGATGGACACCTACAGACGCTGAAAGACGCCCTCGTAAGAAAGGGATATGACGCTCGACTCGTCGATCGACAGTTCCGACGGGCCACAGTGAAAAATCGCATAGACCTCCTCAGAAGACTAACACGGGACGCAACCAACAGAGTACCCTTCGTCGTCCAGTACTTCCCCGGAGCGGAGAAACTACGCCATGTTCTCCGCAGCCTTCAACATGTCATCAATGACGACGAACACCTCGCTAAGGCCATCCCCACACCTCCACTACTCGCCTTCAAACAGCCACCCAACCTCAAACAGACCATCGTTCGCAGCAAATTACCCAGCTTTCAGGAGAACAGCGTCCACGACACCACACAACCCTGCCACGGCAACCTCTGCAAGACATGCCAGATCATCGACACAGATACCACCATCACACGAGAGGACACCACCCACCAGGTACATGGTTCATACTCCTGTGACTCGGCCAACGTTGTCTACCTCATACGTTGCAGGAAAGGATGCATGGTACATTGGCGAGACCATGCAGACACTGCGACAACGGATGAACGGACACCGCGCAACAATCGCCAGACAGGAGGGTTCCCTCCCAGTCGGGGAACACTTCAGCAGTCAAGGACATTCAGCCACCGATCTTCGGGTAAGCGTTCTCCAAGGCGGCCTTCGAGACACACGACAACGCAAAATCGTCGAGCAGAGATTGATAGCCAAGTTCCGCACCCATGAGGACGGCCTCAACCGGGATCTTGGGTTCATGTCACGCTACACGTAACCCCACCAGCGAATAAAAGTTATCTGTTTTTAATACAACGGGTCATTCTCTGTCTTTCTCTTCCTTTCGGATGTTTCTCCCTCTCTCTCTCGGTCTTGTGTTCTGGCCGTTTGTATATTCGGTGGTCCTGTAGGTAACACCTCTCTGTCTGAACACTTTGATTTCCTTGACAACGGGCAGTTGGAAAGATTATCTGTAATCACCAGGTATTGTTCTCTGACTATAAATGCGAAACGTTCAAGGATTCCCACATTCACCTGACGAAGGAGATAATCTCCGAAAGCTTGTGATTTTCAAATAAAATTTTTGGACTATAACCTGGTGTTGTAAGATTCTTTACACTTGTCCAATTTAATAAGTGCAAATCCTATCGATTGTTAACTAAATCACATGTTGGCAACACTGTTGTTCCTTCAGATAACCTGAGCTGTACTGAAGACCAAAAGCTGTATAAACATAAATAGAACATTTACTATCCCTTGCGTGGAACTGTCCATGCTTTACCTAGTGAAACAATATAGGTGTTAAATTGCCTTCTGTAGTTCTTGATGGGAGTTAATCCAATTAACAAAATGTATAGTAGATATTTCTGTCTCTACTGCCGGAGGAGGCTAATTGACTTAAATCCCTTGATTAATGACAGGAGCTTGGCACTTCAAGATCTCAGTTAAGCTCTAATTGCAGCCTCCTAAGAAACCTCTAAACCTACAAATTTAAAGCTACTCTCGTGGAAAATTACATTACTGTAACCCCTACTCTTCATTCAAATGATTTGTGAATTTCTGTCCTTAGGAGTCTGTCCCTTACTTGGGCTGACCTTTGCCCTCATCCCACATTTATACTTCAAAATGGCATCAGAATTCCATGTGAACCAAGAAGTTACTGTCCCTTTTAAGTTGCACAAGCAACGAGTATTACATAATGTGATGGCAGAAGGGGCTTTGCCGTTTCCCTTATGGAAAGGACCAAGAACCTTAGGAAATCCTCCCTTTTTTTGCGCCCAACGGGAACAAATCTGCAAAAAGTGGTGGACTGTATGGCTGTCTCTTACCAAGGCAAGGCATGGAGTCCAAATAGCATTAAAGGTTATTCCATTAGCTCAGTAGTTCTATCTCATGGGCCAACTTGCATCATGCAGGATATTTGCAAAGTAGCTGCTTAGAACAAGAAAATGTGTAATTTTGCTTCAGCCCATAAATTAAATGGACTAAACTGAGCTGAGCTTCCTTCTCTGCATCTGATCCATCACCAAGACAGCTTTATTCCACCTCCGTTCCTACCTTTTCCCCCATCCGTGCTGAAATTCTAGTCCATGCCTTCATCATCTTACACCTCGACTTCTCAAGGCTTCTTCTTGCCATCTTCTCTCTACCTTCCACAAGCCATAACTTGTCTAGAACATCCCAGCCAATGTCCTCTACTGCATATAGCCGCAAACCCTCATCACTCATATCCGTGCAAAGTTTTAATAGTTTCCTGCACCTCAATGGATAAACTACAAGATCCTTGTCCTCATTTTCAAATCCTTTTAGGCCTTGTTCCAATGTTTTCCCCCCGCCGTCATCCCTGCATGCACCTCTGCTTCTCATTCCTTGGTCGTCTCATTCCCCACTCCCTCTGCTCCACCATTGGTGGCATTTCCTTTGGCTACAATGCTCCCCTTCTCAGAAACTCCCTCCCAAAATCCTTGCTCTCTGCCACCTCCATTGCTGCTTTCAAAAGCCTTCTTAAAACCCTTCTGTTTGACAGTGCCTTTGTTCCTTTTTCTAATGCCATTTTCTTCTCTTTCTGTGATGCACTCGGGGATGTTCTCTATGTGAGAAGCACTTCAGAAATGTTACGTTTTCAAATTGTCGTGGCTCATGAGAAGCATGAGTGTGGTATAGGTTATCCATGGTAACAGCATAACGAATGAACATAGAAGTAGATCACTTGCCTATGGTACAATAATTGTCATTTATAGGTGGCTCATAGGTTTAGAACAGTGTCCTTTCACTTCTTGTGCCTGGATGGATGCAAGTCCAGACCAAACTTCTGGGACTATGATCTTTTCTCTCTAGTTGTTCGCAGTGTCAACTGAAATTAATTTAGGCAGTTAAAATGAAGAAAGTAACAAATCTGAAATATAAGCAAAAATTGCTGGAAATGCACAGTGTCTTTAAAAAAAAAGAAAAGAAAAGCTAATGTTTCGGGTCAGACTTCTCTCCCAGAACTGCAAAAAGGAAGAAAAGAGCTTTTTTGTTTTGGCCAGCATTCTAAAGGGCCTCCCTTGCTTTCCCTTTCCCACTGCTGGGGAATTGTTGAGGTCTGTGATTGTTTTTCTTCTATCCCTTTTCTTTTGTTTTTCCTGTACCTAATCCTATTACAGACCTTTATTTTGTATGTTGCTGCAAATAAATTATTTTCAAAAGTGTGTAATTAGGTGGCAATTTGGCTGCAATAACTGTAACACGCATTGTATTATGCAAACATTGATGCATCTTTTCAGTTTTCAGATGCCAATGTACCAGCTGTGCATTTCTGGCACTTCTGGTTTTTAATTTTAATTTAGGGAAATCTCTGCATGTCAGTCAACAGCACAAAACTTTGAATGTACTCTGGGTAGCTGATGTTGGAAATGTGGAAATATCACTATGGGGTGCTCTTCCAAGCTTGGAAATCAGTATTTTTTATATATATTATATATGTCTACAAAAATGGTAATGCTTATAATGTATATTTATATAATATATTTATTAAGCATTAGCATTTTTGTTTACAGTTTAGCTATAAATTTTACATGAGTTATCCGGTCTGGAATTGAAGATTGTTTGTTATATTTCATTTAAATAGAAGCTCTCTGGCATTGTTTGTTTTTCCTGTACCTAATCCTATTACAGACCTTTATTTTGTATGTTGCTGCAAATAAATTATTTAACAAAGTGTGCAATTAGGTGGCAATTTGCCTGCGATAACTGTAGGACTCATTGCCTTATGGGATTGATAATGTTCAGCCCAACGCAAGTGCATTGAGAAATTAATATGTATTTAATATCAGTGATATAGTATGTTGTGTAACTGTTCTGTTATTTAAAAAGTAAAATAGTTGGAAACTACTTAGTGTAAGCAATAACCAAGGGTAATGTGTGATTCATTTCATATTAGTTTATATTTACAAATTTTGTTTTGTTTTTGACCTGAAATAAATCCTCGAATGTATGACCAGCTTTTAAAAGGCAGAACAAAGGAGTTGTTTACTTAAAAGCTTCACTTCTTTTTCACCATAGGTCTCATCCAGCAAACACCGCGGAATAGCCAGTTATACAGTCATTACCTGGCCAATGGCATCATAACTGACGGAATGGGTGGGGATAGGCCATATAAATGTGCATATTGCAACAAGGGCTTTAAAAAATCTAGTCATCTTAAACAACATATCAGGTATGAGTGATAACATAGTTTGTTTAGAGTTTAAAGTGTCTTGAGTTGGTGGTGGTATTGTGACAAGGTTGCATATAGTTTTCATAGCTGATACAGTTATAGAATCAAAGAATCGTACAGCACAGAAGGAGGCCATTTAACCCATCGTATCTGTGCCGGCTCTTTGAAAGAGCTCTCCAATTAGTCCCACTCCCCCTGCTCTTTCCCCAGAGCCCTGCAAATTTCTCCTTTTCACGTATATATCCAATTCCCTTTTGAAAATTATTATTGAATATAGAAGATAATTTTAATGACTTTCTTTACACAAATAAAGGAAAAGATGTTGCACTTCACTATACATTTTATATTGTAGTTGCAAATTGATCAATAAATTACTTGCCTCAAGTTTTGCTTCCAAAATTTCATCTAAAAAGGGGATAAACTCTACCAAGTGCCAATTCATGTGACCAGAGGAAATGCAGAATGATTTGTGAAAGTGGGAGCTATTATGGAGACTTATCATGTATGACCGTGACCACCAAAGTGCAAGTTTTGCACTAGATCCCGTCCTCCAAATACTTGCATGACACCTGCATCGGTCTCTTTATTGCTAATTCAGCTGTATCTTTTTTCCTTTCTTCTGTGTTTATAATTTTGCTTTTTGTTTTGTTTTAACTCCAATGTCTTTTCCTTTTATAAGTGCTGACTCTTGCTTGATTACAGTTCCATGGGCATTAACTGCCCTTCAAAGTGGCCATCCTTCATATGTTAGCATGGACACTGGCTTTTACACCAAGTCTCCACCCACTTTTGTGGTGCACCCCCATTTACCACAGTTGTTTCTGGCAGCCACAAGATATGCCTGCCAATTTTTGGGTGGCTGCGTGCAAAATAAGGCAAAACATTGTATTGTACATCCAATTTCCTGTATTTTTCACTTCACTTATGCCGGTTCCTCTTCTGGCTTGTATAAAATGAATGTTCAGGATTGCTAGCTGCTAGGGAGAATGCGGAAGAGAATTTGAAGAGTCCAGCATTGACATACGGGCTACGGGGAAAGAGCAGGGGAGTGGGACTAATTGGATAGCTCTTTCAAAGAGCTGGCTAAGGCACGATGGGCCAAATAGCCTCCTTCTGTGCTGAAATATTCTATGATTCTATGACCTTGATAACAACTTATTTAGGTCTCCCCTTTGGAGCTCGTTTTAATTTTTTTTTGCCTTTGCCAACTAGTTGGGACATCTGTCTTTGTGCCATTGCTGTGGGGTGGGAATTTTTCCTTCCAGCATGCACTCCTTTAGAACCTGCTGCAGCACATTACTTCCCACCTCAAATGTGTACTGTGCTCAGTTCTGGTCTTTATATTACAAAAAAGGATGTAGAGGCACTGGAGAAGGTGCAAAAAAGATTTACAAGGATGATATCAGAGCTCAGAGGTTATAACTATCAGGAAAGACTGAACAGGCTGGTGCTCTTTTCTCTAGAAAAGAGAAGACTCAGAGGTGACTTAATAGAGGTCTTTAAAATTATGATGGGATTTGATAGGCTAAATGTAGAGAAGATGTTTCCACTTGTGGGGGGAGTCCAAAACTAGGGGCCATAAATATAAGATAGTCACCAATATATCCAATAGGGAATTCAGGAGAAACTGTTTTACTCAGTGGTGAGAATGTGGAACTCGCTACCTAACACATGGCAAATAGCATAGATGCATTCAAGGGAAAGATAGATAAATACATGAGGGAGAAAGAAATAGAAGGGTATGCTGATGGGGTTAGATGGAGTAAATAGAGTGGGCGGAGGCTCGTGTGGAGCATAAACACCAGCATAGGTTGGGCCGAATGGCCTGTTTCTGTGCTGTAAATTCAATATAATTCTACGCAAAGTATCAATGGCACCAACAAATAAGAGATATAGGGAGATTGGCAATAATGGGGAAAAAAAGTGTTTTTAAAAAAACCCAAAAAGGTTAAAATGCATGTATTACAATGTACAGTGTGAGATTTGAAACCGAGAGTGTGAGAAACTTCTTAACGCAGAAAGTTGTGAGGCTGTGGAATTCACTTCCAGGAATAGCGGTTGAGGCAGAAACTATGTCAACATTCAAGATTTAAGTGGATGAAGGAAAAGTGAATGAAGTGATATGAGAACAGGGTGGATAAATGTGATTAACATTATTTGCTGGCATGAAGTTGAAAGAGACTGATCGGGCTGAATGGCCTGTTTCTGTTATTGTAACTTCTATGTATAAATAGGGGGAATTGCCACTCGAAAATCCATTGGTGTCAGTAATGGTTTAAAAGACAAAGATAAGTACAACAGATGGCACTAAGGCTCATAAGAAGCCATGAGCTCGCTGAATAAAAAAAAGAAAAACATTTCAGAAATGACTGAAACTGCCATCATGAGAATTCACGAGAGATTCAAAGCCCATCAGTTTAAAATCTTACTTGACTGCCTGTGGACAAATTTTAAAGGTATGTTGAGGTAGTCAGACTTTAATTGTTACAAACCCGTGGAGATCAACAAATAAATTCCAAACAGTGGGTGTCCCCTTGTTGAGACTTTAGCTTGCGGGCAATGAGGACACTTTGAAGTTGCAGGGAAAAGGGTTATTCAACTGAAACATTTGTAGCAAGTGCTCGTTTATAAAGAGTTTGCGTGCATTGCTCCCTTATATACCTAATGATCTTACACACCATTACGTAGAATTACACAGAATTTACAGCACAGAAACAGGCCAGTCGGCCCAACTGATCAATGCCGGTGTTTATGCCCCACCCCTCTTCATCTCACACTATCAACATATTCCTTGCTCCCTCTTGCTCTTATCTAGTTTCCCCTTAAATGCATCTATGCTATTCGCCTCACATACTCCTTACTGTAGTGAGTTCCACATTCTAACCACTCTTTGGGTAAAGAGGTTTCTATTGGATTTATTGGTGGCTATCTTATATTCAGTACTTATTATCACTGAATCTAAAATGAGGGAGGGAAAAAAGTTCTTCTATTTTGGAATTCTGAACTTGCATGGTGGTGATCGTTATGGTAACTAGTTTGTTCTTATTTCAGATCTCATACAGGTGAAAAACCTTTCAAATGCTCACAGTGTGGCAGAGCATTTGTTTCATCGGGGGTCCTTAAGTCACATATCCGGACACATTCTGGCCTCAAAGCCTACAAGTGTTTAATTTGTGATGGCACTTTTACCACTAATGGCAGTCTGAAGAGGCACATGTCAACCCACAGTGAGGTGCGTCCTTTCATGTGCCCCTATTGTCAGAAGACTTTCAAGACCTCCATGAATTGCAAAAAGCATATGAAGACACATAGGTAAGAGCTTTTGAAGTAATTTTGAAATACTTTTAGTTACCGTTACTTCAATCTTCCTGTGTACATGGGCCTCCTCTGAACTTAATGTCATCAGGTTATTTAATGACAATGGAATGACACAAGGAAATGTTCTCCGATATCTGCTAGAGAAAAACAACTGATTCCAGGGCAATATTGTGAAGAGTCCTGCTTCTGTGCCCTTGGCTTATGGCTACAGGGAGGTCATTTAAATTAAGAGGCTTCATGGAGAGAGTGGAAAGGTGGAACTGTAGAAACTTCATGGGAAGGGGGAAATAACTTTTTTTTTCTATACACCATTCATCCACCCAAGGTAAGTTCAGGGATGGGCCTCTTCGGAGGCGAGCCTACATTTTTCGCGTGGGAATGCTCCTCCTGGCCCCACAAACGAAAGCTAAAAATCTGACCTGGAATGGTCTCTTCGGCTGGCTGACCAGGTTTCAGCTGTCAGGCTGGCTGTTGTGGGCATCCCGCTTAATTCCAGGTACAGATGGTGTCGGGGTCCCATTGACAAAATAGGACCCCAATTTACATAAATATATGAGGCATCCCCCTCAAAAATCAGGCATTTTAAAAATTGCAGCCGAGGAGGAGCAGAGTAGTTATATCATCCACTCCATTTTAACCATCCCCCCCCCCCCCCCCGCCCCCGCCACCTGGTTTCCGACTGGCAGGAGGATCTAAATTCCCCCCCCCCCCCCCCACCCACCCCCCCATGCATCTATTAGATCTGTGTTTATGTCACATTGGTATCCAGTGTCAGCATCAAGCACTCCCAAGCCAGGTACAGAACGCAGAGTGAGTTTCCCTTTACTCCGTCCAAACAATGTACCTTTACTTCAACTTCAGAAGACTACCCTGAATTTATAGCAATGTGTCATGTTTCCAATTCTTACCTGTTATGGCCTTTGAGTGAGACTGCCAGTATATTCAAGGCTGTGATAGATAGATAGATTTTTGGACTCTAGGGGAATCAAGGGATATGGGGATCGGGCAGGAAAGTGGAGTTGAGGTTGAAGATCAGCCATAATCTGATTGAATGGCGGAGCAGGCTCGAGGGGCCGTATGGCCTACTCCTGCTCCTATTTGTTATGTTCTTATGTTTATGAGCAGTTTGTGTTATAGGCTCAGGCCCACCATTAATTGAGTTGGAACTGGCCAAACTCATTTTACTTGGGCTGTTACAAACAGCGATGAATGGATATTTTCATTCCATCAATCTGAGTTTAAATGTGTCTTCAATGAGTGATCCAAAGCTATCTTGCTATCCACCAGGAAACATTCAGTTAGTGGGAAACTTTTTAATATGTTTTTGGCAACTTCAGTTGAAATTATAATGAAAGAAAGACTTGCATTTTTACAGTGCCTTTCATGACCTCAGCACATCCCAAAGTGCTTCACAGCCAATGAAATACTTTTGAAGTGCAGTCACTGTTGTAATGTAGGAAACGCAGCAGTCAATATGTGCAAAGCAAGGTCCCACAAACAGCAATGAGATAATAACCAGATAATCCATTCGTAATGTTGGTTGAGAGTCACCGAGGATAACACCCCTGCTTTTCTTTGAAATAGTGCCATGGGATCTTTTACGTCTACCTGAGAGACGTCTCATCTGCAAGATGGCACCTCTGACAGTGCAGCTCTCCCTCAGTACTGCACTGAAGTGTCATCCTAGATTTAGTGCTCAGGGGCTCGATTTTAGGGTCGGGTTTCCTGCGGGTTTCCAGCGGGGGGGCCCCGATAATCCCGATATGAGGTCACGTGACCGGGTCGCGCCGCGATCCCAACCACTTCCGGGTTCCCCGACGACGTGCGGGGCTGCGTGCGTGGCCCCCGCTGGTGGGAATCCCGCAGGCAATTAAAGCCAGCTTGTTGAGGTCAGTTAATGAGCTGAATCAGCTGTCAAAAGAGGAAGTGTGGGATTTCACCTGCATCGCAGCGTGTTTCCCACACTGGGGGAAACAGTCTCTCTCCAACCAGGCGTGTTGCAGCCAGCAGCCTGTGGCAGCTGCCAAGGTGCACCCCACGGGGGAGAGCCCTCACCCACACAGGAGGCCACCGCGTCACATAGGGCAACCCCTGGCCCCCACCACCCCCCACCAAGCCAGAGGACAGACCGAGACGAAACTGCAGCCCCAGTCCGAGGAACCACCCACCTACCCTGCACAACCCCTCAGACCAACACCTGCCAGATGGGTGGTGCGTGGACACCCTCGGAGGACGAACAGCATGACCAGCCCCAGCAGCCTCGCAGTCCACGCCGTCCGCCGCAGAGACGTGGAGCCCCCCAACACGGGGTTGTTGCACGCCTACCTGCACAGCAGGAGGGAGGGCTACCGCAGAGAGAGATGCATCGCAGAGGGCACTACCCTCGCCACAGGGTCCACAGACCGAGGCGCAGCTCCCCGGACCTCTCCGAGCAGCAGTGCACACGGAGGCGCAGATTCGCTCGACATGTAGTCGTGGAGATCTGCAGGCTCTTTCATGCCGAGCGGCTCCTGGCTGGCCCCAGCACCAACTGCTTACCTGTCGCTGTCAAAGTCACCACTGCCCTCCACAACTTCTCCTCCGCATCCTTCCAGGGTGCAGCCGGCTACACCTCGGATGTCTCTCAGTCGTCTGCGCGGAAGAGCCCTGCAAATACACCTGCACCTACTCTGCAGTAACACGATGGGTGGCATCAGTGGTGGGTCCTCATAGTGATACCCAGGAGCGGGCATTATTGGACACAACAGACAGGATTCGCGGAGACATGGCAGTGGTGGTGCCAATATAATGTGTGCTGTTTGTTGCACTGAAATTCAATATAGGTAACACCCATGGCAAACCCTCCGACACCCTTGTGCACCCCCTTCATGCTCATGAAACATTTGCCTTACACTGCCTACTGCACATATGTGATGCATGCCCTGTGGCTGCAGCACAGGTGGTGGCAGGTTGAGTGAGGCTGGCCGTGAGGGAGATGCACGAGAGGGTGAGTATGGGATAGAGCCATGAGATTGTATGAGGATTGGGTCGCGTGTTAGTGGCAGGATGAGTACTGGCGAGGTGAGTAGGTGGAGGTAAGATGAGGATGGGGTTTGAGTGGGTATGAGGGGTGATGTGACAGAGTAGTGTTGGCGGTGCCGAAGGAGATGTGGGGTTGGGGCAGTGTTGTGGCAGATGGAGTGTAGGGGAAAGACTTCGTGTTCTCACTGTGGCTGACCTACTGAGGTCATTGCAGCGCCTCCTGCACTGTATGCAGGTGGGCGATATGTTGGTTGCGCAGGTGACCCCCTCTGCCACCTCGAGCCAGGCCTTCTTGGTGGCAGAGGCTGGCCGCTTCCTCCCGCCCGCCGGTTGGAAGATCTCTGTCTTCGCCCTCCTCCTCACCCCATCTGATGATACCTGGGGTGAGGCATCATTAAACTGGGAGCAGCCTTCCCCCTGGGCTGCTCCATGCTGAAATTTGTTCCATTGGTTGCAGCATCTGTCAGTGGAGGACTGCCCCTTTAACTAGAGAGCCTCCAGCTGACAGATCGTACTGCGCATGCGCAGCCCGGCCGACGCGCAGACCAGCAGCGTGGACCCCGGAGGAGCAGGTAATTGATTCCTATTAGTGTGTTGCCTGCTACGATCGCACGGGCAACACACTAATTTCACCGAGCGTGTTGACCACGCTCCCGAAACCCAACCCGCCGGAAACCCGCAGGCCTGGTAAAATCGAGCCCCAAGTCTCTGGAGTGGGACTTGAACCCACAACCGTCTGATTCAGAGGCTAGAGTGCTACCCACTGAGCCATGGTTCACACACATAATAAACAAATAATTTATTATATAGTTTAAAGTAATTTGTAAGATCGGACAAGATAGTCAGTGCAATGCGTTGGATAAAAAACATCTTGCACATAACTTGAGGATGACAAAGTCCCTTGCATTTAGTGCATGAAGACGAATGACTATTTGGCATTGATGCACAAGCAAGAGTTCATACAGCCAAAACTATGGAAATGATGCCAAATACAATGAAAGCTTGTTTTAATCTGCTCTTGAAATGTGGGCAACATTGGCATGGCAGCATTTATTTCCCATCCCTAATTATCCTGAGGACATTTAGAATCAACCATGCAGTGTGGGTCTGGAGTCACATGTAGACCAGACTAGGTAGGGGTGGCAGGTTCCTTTCCCTGATGGACATTAGCCAACCAGTTGGGTTTTTATGCCAATCAAATAGTTTTTACGTTCATTGTCTGGTGCTAACCCAAAACCTCTGAGTTCCTAGTCCTGTATAATCCAGTACCATAACCATTAGGCTACAGTACGTTGTGAGGATTCGAGGATGATGCATAGTGGGGGAAAAAAGAAATATAAGTTTGCCTTTTCTACGTGAGACCAACATCGAAACCAAATTTTCTTTAAAATCTTGGTCCACCAACATAAATTTGTTTCTACGTACAGGTATGAACTCGCTCAGCAGATACAACAGCAGCAGCAGCAACAGCAGGCATCCTTGGATGATGATGCCTTAGTTGAATCTATGGAACAGCAGTCTGAATCAACTAATGGCCAGGCGCAAGCCCAGCTTCAGGCTGATGAAATGCAGCAGTCGTCAACAGTCAGCGCTGACCAACAGACCATGCTAGGTCTGAGCCAGGAGCAAGTTGTGGGATCTCAGCAAAGTGGTCTTGGCCAACAGCTTGCAGACCAGCAGCTTGTACAGGATGAAGGTAAAATTAGGAAAGCTATGTTGTAACTAGTTCAACTCTTTATGTATTAAATTTCTTTAATATCATGACCAACATTGAAGCTTATAAAGATATCAATAGCACCACTTGTTTTTTTCCGAGGGGAAGAAACGCAGTGGCCCTGAATTTCCGTGGGGCTGTCCTGACCTCCCGCTCTAACTTTGGCAGGATATCAGCAGAACCAGCATTTATGCCATCTCTTCAGGAGTTCTGCCAATCTCCTGCCAAAGTTATGCTCGAAGGTCGGGACAACACCTGCGGAAATTCAAGGGCCAGTGTTCTTTAAAGCAGGATATCAACAAATGGTGGGTGAGAGGAGAATCCATGATAGAATAATCATAAATGGACTATGGATCAAGTGGGTGTGATTGGCCAAATGGCCTTTTCTTGATCTGGACTCTCGTTCTTATTTTCTGTCACTTTACAGTGTTCAAAATATGGAATAGGTAGAAATAATCACTCAGCTCTGTTTTGGACTGGAAAATGTATACTGCAAAATATGTATTTTTTTTAATGAAGTAATGTAATACAGTTTAATAGGGAAGAAAGAATCAAACTTCATCATTTAAAAATATATGATATCACTTTTGCTCGATTTATAAAAAGTTTAATATTTTTATAATTTACTAAGATTTAAAAAGTTTAATGTATAACGATTTAATTTCTGGTCATCACTTCGTAAACTTGCAGCACTTATATCAGTTGTTAACCCTTCAATGAAAATGTCATTTTCAACAACTGTGTGGTGTGCCCAAGCTGTTGAAATGTGCCATGATATCTGCTAACAGGTGGTCACTAATAAATCCAATAAGGAACTCAGGAGAAACTTTGTTACCCAGGGAATGATTCGAATGTGGAACTTGCTACCACATGGAGTGTTTGAGGCGAAAATGCATTTAAGGGGAAGCCAGATAAGTACATGAGGGAGAAAGGAATAGAAGGATATGCTGATAGAGTTAGATGAAGTAGGGTGGGAGGAGTCTTGTGTGGAGCATAAACACCAGCATCGACCAATTGGGCCGAATTACCTGTTTCTGTGCTGTAAGTTCTATGTAACAGCAAAACCAAATCAGAGCAAAATTGAATGGAAGCTGTGCTCACCAACTCTTCTTAAATGATCCTTATGGCATTAATGTCTTGCATCTCTTTCCCCTCTCCACCTCACTCTTTTTCTCTCTATTTTATAATATATATGTTACCTGTCACTTAAACTTGTTTGCCTCATTTGGGAGAGGAATTTTATCCTTTCCGATCCACGCCACTAGATGGAGCTGAAGAGACTAACATTATCCTCATTCTGTTTGAATCTCATCATGCAACAGTTAATCAGAGAAGCATAGACAATAGTCTCATGTCCTTCACATTCCCTTAACAAATGGCTTGCAAATGAGAAAATCTTTAACATTTTTTTAAAGCTAGTATTTTTAGTTTCTCTTGCCCTTCCTTCACCAGAGCGTGAACAGTCAACATGCTGTCTCACATTACATAGAATTTACAGCACAGAAAAGGTCATTCGGCCTAACTGATCTATGCCGGTGTTTATACTCCGCATGAGACTCCACCCACCTTACTTCATCTAACCCCATCAGCATATCCTTCCACATCTGATATTGCTGCTGGTTGTAAGAGTGTCCTAGATTGACTTTTTTTTTACTTCTTTTCCGGAAGTGCTTTCCTTTCATTCTCCTCTGAGATTGTGAATTCCCTGCATGGAAATTCAAGGTGTGAACTTGTATCTTTCTGCCCTCACACAACAGTGGGGTTCCAAAGTACTGTGCCAACATACCACCAGAAAATCAACCTGTGTTACCAGATCAAGTAAGGGGTAGATTTTACAAACTAGCTCTCTGAGTTGAAGTGAAGAGAGCACATCTTTAGAATTTGGGTGCCAAGATCAATATGCCCCACAAATTTTCCCTCCATTAAAAATAATATGTTATTTAATGAACCTTTATGTAATTCTGTTTCTCTTTGTTTATATATTTATACAGCAGGTATGCTTTAAGAACAGTGATCCTAAACTATGTATCCCATTTAAAACTACTTGACTGCAGAGCTTTATTTAACTTATTTCTAAACTGTCCTTTTTATCATCCTCTGACCTTGATGGAGCTGAAAAATTCACTGGCACTATGTATAACAATAGATTTTTCTGCACAAACAATGCAAGGACTTTAAGACCATTTACATGCCCTAAAACAGTATGACCCAAGAGAGGATGGACTAGTCTGAGGGAAATCAAATTAAAGTCCCTAACCGCAAAGAGATTCTAAACTCTGTGATGTCTACTGGGACAGTGGCAATTTCTTACATACTAAATGAATGGGGCCAGACGATGGGTGCTATGCTGTGTTGTTAGGACTTGAAGCCCCATATGTGTCTTGTGTTACTCAGTTTTATTCACTTTCATGGTGCCATCTGAATGCCTAATATATTTAACTTCTTAACCCAGAGAGTGGTGAGAATGTGGAACTTGCTACCACATGGAGTGGTTGAGGTGAATAGCATAGATGCATTTAAGGGGAAGCTGGATAAGCACATGAGGGAGAAAGGAATAGAAGGTTATGGTGATAGGCTGAGGGTGGGGCATAAACTTCTGTTGGGACGAATGGCCTGTTTCGGTGCTGTAAATTCTATGTAATATATATTAGCTGTTTCCTACTCTAATCGGAATTTATAACCAGCGTCAAATTGATTTGTTTTGTTTGTTATTTATTTTCCTACTCCAGATTCCTTTGTGACAACACAGCACACCTTACAGCAGAATATCAGCCAATTTGATCAGCAAGCTATAACGCAGCAGACCTTTGACCAACAGAGTCTGACCCAAGGTTGTAGGTTAAAAAAAGTACATTTGGTGTCTTATGACCGGCTTTTGAAAAATATAGCAACTTTTTTTTTGAGTTGCTATAGTTTTCTCGAATAATCGTTGCAATCATATGGGTTTATTTAAATGTGAACGAAGATATTGATTAAAATAATGCTGTGCTGTGTGCTGGGGACATGGTGCGTCAGCCAAAAACAATGAGTAAAATCAATTAAGGGGAAGCTAGATAAACACATGATGGAGAAAGGAATAGAAGGTTACGTTGATATGGTTAGTTGAAGAGGGGTGGGAGGAGGCTCGTGTGGAGCATAAACACCATCATAGACAGTTGGGCCGAATGACCTGTTTCTGTGCTGCACATTCTATGTAAATTTTGGTCTTTGTTTAATGGCAATGATAACACTTCCAGACAAACCTAATCTTCTATCACTGTATCAATAAAATGAAACATACTCTGAATCACAATTCTTGTAAACTCATGTTGCTGGTGAAATAATCCATGGAGCAGCATAACCTTGAACTGAGCAGTGTCAAATTAAAAATAGGCTTATTAGTCAGAATCAGTAGTGAGTATCTTGGTCAGCATTTCACAATTGTTGAGCTATTGCGTTATTTGGGGTTTTAGTTCTGTATTATCACTCTGTGTTTTTTGTAATAAGGAACATTTGTATTGATAAGTGCTATAGATATTTTGTGATATATCTACAAAACATTTTTTTTGTTAGTATGTGGAGAATTGGAGAAGTTTACTCTTTTCTCTGTTTTTTTAAAAATCTACTCAGATTATGATAAAGTGGCCCTATTCCTTAAAAAGAAAATCACAACAGGTTTCTAAGACTGATTTATGGACCAATGTCAACAACTTGCATTTATATAGCGCCTTTTAACATAGTAAAACGTCCCAAGGCTAAATTTGAGGTTTGGATTATGGTTATAAACTGTGTAACAGAGTGAGGGAGGGACGATATGTAAGCCGTAGGATGTTGAGAGCTCTGTATCAGAGATAGGGATACAACTTTAAGAAGTTATATAAAAGGTGGTATAGCTTTAAGAAATCATTGACCTTAATTGCCTTTAAAAGACTCCGAGCCTGTAAGAGTAAAAGGCTGGGAAATGGGTCAGTTGGAGGAAGGAACTGAGAGGGCTAAGAGGTAGGCTGAAAAGTGATACCCATCACTGTCTTGTTCATCGCTGTAAGTGAAGACACACCTTGGATGAATAAACATCACTTGTTCTAGGATTTAGTCTGCGTGTATAATTGACCAATGGGTCCTGGACCTGCCTCAGCTTGTTACATGCATGCTAGATCCTAGAACAAGTGCAGTTTATTTATTCACGGTGTGTCTTCACTTACAGTGATGAACAAGGCAGTGATAAGTTTCACTTTCCAGCCTACCTCTCAGTTCCTTCCTCCTTCCACACTTGTCTCCCCAACTGACCCATTTTCCAGCCTTTTATTCTCACAGGCTGGGAGTTGTTAAAGGCAATTAAGGTCGACGATTTCTTAAAGCTATACTGCCTTTTATATATCTTAAAAGTTGTATTCCTACCTTTGATACAGAGCTCTCAACATCCTATAGCTTACATGTTGTCCCCCTCTCACTCTGTTATAACTGCTTGATTCTTCTAATGTGATTTGTGACATCTGAAACGTGGGGTTAGATTGCCCCCTTGCAGTCAGTCCAGGTGTCATTACTCCATACACACTGCACCAGGACATAGAAATACAATCCTGTTACTTAACAACAAGTTGACAAATAGTAGTTACATGTTGTCATTTAAACATTAATTTGAGTGAATATAAACAAATGAATTTATTACCTTTTGCTAGGTTTCACCATCACGGATAGCTTTGGCCAGCAGGGTCAGTTTACAGCAGTGCAGCAGTTGCAGGATTCCAGTAGCCTAGAGTCACAAGCTCTAACCCCCAGTTACCACCAGCAGAGTTTGCTTCAGGTTCCTACCACAGACAGTATCAATGTGGTGAGTATTAAATTAGTGATATTTTAAACCATATTCTTCACAGACTGCTTTTTGTTGTACCTTATACTGTAGCCTTGAGACATCACTTTTACTATATGTAGATTTGAACTCATTGGTGCAATTTATGAAATTGTAAATTGACAGTGTAGAAATGTAAGGTGATGTTAAATGGAACCACTAAAGTTTTTTTAATATCTGTGAACCTATGAAAGACGTAAAATACCCACCCTGGTATATTAATCATAAGAACATAAGAATTATGAGCAGGAGTAGGCCATATGGCCCCTCAAGCCTGCTCTGCCATTCAGTAAGATCATGGCTGATCTTCCACCTCAGCTCCACTTTCCCGCCCTGTCCCCATATTCCTTAATTCCCTTAGTGTCCAAAAATCACCTGTGTATTTTACTGATATTAGATTGAATGTTTTTTTAATGTGTCCCAATATGAATACCTAAAAACATTTCAGATGGAACAGGTCAGTAAAATATGTTCTGCTGGAGAAGTGGACATTTTTCAAGCTTAGAGGGTTAACTTATGAGGACAGATTGCATAAACTTGGCTTTTATTCCCTTGTGTTTAGAAGAATGAGGGGTGAGCTGATCCAGGTGTTTAAAGGATTTGATTGGGTAGATAGAGATATTCCTTCTGGGGGGTGGGGGGAATCAAGAACGAGGGGACATAATAAAATTAGAGCTAGACCATTTAAGAGGGAAATCAGAAAGTACTTTTTCACACAAAGGGTAGTAGAAATCTGAAATTCTCTCCCCCAAAAGGCTGTGGATCCTGGACAGTTGGAACTTTCAAGACTGAGATCGATAGATTTTTGTTAGGTACGGGTATCAAGGGATATGGAGCAAAGGTGGGTAAATGGAGTTAAGATACAGATCAACCATGATCTAATTGAATGATGGAGCAGACTCAAGGGGCTGAATGGCCTACTCCTGTTCCTATCTTCCTAAATTGTGTTTAGAGATGTGATAAAGTTATCGGTAGGGATGAGTACCATTTTGTACTCGTACTGGTTTTTTTTTTCACTAAAATTATTACACAGGAGGAACTTTTCCCTTGAGAGTTTAGCTGCGTCTGTCCCTTTATTATACTTAAACAAATAAAATATGCTTTACAGCAGCAGAATACAAGTGTTGACATTTAGCTTTTTAAAAAAAATAACATTTCTAATTAAGCTTCGTGTTTTGAGGGCTAGTGGTGAACATGCACTCAATAGCTATTGGTTCCATGATTAGGATGGAAAGGCTTTATTCAGGACGTGGGAGCCGAACACGGAGCATGCACCCAAGTCAGAGAAGGAGAAAAGTCATTATTCTAGTGAGAAGTACAGCACACCTGGTAATCTGTGTATTATGTCAATGTCCTTGCCCTCTGTTGGAGATGTGATCCCAAACTTAACAACATGCTATAATTTGTGCCCTTTAACAAACTCAAATGCTCATCCCTCGTAACAGTACAGTATTTGTAGATACCGCAGAGTTTACTGTAAGTGACAAATAGCCAGTAGTTAAAACAGAAAGTATTTCAACACTATTTGTCACATATTGTTCAAAATCTTGGCAAATGTGAAATATGATTACCGTGATAGCTAAAACAAAGAATGGGTTAGTGTTCTGTGCAAAACAGAAGATGAATCTTGGATAACTGGTG
This sequence comes from Heptranchias perlo, assembly GCF_035084215.1. Classification (NCBI taxonomy): domain Eukaryota; kingdom Metazoa; phylum Chordata; class Chondrichthyes; order Hexanchiformes; family Hexanchidae; genus Heptranchias; species Heptranchias perlo. Next base: position 124,182,422 of record NC_090327.1, read on the forward strand.
ACCTTTTTCTGGGATGATGGAGGGTAGGGTTCTTGTATCTGCAAAAAATATAATCAAAGTTCAATAGGCATATGGAAATAAATTGTTGAGTTAGATTTCAGGCAGTGGAAGCTAATACAACAGTTGCCTTTGTGGTAGACATTTCTTAATCTTAAAACCAATTTCTACACTAAGTAAAACTACATTTTACTTCAGTATATGTACTTTTGACACTAATTCAGATTCTGGACCAGATTATTTTAACTTTTTTCCAGCACTCGGTAGCCAGCAAGCAAAAAGTCGTCTGTCAATGATCCAGCTCTCTTTACTGGCTAACTGCAATATTTCATCACCTATTATGGACTTGTTGGATTTTTCTTAATTATAAATCTTCCAGCCCCATAATTCTGAAATATATAGAATATTGTGGTTTGTTGTAAATAAAATCCCTATCCATTCAGTAAGGTTGAAGCTCCCCCATACAGTACTACTCTATGTATAATATAAGAACAGTGGAAGGGGTGGAATTCAACATTTTCTCATCAGTTTATGTGATAAAGTTTCATTACTGATTTTAAAAAATTCCTTTCGTTTTTTTACACATTCTGCAGACGACCCGACTGTTGCACGAGCCATCGCCAGGAAACCTACATCTTCAGAGCCATCGCTCAGCTTTCCATTCTGACAGTGAGGATCAAGTTAGGCGAACATACAGGTTAGATTCAGTGGGAGCGTTTTACAGTATCATCTGTGTGAGAGTGACACTGGTTAATCATCTCCATTTTTCTCCCTACGCCTCCTTAAATGGTCTCTAACACAACAATCCCTTTTGTGGATTGATACTCTCTGAAGCTAAATGGTGTGTGTGTCTTTAAATAATGCTAATGATTTTTTTTCTCCCTGCAATCCCCAGGTGTGAGTTCTGTACCAAAGGTTTCAAGAAATCAAGCCATCTAAAGCAACATGTACGTTCTCACACAGGTGAAAAGCCCTACAAATGCCTTCAGTGCAGTCGATGTTTTGTATCCTCAGGGGTTTTGAAAGCACATCAGCGAACGCACACAGGTAATGGTTTGAGCAAACTGGCATAGAAAGAAAGGAAAGAACTTGCATCTATATAGTGCCTTTCATGACCTCAGGACATCTCAAACCGCTTTACAGCCAATGAAGTACTTTTGAAGTGTAGTCACTGTTGTAATGTAGGAAATGCGGCAGCCAATTTGCGCACAGCAAGGTCCCACAAACAACAATGAGATAATGACCAGATAATCTGTTTATAGTGATGTTGATCGAGAGATAAATATTGGCCAGGACACCAGAGAGAACTCCCTTGCCCTGCTTCGAATAGTGCATGGGATCTTTTACTTCCACCTGAGAACACAGACGGGGCCTCGGTTTAATGTCTCACCCGAAAGACGGCATCTCTGAAAGTGCAGCACTCCCTCAGTCACTGCACTGGGAGTGTCAGCCTAGATTTTGTGCTCAAGACTCTGGAATGGGACTTGAACCCATGATCTTCTGACTCAGAGGCGAGAGTGCTACCAACTGAGCCACAGCTGACCAAATAATTTCATTTTGAGGCCATAAAGTGAATAATTGCACTGATGCATCTGAAGCCATGCCTTCAGTCCCGAAGTTACAGTAGTCAAAAATATTTAATAGCCTGAAACAGTTTTTGAACCAGTCGAGTTCAAAATTCTAGTGTACAGATACTATTTATTTCATTACACCTGTGCATCAGAATCTTGATTATGACTTAGTATACTGTAATCGGATCATAGTTTTTAAAGTTGCTTGTTCGTTTTGAAGGGTGCTATTCACACAATGCAGTGGTGTATAGAAAAGTGCACTGTTGGTTGACACTGAACCAAAATAACTATCAAGTGTCATAAACACTGGCAACTTTGATGAGAACTTTTCCACTAATGATACATTACTGATCATAACTTGTGAATGCTGTCTCTATTTCAATTCACCGACTGTATATACAAATAATTAAATAAGCCTGCAAACCAATCCATTCTCTGCCATTCAGGCATTTCCCACTCAAACAAAATGCAAAAAAAATTAACGTAGCAAGCATTGGACAATTTTATTTTTTGGCTTTGGGTTTGCAAATTGATTATGCTGGTGGATGGTTTTTATTTCCGGCACATTATCGGGCAAGTGGTGGGCAGGGTGTCTGAAGAACTCCCCCGTTTAGTCAGCAGTAGGTCTGATCAATTTTCATGGTTTGGGCCCTAATTACATTGAATTGCAAAATTAGAGCTGCTAGCGCGAATCACGTTCCTTACAGGCAGCTCGTTGATCGAGAGGGTGGGAAATCTGCCAGGCGGCCGATCGCGATGGGCCTACTGCAGCTCCTTAAAGGGTAGGGGCGGAAGCATCAAGAGTGAAAGGGAGCAGTGGTTTATAGTGCCAGGGAATTTTTTATTTTGCAGCATCCACAACAGCAAGGAGATCAAGTATTGGAAGCCTTTAATGCTCAAAAAAAAAACTAAGCGACTGCAGTAAGAATAAGTGCCAGACCTGCTTGTAGCTTTACCTTGCTGCAGCTAAGGATGCCTTTAAGTACTGCTGGAAATGGCCGCCTCCCAACTTGTACCGCCCATGGCTTGTGGATGAGTTGAGGAACTGGTGGTAGCAATGTGGCTAGAGACAGAAATGGCACCAGGGTCTTGTGCCGTGTCATTTGACCCCAATTTGCAGACATTGATGAGGCCCCTCCCTGTTTCCGGTGGGAACTCTGGCCATCTAAATCGAGGTCCACCTGAAAATTGGGACAAGCGGACTATCAGTGGTAAGTTGATGGGTCAATCCTCCGCATGCTTTTGGTCCCAATGCTGCCCTGTTTTTAGGCGTAAATGGGATGGTAGCAAGACAAAAATTGCCACCGTTTGTCTACCCATACTAAAAAATGCTTTCTAAAAAAACAACCAGGACCAAGTAAATTGAAGTAACAGCCAATCAGACACATATCTGAACAAAATTACTTTTGAATTGAATTGCTTGTCTTTCTCACATGGAAACCAAGCTGAGACAAAAATGACTAAAATCTATAACATCTGTACCAAAATAAGCTAGATGGAAGCAGATTCAATAGCAACTTTCAAAAGGGAATTGGATAAATACATGAAGGGGAGAAAGTTGCAGGACTATGGGGAAAGAGCAGATGGAATGGGACTAATTGGAGAGCTCCTTCAAAGAGCTGGCACAGGCACAGTGGGACGAATGGCCTCCTTCTGAGCTGTATGATTCTATTCTATGATATGTTTTTCGTTTTTAAACCCAATGTAGCGTGACAGAGCTAAAGATGCCAATACCGTGCTTCGCTTTTATCTTAGTCTTTTTGATTCAACTGATATAGCTTATTTTAACATTTATAGATATCTAGAAATATGTCTGTGTATGTTTAAAGGAATCAAGGCTTACAGATGCAACGTTTGTGATGCCACCTTTACTACCAATGGGAGCCTTACAAGGCACATGGTAATCCATACCAGTATGAGACCCTTTAAGTGCCCATTCTGTGATGACACTTTCCGAACATCACTTCATTGCAAAAGGCACATGAAAGCTCATCAAGTAACGGCAGGAGTTGGAGGTATGAAGTGCTTTGTCTATATATTACTCAGTACATCAAATAGTGCTCAGTATTTTTATCTTAAAAAAAAGGAATTGCAGTGGAACTTCCATCATCTGCACTCCGTACATCCACAATCTTGATTATTTACGAGAATATAACACATGTCTTGTGCAAAAAAACTACCATGCCTTCTACAAAACTGCCACATTTAGTGGTGATTACTGTCTTGGGGCACTCCAGAACTGCCAACGCACAAACTTGTGCGTCCGCATCCTCTTCCCATTTTGACATCTATTAGAATTGATCTGATCATGTCAATATTCACTCCCCTGGTTTAATACTGGATGAGAAATATGACTTTGTTGCTGTGCTGTAGCCAATCAAACATTTTCAAAAGTCGCTTCCACTCCCAAAATGGATTGTAGAAACCAGGAGGAGGAAGAAGCAAGATAATTAAATGAGTTTAGGGTTTTTGAAGATGACAAGTAAAGAATGGAAAAGAAGTGAGAAGGTGGGAAAATGGATGACAGCACAGAGAGTTAGAAGTCTTTGAACATTTTTAATTTTAATTGCAATCGCCGTAAAGAACTTTTGTGGTTAGGATTACATTACAGTAATAAAGGTACTTTTGAGAAGCTTTATTACCGTGATATCAATATTTATTTCAACATCGCAGTGTTTGAGCTGAAAACTTAGCAAACCATCCAGCTCATGGATACCATCATTTCCCTGAACCTGTCGGCAGTCTAAGGTTTAAGTATTTCTTTTCATCGGTTATGATTTACTGAGAGTGCAATTTGAAATATGATATAAGAATTTTTCTTCTTTGTCCTCAAAACAACTTTTATGATCTAGATGAAGAAGATGAAAATCTAGAAAGGCCTGTCGTGCGAAGGTCACGGATTGGGATCATCACATTTACAGAAGAAGAGACAGCAGAACTAGCCAAAACTGGATCACGATTAGACGCCACAGTCTCAGAAAAAGTATTAGTCCAATCGGCAGCAGAGAAGGACCGGGTCAGTGAAATCAAGGATAAGAACACAGAGGTGGAAGAGGATCCTAAACATGCGAACCAATGCTCATTTTGTACGAAGAGTTTCAAAAAGCCTAGTGACCTAGTTAGGTGAGGATTGATCTTTTGTCTTAAGTTTTATTTTTATTTTTTGCAGCCCATTTTCTCTGCAAATTATTCTTGACTCTCTCCTCTTCTCTCCTTTAACATTGCACATTGCTGTAAGTGTCCACTTGACTCTAGCAATCTTGTCTCTGGTTTAGAAAGTTGTGAGTTCATGCCCCACTCCAGGATTTAAGCATATAATCTAGGCTGATGCTCTAGTACAGTACACTGTCTGCCAGTTCCAGTGGTTCAGGTGGATGTTAATGATCCTATAGTCAATTGAAGAAGAGCAAGGAGCTCTCCTAATGTCCCAGTCAACATTTGTTCCGCAACCAATGCCATTAAAAACAGATTCATCTCATTGATGTCAGTGGGATCTTGCTGTGCTAAAAAGTGGCTGGTGCATTTGCTTACATCACAACAGTTCAAAGTATTTCATTGTATGTAAACTACTCTGGGATATCTAATAAGGAATTCTATATAAATGCAAATGTATCTCTTCTTTGAATGGTAGTGTGTGAGTTTGTGCCCAGAAGTATCTTAATTTTGGCTGGTCCATTGGAGAGAGTGACTGAGCAGTAGGTGAGGCACTTCCTCACAGTGAGGAAGGGATAATTTGAAGGTGTCTACCTACATTGTTGTCATCTCTGTCTCCATATCTAGTTAAGAGAGGCAGCTACTTGTTCACCCACTCAAGGTAATAGAGCATGGTATTAGGGAAACTTAATAAAATGAACACTGGAACGTGGTTTCGAATCCAGACTAAACCGAGGGAATGAATTCTCATGGTTATCTGTTCATCTGTGATTGTGGAGTCCTACATAAAATGAATTTGGGCAGCCTTAGTCTAGTTCCTGGTATTTGGGAGTCCATAGCCTAAAATTCCCCCTGATTTGGCTTCAGTTGACACTAGGTTGTCAGTCTCACTGTCTCACTGAGACACATTGTTGGAGCAGAATAGAGAGATCTAACTGATCTGTACCTGACATGAGAGTGCTTTTTGCTAAAACTGGGTGCCGAAATGGAAAGCGCTCCATTCCCGAGTACTAACATCAATTTCACTTGACGAGCACAAAATTCATGCAAAAATGTGGAGAAAAAATGACTTTCATAGACAAACTTATCATACATTGGAATCATTTTCTGCATCATTTAGAATTATTTTTATGAATTTGGAATATGCTACAGGATGAGCTCCAAGTATGTACATCATCACAAAATTATCTTACTGAGAATTTTTTTTAGAAAAGTTTAATCACTGGCAGAACATATGAACTTACGAATTAAGAGCAGGAGTAGGCCATTCGGCCCCTCGAGCCTGCTCTGCCATTTGATAAGATCATGGCTGATCTGATTGTGACCTCAACCCTACTTTCCCGTCTACCCACTGTAACCTTTGACTCCCTTGTTAATCAGGAATCTATCTAACTCAGCTTTTAAAATATTCAATGACCCTGCCTCCACCGCTCTCTGGGGAAGGGAGTTCCACAGACTCATGCCCCTCTGAGAGAAAAAAATTCTCCTTATCTCCGTTTTGAATGGGAGACCCCTTATTTTTAAACTGTGGCCCCTAGATCTAGGCAGATCCAGGGAAATGCCAATATCTCTGAACCTCCTATTTTTTTAAAAAAAAAACTTTTCAGCTGACACTTTGATGCTGAAAGAAAAACTAATATTACAGTGATAAAAGTATATAGACGTTGGAATAACTGTCTTAAAAATAAATACTTAAGACAGGAGTTTAAATAAAAGTAGTTGTGGAGATTTCACTTCTTTTCAAACCTTCATTCTCTCCCTCCTCCCCTCTTTTTGTTTTTACAGTTTTAACTTTCATTTTACATTTTTTTCTACTCTTGTATGTACATTCTAACTTTTTTTTCCCTCTTGAATAACTTCATTTAAAAAAAAATCTCTTTATTGCCTGTTTCTTTTGCCTCTCTGTTTCCACTGTCTATTTAGAGCTGGGAGCAACATTCAAAAAAAAAAATCAAGCTTTCATTAACTAAAAAACTAGCTTTCAGCCAATCGAACGCCCAAAGATAGTTGAGGGAAACTCTACGCCATCGACCAACCTTTAAATTGGCTTTATTGTTGTGAGTCTACTCCATACATTCACTACCCTGTGGGAAACATCAAAAAGTCAAATCTTGCATAGAAATGTTAAGTGGTGCTGGGAGCGTGTTAATCATATAGATGCTAGCCCACTTAATTGGCTTGGAAAGTAAAGCAAACTATTGATAAAACATGTATTAATAGTTTAAAAAATCACATGCTTCATTAATTTATATTGTTTGCCCAAGATAATTTGATATCTAAGCATCAATTCTCCACATTGTCATCATAATGGATAAGTTAATCTGTAATTATTATTCCTGTACCCCACTATCTCTGTTTTTCCGACCTGATAAAGTGATTTTAATGATTCTAGTTTTAAAAGAAATTGAAAATAAGCTAAATTACAGGAGAAAAAAACTCTTCTGCAAATTACCCAATAAAGTAAGTTCTATGATATTCCCTCACCCTCTGATCTTTCAAAGTAAGACTATGAAACATGTGCTAGTTTTTAAACAGGACTATGCTGTAGGTTTCCAGCTACTGGGGAATAATTTGAGAAAATCAGCGCTGCTTTGACTTTTGGGAACAATTTCACCTCATCAGAATGCTCCATCAGCACTTGTTTCCTGGATGCTGCATGGAGTTGCTGACAGTGCAAGCTCCAACTTAGAACAGGCAGGAGCACCATTTTAATGTTTAAGTGGTTGAGAGAACCGTTCTGAGGTCTCTTGCATCTCTCTCCTCCCTATACACCGTTTCTAAGGAGACAAAAATTAACGCCCGTTAAAACCGGAGCATCTAGGATCACCAGTGCAGGTAAGTAACTTTAAGCATAGAATCATACAACACAGAAGGAGGCCATTTGGCCTATCATGCCTGTGCTGGCTCTTTGAAAAAGCTGACTATATTAATCCCATGCCTCGCACTGTTTCCCCATAGCCCTGCAGATTTTTTGCTTTTCATATATACGCACACAATTCCCTTTTGAAACAGGCCAAAAGAATTATTTTTGCTGGTTTGAGGCAATTTTTGCCCTGATGTTTATTTTCTTTTTCTCACGGTACATGGGTTCTCAGAAGCCTTTTTGGGTCAATGTTAATCATCCTCGTTTGCAGAATTCATTCAAATATGAGGCCTGGAACTATTCCACTTGGTTCCCCAGAATTATCCTGGCCATAACCACAAAATCAGTATATTTTAACCTTTTAACACTGATCCATAATTTAATTTCTAGTTCATTGGCCATTATATTTTCATCTTGAATTGACAGTTTAGGAAATAACTGAAGCGTACTTGTTACTGGTAGGTAATAGAAAGCTACCAACTAGGTAATCTTCCGACTTTGCGTTATTGGTGGGGAGCTGTCTGTCAGCAGTATGTATTGGAAATTCGGGCACTCGCTGTATACGATGTTCTGATCATTGTCTACAAAACAAAGTGCAACTGAAAAGTAATGCATTGGCTGTGAAGCACTTTGGGACATCCTGAGGACGTTAAAGGCACCACATAAATCCAAGTTCTTTTTACTATTCTGATCTTTTAACATTGTAATATTTTGAGTATGAAAGCTGACAGAACTGGAAACTTGAACTAGTTCTGTGATAAGTTACTGAAATCTATGGTCCACGGGCTTATACTTCGCCATAAATTGTATCTTTTTTTCCCCCGGTAGTGGGATTTCAAGAACGACAGTGAAATTCAATACACATAAAAATGTTGGAAGAATTGCAGTAATGAAAAGAAAAAAGAATGAACTCGCATTTATAATCGCGCCTTTCATGACAGCAGGACGTCCCAGATCGCTTTACAGCCGAGGAAGTACTTTTGAAGTTTAGTCACTGTTCTAATGCAGGAAATGCGGCAGATAATTTGCACACAGCAAGGTGTCTCGCAAACAGCAATGAAATAAGTGACCAGATCATCTGTTTTTTTTAGGTGTTGGATGAGGGATAAATGTTGGCCAGGGCACCGGGAGAACTCTCCTTGTGCCACCACTTTCATGTTGAGGCAAAGTATTTTAGGACTTTCAACAGAAAAAGCAATAGTATAACTTAAAGTTCAGGAAGAAATCTGACTCCCAACCACACTGGATCCAAGTACCACTTCCAGAGATAGCTTTTCAATGCTTGGGCTGCACAGTGACCGGAATATAGCTGCACTCAGGTGCTCAGTACAGTCACCGTTCACCTCTAGAATCTGGGGCAGACTCAGGAAATGAAAGGGACTTTCTCTGCTAGTCACAAGAAATAAATTGGGTGCAATTGCAGCTGAGCATTCCTAGAGGTCCACGACACAAACTGGCTCCAATTTGACACAAATTGCCAGTTGTACTCAAAGTAAATCCCCCCATGCCCTGATCAGATTTTTCTTATAGTTGATACATCTTATCCTGTAATTTTGTCATTTTCCTATGTACACATGAGCATGAATGCACCTACTGTTTCTAGACATTCTGACTCGTGCATATAAGGTTTTTGAAATGCAGAGTTATACCATAATGTTTATAGCTTGCTGTAGTCCCACCTTGATTCTCTCTTCTGAAGTGTATTTGTTTTTCCATATTCTTTTATTTTCTGCTTTTATTTTCCTTATATGATTTCTGACTCCTTTTATCCTTGTCTGCGGTTTTCCTGCATCTGTTTCACCCTTGTCTACTGTTTTCTGTGCAGTGCTCCTTCTCCCATTCTGTTGTGGTTCTTGAGGCCCCAAGATAAACAGCATGAACAGAATTGCTACTGAGATTGTCATAATTTGACTGCTGAGATTATAAATCTCTGTTGCTTCTTCTGTAGCCATGTCGGCAACAGCCCAGTCTCATCACCTGTCATGGGTACGGTAGCATAGTGGTTATGTTACTGGATTAATAATCCAGAGGCCTGGGCTAATAATCCAGAGACATCAGTTCGAATCTCAGTTAATTAAATAAAATCTCCAATAAAAAGCTAGTAATGGTGACCATGAAACTACTGGATTGTTGTAAAAACCTATCTGGTTCACTAATGTCCTTTAGGGAAGGAAACCTGCTGTCCCGCTACAGAAAGTCACAATAAGAATAAAACCGGGCAGACCATCTGGCATCGGACCACTAGGCACCAGACATGACCAAGGCAAACCAAGCCCAGTCGACCCTGCAAAGTCTTCCTCACTAACATCTGGGGACTTGTGCCAAAATTGGGAGAGCTGTCCCACAGACTAGTCAAGCAACAGCCTGACATAGCCATACTCACAAAATCATACCTTTCAGCCAACGTCCCAGACTCCTCCGTCACCGTCCCTGAGTTTGTCCTGTCCCACCGGTAGGACAGACCCTCTCTGAGGTGGTGGCACAGTGGTATACAGTCAGGAAGGAGTGGCCCTGGGAGTCTTCAACATTGACTCCGGACCCCATGAAGTTTCATGGCATCAGGTCAAACGTGGGCAAGGAAACCTCCTGCTGATTACCACCTACCGCCCTCCCTCAGCTGATGGATCAGTCCTCCTCCATGTTGAGCACCACTTGGAGGAAGCACTGAGTGTAGCAAGGGCACAGAATGTACTCTGGATGGGGGACTTCAATGTCCATCACCAAGAGTGGCTCGGTAGCACCACTACTGACCGAGCTGGCCAAGTCCTGAAGGACTCAGCTGCCAGACTGGGCCTGCGGCAGGTGGTGAGTGAACCAACACGAGGGAGAAACCTACTTGACCTCGTCCTCACCAATCTACCTGTCGCAGATGCATCTGTCCATGACAGTATCGGTAGGAGTGAGCACCACACAGTCCCTGTGGAGACGGAGTTCCGTCTTTGCACTGAGGACACTGTCCATCGTGTTGTGAGGCACTACCACCGTGCTAAATGAGATAGATTCAGAACAGATGTAGCAGCTCAAAACTGGTCATCCATGACTTGCTGTGGGCCATCAGCAGCAGCAGAATTGTATTCCAGCACACTCTGTAACCTCATGGCCCGGCATATTCCTCACTCTACCATTACAAACAAGCCAGGGGATCAACCCTGGTTCAATGAGGAGTGTAGAAGAGCATGCCAGGAGCAGCACCAGGTGTACCTAAAAATGAGGTGCCAACCTGGTGAAGCTACAACACAGGACTACGTGCATGCTAAACAGCAGAAGCAGCACTCTAAAGACAGAGCTAAGCAATCCACCAACCAACGGATCAGATCAAAGCCCTGCAGTCCTGCCACATCCAGTCGTGAATGGTGGTGGACAATTAAACAACTAACGGGAGGAGGAGGCTCTGTGAACATCCCCATCTTCAATGATGACAGAGCCCAGCACGTGAGTGCAAAAGGCAAGGCTGAAGCGTTTGCAACCATCTTCAACCAATTCGATTCACTGCACGTGTTATCAAGAAACGAACGAGTGCACTGGATACAGAAATGACTATGGGCCCCGATAACATCCCGGCTGTAGTTCTCCAGAACTAGCCGCATCTCCAGCCAAGCTGTTCCAATACAGCCACAACACTGGCATCTACCCGACAAAGTGGAAAATTGCCCAGATATGTCCTGTCCACAAAAAGCAGGACAAATTTAATCCGGCCAATTACCGCTCTATCAGTCTACTCTCGATCATCAGCAAAGTGATGGAAGGTGTCATCGACAGTGCTGTCAAGCGGCACTTACTCACCAATGCCCTGCTCACCGATGCTCAGTTTGGGTTCTGCCAGGACCATTTAGCTCCAGACCTTATTACAGCCTTGGTCCAAACATGGACAAAAGAGTTGAATTCCAGAGGTGAGGTGAGAGTGATTGCTCTTGACATCAAGGCAACATTTGACCGAGTGTGGCATCAAGGAGCCCTAGTAAAATTGAAGTCAATAGGAATCGGGGGAAGAACTGTCCAGTGGCTGGAGTCATACCTAGCACAAAAGAAGATGGTCGCTGCAGGAGTTCCTCAACGTAGTGTCCTAGGCCCAACCATCTTCAGCTGCTTCATCAATGACCTTCCCTCCATCATAAGGTCAGAAGTAGGGATGTTCGCTGATGATTGCACAATGTACAGTTCCATTCACAACCCCTCGGATAATGAAGCAGTCCGTGCCCACCTGCAGCAAGACCTGGACAACATCCAGGCTTGGGCTGCTAAGTGGCAAGTAACATTTGTGCCAGACAAGGGTCAGGCAATGACCATCTCCCCATGACATTCAATGGCTTTACCATCGCTGAATCCCCCACCATCAACATCCTGGGGGGTTATCATTGACCAGAAACTTAACTGGACCAACCACATAAATACTGTGGCTACAAGAGCAGGTCAGAGACTGGGTATTCTGCAGCGAGTGACTCACCTCCTGACTCCCCAAGGCCTTTCCACCATCTACAAGGCGCAAGTCAGGAGTGTGATGGAATCCTCTCCACTTGCCTGGATGAGTGCAGCTCCAATAACACTCAAGAAGCTCAACACCATCCGGGACAAAGCAGCCCGCTTGATTGGCACCCCATCTACCACTGGCGCACCGTGGCTACAATGTGTACCATGTGCAAGATGCATTGCAGCAACTCGCCAAGGCTTCTCCCCAAACCCGCGACCTCTACCACCTAGAAGGACAAGAGCAGCAGACACATGGGAACAACACCACCTGCACGTTCCTCTCCAAGTCACACACCATCCCGACTTGGAAATATATCGCCGTTCCTTCATCGTTGCTGGGTCAAAATCCTGGAACTCCCTTCCTAGCAGCACTGTGGGAGAACCTTCACCAGCGGTTCAAGAAGGCGGCTCACTACCACCTTCTCAAGGGCAATTAGGGATGGGCAATAAATGCTGGCCTTGCTAGCGAATGAATTAAAAAAAAAACTCACATTGGTCTTGGTGTGTCTATCATCTAGCCCCAGTTCCTTTTGTAGCTTTCTCTTGGTCTTTCTTAGCATCTTCACTGGTGTGATGTTATGCAACATTGAACTGACAATGTGAGTCCCTAAGCAGAAACTCATACTGGAGAATCTCAGTAGCCATTTTTGTAGCGGCTTTTGCATTGTTTTAAAAAAAAAGGCAAAAGCTGATTTTTAGTATTTTCACTGATATTTCCCAATAATTAGTTTCTTATCTTTTATGGATTCCATGAAACGGAGCAGTTTTCCAACAAATATATTTCAAAATGATCTAAAACTGCACCCGATCTAATAGACATTCAACCAATTTAAAGTGCCAATGTAATGAATTTCTATAATTTTATTGTATGTGTTTGCAAAAATTAGGTATTTTCTAAAACTAGAAATATTCACCATTGACTATTTAAAAAATGTATAAATAGATAGTAAAATTTATCTTTTCGTCCTATATAGGCATATAAGAATCCATACTGGAGAGAAGCCCTTTAAGTGCGATGAATGTGGGAAGAGTTTTACAGTGAAGTCTACTCTGGACTGTCATTTAAAAACCCACACAGGTTAGTGATGGTGTTTCCATTAAGTAATTGCAGAGAGGATATCGAAAGCCATTCCAGATGACAGAAGCCATAAAACTGGGAGGCAGTTTATCTGAAAGCTTACATTTGAACACTTGAAACTGATTGTTCATCTTCTTTCAGTTCTTGTCGTCCTTTTTAAGGTTCTTTTGAAGCAGCTGCCTTTATAGAAGAATCATAGAATCATACAGCACAGAAGGAGGCCATTCGGCCTATCGTGCCTATGCCGGGTCTTTTGAAAAAAGCTATCCAATTAGTTCCACGCTGCTGCTTTTTTTATGCTCTTTATGGTGAGGTACATTATCAGGCATAGCATGCTTAGATGTATAGTAAAGCTCCTTCTCCTCTGTCCCAACAATATGACTCAGACGCAGCGACCAAAGAGAATCCCCAACTACACCACTGTGACATATTCCATTTTCCATACCAGCCACCCTGTGTTCTCTCTCTGAGGTCCATTGATGCCAAATTAGGGACAATGTAGTGGATCTGTGCTCACTAGGAACTGCGTTGATACTGCCTGCACACAAGGCCCTTACAACCAGCAGACGGACAAGCCTTTCACCCATCAGTCTAGGGCGGATTTGAACCCAAACATAGGAGGTGAAAGACCAGTGTCTAACAGAGTGCGCTACCCAGTTTCTATATGTTTTTAGATTTAACTCTAAGCGGATATTGTGGTTTATGTTTAAGCTTTAAACCTATAAGCCATGTTTGTTTATTGCACAGATACCACTACATAAGGAGGATTGTTTGAAGGTAATAAGACTAGGCAGTTTCTGTGCAAAATTGTGTGCATTGATAATTCTTGCAAATATAGGGGTAAGTTTTCATCTTCATTGCTTCTGGTGCTAAGCTTCATGAGCTGGGAGTGCTAATTGCACAGCCCATGATTTCCACTCATTAAACTAAATGGATGGAAAATAAGTTTTCTGTTACCCACTGCCAGCGCCTGAAGCTCAGATTTGAAGACAAAAATTTACCCCATGGTAAAATATTGGATGCTTGAAATTGAAAGCAGTGGACATTTTGTGAGACTGCCACTGCAGATTACCTTCACGTCAATAAGTAGGCCGTGAACTTATTTGTCAGTTGTCATTTTTTGAAATGAGGTGAAGGGTTCAACCTTTGTGAAATTCAGCAAATGGAATGAGGTGCTATCAGCAACTAGGCTGAGCTGTCGCATGTTGATTTAATATCCTATACGGTCTGGCATGATTACAGCATCAGCCACCGTTATAATGGACAGCCAGTTCTTTATGAGGAAAAAGATAAAAGCAAGGTTCCTTTATAAAATTTTTTTGAATTGAAGAATAATTGCATTTCTACCTTGGTACTAGTAAATGCTGGCTGGCGATGTATTACTGTTTGTAAAAAGTGTGGAAGTGTGTTAATGGAAGTTGTGGCAGCACCACTATGATTATTGAATCATACGTTTCAATTTGATTGTGAAGAACAGGTTAATGGGTACATTTTCAGGGTGATTTCTAAACATTTAGTTCAATAATTAGACTAGAAGTAAGCTCAGCAAAACTAAGCCATCTTGAATCTGCAAGCAAAGCTTGAAACATATACAAGTGTACTCTAGGATCTCGTGGTGATATTTTGTTATTTATAGTAATAGAATTAATTGTACAATTTTCATTTGAATTGACTTTGGGTGTGCGATATATTGGCTCAAACTTGGGCAAGTGTATTGATAGAGAGAAACTATTTCCTCTGCTGGGGCAGTCCAGAACAAGGGGGCATAACCTTAAAATTAGAGTTAGGCCAATCAGGGGTGATGTCAGGAAGCACTTCTTCACACATAGGGGTAGTGGGAATCAGGAACTCTCTCCCCTCAAAAAGCTGTTGAGGCTGGGGATCAATTGAAAATTTCAAAACTGAGATTGGTAGATTTTTGTTAGGTAACAATATTAAGAGTTACGCAACCAAGGCGGGTGGAAGGATTTAAGATACAGATCAGCCATAATCTAATTGAATGGCGGAACAGGCCCGGGGGCGGGGGGACTGAATGACCTACTTCTGTTCTTATGAAATGAATTGCAAATTTGGTTCCTGCACCATAGCAACACAGGGTGATCAATTCAACTCCCCAAACCCATGATGTTTTAAAAAAAAATGTAAAAACAAATTCTGTCTCCCCTCTCCCCCCACCCCAGATGCCCCAGCAGCTGCCAACCACACTCCGCTGCTACAGGCTCCAGAGGACTACAGCCGCAAGATCCCTCCCTCCCTCCCCCAATGCGGGCTCCCAAATTGGGGCCAGGAATCCTGCTGGGACCTTGCCCAAGTGACCTGACACAGGGAAATCAGCTGGGGTCAGGGGGTGCAAACACTGGAACTTGGAGAAAGATAAGCCCTTGTGTATTCAAAACCTAATTGGATCCATTTTCAGACATATAAGTACCTTGTTTATACAGGGTCCTGGTACCTTATTGTGGGTCTTGCATTAACATCTGGGAAGTCAGATTTGACTCCTCTGCTGCCATTGTTATTCCATATGATTTTCTTGGTGCCAATGAGGTAAGAGAAACTCCTAGAAAGTATTGCAAACAGCCATGGAAATAGCTGGTGCTATCCTTTGGTGAAAAATATTCATTAGATGGAATGGCATGGAAGAGAGCAGAATCAGTTAAATTAGCCAATAAATTAATGATGTACAAGTAATTCTACATATTTCTTAAATAAGTTAATCTTGAGAGGGTTTGTAAATCTGTTAATAATTCATGACAGTGCTGAATCGTTTATGAAGTTAACAGGAAAGTTAATAGCAAATGAGAAAATTCAGCATCTCTCAAGTTTTAAGATTCATCACAGTTTTTTGGCAATGATCTTGAAACGCTCCTATATTTGTACATCTATCGAGTTCTGTTCCGTGGCTGAATATGTTTCTGCTCTTTTTTTTTTCTGAGAGATATTGAAAATGTACTATTGTATTTTTAAATTCAGGTCAAAAACACTTCAAATGCCACGTATGTAGTTCTCCCTTCTCGACCAAAGGTAGCCTAAAAGTTCACATGCGACTACACACTGGAGCAAAGCCTTTTAAATGTCCACACTGTGACGTGCGTTTCCGGACTTCAGGACACAGGAAGAGTCACATACAATCTCACTTTAAGCCTACGTCACTGCCAAAGAAAATCCGGAAGCCTGTAACACGTCAAACAACAGAGAGCTTACAGCCCGTAAACTTGCTGACGACTGCAGATGCAAATGTTTACATCACTAATAATGGAGTTCTTGCCAGCCAGTTTGATCAAAATCTTCTCCAACAGGGATTAGTGGGACAGGCTATTCTTCCTGCCTCTATGTCAGGTAATTTTTTTTATCATTAAACTTTTCAATATTGTAACATTTCATAATTGCAATTAACAACACACAACCGAAAAAGTATTGTGGAAAACTTCATAGAATCATACAGCAAAGAAGGAGACCATTCGGTCCGTCGTGCCTGTGCCTTGTGCATCACAATATATACAATCTCCACACTACCTGACAGCCATGTGATCTCCTATATTATATAAAAATGCATATCCTCATCAGGGCGAGCGAACGTGTTGATGTCATAGAATGGTTACGGCATGGAAGGAGGCCATTCGGCCCATCGAGTCCGTGCTGGCTGTCCGCCAGAGCAATCCAGCTAGTCCCACTCTCCCGTCCTTTCCCCGTCACCCAGCAAATTTTTTCCCTTCAAGTACTTATCCAATTCCTTTTTGAAAGCCATGATTGAATTTACCTCCACTACCCTCTCAGGCAGTGCGTTCCAGATCATAACCACTCGTGATGTAAAAAAGTTTTTCCTCATGTCGCCTTTGGTTCTTTTGCCAATCACCTTAAATATATGTCCTCTGGTTCTTGACCCTTCTGCCAATGGGAACAGTTTCTTTCTATTTACTCTGTCTAGACCCTTCATGATTTTGAATACCTCGATCAAATCTCCTCTCAACCTTCTGTGCTCTAAGGAGAACAACCCCAGCTTCTCCAGTCTATCCACATAACTGAAGTCCTTCATCCCTGGAACCATTCTAGTAAATCTCTTCTGCACCCTCTCTAAGGCCTTCACATCCTTCCTAAAATGCAGTGCCCAGAATTGAATACAATACTCCAGTTGTGGCCAAACCAGTGTTTTATAAAGGTTCATCATGACTTCTTTGCTTTTGTACTCTATGCCTCTATTTATAAAGCCCAGGGTCCCACATGCTTTTCTAACCGCTTTCTCAACCTGCCCTGCCACTGTCAATGACCTGTGCACATATACCCCAGATCACTTCCTACACCCCATTTAGAATTGTACACTTTAGTTTATATTGCCTCTCCTTGTTCTTCCTACCAAAATATATTACTTCACACTTTTCTGCATTACATTTCATCTGCCATGTGTCCGCCCATTCCACCAGCCTGCTTATGTCCTCTTGAAGTCCATTACTATCCTCCTCACTGCTCATTACACTTCCAAGTGTGTTTAATGAAAGAGGACCCATGCTTTGATTTGCAATAACTAAACTATTACCATAAAGGGATTGATAATAATCTCAGTATTCATAAACTTCCTCTTTTATTCAAGGAGCAGCAATGTAACCTGAATTGTAATGTTGAATGTGAAGGAATCTAGTCCAGCCATTTTCATCAGTTTTTTTTACTTCTGTTCAATTTTCCATAACCTGTGACAGACTTAATCCGATGTCCAGCATAAGAAAATCAGACCAAATTGTCCATTTTCAGTTTTATGAAATCTTTTTAAGGGGCTTAATAAGGAGATTTTGCACTGATACAGCCACCTTTTACCCTATTTGTTTAGTACTGCTTAAAAATAGTCCTAATGCATTATGCTCACTGTACGAATAATGTATCTGCTTTGCTTTGGTTCTAGGGTTATTATTTGTGATGCCTTATTTGACCCTTCAATAATCCTACGTAAACCAACTTAATTAAAAAAAGACCCAGCCACAGTTTGGCACCAGCAGCAACTAAATGTGGCATTTGTTAACACAATTTAACTTTTAGCTCACCTCAAAGATACCAAGGATTGAACAGGACTCCGTTTGATCCATTACTAACAACTACTTTATTTCATTGTTACTATATAGTCCAGAGTAATACAATTGTTAATGTAATTAACAAAGAGAATACCCACTTGTTTTTGGTAATACCATATTTGTTGTTTCAGCGTAACTCATTTCAGAATACAATATCGCAGGCTTTAACTTAACATCACAAAACATTAACATTCAGTTTCAAAGATTACGATACATGCTTGGCAAAGTTAGGCTTTTGAAGTTTATGTAGAGATGTTAACAGGTTTGTTCGCTTGCTGTTTGTGTCTATAACTTGGATGACCAAAAATTAATGATTACCCCATGATTGCACTGAACTATGCTTGAACACACTCTAATGTTTTAAACATTTTAAAACACACTGGCCTAGAAATTGGGCCACGGCCATTTTTGGGTGCCTACGGGGCGGGGCGCATATAATTCTGCTAGCGTTGCAGTGGCCCTCAGATAAGTGTTGCCGGCGATCTGGGCTTGGGTCGGGGATTGCGGGTATCCGGTCGGGTCTGGAGCGGGGTGGGGGGGGGGTGGTCTGGTCAGGAGGGGCGATTGGGACCTTTTAATGTGGAGTCTGGAGGAGCACTCCTGCTCCTCCCGGCTCCACGTTCAGGTAAGTTACTTATCTTCTTTGTTGCAGGCGATCCTTTGGGATGGCTCAGGGAAAACCAGTCTTACAGAAGGGGGCCTCAAACAGGTGTAAGGCCCTTTATGTGCAAAGGGCCTAATGCCTGCTTCAAGCTTGGGTAAAGGATGCCTCTTCTTTGCCCTTACCTGATACAGCAGGCGCGCGTTTCTGGATGGAAATGTACGTACGCTTCCTGCCCGCTATATTGGGGCCTTAGTAGTCTGATCAGTGCCTGAAAAACGGGCGCAGCACGGAACAATTTCTAGGCCACTAACTTTGTCTAAATCCTTCTATCTACAGAATGCTACTTCCTCCTGTAAACTTTTATTTACAAACTTTTGAAACCTAAAGCAAAAAACTTACCTTTAAGTGGTTTATTTATCAAGATTACAGCATTACTTTAGGCAATCTGATTCATCAGTCACTTCTCATCAAAGTTGGAATTCCTACTCAAACTGTACAAACACAAATAACACAGCAAGGCTCTTCACTTCTGTGTGAAATTGAATGCTAGCACTTTGTATGTTCTTATTAGAGCGTTCTTCAACTCTCCATATCACAGCACTAAAAGGTAAGACATGTGTGATAAAATGTATGTGGAAATATTGAATCTCCTTGTTTATTGTCTCATAAAACAAAGAGGTATCTATCCCTAACTCTGTAACCTCCTCCATCTCTACAACCCTCTGAGATCTCTGCGCTCCTCCAATTCTGACCTCTTGCGCATCCCCAGTTTCCTTCTGTCCACCATTGGCAGCCGTGCCTTCAGCTGTCTAGGCTCTAAGCTTTGGAATTCCCTCCCTAAACCTCTCCGCCTCTCTACCTCACAGCTAAAACCTAAGGAAGTGTAAGAACAAATAATGCTCGAAATCAATATTTTTATTCTGGTAAGTAAGGTGTATTCTCAAGATGGCTTCAATAATACCAATAATGTCTAATAATTTCATTTAAGCTTTATGGAATGTTACTGTGATCACATTAATATTTTTGATCTTTGGCAATAATAATTTCACATGTATTACTTTTTGGATCTGTGCGCTAGCTTTTAGTGATTTGTATACGTGAACGCCTAAATCCCTTTGCTCCTCCACAGTTCCTAGTCTCGCCCCATTAAGAAAATATTCTGGTTTGTCTTTCTTGGATCCAATAATGTCCATTAATTTCAGTTAAGCTTTATGGAATGTTACTGTGATCCCATTAATATTTTTGATCTCTAACAGTAATAATTTCATATCTATTTATCAAGCACCAAATCTGGAATGTAGAAGATCTGTTAACTGCAGCAAACACTTGATCAGATTTTAATGCACTCAGTACTGTGGGTACCACTTTCCGCACTTAATAACCTGTTTGCGTCCTTTGATTTATTGGCAGCTGGAGGAGATTTGACGTTATCACTTACAGATGCCAGCTTTGCCACTCTCGAGGGAATACAGCTGCAGCTCACTTCCGCTAACCTGGTTGGGCAGAATGTCCAGATCTCCGGTATTGATCCCAGCAATATAAACAACATCACACTACAGGTATGGCGTTTGTCTTCAAGGTTGCTATGATGAATCTGATTAAACTAGGTTGTATTCCATTACAGGACTGCTACTAACGTGAGTTTAACTATCCAGCACAGCCATGTTTAATTAATATGAGGTGTTTGGTATAAATATTGGAATCTTGCATGTCATATTTGGGAACACGTAATAAGCAGAGGGGCCTAGAAATTTGAGTGCGCCGAAGAACGGGCGTGCAGGGAACAATCCCTGTGCCTGAATGGATAGGCCTGAGGCACACCTAATATTGGGTTTCCGGCCTCATTATCAACAAACTGGCGAGCTGCCCAAGAACGGCCAGAGGACGCTAAGATTGGGCCACTGCAACACCAGCAACGGCCCTCAGGTAAGTCCTTAAAGGGGACCGGGAGGGGGGGTAGCGGTGGCTGGGTTCGGGGAGGGTAGGGGCCTGGATTTGGGGGATGGGGGGTGGGGAGAGCGGTGGTCAGCAGCGGCCGACATAGTTTGAATGTGGAGCCAGGGAGGAGCACTCCTGCTCCTCCCAAACTCCACAGTCAGGTAAGTATATGGTTATAGAATTCTAGTCAATTCAGGGTGAGCTTGTCAAACAGTTTCATTCCCATGTCATTCTCAGGGGCTCCCAGTCTCTTCAGGTTGGTGATGTGACCTCCAAGCTTCTTGATCATCTTCACTTGTTCATTCAAGACGTGGGTCTCCAGGAAGTCACACAAATGAGGGTCAGTCCTCTCAGTGGACAGTTTGTGCAGATCCAGCAGACTCTGGTTCACATTCTTCTCCATCTGCAGAGCTCTTTGCATCGCTTCCAGACCATTGCTCCTCTCATCCTGCTCTGGCTTCTTGATGTCCTCCAAGATGATTCAGCCCACACGCTGATTCTAGAATTTCATCAGTTTCTTACTTTGTTGGTTGCAGCCTGCAGCGGCCCCTTTAAGGCCGTGTGTAGACCTGGTTTTCCTGAACGCCAGCTGCATTCAGGACAATCCAGTATTTCAGAGGGGGTCTCAAACAGGTGTTAGGCCCTGAAGATGAATATGCAAAGAGCCTAACACCTGTTTCACGTGTGGGCCCTGGACGGCTAATTTTGTTGCTTACACCAATATGGTGAGTGGCGCACCTCCCGCTCATAATGAATGTGTGTTTCCTGCCCGCCATATTGGAGGGTTGGGCGCCCGTTTAGCACCCGAAAAGTGGGCACGGCACCATTCCATATCTTTCAGATGATTATTTGAATATCTCAGCAGCCAGATTCAGCAAGCACTGGCAACATAATACGTAGGCCACAACATGACAAAACATACAGAAACATTTGATTAGTAGCCCTATGTTGTACCAACTTTCTTTTTGAACTCTAAAATTTGAATTCAAAACGTCTTATAGATTGCAATGTAAGACATTATGGTACACCTGAGTATGGAGGAAAAATAAAGATGCTTCACTGCAAACATTGTACATTATCGTCTCTGGTTCTGTCACCTGCATGGCGTTCTCTACTGTACACCAGACCACATATGGTGTAATAGTATTTTCAAGGCTGCTAAGCCGCTCTGGTGACATCAGTTGAGAGGAGCAACAATAACTTGCATTTATAAAGCACCTTTAACGTAGTGAAATGCCCCAAGGCAGTTTGTCCGGGCACCATTTCATTAGAGACCATGGCAGTGCAGCATCAAGCCAACTTGAGAGTCACTCTTGAGCCCCTGACTCCAGGAAATCGGACTGCAAGCTCTTGAGCTGTTTTAAAGTCATTCTTCGATAACAGACAGAAAATCGGGCCTGGTGGGCCCACAATTTCCCAGCCAGCGCGTCCTGTGAGCCCTATTCCCCACCGGGAGTACCAATCATGGAATTAGCCCTTGAATGTTTGATGGTTGTATTATTTTCTGTAATTCTGCTTCATAATAATTGTCATATTAATTTAGGGAAGAATTGACCATCCTTAGAGCAGAGAAGGTTAAGGGAAGATTTGTTAAAGGTGTTCAAAATTATAAATGGTTTTGATAGAGTAGATAGGGAGAAACTGTTCCCATGGCTGGAGAGTCAATAGCCAGAGGACACATATTTAAGACAATTGGCAAAAAAGCCGGGGGTAGATGAGAAATATTTTAATGCAGCGATTTGTTATGATCTGGAATGCACTGCCTGACAGGGTGGTGGAAACAGATACAATAGTAACTTTCAAAAAGGAATTGGATCTCTACTTAAAAAGGAAAAATTTGCAGGGCTACGGGGAAAGGGCAGGAGAGTGGGACTAATTGGATAGCTCTTTCAAAGAGCTGGCACAGGCTTAATGGGCCGAATGGCCTCCTTCCATGCTGTATGATTCTATATTTACCCATAGAACCTTTGAGGACTCTTTCATTTTTATGATCTGATATTTTGTGGTAAGTTTTATATTGTGGAATTACTACATACTGTGCTGCTTGCAAGGCACTCCCAGAAGGAGAATTAGAACCATAGAAGTTAACAGCAAAGTCTCACATGTCTGTGTCAGTTCTTTGCTTGAATAATACAAAACTAGTCCCACTGCTCTGCCCACTTCCTTTAAAAGCTTTGCCCACTACTTCTTATGGCAAAACATTCCATAGTCCAACAACCCTCTACATGAAGAAATTTTTCATGTACTCTCTTAGTAGCAATTTTATTTGATGCCCCCTCATTCACTGATTGCCAGACAAAGAAAGTATTCTTTCCCTATTCACTCAATCATACCCCTTCATAATTTTAAAGACAGTGCTTAAATTTGCTTTCGGCCTTCTGTGCTCCATTTGAAATAGTACCAGTATCTCAAGACCCTCCCCATAATTATAGTTTCCCATCCTATTGAATCTACACTGTACACTTAGGCTTTAATGTTCTTTCTGGAATGGGGTGCCCAAAACTGCACACAGTATCCTAACTGTGGCCTAAGCATTGCCTTGTACAAATTTATTATTGTCTCTTTATTGTCCACAGCACAGGAGCACTTGGTTCAAAACACTTGGCAAAGAATTTTGTTTATAAGTAAAGTACTAAAATGTGGTAATTTGTAAGTCGGGTGGAGTTACCCTTCAAAGCTTCACCAATGCCTGTAACATGGCTGGATGTTTAGTGCTATTTGGCTTACCTCAGGGTGTTTTCCTGTTTTAATTACGGTAGTTCTTTATCCTTGTATTTATAGTTCGTGAGCAACAGTGTTCTTTTGGTAACTATTGGTACCTTCTGTTTTATGGGGAATGAGAAAGGCTGAAAGAAAATGTGATTTTTTTTTAAAAATAGACAAAACAGAGGAGAAAAGTTATTTTCCAAAGAAATCAAGTCAAGATGTTGGTGCTGGGGAACAGAAACGTTTTCAGTGTCAGCATCAAGCCCTCCCGTGTCCGATGTAGCAACAATGTACCTCTCAAGAGCAGTGATGTGTCACTTTTGCATTTCTCACACTACTTATCTTGTGGCCTCTGAATGAGTTTGACAATTTAATGTTGAATTAAGGGGACAGTTTTGTAGTTTGGCCTGGTGCCCACTGGGAATTGGATCGAGACTGCCCCCAGTGACATGTTTAACATCCTTCCATCTCCCAGTGATGAACCATGTTATCTGGTGAATCAGCAAGTGTTCTGACATACTGCAGAGCTGCCTTGGTCAGGTCTTGGATAAAACTGAGTCTGACTCAGTTGGTTGTCTCTGTTTCAACGTTCCTTTGCCAGACATGTAATTTTGGCACCGATTTTACTCCAAATAAATTCTACTTACCCCTATCTCACCAAGCAGGCGGATAGTCGGTAATTTTAAATGAAAAGTAGTTACATTTATTAGTACCACTTGATATGAGTGAAAGGAATTTTCTTCATTGCTCTTCAGACCTACTTCTCTACCTAGCTTTTACCATCTGAGAGTTAAGTCACGCGTTTGGATGTTGACTTTCTTGATCCTCCGACTATACTTAGCCTTGAGCTGCTTAAAGCCACTGCCGTCAGTAAATGGCCAGATTCGGTGGAATGCATTTTTTTTTGGTTTGTTGCATAAGTTAGTGTTTTCTTTATGGGGCGTAATTTACAAAATCATGCTTCCGATGGAAGGCTTGCCTGCTACAAGTTCATATTGGGGATTCATGGATAGGTGTCCCACAATCTTTTGGCTATTTTTTTTTTAAAAACACAAATCGGTCTGGAGTTCCCTCTGCATTTGCTCCCTGATATGCGCAAGCAAATTACGTGACTTAAAAGATTGTGGAATTTTGGGCCTAAGTGAGTCACGCTCATGACTGCAATACGCCCCAAGTCTCCATGATCTCTTACGTTTGTCCATCAAACCCTCCATCCAAATGAATCTCCACCCACAAAACTGGCCACGCCCCTGACTCTCAAACGTGGATATCCTCCTATTGTTCTTGTTTGGGTTCGCTCAACATTGCGACCAGATTTTCAGGCACAGCAAGAAAGGAAGTCATTTTTTTTGGTCTTTTAATTGCAATTGAGCGTTTTTTTTTAAAATCATCCTTACTGAGACCTGCACTGTATTATCTGCTTCTTTTAAAGCACTTTTTATGGTGAAGTATAAGTCACATTAAAAATTCTTCCCCAATTGCCGGTTCTTAAACATGCTGCACCTGATGTGCATGAAAGATGGTAAAATGAGTTGAAACTTCCTGAAAAAAGAAATATACTGGTGTGGGTTCGGCGTTTCCTTGGGGCCGATTGTTTACACTGATTTATGCCAAATTGCAGCCATTTTGAGTTTGGGTGTATTCTAATGAGATTGGGAGGACACATGGGCATTTTTTGACATCGACAAAAAGGGAGCAACTTCCGGGTTATGCCCACGGAGGAAACACCAGTTCAGTATTTGACTCATGTGCAGCCACTTGTCTTGAAGTGTGTCTTTAACTTTTGGGCTGTTGGCTAGATTCTGCACATCCTCCAGTAGTTTAGCTGCCAGCACAAAGCCAAAGCTGCTCTAGGGGCTTGTGACAATTACACACATGGGCTGATCCTGGAAAATTGCGAGCATTCAACTTAGTGCACTTTTGGCCAGCTTTGTACAAGCACCTGGCCATTCCAGGCTCCGCTTTATCACAGTTGCAAAATTGGCCCTATAGAGTAAAGTTGCCTCTACTCTATCCCAGGCCAATACCTCTGTGCTCTCAGGTGGATCTCAAGGCATATTTCGACAAAGAGCAGGGGAGTTCTTCCCGGTGTTCAGGCCAATATTAATCCCTCAACCAACATCACTAAAACCGATTATCTGGTCATTATCACATTGATATTTGTGGGAGCTTGCTGTGGGCAAATTGGCCGCTGCATTTCCTACTTTACAACAGTGACTACACTTCAAAACTATTTCATTGGCTGTGAAGCGCTTTGGGACGTCTTGAAGTCATGAAACGTGCTATATAAATTCAAGTTCTTTTTCTTTATATGGTTGAATAGGGTCCCGTGCTAGATGTTTCAGTTGTAAGGAGTCTTACAACACCAGGTTATAGTCCAACAGCTTTATTTGGAATTTCCAAATAAAGCTGTTGGACTATAACCTGGTGTTGTAAGACTCCTTACATTTGTCCACCCCAGTCCATCACCACATCACAGATGTTTCAGTGTGAGACTGGTAGATTAGCACCCAAGGTACTGACTCCTTAAAGGATGGAAATGCATTGAGGGATGTTAATGCACAAGTGGACAGCTTTCTAGAAAAAAAAAGCTGTGAAAACGGACCATTCAGCGAAGCATGAGAAACAGCCACCTCTTCTGTTTTATTTAATTTGTTCAACTCAAATTATTGGATGAACTGAATTTTTTTCAAGCAAAATGCAACTTTGAATTGGAGGAGTAGACTGTTCTATAAAGCTGAGAAGGGCAGTAGCAGCGAACAGCAACAGTTATAGTAACATACTACCCACTGCTACTGGGAGAAAGCAGGACAGACCAGTGAGCTTGGAACATATCAGGTCAGAAGTAAGGATAAAGTTGAAGAGGGTTTCGACAGGGATGAACTCTTAATTTTAAAATTCTCATCCTTGTTTTCAAATCCCTCCATGGCCTCGTCCCTCTCAATATCTGTAACCTCCCCCAGCCCTACAATCCTCCGAGATCGCTGCGCTCCTCCATTTGTGTCCTCTTGCGCATCCCCGATTTCCTTCATCCCACCATTGGCAGCTGCGCTTTCAGCTGTCTAGGCCCCAAACTCTGGAATTCCCTCCCTAAACCTCTCTGCCTCTCTAACTCTCTCTCCTCCTTCAAGACGCTCCTTAAAACCTACCTGTCCTAATATCTCCTTATGTGGCTCGGTGTCAAATTTTGTCTGATAACGCTCCTGTGAAGCTCCTTGGGACCTTTTTACTACTTTAAAGGTGCTATATAAATGCATGTTGTTGTTGTTGTGAAGTTCTACAGTGCAGGCTAACAACGAGAGGGGGAGCACCATGCAAACACCCATTGCAACACATGCAGCTTGCATACACAAACACAACACTTAAACCCCGGGACCCATACAAAAATGTTAGTGAGTCCCAGAGATCAACGGACCCTGGAGCACACACTTGCCTCTGTTTGTATACAAATATAGGAAAAATAAAGGTAGATTGATCCCTGCAAAACAGACCTTTGCCTGCTCATTTTATTATGCTTCCTATAACTTTTGACATTTCTAGTTTAACTAATCCATGAATTTACTAAAAAATTTGCCTTGATAATGTTACACTTCCGGATATCATCTTTTAGTTCTCTAGTTTCAGGTCTGAATAACTTGTACAGAGTGCATTGGCATTTGCATATAAAATCCACCACAGAATGAATGCATGCTCGCGGCCAATCAAGGTCAAAGGAGCTTCAATATCAAATAAAGCCCCCTATTGCACCACTGTGAATTTTTCCTTTTCCGTACCAGCAACGCTTGTGGCTTTTCTGAGTGAGGTCTTCAGTTTAGTGCCGTTGTGCTGAATCGCACATAGTTTTCAGCCTTGCCCACAGGGAACTGGGTTGAGACTGCTTAAACGCATTTCACTTGGGTTCTGTACAGCTGACAGAGAATGAATTGTAACACTGATTTCATGAACGTGTGTCATGGACAAGGAGCCTCGCCCACCAGCCGCACATATCTGGAAATCGCAACCCTGCCAGTAATTTCCACACATCAAAATTAGCGTACATTCAAGAAATTATTTGTTTGGTGTGAAAATGTTTTAAAGTATCACCTATAGAATTTTACTAACCCTAATAATAGAGTCTATAAGCAGAAACTGTTTCCACTGGCAAAAGAATCGGTAACCAGAAGACATAGATTAAAGGCAATTGGCAAAAGAGCCAGAGGTGAGATGAGGAGAAACTTTTTTACGCAGCGATCTGTTATGATCTGAAATGCACAGACTGAAAGTGCGGTGGAAGCAGATTCAATAGTAACGTTCAAAAGGAAATTGAATAAATACTTGCAGGGGAGAAAACTGCAGGGCCAAAGGGAAAGAGCAGGGGAGTGGGACTAATTGTATAGCTCTTTCAAAGAGCCAGCACAGGCACAATGGGGCCGAATGCCCTCCATCTGTGCTGTAAGATTCTATGATAAAACTCTTGCATACCGTGCATATTTCTCCTGTGCATTTAAATGATTTTCAATTTTTCAATTACGTAGTGGTTAAAGATTCTAGAATTAATAAACCAATTGGAAGATTAAGTGCCTATCAGTTGTTTACTGTTGATGTCATTGAGCAATCTGACTTTTTGATCAACGTATATCTGATTAGTGTTTGACTAGATTTTTTTTCCCCTGCAGATTGACTCGAGCATTTTGCAGCAGACGTTGCAACAGAGTAATTTGCTTACTCAACAACTGACCGCTGACCCTAACCTAGCACAGCAAGCTGGGACTCTCCAAACAGCAGATAATACTGTGCCCGCTAATGTGGTCATCCAGCCAATCACCAGCTTGTCAATGCAACCCACAGTGACGTCATCAAATGCCCTGACGATGGGAGGTCTGACTGAACAAGAGACTGTGCTGACGAGCAGTTCTGGTGAGAAATATTCATCACTTCCGGACTTTAACACTTGCATTAAGTTTTTCAGTTCTTATTTTCACCTTTGCCAAAGCTAATCTTGTTAATTTGCCATAGAATCATATAGCGCAGAAGGAGGCCATTCAGCCCATCGTGTCTGTGCTGGCTCTTTGAAAGAGTGTCATTGACCCAGTGGAGTCTAGACAGTCACACTTGAAAACTCTTAAGCAGTTCCACACTTCCTGGTTATCGTATGATATAAAAGAGCATTTTTCTAAATAAGTTTGTTTTGGTATACTTTTAACTGCATACCACTTGATAAGTATATGAAGATTGTGGAGAATCAGTTTTACACTTAAAAGGAGGAAACTATAGCGCATGCATTAGATATGATTTTAGAAAGGACGTCAAGGCCTTGGACAGAATGCAGAGGAGATTTACCAAAATGGTACCAGGGATGAGGGAATTCAGTTATAAGAACATAAGAAATAGGAGCAGGAGTAGGCCAATCGGCCCCTCGAGTCTGCTCCGCCATTCAATAAGATCATGCCTGATCTGATCCTAACCTCAAATCTAAATTCATGTCCAATTTCCTGCCCACTCCCCGTAACCCCTAATTCCCTTTACTTCCAGGAAACTGTCTATTTCTGTTTTAAATTTATTTAATGATGTAGCTTCCACAGCTTCCTGGGGCAGCAAATTCCACAGACCTACTACCCTCTGAGTGAAGAAGTTTCTCCTCATCTCAGTTTTGAAAGTGCAGCCCCTTATTCTAAGATTATGCCCCCTAGTTCTAGTTTCACCCATCCTTGGGAACATCCTTACCGCATCCACCCGATCAAGCCCCTTTACAATCTTATATGTTTCAATAAGATCGCCTCTCATTCTTCTGAACTCCAATGAGTAGAGTCCCAATCTACTCAACCTCTCCTCATATGTCCGCCCCCTCATCCCCGGGATTAACCGAGTGAACCTTCTTTGTACTGCCTCGAGAGCAAGTATATCTTTTCTTAAGTATGGAGACCAAAACTGTATGCAGTATTCCAGGTGCGGTCTCACCAATACCTTATATAACTGCAGCAATACCTCCCTGTTTTTATATTCTATCCCCCTAGCAATAAAAGCCAACATTCCGTTGGCCTTCTTGATCACCTGCTGCACCTGCAAACTAACTTTTTGATTTTCTTGCACTAGGACCCCCAGATCCCTTTGTACTGCAGTACTTTCCAGTTTCTCGCCATTAAGAAAATAACTTGCTCTCTGATTTTTCTTGCCAAAGTGCATAACCTCACATTTTCCAATATTGTATTGCATCTGCCAAATCTCTGCCCACTCACCCAGCCTGTCTATATCCCCTTGTAGGTTTTTTATGTCCTCTTCACTCTCTACTTTCCCTCCCATCTTTGTATCATCTGCAAACTTTGATATGTTACACTCGGTCCCCTCCTCCAAATCGTTAATATAGATTGTAAAGAGTTGGGGACCCAGCACCGACCCCTGCGGAACACCACTGGCTACTGGTTGCCAGTCCGAGAATGAACCATTTATCCCAACTCTCTGCTTCCTGTTAGATAACCAATCCTCCACCCATGCCAGAATATTACCCCCAATCCAGTGATTCTTTATCTCGAGCAATAATCTTTTATGTGGCACCTTGTCGAATGCCTTCTGGAAGTCTAAATACACTACGTCCACTGGTTCCCCTTTATCCACACTGTACATTATGTCCTCAAAGAACTCAAGCAAATTTGTCAGATATGACTTCCCCTTCATAAAGCCATGCTGACTTTGTCCTATTAAATTATGTTTATCCAAATGTTCCGCTACTGTCTCCTTAATAATAGACTCCAAAATTTTACCCACCACAGATGTTAGGCTAACTGGTCTATAATTTCCAGCTTTCTGCCTACTACCCTTTTTAAATAAGGGTGTTACATTAGCAGTTTTCCAATCTGCCGGGACCTTTGCTGAGTCCAGAGAATTTTGGAAAATTATTACCAAAGCATCCACAATCCCTACTGCCACTTCCCTCAAGACCCTAGGATGTAAGCCATCAGGTCCAGGGGATTTATCCGCCTTGAGTCCCATTAATTTACTGAGTACCAATTCCATAGTGATTTTAATCGTATTTAGCTCCTTCCCCCCCCCCTGGAGCCCCCTGTTTGTCCAGTGTTGGGATATTCTTAGTGTCCTCTACTGTAAAGACTGAAACAAAATATTTGTTCAGCATTTTTGCCATCTCCATGTTTCCCACCATTAATTTCCCGGTCTCATCCACTAAGGGACCTACGTTTGCCTTAGCCACCCTTTTTCTTTTTATATACCTATAGAAACTCTTGCTATCTGTTTTTACTGTCCTGATCCTTTGTCCCAATATCATTTCTCTGTATTACAGTGATTCCTTCCTTTATTAACATAGCCACCCCACCTCCCCTTCCTTCCTGCCTGTCCTTCCTGATTGTTAAATACCCTGGCATATTTAATTCCCAGTCGTTGTCACCCTGCAGCCATGTCTCTGTAATGGCCACAAGATCATACCCATACGTAGTTATTTGTGCCGTTAACTCGTCCATTTTGTTACGAATGCTACGTGCATTCAGATAAAGAACTTTCAAATATGTTTTGTGACACATAGTTCCTGCTTTTTCCTTTTTTAGCACTTTACCTTTTACTCCATACCTTCTGTTCCTTCCTGACACGCTTTCCTCTGTCTCCCTGCTCAGGTTCCCAACCCCCTGCCACAGCTTTGATGCTGGGTTAATCGCCTTACGCCTTCTAGTTTTTAATTTATCTGTCGTGCCTAAAGTACACTTTCTTTCCGCTGCTCTACGCTTTTCCCTTTCACTTGTTCTTGAACAACTGTTTGTACTATTTATATTGTAGATTTCCCCTGGGTCTTCCCCTCTCTTGCTGCTCTCAACTTTATTCTCTTCTGTCTCCCCGCTCAGGTTCCCATCCCCCTGCACTCTAGTTTAAACCTTCCCCAACAGCACTAGCAAACACCCCCGCGAGGACATTGGTCCCAGTCCTGCTCGGGTGTAACCCGTCCCGCTTGTACAGGTCCCACCTTCCCCAGAACCAGTCCCAATGTCCCAGGAATCTAAATCCCTCCCTCCTACACCATCCCTGCAGCCACGCATTCATCCTGTCTATTCTCCTGTTCCTATACTCACTAGCACGTGGCACCGGTAGTAATCCTGAGATCACTACCTTTGAAGTCCTGCTTTTTAATTTATCTCCTAACTCCTTAAATTCACCTTGCAGGACCTCATCCCTTTTTTTTACATATGCCGTTGGTACCAATATGGACCACGACTACTGGCTGTTCACCCTCCCCCTCCAGAATGCCCAGCAGCCGCTCAGTGACATCCTTGACCCTAGCACCAGGGGGGCAACATACCATCTTGGAGTCATGTTTGCGGCTGCAGAAACGCCTGTCTGTTCCCCTTACAATTGAATCTCCTATCACTATAGCCCTGCCACTCTACTTCCTCCCCTCCTGTGCAGCAGAGCCACCCGTGGTGCCCCGAACCTGGCTCTTGCTGCTTTCCCCTGATAAGCCATCTCCCCCAACAGTATCTAAAGCAGAATATCTGTTTGAGAGGGAGATGGCCCCAGGAGACTCCTGCTCTACCTGCCTAGTCCTTTTACTCTGCCTGTCGGTCACCCATTTCCTTTCTGCCTGGGTAATCTTTACCAGCGGTGTGACCACCTCACTGAACGTGCTATCCACGATAGTCTCAGCATCGCGGATGCTCCACAGTGAATCCACCCGCAGCTCCAGCTCCGAAAGGCGGTTAGCCAGTAGCTGCAGCTGGACACACTTCCTGCACACATGGTCGCCAGGGACACTGGTAGTGTCCATGACTTCCCACATAGTGCAGGAGGAGCATATCACGGGTGCGAGCTGTGCTGCCATGACTTGCCTTAGACTTTCATACTCTCCTCCCGCTCTAGGTCTCTCCTTTTATACTGTGCTCACCTCTCGGACTCTCCTGCCTCACCTGTGACGTCGCACAGTAGTTGTCTCTTGTTGCAGGTCTGCTGCTGCTTTTATTCCCCAATCTCAGTCTTCTACTCTCAGGTCCACTGCCGCTCTGGGGAAAAAGTTAGGAAAAGCAAGGCATGGCAATGCAGCACCTCCTTTCCCCACTTCACCGAACTCCCACACGTACCAAACTCTCAGTTCACACTGTGTTGTCCGCTTATGTGGAGAGACTAGAAAACATAAGAAATAGGAACAGGAGTAGGCCATACGGTCCCTCGAGACTGCTCCGCCATTCAATAAGATCATGGCTGATCTTCAACCTCAACTCCACTTTCCCACCCGATCCCCATATCCCTTGACTCCCTTAGTGTCCAAAAATCTATCGATCTCAGTTTTTAATATACTCAACGACTGAGCACCCACAGCCCTCTGGGGTAGAGAATTCCAAAGATTCACAACCCTCTGAATGAAGAAATTCCTCATCATTTCAGTCCTAAATGGCTAACCTCTTATCCTGACACTGTGACCCTTAGTTCCAGACTCTCCAGCCAGGGGAAACAGTCTCTCAGTATCTACCCTGTCAAGCCCTCCTAAGAATTTTATACGTTTCAATGAGATCACCTCTCATTCTTCTAAACTCCAGAGAATATAGACCCATTCTACTCAGTCTCTCCTCATAGGACAACCCTCTCGTCTCAGGAATCAATCTAGTGAATCTTCGTTGCACCCCCTCTAAGGCAAGTATATCCTTCCTCGGGTAAGAAGACCAAAACTGTACACAGTACTCCAAGTGTGGCCTTACTAAAGTCCTATATAATTGCAGCAAAACTTCCTTACTCTGATGCTCCAACCCTCTTTTAATAAAGGCCAACATACCATTTACTTTCCTAATTGCTTGCTGTACCTGCATGTTAACTTTCTGTGATTCATGTACAAGGACACCCAAATCCCTCTGAATACCAACATTTACTAGTCTCGCCTTTTCAAAAATAATTCTGCTTTTGAAGCTGGGATTGTTCTCCTTAGAGCAGAGAAGGTTAAGGGGAGAGTTAATATAAGTGTTTAAAATTAAATGGTAGAGTAGATAGGGAGAAACTGATTCCACTGGCAGGGGGGTCGATAACCAGAGAGCACAGATTTAAGATAATCGGCAAAAAAGTCGGGGGAGAAAAGGAGAATTTTTTTTATTCAGCGAGTTGTTTTGATCTGAAATGCACTGCCTCAAAGTGTGGTGGAAGCAGATTCAGTCGTAACTTTCAAAAGGGAATTGGATATGTACTTAAAAAGGAAACATTTGCAGGGCTACAGGGAAAGAGCAGGAGAGCGGGACTAATTGTTAGCTCTTTCAGAGAGCTAGCACAGGCATGATGGGCCGAATGGGGTCCTGTGCTGTATGTTTCTATGATTCTGTGTGTAGACTGTCATGTATACATCTATGTTATGTTTTTAGGTAGAACCAAGACTGCTGGACAAGTTTAGCACTCAGTTCGTAGTGTGATGGATGCCTCTCTCAGGACCTACCAACCAAACATTTAGGAAATCAGTGGTCATTTTAAGCATTTGTATTCCAGATTTAGGATCAAAATTATCATGAGACATTAAAAGTTGAGTTCTTGGACTAAAAAAGTATATATAGCATGACAGACAGGTTTGGGTGTGTAAGAAAGCAGTAGCATATCAAGGAGATTTAGTGATGTCATAAACCATGGGGGTAGTGTGATTTATCAATGACATTTGAACCCAGGGCATGGCATATCCTTGAAACAGTCCAGCCTACGTCATTCTGTATTATTAATACGTAAAGGGATTGATGCTTTCAATTTATACTGATTTCCATTTGAAAGTGGACAGAATTATAAATCCATCTAATGCCCTGAAATCTCATGACTTTTGTGTCTCATCTCAGCTGCACATAGAGATAGCATTTTCTCTTGTTCAGGTGTACTGAAAAAGAAACATTTTCATTCCTAACAAGAAGTGCTATTTTCTAATCAGTAAAACAGATCAATTGAAAAAAAGCGTGTCCTAATGTCGCAGCTTTAACGAAGCAGTATCCACTTTGTTGCATTGCTGAATTTCCAGTATAAATCTGAATTCAGGACATGCCCTGACTCCAGAGGGAAACATTGTGAGACTCCCTTGATAAGGAAATCTCACTGCTTGGGTATAGGGTTGCCAGCTCCAGGATTGTCCTGGAGTCTCCAGGGATTAAAGTTTAATATTCTGTACACTGCTGCGAGCAACGCGGGAGAAAAATCACAGGGATGTTAAAAATAATTGTATTTTTAAAAATTTTATTTGAACATTTTTGTTTATTAGTTGTGAAAATATTGGAAATTGGGGAAAGAAAGGCTGTTTGACTGGGCGGGGAGGTTGGAGGCAGGAAGTCATGTGATGAAACCTCCAGGAATGCGTCCAACCAGAGTTGGCAACCCTACTTGGGCAAACGCCACTTGGAGCACAATTGCATATTTAAAAATTGCTCAAATGGTCCTGTTGACTCACTGGGAAGTTTTTAAAAGTTGCCTGGAATTGATCTAAATGGTTAGAGAATGTGGATGCTTCTGCCCGCACCCAGCTAAGTATTTTAATTTTAACTGCTGGAAGGGGAGTTTGCTCAGAGCTCTGTCTGGCAGGAGAGTTTGCAGTTTGAGCCAGGCAGCAAACAAGGTTCTGCAAGAGTTTGCAGTGTTAAAGTATGATCAGTGTGCAAATGCTTTTTCTCAGCCTCTTGTTACTTTCAAAAAGAAAAATAAATAGCATTTCCTCCCTCCCTCCTTTTGCTCCAAGTTTTCATGTAGATTTAATTTTATAAACTCAAGACTAAAAAAACTATTTCATGAAAATTTAGAAACCAAAAATTAATCTAAACATATCATAGAGTTAGTGAGGGGTGGTTTTCCTTTTAGCTATGGCAAATAACAATGGGTTGGGGATATCAATGGTTAAATTAAGTGATTTTAACTGAAGTGCTTTTATAACTTGTAATTTGACTTCTTATTGCTTGGTTTTACTTCACTGCATGTTAGAATAGTGCATGTTTGTGTGTGTGTATATGTGTCATACGTGTATAAAATAAAGTAATAACATTTAAGCAAAGCAGTCAAGTACTGCTAAAGTAATGTGATCACTACTTTGGTTATAACATAGTGATTTACCAGTTTTTAAATCATGGTGTACAGTTATTTTCCAAATTTCACAAGGACTTTAAACTAGTAAATGGGGGGAGGGTTCAGGTGGAAAAGGTAGTATAAATAATAATTCTAAAACAACCGAAAAGGAAGAGAGTCGAGTGATAGTCAGAAATTATGCTTTAGACACTACAGGTAAAGGGAAAACTTAAAGGTGTAAAGTAATTAAATTGAGAGAGAGAAATAAGAGATGTGAGAGAAAAACATTAGAGCAAAAGGACAGGTTAGGGTGTGCAGCCCAAAGAAGTGTTCTATATACAAAAGCATGGAGTATAAGGAGCAAAGTGAATGAATTGCAGGTACAAATTCAACTTAGAGGGTACGACATGGTAACCATTACTGAGACATGGCTGCAAGACAGTCTGGATTGGGAACTGAATATACCAGATTATAAAGTCTACAGGAAGGATAGGGAAACTGGTAGAGGGGGAAGAGTCACCTTAGTAATTAAGGATGAAATTACTTCAATGATAGAGGATATAATGAGAGTTAAGGAGGCTATGGAGACTTTATGGGTAGAATTAAGAAATAGAAAAGGATTTAAGACTGTAATGGGAGTTGTGTATAAGCAGCTGTGAAGTGGCAGAATGTATAAATGCATGTAGCAAAGGCAGAGTGGTTGTAATGGGGGATTTCATATTGACTGGGATAAGCAGACAAACTCATATCAGAAAGGTAGCGAATTTCTTGTATGTTCAGGACAGCTTTCTGCAACAATATGTCCTAGAACCAACAAGGGGGCAGGCCATATTAGATTTAATAATGAGTAAGGAGCCAGATTTAGTTAACAGCCAAACGGTGCATGAATATTTATCTAATAGCGATCATAATATGATCGAATTCAATGTTGTGTTTGAAAGGGAGAAACCCGTATCAGCTACTAAGATTCTAAATTTAGGTA
Source organism: Heptranchias perlo (assembly GCF_035084215.1). Classification (NCBI taxonomy): domain Eukaryota; kingdom Metazoa; phylum Chordata; class Chondrichthyes; order Hexanchiformes; family Hexanchidae; genus Heptranchias; species Heptranchias perlo. Next base: position 124,218,814 of record NC_090327.1, read on the forward strand.
AGGCCGACTTCAGCAGGATGAGACAGAGTGTCCACAGTAACCTGGGCAAATCTGTTAATGGGTAAAACGACAGAAGACCAGTGGGAGGTGTTCAAAAAAGAATTTAATGTGATACAGAACCAGTTTATACCCCTAAGGAGCAAGAGCTCTACTTGCCAAAAAAAATCAGCCACGGATGATAAAAGAGATAAGGGACAATATAAAACTAAAAGAAAAAGCATACAAAAATGCAAAAAATAGCACAGATCCTGGCAACTGGGAGAGATACAAAGAACAGCAAAAGATGACATAACAGATAGTAAGAGCTGCAAAAAGGGAGTATGAAAAGAAACTTGCAAGGGATATCAAAATCAACACAAAAATTTTTTACAATTATATTAGGAAAAAGAGCGTGATCAAGAGCAATGCGGGCCAGTTAAAAACTGATAATGGTGATATTGTAAATGAAAATAAGGAAATAGACATGTTAAATAATTACTTTGCGTCAGTATTTACAGTAGAGGAAGAGGATAGCATGCCGGACACCCCAAGGAAACTAATTTTGAATCAGGGACGAGGACTCACCATAATTAACGTAAGCAAATTAACAGTAATGAAGAAAATAATGGTACTAAAGAGTGACAAATCCCCAGGACCAGATGGATTCCATCCCAGGGTTTTAAAGGCAGTAGGTGAGAACATTGCAGAAGGCCTAACTATAATCTTCCAAAGTTCTTTCGATTCAAGAACCATTCCTTTAGATTAGAAAATTGCACATCACTCCGCTATTTAAGGAAGGTGAGAGAGGGAAACCAAGGAATTATAGAGCAGTTAGCCTAACATCTGTTGTTGGGAAATTACTAGTCTATAATTAAGGATAGGGTGACTGAACAGCTTGAAAATGTTCTGCTGATCAGAGAGAGCCAACATGGATTTGTAAAGGGTAGGTCTAGCCTGACGAACCTGATTGAATTTTTGAAGAGATGACTAAAGTCGTGGACAGGGGAATGTCTGTGGATGTTGTTCCAGAGGCATTCGATAAAGTCCCTCAAAAGAGACTGTTAGCTAAAGTTGAAGCTCATGGAATTGAGCGCAAATTATTGATCTGGTTAGGAAATTGGCTGAGCAGCAGGAGACAGAGAGTAGGGATAATGGGCAGGTACTCAAATTGGCAGGATGTGACTAGTGGTGTCCCACAGGGATCGGTGTTGGGGCCTCAACTATTCACTGTATTTATTGATGACTTGGATAGAGAGCCACATATCCAAGTTTGCTGATGACATAAAGATAGGTACCATTCTAACCAGTGTAGATGGGAGCATAAAATTGCAGAGATATTAATAGATTAAGTGAATGGGTAAAAGTGTGGCAAATGGATTTCAGTGTAGGCAAATGTGAGGTCATTCACTTTGGACCTAAAAAGGATAGATCAGAGTACATTCTAAATGATGAAAAGCTCAAAACAATGGAGGTCCAAAGAGAGTTAGGGGTCCATCTACATAGATCATTAAAATGTCATGGAAAGGTACAGAAAATAATCAAAAGGGCTAATGGAATGCTGGCCTTTATATCTAGAGGACTGGAATACAAAGGGGTAGAAGTTATGCTGCAGCTATACAAAGCCCTGGTTAGACTGCACCTGGAGTACTGTGTTCAGTTCTGGGCACGGCACCTTAGGAAGGATATATTGGCTTTGGAGGGAGTGCAGCGTAGATTTACTAGAATGATATCTGGACTCCAAGGGTTAAGTTACGAGGAGAGATTACACTAACTAGGGTTGTATTCCCTGGAATTTAGAAGATTAAGGGGTGATTTGATCGAAGTTTTCGAGACATTAAGGGGAACTGATAGAGTAGATAGAGAGAAACTATTTCCGCTAATTGTGGGTCCAGGACTAGGGGACATAGCCTAAAAGTTAGAGCCAGGACTTTCAGGAGTGAATTTAGGAAACACTTCTACACGCAAAGGTGGTAGAAGTTTGGAACTCTCTTCCGCAAACAGCAGTTGATGCTAGCTCACTTGTTAATTTTAAATCTGAGATTGATAGATTTTTGTGAACCAAAGGTATTAAGGGATATGGGACTAAGACGGGTGTATGGAGCCGGGTCACAGATCAGCCATGATCTCATTGAATGGCAGAACAGGCTCGAGGAGCTAAATGGCCTACTCCTGTTCCTACAAATATTGCCTTTATGTATTAAAACTGAATAGAAGTGTATTTCAGAATGGGCTATAGTTGTTGAAGATGTAAAGTTACAGTTTAGTACTAAACAGGAAAATAGACTTGATTTTAAAACTCTTACAATTTTCTTCCCCTCCCCCTGCAATTAACCAGTTACCAAAGCAGCTCTTAGGTAGCCATCAGGGGGTGCGTGAGATTAGCAAGGACTGACCGGGCACTCCATCCTTTGCCTAGTCTCCACTCAATATGTACGCAGAATAAATATGCTAAGATTGGGATCTCCCTTTGTGAGGAAATATAAATCAGACATGATCTAATTGGCAGAACAGGCTCGAGGGGCTGAATGGCCTACTCCTGTTCCTATGAAATCATGGGTGTGTCCACGTTCTACCAACTGTGATACCCTTAACAACAATATTTTTCTTTCTGCTTTGTACGTTTGAGGGCAGTGCTTTGATCTTAAGGGGAATGGATGTTAGTGTTGGGGGAATAAAGTGAACCTTCATTGTTAAGCGCACATCATCATCATCATGAAACAATACTGTGCGAGGTATGGCAGAGCAAAACTCCTTCAAGTCTCTTGCAACAGTTGGCCTTGAATTTAACCTCTGATTTCATGAAGAATCCTTACAGCTAGCAGATCTGAGTTGGAGTGAAATTCACATTGTAAGAGTGAAAGGACACAGCCATCCAGTACCTCTGATTGAGCCATTTTTACTCTTGGTGAATTTTTGTGCTTATCGAGGTGAGATGTGAGTGGAAGAGAACGATGCACTTTTTCACTTTAGGGATCAAGATCTCGTGGCATTATTTGAAGAAGAGCAGAGGCGTTCTCCCTGGTGTCCTGGTGAATACTTACCCCTCAACCAGCATCACTAAAATAGATTATCTGGTCATTTATCTCATTGCTGTGTGTGGGACCTATCTCTGCGCAATATGGCTGCCGCATTTGCCAACAATACAACAGTGATTACACTTTAAAAGGTGCTTCATTGTATGTAAAGCGCTTCAGGACATAAATGCAGATTTGTTCGTTCTTATTATACCATAACCCTAACATCAGAGGAGCCCTTCACCCCCACTATGCTAGTATGAATTTATCATATTTCCATTTCATGGTCTTTCTAAGTTAAACTATCAGTTTGTACCAGTTAGTGCTGAATTATGGTTGCCTTCGTGTTTGGATTCAGACCCACTAGGAACTGCCTTGAGATTCGCGCAAATTCACTTTCACAGTTTACAGGGAGAGTAAACTGTCAGCTCTTGTCCTTCTAGCTTATCTTTTTGTCTCCTAAAATTTAATGAAGGGTTAATCTTTTGTCGATATTTGGTATTGATCAATAACAAGTAGTCTATGGCTGAGTGGAAGCAATTTTTCTATGTTTAATGCTGCACACCGAGAATTCTTTTTTCTTTTTTTTCTGTCTATCTCTTAGGAACACAGGATGTCTCACAGTCTATGACATCCCCTGGGCTTGCTTCAAGTTCCAGTGGTAAACATGAAATGACACTGACAATTAATAATTCTAATCTCAGCCAGGTACTAGCGCAGGCTACCAATGCCACGTGTGCCAATCCAACAGGAACACCGCAAGAGATAACACTCACAATATCAGGTTTGTATTAGATGTGAAGGGACTTGTTACAAAGCTAGATGATTGTTCATTCAGTGGTCACTTTATCAACACTGCATTATAAATACGTAAGTGAGTAACTCTCTATCATGCTGCAACACATAATCTGGTTCATTTTGCCATTTGCATAGCTGTATGTATCAAACATCAAAATCAGGAGCAGTTTAGCAAACAATTTGAAATTAAGGCGAAAATCTAATTTGTATAAAATAAAACATATGGAAAATAAAGATAGGTTAATAGCTGACTGGCAGTGAGTTACAGTAAATAACTCGAGCACTTCCGATAATGATATAAATCATGAGTTCAGACGCCTCAGTAGACCCAGAACACACTGAAACATTTATTATTTCTAATGTAGTTATCTTCCCACTATTATGTGGCAGGTTTGCTGAGCTAGTTACCGGTGCTGTGACATTAGTAAAGCCCTCCTTGAAATATCAATGTACCAGGTCAGGATTGATAACCCTGGATTAGATTCTTAAACTTCACTCAATTGCCTTTGAGGGTTGGGGAGAAGTTTCAGCAAGTTTTGTTCACTTTGAGTTTGTGACCAAGCAAAGATTCAACTCCATTGGGAGATTGCTTGGGTGGCAAGACTCTTACGAATGTGCAGGTAGTTTGTGGCCATTATAAGAAGCAGACTTCAGGGAGATTTTCCTAGATCTCCTGCACGCAGCAAATATCGCAAAATCAGGCAGGTTGGTGTACACACCTGTAAATAAACCTGCCCGATTTTCCTTACATTTAAATTAACGAAGGAAAATCAGGCGGGTTCCTTTACAGTTGTGTTCTCCAATCTACAACATTTTATGATGCTCATTGCCTCTCTGTGTCCCAGGCATAGCAGCATTGTAAACTACTTTATAAAGATCAAGATTACAATTTTGCTACACCTACTGCACCAAGGAAATCTTTGCCTATATTATGAAAGGGTGTCAAGGTTAAGTAATGCATGTAAACTACAAAAGTAGGTTTACAACATTATTTGAAACTCATTGATACCATTGAATCTCCTTCCTAACTTTGTCATTGTACATATAAAACAGAAAGGCACAGTAAAGGAAATTGCATGTTTTAACAAACTGGATGTTTTTTAAATACAAAACAATAGCATCAGTGTATGAATATAGTGCAGTGGAACTCTATTTAGTGAAAGTTCATTTCCCTTGACAAAATGTCACCTTGATACATCAAGAACTAGCTGATTGATAGCAGAGAAAGCAGCTGATGCAAATTCAGTTGCAGTAAATGGTTTGAGTTAAAGTTAGTGCATTCTTGATGTTGGCATAAGGACGGTTTCATTGAAAGTACTGTATTCTCTGTTTTGTCAAGTAGCAAGTCAAACTTAAAACTGATTTGCATCTATTTTGAAAAGGATTGTAATTCTAATGTTGACTATTTTCTATAGTTGAACTAAAATTCCTAAAGTGTAAATTAGACAGGCTGTTACTGATTCCATTAGAGATAAAATAGTTTGTAACTGGAAGCGCTGATTTCCATTTAGAAAGCGCAGTGCTAAAAGAAGAGTACATGAATTTTCACTAAAGCGGGTAGTAACTTAAGAATTGTTATTACTCATTTGGTTACACAGTAAATGAATTGGGTCATTTGGAATATTTTCACAACCTCTGAGTTCACTTGAATAGTTGTAATTATCAAATTGCACTTCTGTTCTGTTAAGGTTGTTGGGGTTATTCATTAACTGGGAGGACTGCCAAGTACAGCTTTTAACCTGACGCTTGTACATTAATGTGAACACTTAATGTTAAATCAGCATCGTATTTGCTAGCTTCCTCCAACTTTCCATATCTTTAATCGTGAGACGTGAGCCCTGATTTTACGAGCATGGCAAAAATGAGGTTGATCTGGCCCATGGTGCGGTCTTGCCTGTTTTTGCAGCTCACATGGTGGACCACCATGATTTATAGGGGCAGCAATCCCTCTCCTAATTTGAATAGGCTACGGGCACATGAAAAGCTTGGCCTGAAGCACACTTAATTGGGAAGGCAGCGGCCCTTAAAGGGTTTAAAGCTTGTGGCGGTGGCATAAAAGTGGACTAGCTGACAACAAAAGCAAGCAGAGCAACAATGTTCCTTTTGGTGCTGAAGAGCTGGAAGGCCTGCTGTAGGCAGCACTCCTATTTGGAACTGAAGGCCACCCTCGAACAATAAGTGCAAGCTGCATAGGGAAAAAAAAAGAAAGACTCCCATTTATAGAGCACCTTTCACGACCTCAGGGCGTCCCAAAGCACCTTACAGCCAATGAAATACTTTTGAAGTATTGTCACTGTTGTAATGTGAGAAGCACAGCAGTCAGTTTGCGCACAGCAAGCTCCCACAAACAACAATGAGATAATGACCAGATAATCTGTTTTTAAGTGATGATGGTTGAGGAATAAATATTGGCCATGACACCGGGGGGCAGCTCCCCAGCTCTTCTTTGAAAGAGCACCTTGGAATCTTTTACGTTCATCTGGGAGGGCAGACAGGGCCTTGGTCTAACGTCTCATCTGAAAAAGGGCATCTCTGACAGTGTAGCACTCCCTCAGTACTGCACTGGGAGTGTCAGCCTAGACTTTGTGCTCAAGTGACTGGAGTGGGACTTGCACCTACAACCTTCTGACTCAGAGATGAGTATGCTTACACTGAGCCACGGCTGACAGGGAGGGTGATCACCCACTCCCTCCTGCTCCAGGTCAGTATAGTCACCCAGGTGCCTCATGGCTGCAAATGCGGAAGACATTTGCTGGTATCAAGAAGGAGGCATAGGTATATGTGCTCTGCGCTTTTGTACACGTTTCTTTTGGGGCCTCAAAAGCAGGGCAGAACCCTAAGTTGGAAACTCCACACCCTCTGGGAGGTAGTATATAAAGCATTGTACTCAAAAATTCCCCCTTTGCACATGCGCTTTTCATTGTGGCAATGCTGACAGCACACTTTTTAGATTGCTCAGGTTTCCAGCCCAAGATGCTTCTCTGCTATTAGGAGTTTTCTCACTGGGGTTTGAAATTAGGGATTTAAAAATTAGCACTGGTCACCTAAGAGTCGAGCCAACCCGCCCATCGAAGTAATGCAGTCACCATTGTTACACATTGAAGACATTGTGGCTGCTTCATGGGTGACAGCCACTGGTGTAATTAATAGACATTAATTGAGTGCAAACTCTTTCTGTTCATGTAGGCCATATGTTGAAATGAGCCCTGATGCTCATGTGTGCCATCTTGCAGTCAAGGTAACTGTGCCCTGTCCATCTGAGGCCTCCTTTCCACAGCAAAAGGAGGTGTTACCCCCTTTCAAACATAGGATTTGTCACGTGCTTTGATGCAGGTGTACACTGTAGACTTCGGGTGAGGCTCCACCCAGACTGGTCACCTCACCCATGTAAAGCAAACGCATCAGGAGTTTGATGTGGCTGATGTCTCTGGGATTGCTTGAAAGGATCTGGCGGCATGAATGCTTCGTGATATGGGAAGCTGCACTTCTACAGGAAGAGCTGTCCCTCTTTCAGAGGTGGTCGGCAGGTCATCCTACAGCAGATTGTGCAACTGCGTGGCAGCCTATTTTGTAAAGCAGAGATGGCAAAGTTGGGTCTCCTCTGAGATGTCCCGGTAGGTGTGCAGGAGTCTGTCAGCACAGGTCCAGGTAGTGACGAGGTATCATTGCACCTGCATTTGTTATCCTTCACATCTTTCTCATCTAAATCATGCAACAATATAGGAACCCCCTAAGAAATTCCCATTGTATGGTGTGATTTAAATGGTAGCAGCAACTAAGAATCACAAAGGGAAGTAAACCCCAAAAATAGCAGACTTTCAATGTGCCAATTTTCTACAGATGGGGTGCCCGGTGAGGGCGGGGCCTCTCCTGAAGTTGGGAGGTGAGACCAACTTTGAATAAATATACAATGTTAATGAGGCTCCTGTTTGCTGATTGTGACACCATCGTGTCTTTGCTCATGGCTTATTGACAAAAATAAGATAAGTTAACGTCACAGATCTTGATGAGATTTCACTGGCATTATCCCACTTTTTCCTTTCAAAGATGGTTTTAATGGAAGATGGTGGTAGTGCTGTTGAAAATTGGGAGACGGGGTCTGTAGGCAAGGTGGCCGTTTGTGTATGTGTGTTTTCTGTTTTTGCATATACTTCATTTCTGAAAGCTGCAAATTACAGAAAGAAAAAACCATCACAATTGAATACCATGCATCTCATTATTAATTTAAGGCAAATATTTCATTTCACAGATCTAGCTAGCTGATATTTACATTGAAACTAACCTTAAAAATCTTGTATAATTCGGAATATCTTGCCGACAAATGAGAATTTCCTGTTAACAAGTGCCAATGCACCAATGCCAAATATCTTTGGAGCAGAAACGCATATTGCTTTCAACAAATATAGGGGTAAATTGTCATCTTCAGCGGTGGAATTCAGGAGCTCCTCTTCCCCCTCCCCCCATGATTTTCCATCCATTCATTTTAATGGACAGAAAATATAAAAGCACTTACGGAAATCTTTCATAGTGTTTAGACACCACCATGTTCTGATTGAGGGTATGCAGCCAAAATATTAATCTGTCCTTTCTCATTACAGAACCCATGTATTTCCAGCAATTTCTGCTTTTATTTCAGATTTCCAGCATTTACTGTTTTCTTTTTATTACCACTGTGTTTTATATCATCACACAGACTGCAGAAATAACTGTAGATTCCCCACTGTCAGGCTATATGCAGTCAAGACATTCATTACCATACAGTTCTGGTAAATTCACGAGAAAGGTGTCAAAGTGCTTCCATTGTATTATACCGAGTTAACCAGAGAATGATTTTAAAAAACCATTGCAACAATAAATTTGCTGTAAAATATTAATTTTTAATTGTTTTTGTTTGCAATTCATTAAAGTGATATCTTTTTGCCTTAAATATAATTCTTTAGCTTATGTTTTATATGCACTAATCTGTGATAGAATACCACATAATCGTCAGGGTTTATTGACTGCACATAAGAAAGACATTAACTCTTTCTGTAGTTTCCACAACTAACAGAAGAGAACATTAAACAAAATTAATGAATATTGAAACAATTTGATCTATCTGACTAAATTCTGCAATCTAAAATAAATTGTTAATTTCAGGCTGTTTATACAGCTGCATTATAAAGCTGTAAAATTGAAACTTAGACAAAAGGCATATATTAGGAAAGCGAAGAGGAATTACAAAATTAAATTATCAAGGAATATAAAAAGAAGTGGTAAAGTATTCTACAGACACATAAATAACAAAAGAAAAACCAGGATAGGGCCACTAAGGGATACACAAGGTAAACTCACAGGTAATGGCAGAAATATTGAATAGTTACTTTGCCTCAGTATTTACCAAAGAGACTAACAAGGTGGGTATAACATTAGAAGAGGAGACCCAAAAAGGTATAAAGATATTAAGATAGAAAGGGGGGAGATAATTGATAAACTAATCAAACTTAGAGAGGATAAAACTCCAGGTCCAGATGGATTGCATCCGTGCATATTAAAAGAAATTAGGGAAGAGATAACAGAGGCACTATTACATCCATATAATAATTCATTAGAAAAGGGAATAGTGCCAGAGGACTGGCAGACAGCTGATGTTATTCTAATATTTAAAAAGGAGATAGAACAAGTCCAGGGAACTACGGACCAGTTAGCTTAACGTTGGTGGTAGGAAAGATAATGGAATCTTTACTCAAAGATGTAATAGAAAAACATCTAGAAACTGAAAATATAAGAAAGAGTAGATAAGGGTAATGCAGTAGATGTAATATATTTGGATTTTCAAAAGGCCTTTGATAAGGTACTGCATTGCAGACTCACGATTAAGGTTAGAGCACGTGGAGTCAGGGGACAGGTAGCAGAATAGATAGCAAGTTGGCTACAAAACAGAAAACAGAGAGTAGGGATTAAGGGTATCTACTCAGACTGGGAAAAGGTGGGAAGTGGTGTTCGGTGCTGGGACCACTGTTCACAATTAACATCAACAATTTGGAATCAGAAGTACAATTTCAAAATTTGCAGACGATGCAAAATTGGGGGATGTAGTTAATGCAAAGGAAGAATGCATTAAAATGCAAGAAGACATTAATGAACTTGCAGAATGGGCATGTAATTGGCAAATGAATTTCAACATAGATAAATGGGAAGTAGTGCATTTTGGTAGGAAGAATAAGGAGGCCACCTATTGCTTGGATGATAGTCTAAATGGGGTAGAGGAGCAAAGGGATCGCGGGATACAGATACACAAATCACTAAAAGTAGCGACGCAGGTTAATAAGGCCATAAAAAAGTCAAATCAAGCTCTAAGGTTCATTTCTAGAGGGATAAAATTGAAAAGCAGAGAAGTTATGTTAAACTTGTAGAGAACCTTGGTTAGATCACACTTGGAGTATTGTGCACAGTTCTGGTCTCCATATTATAGAAAGGATATAGAGGCATTGGAGAAGGTGCAAAAAAGATTCACAAGGATGACACCAGAACTGAGAGGATATCCTTATCAGAAAAGACTAAACAGGCTGAGGCTCTTTTCTCTAGAAAAGAGAAGGCTGAGAGGTGACCTAATAGAGGTCTTTAAAATTATGATGGGGTTTGATAGGGTAGATGTAGAGAAGATGATTCCACTTGTGAGGGAGTCCAAAACTAGGGACCATAAATGTAAGATAATCACTAATAAATCCAATAAGGAATTCAGGAGAAAGTTCTTTGCCCAGAGAGTGGTTAGAATGTGGAAATTGCTAACACGTGGAGTAGTTCGAGGTGAATAGCATAGATGCATTCAAGAGGAAGCTAGATAGATAAGTACATGAGGGAGAAAGGAATGGAAAGATATGTTGATTGGGTTAGATGAAGTGGGGAGGGAGGATGCTTGCGCGGAGCATAAACGCTGGCATGGACCAGTTGGGCCGAGTGGCCTATTTCTGTGCTGTAAATTCTATGTAATACATAGATGTTATAAAAAAGAGAGATGAAGTAGGGTGGGAGGAGGCTCGTGTGGAGCATAAACACTGGCACAGACCAGTTGGGCCGAATGGGCTGTTTCTGTGCTGTAAATTCTGTGTAATTCTTTAACAATACTCTGACGGGATCCTTTAATTCTTTGAAAAGTGGAATATATCAGTAGGGATTGCGAGATAGTTATTGGAAGTATCCTAAAGGGATTTTACAGTTGTTTCTGATTTATGGATGCCAAAAGTGAACTTCGACATAGCCGAACAGACCTTACACTGTATCATAACAAAGCCTGTAAGTTTGCAATCCCAATGTAAACACCTGCCCAAGAACTTGCAGAAAATACTGAGAAGGTCTACATATTTAAGAGAAAGAATGGATAATACCAAAGTGAAATAAGTATGAATACACTGAGTTATGTTTGGTAATCAGCCTGTAAACATTTATTTTGTAAAGATGGTACAGTTTTCTTTTCATCGACATTGCTTTAAGTGGATTTATGGAGGAGAAAAATGTTGGTTTATTGAGATTTAGGTAAATATAAAAAACCACTGCTACATTATCTTGAACTTTTTAAAGTGAGTTTTTTTTTAAATTCCAAACCATTTCTTTCCCTATCAGGTCAAGATATCATCCAGCAGCATAGCAGTACTGGTAATGGTGAAATGAATGGAGGGATCCGATTGGGAACATCAATGAATAGCCAACCTAGTGCTGCCACATTGACCATCAGCAATGACCAGCTCCTCAATCAGGAAACCACGCTTAACACAAGTAATGCCAACATACCAGGTCAGTAATAGATGGACAGGGGAGGGGCTGAGGCGTTTCAGCAATCCTTTTATCGGCAATATACTTCTGACACTATCTGCATAAAAGTTTTTTTTAATTTAAGCAGATACATGCATATTGTTATTATGTACTTAAATTGCACACATGGCTTGTATCAGGGCATGAAGTACCACTATGCTTTATTTCACACCTTCGAACAGTGCAGTTTGTAAACTGGAGCTATTTTGATTGTTTTAACCCTAACGGTCTGTTGTCAAGGGAAAAAATGTATTTTGTTAGCCACAGTGTAGTGAGTAATTGCCAGACAATATAATATCACTGTTCTTATAGAACTACCACACAGGATCTTGTCCAAGAACAAAGATGTGCTGATTCTTATTACACAGTTGTGATAAGCCAATAACAATTTAATGATTTAATCCAATACTAGAGTACTGTTACAAGTTGGCAGGGAGTTATTCAACGAAAGCTGTAGCCACTATGTGGACTAATTTTAAGTATGTAGTCTTCCAAGGACTACTGGTTGGAATTAACTGCTAACAGTAAAATTCTGTTTGATAGACATTTTCTGGTTTTTGTTGTAGCTGTTAAATCGGATCTCCTCCTCTTCTCCTAAAGGGGAATGTTCTGGGAATGTGAATATAGTACACAGAAAAATGAATGAATGAAGAATAAAGGTAGATTGCTCACCATATGTGCTTTGTTTGACAGAGATACTGAAACTGATTCAACATTGGCTTTACTTCCTTTACAGGGCTGAGTTCAACTGCAAACAGTTTGGCATCTTCCCTTGCTACATCCCTTTCTCAAGCTACTGTCCCTACCCAGAACCTTGTGATGTCATCTGCTAATGTGGGTGGGGAAGGCAGTGTTACTCTTACTCTGACTGACACCCAAAGCATGCTGTCTGGTAGTCTAGACACAGTCACACTCAACATAGCTGCTCAGGTAAGGCCGAACCAACAGAACACCTCTATACATTAAAATGTTCATCATTGTAGACTTTTAAAGTTTTCATTTAACAGTTAAGGCCCACCCTAGGATTTATGATGGGCTTTCTGGCCCGTGATCTGTGGATCCACTTGTAACTGTATCGAACCCAAGTTCTCCTGCAGAGAATATCAGCACCATTTCTATAGATGTGGTAAGAGCGTTTTCTTGGTGCCATTCCTGGTAAAGGGGCATATGGATTGAGCTGAGTGTCTCAAAGTAACGTAGAAAGGCAAATGAACTTCTCCAAATTAGAAGATGAAAGTGACTGTGGGGGGAGGGATTGATTTGTATGGGGGCTTCCATTCCAGCTTCAGTGGCAGCCTTCATCTCAGTATAGGTCAACAAACTATGGATTATTGTGTTTGGTATGCAGATAGGACAGTTCCAAAGATCCATCCATTATTTTGTTAGTGATTCACTTGTCTCCAGTGTTGAAGTTTCATCCACCACCTCGTGTTTCTTCCTTTGGAAGAGCATATTGTAAAAGCCCAGTTGAGATTGAACCCATTACCTCATCAGTGGACAGTGTATTAATAATAGGAAGGGTGACATAGAAAATTGTGGAGTAAAACTGAAGTTATATGCTGAGGATTTTAAACTTTCTAACATCTTAATTACAATTAAAATGTTAAAAGGTTCAAAATCCTTAAGCATATAACTTGTAAGAATTTTAAAAAGCTTGGTGCAGGAATCACTTTGCAATCAAAAGCACAGAACTTGGTGTGATGAATGGTCACAGGACATGGGTATGGTTTAAACAAAATTGCAACTTGACTCTACATTTCATACACATTCATGAGGAAAATGCAGAGCCATCAACACCGGGTGATATATATGACCACAAAGTCAGAGATTGCAGATCCATTTAAACATAGAATCAAAGAATTATGCAGCACAGGAGGAGGTCATTCGGCCCATCGTGCCTGTGCCGACTCTTTGAAAGAGCTATCCAATTAGCCTCACTTCCCTGCTCTTCCCCCGTAGCCCTGCAAATTTTTTCTTTTCAAGTATTTACCAATTCCCTTTTGAAAGTTATTATTGAATTTGCTTCCACTGCCCTTTCAGGCAGTAGATTCCAGATCATAACAACTCGCTGCACAAAAAATTTCTATGTACATATGGATCTGTATTTATTTTGAAGAGTGAGATGCCTCAGACTAATTCAAAATGAACCTAATTTAAAAGAGTGAAACTTGACAGGTTTGAAATGGCATTTGGCTTTTCATACTGGTATAAAGAAACATGGAAAGGCTGCATGTTAGACATTTTTTAGAGAAAAAAAAATTGCCAATAAAGCCCTTGGTGCAGCACTGAGTGGGTTACCACACTGACCCCATGAAGCAGCTTAGAATCATACCATGGTTACAGCACAGAAGGAGGCCATTCAGCCCATTGAGCCTGTGCCAGCTCTTTGTAAGAGCAATCCAGCTAGTCTCTTTCCCCATAGCCCTTCAAGTATTTATCCAATTCCTTTTTGAAAGCCACAATTAAATCTGCTTCCACCACCCTTTCAGGCAGCATATTCCAGATCATAACTATTTGCTGCGTAAAAAAGCTTTATAAGTATAGAAGTGAGCTGAGGGAGATGAACTCAATTTAAATATTAAGCCCCATTTGTCTTATTTTAAGAAAGGAATTTCAGGATAACAAAATGATTTACAAAAAAAGATAGACACAGACCTGATTCACAACAATAATTGTACAGATCAGATGGGTATACAGACTCAGTTAATAACGTCTCATAACAGTAATGTTCAACTACAGAAGACTGTAGTTGAATTCTAATGGTTTTGCAGACAGCGGTGTGCTGTTTTAGAATGGGACTTATCTACTACAGGTATTTTAGAATATCAATGTCCTGTCTTTTAAATGCTTTATTGATGCTTTCTTTATAAAGTTGCAAAATTTTCCTCTGCTGCTTGCTGGAAGTTAATAGCAAAAGATTAAAGCATTGTTTTTAAACTGTAGCGAAACCTCTAATTTAGAGTACATTGGCTGAATTGAAAATTAAATGGTGTTATCAACAAGACTATTGTGAAAAGTAGAGCAAAATATTTGAATTCTATTGGATTTGCAGTTGCAATAATGTCTGGTAATCTGATCTTCTTTTCCTCTTCAAAATCAGGGGCAACAATTTCCATCAGTGGTTCCTGATTCAGCTCTTCAGGGCCAAACAGGATCAACTCATCAGCAGGTTATATTGGTGAGTCAGGCCCCACAAGACTCATCTGGTACGCAAGAAGAGGCTGGCTCGTACCAGGTACAGAAGAGTGACTTAAATTGTATAACAAAGTTAAATATGGGATTTTGTGTATCTGACTCCACTGCTGTTAGTACTTTAATACTGAGATGAATTAGAATCATAGAAAGGTTACAGCATGGAAGGAGGCCCATCGAGTCCGTGCCGGCTCTATGCAAGAGCAATCCAGCTAGTCTCACTCCCCCGCCCTATACCCATAGCCCTGCAATTTTTTTCTTTTCAAGTACTTATCCAGTTCCCTTTTGAAAGCCATGATTGAATCTGCCTCCACCACCCACTTAGGCAGTGCATTCCAGATCATAACTACTCGCTGTGTAAAAAAGCTTTTCCTCATGTCACTTTTGGTTCTTTTGCCAATCACCTTAAATCTATGTCCTCTGGTTCTTGACCCTTCTGCCATTGGGAACAATTTCTCTCTATCTACTCTGTTTAGACCCTTCATGATTTTGAGTATCTCTATCAAATCTCCTCTCAACCTTCTCTGTTCCAAGGAGAACAATCCCAGCTTCTCCAGTCTATCCACATAACTAAAGTCCTTCATTCCTGGAATCATTCTAGTAAATCTCTTCCGCACCCTCTCTAAGGCCTTTACATCTTTCCTAAAGTGTGGTGCCTAGAACTGGACACAATACTCCAGTTGTGGCTGAACCAGTGTTTTATAAAGGTTCATCATGACTTCCTTTTTGTACTCTATGCCTCTATTTATAAAGCCCAGGATCCTGTATGCTTTTTTAACCGCTTTCTCAACCTGCCCTGCCACCTTCAATGATTTGTGTACATATACCCCCAGATCTCTCTGTTCCTGTACTCCTTTTAGAATTGTGCCCTTTGGTTTATATTGCCTCTCCTCATTCTTCCTATCAAAATGTATCACTTTGCATTTTTCTGCGTTAAATATCATCTGCCGTGTCTCCGCCCATGCCACCAGCCTGTCTATGTTCTCTTGAAGTCTATCACTATCGTCCTCACTGTTCACTACACTTCCAGGTTTTGAGTCATCTGCAAATTTTGAAATTGTGCCCGGTACATCCAAGTCCAAGTCATTAATATATATCAAGAAAACCAGTGGTCCTAATACCGACCCCTGGGGAACACCCTGTATACCTTCCTCCAATCCGTAAAACAATCGTTCACTACTACTCTCTGTTTCCTGTTACTTAGCCAATTATTCCACCTCTTCTGGTAAATGTAATTTAGGATCTAATTCTAGAATGAATTACTGTGAGGAGCAGTGTGGTTTGGGTTGCTAAGCTTTTTATACATTACTATGTTATTCCTAACAGTTTGAGCAGAGAGCACGTTGCAGTGTGAGGTAGGAATAGAGATTTAGAAAACAGGAGTTTAGCTGGAGTGAGAATTAGGAGCAGAGGGAGAAGGAGGAACAGAGTAGTTTAATTGAAATTTAAGTAGATAAAGAATATGAACTTATCTATAACGTTTATAGAGAGAATGCAGCACAGGAAGAGACAAAGATGTGCGGTTTCTGCAGGATGTGGGAGTTTTGACGAACAGATGTTGACTCTAGCAAACACATCTGCAGGAAGTGACTTCAACTGAAATCACTTGAGCGCAAGTGTTTAGAACTTGAGGCAGAGATAGAGACAGTACGACATATTGGGAGGGATAGATCTCTCAACTAAAGTTTTTTTTAAAAAAGTGTGGCAAGTTTTTACCCATCGGTCCAGAACAGTAGTTACTACACTGATACATCTACAGTTCAAGTGTCAGAAGACTAAGCTTTTTGACAAACTGCCAACATCTGAGATGTTAATGACAAATACAAAACTCATTGCGCTAGAAATTGGATCGCACACGTAAATGGGCACAAAGGGAGCAGGGTGAGCGCTGCACGTGTCTGTACACGTGGTCCCAGTAAGAGATAGGCCAGAAGTTAAGCAGCAGACTAAAAGGTCAAGCCAGCAACTAACCTGTATCCAGTGGATGAGCCCTTCAAATAGCGCTGCTGAAGGGTCCTTGCTGCCTGTTAGCGCCACAAGTTGCTAAGCGAGGTTCTCACGTTTTTAGATGAGATGTTAAACTGAGACCCAGTCGGCCGGTTGAGGTAGACGCAAAAGATCTCATACCGCTAGTCAAAGAAGAACAGGGGGATTTTTCCCAGTGTCCTAGTCAACATTCCTCAATAGCCACCAAAATATCTTATTTGCTGTTTGTGGGACCTTGCTATGTGGAAATTGGCTGCGCATTTGCTTACATGACAGTGCCTACATTTTAAAAGCAATTCATTGGCTTTGGCCCGTCCTGAAGATGTGAAAGGTGCTGTATAACTGCAAGTTCTTTCTTTAAATGTTATTCAACATAATTCCAATTCCCCCAGTGGCTCAGTTGATTTACACAAGAGAGTAGTTGTGCCATAAACACAAGTTTAATTTCTGAGTGTTGAGTGAACTAATCTCAGCCGGGGAGGCAGCAACATGCGAACAGCTGCCCTCAGTACCGTAGGGTTAGGCAGGGGGGGCGATCAGCCAGGGTTCTCCTGTTTACTACCCAGCAACCCTGGCTGGCAGTGCAGCTGTGATGTCCCCAGTCTCAAATGACCGGAAAATATTCGCGTTTAGGCCACGCAAGAAGAATAGCCATTTGGGTGAGATACCAGAGGGTGCCCATTGAACTGTACAACAGCAAGGAGTCAACACCTTCAGGATAGTAAAGGGGAAGGGAATAAAACTGCCAGAAAAAATGTAAGCCATCAAACAATAGATTAGATGTTGGGCTACTCCATCACTTGCCTGCAGACCCATGGCTGCACATTTAATTTCCCTTCATTCTTGCCAGTCACCTCTTAGCCACCTTAAGTGTCAGCTGTGACTCATTTGGTAGCACTCGGTGCTTCTGAGTCAGAAGGTTGTGGGTTCAAGTCCCACCCCAGAGACTTGAGCACGTTATCTGGGTTGACACCTCAGTGCAGTACTGAGGGAGTGTTGCACTGTTGGAGATGCCGTCTTTCGGATGAGACGTTAAACCGAGGCCCTGTCTGCCCTCTCAGGTGAATGTAAAAAATTCCATAGCACTATTTCAAAGAAGAACAGGGGAGTTCTCCCCGGTTATCCCTCAAGCAACATCACTTTTAAAAAAAAAACAGATTTTCTGGTCATTATAACATTACTGTTTGTATGAGCTTGCTGTGTGCACATTGGCTGCCATGTTTCCTGCATTACAACAGTGACTACACTTCAAAAGCCAGTTAAGCGCTTTGAGACGTCCTGAGGTCGTGAAAGGCACTATGTAAATACAAGTCTTTTCTGTTTTTCTCTCTCCTCCAGCTTTGGCAAAGGCTGCAATGGTATGAGAAATGTTTTAAGCCTTTCCAAAGATTTAAGAATATTTGTCCCCCTTTTTTTTTGACACTTCCCTTTAGTTCTTGTGTATCTCTTTAATTTTCACCTACACGCAATTTTATGCCCCTACCACTCGTGTTCGTGAGCTGTCAATAATTACACAGATAGTCAGAGCCAAGAAAATTGCATGCTGTTAGGACGTGACTATTCTGGCAAGATTTGCACCAGGTATTAATCAATTATGAACTGAATTTGCACCTTCTGGTTTAGGTAACTGAGACAACGATTAGTCTTACAGAGGACAGTCAGACAGATGATGAGGGCCAGATAAATCACTGTCCCAATTGTAGCCAGAGCTTCTCTTCAGGCTCCATGCTCCGTCGACATTGCCGAGAAGCTCATGGGGAAGAAAGAGTCCACATATGCAATATCTGCAGCAAAGCCTTCAAACGAGCAGCACATCTCAAGGTAATTGGACAGAATTATCAGTAACATCTTAAATTTGCTACTCGTTGCGAAGTCCTTATTTGGATGTCACCCCATTCTTTCAAGCCTCTAGGTAGTTGCTTGACGGGATCATCTTATTATAATGCTATCTGTCACACACACGGGCCTGCAGTGTACACTTCTAATACTAGAGGGAGTTTTGCAAGCTCCAGAAGCTGCAGATTCTCGTACCTATACCTCCTGCAGCATTGTTCAGACAGCCTCTTAGCTCCAAGACACTGCCAACATTCCTAGCCTTCCTCCTGAATGACAGTGCATTTAACCACTGCTCCATTTTCTTCTTTGCTTGCTTCCGTTTCCCCCCTCTAAGTTTTAAGTAAGTAAACAGAATCGCCCGTAGTGCCCTCTGTGGTAATTTAGTCTGCAGCTATTCACCGTTAGGCTACTCGGCTGAAGTACTGAATAGTTGCTGGTGCCTTTGGAACGATTTCCCAGTAAGAATGCGAAACTTTAGGAAAGGAGAGGAGAAAATCGGAAACAGAGGGGGGAGAATTTTAACTAATGGCCTAAATTAATATGTGAACATTTACTGCACTGGTTGAGTATACAGATAGTCATTAACATTAAAATTATAACATTTTTATTTAAACAAAAATACTAACCATTTTGTTTATTTCTGAATTGGGGGAAGAATTGTTCAAACCCAGCTTTTTTGTAACTGTACTTCCTTTAAGCTTTTGACACAATTTCTAGCAAATAAACATTTTGCTTGATATAGCATCAGAACATCACTTGCATTTCTTTAAGCAGTTATATCTGGTCAGTCCAATGAAGCTGTAAAGATGTTAAATCTCCCCTGTGACACTCTGGATGATGAGTGTCTATTTTAGCTGGGCTATTTGGGGAGGTGCTAAGCAAGGTTGCTTTTCTTGAGAGATGAGCAAGATTTCTGGGAAGCAAACTTCCTATACATCCTCTAGTTACTCGTTATAGAGAGGCTTTAGCAGATGCCTGTGAACCGGATAGCCCCTACCTTCCTTGCTGGGAATGAAACATAGTTTGATGGACCCAAGTAACATTTTTTCCAAGAGCGTGAGTCTTTTTGCAGAACCGTGTCTTATTCTAGTCATTTTTATTTAACTTTCCTTTTAAGTCCCTTTCCATTGTTGCTCTATTTATAGAAATAGTTTCATGTTTTAAAACCTCATTGTGTGGGATCATAATTGGCATCATAATATAAGAATTTTTAGGAACAAGATAGGCAATTTGGCCCAAATAGGAGGACAAAATGACAGCTGGATCATATTGAGTCTGAACTTGGTAGAAGTTTCTACTTCACATTTCCCTATTCCCTTCATGCTCTGATCTGACAGGATGCCTATCGTGGCCTTCTCTAAAAGAGCATAATGACTTTTGAGCCTTTCTCCAACTGGGATGTATTCCCTTGAATTTTGTGCCATCTTGCCAGGCAACCAGAACCATAGCTTTAAGATGCTGTAAATTGATGGAGCACATGTACAGTGACTGAAATGTGGCTAACCTGTGTGTACATAAATGACCTGGCATCATGCAGCTGGGTTGTGTTACAGTGATTTGATGTGCGAAGCACCTGAAAGATGTGGGTATCAAGTCTATCAATTGTACATTGCATCTTGAATGTAAGCCCTGCTGAAATACAGATTTGCATGAGATGCAACAATCGAACTGTAGGGTAATGTGAGGATTTGCAGGGTGGGCAGCAATTATGGAATAAGTAGCAGGCAACATTCTGCAGTCTTGGGTGTTTGACCTGATAAATGGTATTGTTCTTTCCTTGCCATGTTCCTTACCGTGTGCCATCTTCTCCCGCTGCTGTTCCAACATAAGTGCAAACCGATGAGTCTGATCGCCACCTCCTAACAAGCATGGTGTACTGCTGTTCTATGGTGAGGGTGCCCTGAAATACCAAACAGGGCAACCCACCTTGCACCCTCCTCATGCAGCAGTGCAGCCACCAAACGGGTGGTCAATTGCTGCACAGCCCCATCACTTACCCACAAATTCTGACTTGTGCCTGCACATTGAGTTTCATTTCATTTCTACTTCTCTGCATCCCACCCCACCCTCCCACCCACAATCGTCTCAGATGCTGATAAACATTTCAAACCAATTTTGAGCCTTTATAAAGGCTAACTCAATATTTGCCCCTTCTAGGGATCTGCACGCTTGTCAGATTTTCTGCATTCCCTGCTAAGCTAGCGTCCAACACAAAGATAAAGCTTACTCGGGATAGTTATGCAAATGATTGAGCTGATCCCAGTAAATTGCAGGCAGTATGCTCAATGTGTTTCTGTTCAGTTTTGCACTAGTTTCACTTAGCCGGAACTGAAAGAAGTTTCTTCGGCATAGGCACGATGGGCCAAATGGCCTTCCCCTGTGCTGTACCTAATATGATAACACATTTAATGCAGGGATACTAAAAACATGCAACATTACCAGCTAGGCTACCAAACTGCACCTGTCAGTAGGGTTAATTTTACGCATTTACATTACTGATATGGGAGCCTCATCCACTGACAGCACATATCGAAGATTTGCCATGTGTTGATAAAGTTGTACCATAATTATGTATTTATTGTTCATGAAACATTGTAGTATTCATTGATGGGAGTTGTGTAATTGTAAAAGAATAGTAATGTGGTTTTTTTTTAATCAAAGGACCATCTTCAGACCCACCAACCTGGACCTTCACCCAGCAGTCAGAAACCTAAACTATACAAGTGTGAATCCTGCGACAAGGCGTTTGCTAAGCCCAGCCAGCTGGAGAGGCACAATCGCATCCACACAGGTATTCACAAGTTAATATCTATGATATTTTGGACAATCCCACAGTGGTGCTATGGTGGGAAATTTTTCTGAAATAAATTTTGTAAGGTTCATGTTGAAACCTTATTTACAAAGGTTTAAGGGGTGATTTAATAAAGGTGCTCAAAATTATGAGGGAGTTTTGATAGAGTAGATAGGGAGAAACTGTTTCCACTGGCAGGAGGCTGGGTAACCAGAGGACACAGATAAGATAATTGGCTAAAAAGCGAGGGGCAAGATGAGGGGAATTTTTTTTTACTCAGCGAGTTGTTATGATCTGGAATGCACTACCTGAAAGGGTGGTGGAAGCAGATTCAACAGTAACTTTCAAAAGGGAATTGGATAAATACTTAAAAAGGAAAAATGTGCAGGGCAATGGGGAAAGAGCAGGGGAGTGGGACTAAGGAGCCGGCACAGGTGCGTTGGGCCAAATGGCCTCCTTCTGTGCTCTATGATTCTATGATTCTCTTTAATTATAATGAGTTTGCCTTAAAGCTGACTGATAACAGAGCGGCATATTATTTCAGCTCTTAATTTTGTTTTTTAGAGAGAGGATCTGAGGAAGAGAAAAAGAAAGGGGGAGAATTGAACTGTTATATATAAACACGATTTATTTATGAATTTCACTACTTCATTCTGAATTTTAATAACAGAAGTTTATGCATAATTTGGCATGTGCATCATAATCCTTCCATCTGAATTATTATTTACTTGACACAGAGGTTAAACTACACAGGGTAGAGGATGATTGCAGTTCTTACACACTTATTGTGATTACTGAGATCATTTATGGAAATGTTGAAAATATAGAAATTTGGTCATTGCTAGTTCAGAAGCAGTAATTTCTCTTTCTTTTTAAAAAAAAAAGTATTATGGAAGGGGATAGCATAACAATTATAAGGAGGTTGAAAGTACGTCCATCTCTTTGCATGCCCCATAGCCATATTTTATTTGGTTTAGTCTTATCTACTTAAAGGCACATCAACATCTAATTTAATATCTACAATTCTAATAAAGCATGAAATGAGAATTTTAAACATTGCCAAACTTCTCAATTCATCTTTATCCAGTTAGATTGGAACAGAATTGATCTGAATTTGTCAGATGTTTCAAAACTTTATAACAGTGGAGATTAGAACGAGATAAAGAGATTTTCCCAGTATTCATGACATGATGCAACATTTTATTATATTTTCCTTCTTTCTATTTTGTACGAGTCTAAAGATTATATGCATTTGTGCTATAGAATAGGATATTTTCTCGCCTTTTGTATCAGTGTCTGTGCCCAGTATGTCACCTATAGGTCAAATACAGCATAGGTTAGATGCAGAGTATATTTCCTCCCCACTTCCCCTTAACCCTGATGTCAGAAAATAACCACCTTCAATGCCAATGTATCATTTTACCCTTTTTGAGTGACATTGCCAGTTAGTTTGAATATAGATTTGTACTGTGAACTTGCATCCACTGGAAATTAGATTGAGGCTGACCCCTCAATTTGGTTCACATAGAACCTTACAACCATTGGAAAAAAGGAACTTTCATCCTAATAGAGGTAATAAAACACTGGAGATTGCATGTCCTAACCCACAGCTGACCCAGTCTCCAGTGTGTTTTTGATTTAAATTTTCTTTTTTCATGTGGGACATTTTTTGAGTAAGTTTAACAATATTCCCATAATTGTATTCCCTCTTTCATCCACCTAACCTGACATCTCCGCAGTTGAGATATCTGGAGCGTAGCCTATCCACAGCCAGCTGCTGGCAAGCTGTAGGGACCATCTGGGTGTGATTGTCCTTTCTCCTACTGGGAGATGTGGCAACCTCCACACAGTGCCTCCCTCTCCAAAGACACTCAGGAACTGAGCAGGGCAGGACTCAAATTTGCTTCAGTCCCTGTTCCCTGATGGATGCTGTGCTAGCTCGTTAATGAACAAGGTCCTTTCAACGTAAAGAACTGGACACGTTCAGAATTTTAGTTTAATTTGCCAATTGAAGTAAAACATACTAAAATTATCCCGTTAATGTTTCTAGTGAATTAGTCTTTGTACACAACAAGCCAATGACTCTCAAACCAGCTTCAAAGGTACGTTGAATTTAGAGACATTCATTTTAGTTGCATCAGTACACTTGTGTCTAACTTAACTAAAGAATTTTAAGCTTAAAAGATCTAATTTCTAAACAACGGATATCAAGTGTCACTAAAATAATGTATCAGTTTCTGATCATGTACAGTTCTGTTTTGTCTCTTTTAAGGTAAAAACTCAGACGGCCTTAGAGATTACTAGAAAATTTACTCCTGTTAATTTTCTTATTAGCATCTGCACAGTCCATATCACTCTAAATGTAGTATTTCCACTAATTTCATACAGTTTAAACTACAGATTAACAAGTTAAAACTAGTTTATATGCTATCATATAGACAGCTTATCAAGTACCGATTTTATTTATTATTCAAGCCTTTTTCTAAGTTGTACTTCTGTTTGCTGTCCTGATAACTTTTCTCAAAGACTTGAAAAGGCTGTTTCTAAAGAGATCTTAGTGCATTCAAAAATGGTCAAGTAGAATTCTGGGATCCTATTAAAATACCGATGCTGTGTTCAGGGTGGCTTTTGTTGGTTAAATCGAAAGCTTCACTAGGCATTTCCTATCTACATGAATTGAAATACAAGAATAAATACAAATCATGATCTTGGTTTAGATTTTATCCAAATCAAGATTGAAGACTTGTGTTGTGAAAGTGACACTGAGCGAGCTGTGCTGTTTTCCAGAGAAACATTGGCTCCGATATCTTCTCGGGGCCTTGAAGAGATTGGGTGGGGGTGGGGGTGGGGGTGGGGGTGGGAGAGGATTTCCGGACGGGCAACCCGAAAGTACAGGGTGTGGGGGTTGGAGTTTGGGGGGGGTGAGGGGGATCAGAGATCGTTGTTGGGGTGGGGGGGGAGAGGGTGGTCGGCCGATCACGGCAGGTAAACTTATTGGACCTGGAAGAAACACTCCTGCTTTTCCTGGTCCACAAGCAGTACAATAAAGGCACTTACCTGTTGATCCAGGCCTTCTCACCTCCTCTTAGGTGGCGTGAAGCAAAAGGCCTGGCAATCCCGACCCCCAGGGGTTAAAAATAAAAAACCTATTAAAATGGAGGCCCACAACCTCCTTAAAAGATTTTACTGACCGACCCGCCTCCTCAGAGCAGGTTGGTTGCCCGCCCCTCATTCTGCCTCCATTAAAAACCGGAAATGAGCGGGTTGGGATCGAGTTTTACTTTTTTTACAATTTTTACCTTCCCACCCACCCCCAACCCACCCATCCCAGAGGGTTAAAATTACCCCCATTGTGTGGGGAGCGAATTCAGTTATGGACTGAGGGAAAGTGGAGCCCTGGCGGTGTTTTGGGGCTTCAAAATCATGGGGGATATCTGAAACATAGGGAGATGTGGATAGTCAGGAGATAATATTGAATCAATAACAGGGTACATATTTTTCCCTGAAATCTGTGTTTTAAAAAAAAATTATTTCAAAACTTCCTCCCCATCCATCAGAGTAACAGAGTACGTGGTTCTATCTGCAGTTGGCTTACATTATGGTGAGTGAGTTTCAGGAACTTTCCCAGCACAAAGTACGTTAGAATATTCAGTATTTTCTGTTGCTTAGGTCTTTGTGCTCAAAAAGCTTAATATTAAGGCCTGGTACTAATGGATTTTTGAATGTATACCAGTCAGGATGCCCATTGGCCATTGTTCCACATTCATTTGTTAAAATTTCCATTCAACAGTGGGCTACAACTACAAATAGTTCTTGAATCAATGGAAAAGTTCATTTTTATTAAGGGACCATCTTTGTGAAAAATTGCTTGGCCTTTGTGTAAAAGATTTTGTGTTCCTCCCTTGGGTTGAAAGTGTCTGTTCTCCATTTGATGTTTCCCCACAATGACATGGTTGAAGTCCGAACTCAGTGATGTAGGGGATTGTGACACTCCAACCTGTTATTGTACGATGCCATCCTTTATTGCTACTTACTTGAATGCTAAATTTCACATAGCTGTTTAATGGTGCGTAGAAACTGCTGCGTTGATGACTTCAAAGACTGCACTATAATCAGTGTGAAATTACTTGCTAAGAATTGGGTTGAGTCTTGGACATTGAGGGAGGAAGTTTTCACCTGACATGAATGGCTAGATTCACTGCCCTCTTGGAAAAGAGGAAAGAACAGTGATCCAATCTACCAGTCCCCCACGAAAATTGTTTTAATTTCAGAACGTAATAAAGGTTAGCTGGTGTTTTCACCAGAAGCTTTCAAAGCTATGCCCAACTCGCTGGTGTTTTCACCAGAAGTTTTAATGTAGCATGTAAGAATGGTCTGTAAATAAATTTGAGAATAGTCATTGTAACTGAAAACTTTTGCACTATTTTGCAGGTGAACGGCCTTTTCAGTGCAACCTCTGTGAAAAAGCATTCAACCAAAAAAATGCACTACAAGTACATATGAAGAAACATACTGGTGAGAGACCATATAAGTGTGACTACTGTGGAATTTCTTTCACGCAAAAAGGCAATATGAAGATACATATGAAGAGGGCACATGGCTTCCCTGGTTAGTGTTACAGTGATTACGACTGTGATTGTCGAAAGAATCATTCAGCAAAAAAAAAGTACAGATGCTACTTTCACATTACACTAAGCGGAGGAGGGGGTGTTTAAAAGGTAAATCCCCTAGAGGGAGGTGAATTTCTTGTGGGGTGATTAATTTGACTCTGCAAGCCTGCTGCAAACTCTCTCCGGCCGCCACCAGGCAGGCTTCCAGTTGGAGGCCAAGGAGTATGTCAAAATTAATTAAATAACCCCAGAAATTTGGCCTTTCCACACTGGCAGCACAGAGGCTCAGCAAGAGATCCAGGCTTCCCGTCTGTTATCCTTGGATGTACGAATAAGTTAGAATCGTAGAATCTGACAGCTCAGAAGGAGGTCATTCGGCCCATCTTGTCTGTGCCGGCTCTTTGAAAGAGCTCTCCAATTAGTCCCACACCCCAGCTTTTCCCCATTAATCCTGCAACTTAGTCCTCTTCAAGTACATGTCCAATTGCCTTTTGAAAGTTCCTATGGAATCTGCTTCCACCACCCTTCCAGGCAGTGTGTTCCGGATCTTAACAACTCTCTGTGTGAAAAAAATTCTCCTCATTTCCCCTCTAGTTCTTTTGCCAATTATTTTTAATCTATGACCTCTGGTTGCCGACCCACTTGCCAGAGGAAACGGTTTCTCCCTATTGGCTCTATCAAAACCTCACATTATTTTGAATACCTGTATCAGATGTCCCCTTAACCTTCTCTGCTCCAAGGAGAACAATCCCAGCTTCTCCAATCTCTCCACATAACTGAAGTTCCTCATCCCTGGTATCATCCTGGTAAACCTCCTCTGTACCCTCTCCAACGCCTTGACATCCTTCCTAAAGTGTGGTGCCCAGAATTGTACACAATATTCCAGCTGAGGCCTAACCGGAGATTTGTAAAGGTTGAGCATGACTTCCTTGTTTTTGTATTCATTGCCCCTATTTACAAAGCAAGGTATCCCATTTGCTTTCTTAACCACCGTATCAACTTGTCCTGCCACCTTCAGAGATTTGTGAATATGCATCCCCAGTTCCCTCTGCTGTTGCACCCCCCTCAAAGTAGAACCATTTAGATTATACTGCCTCTCCGTGTTGTTCCTCCCAAAGTTCATCACTTCACATTATCTGCATTAAATTTCATCTGCCATGTGTCTGCCCATTTCACCAGTCTGCCTATGTCCTCCTGAAGTCTGCTACTACCCTCCTCACTATTTACTACTTTGCCAAGTTTTGTATCATCCGCAAACTTTGAAATTGTACTCCCTATACCCAAGCCTAGGTCATTTATATATAACATGAAAAGCAGTGGTCCTAATACCGATTCCTGGGGGACCCCACTGCATATTTCTCTCCAGTCAGAAAAACATCTGTTCCCCACTACTCTATGCCTCCTATCCCTTAGCCCGTTACGTACACTAGTTACCACCATCCCTTTAATACCAATTAATTCCCTTTAATGTGCTTCTATTTTCCGAATAAGTCTGTTATGTGGTACTTTATCAAATGCCTTTTGGAAGTCCATATATACAACATCTACTACACTACCTTCATCAACCCTCACTGATACTTCATCAAAGAACTCAATCAGGTTAGTCAGACACAATTTGCCTTTAACAAATCTATGCTGGCTGACCCTTATTAACCCTTGCTTCTCCAAGTGAGAATTAATTTTGTCCTTGGCAATGGTCTCTAATAGCTTTCCCACCACCAACGTTAGACTGATTGGCCTGTAATTACCAGGTTTATCCCTCTCCCCTTTTTTGAACAGTGGTGCAACATTTGCAATCCTCCAGTCCTCTGGCACCACTCCCATATCCAAGGAGGATTGAAAGATTGTGGTCAGAGCTTCTGCTATCTCCACCCTAGCTTTCCTCAGCAATCTAGGCTGCATCCCATCTGGAGGGGGTGACTTGTTAACTTTGAGTGATGCCAACCTCTTTAGCAGCTCCTTTCTATCTATTTTTATCCTATCCAATATCTCTTCTTCCCTCCTCCTCTGGCAGAAGAGTCAGTAACCAGAGAACACAGATTTAAGATGACTGGCAAAAGAGCCAGAGGTGACATGAGGAAACATTTTTTACGCAGCAAGTTGTAATGATCTAGAACGGAAAGGGTGGCGGAAGCAGATTCAGTAGTAACTTTTAAAAGGGAATTGGATAAATACTTGAAGGAAAAAAATTTACAGGGTTATGGGGAAAGAGCGGGGGAATGGAATGAATTGGATAGCCCTTTCAAAGAGCTGCACAGCCACGATGGGCCGAATGACCTCCTCCTATGCGAAACCTCCTATGATACTGGCGACATTAACTTCATTCTCTTCATTTGTGAAGACAGATGCAAAGTACTCATTCAGTACCTCAGTCATGCCCTCTACCTCCATAAGATTTTCTTTTTTGTCTCTAATTGGCCCCACCATTCCTTTAACTATCCTTTTACTTTTTAAATATTTATAAAAGATTTTAGGGTTCCCTGCTATGTTACCTGCAAACTTTTTTCATATTCTCTCTTTGCCCTTCTCATATCCTTTTTCAATTTCCCCCTGCACTCTCTGTGTTCTGCCTGGTTTTCTACTGTATTCTGTACCTGACGTTTGTCATGAACCTCCTTTTTCTGTTTTATTTTAACCTGTATTTCCTTTGTTATCCAGGGAGCTCTAGCTTTGGATGCCCCATCTTTCCTTGGTTTGTACCTGAACCATCTCCGCCTTGAAGGCCTGCCATTTCTCATTCACTGTTTTCTTGGCCAATCTTTGTTTCCAGTCTACCTGTGCGAGATCCTTTCTCAAACCACTGAAATTAGCTCTTTTCCAGTTGGGTATTTTCACCGTTGATTTTTCTTTGTCCCTTTCCGTAACTACTTTAAATCCAATTATATTATGATCACTATGACCCAAATATTCTCCCATTGAAACACACTCCACTTGCCCTGTTTCATTCCCCAGAACTAGACCCAGCACTGCTTTCTTCCTCGTTAGGCTAGAAACATACTGATTAAGAAAGTTCTCCTGTACACATTTTAGGAATTCTTCACCCTCCTTGCCCTTTACTCTTTTTTTCCCCAGTCTATATTAGGGTAATTGAAGTCCCCTACTATTACTTCTATATTATTATTTTTACATTTCTCTGAAATTTGCCTTCAGATTTGCTCCTCTATCTCTTTCTCGCTATTTGGACGTCTATAGTAAACGCCCAACAATGTAACAGCTCCTTTTCTGTTCCTTAACTCTAACCAAATAGATTCAGTCTTTGAACCCTGTAGTATATCGTCCCTCTGTAAACTGTAATGTTATCCTTGATCAATGCTGCCACCAACTCCCCCAACCCCCCCTCCCCACCTTTTTTCCTTCCCTATCCCTCCTCCTGAATACGTTGTAGCCAGGAATGTTTAGTTCCCATTCCTGTCCATGTTTAAGCCAGGTCTCCATTATAGTCACTATATCATAACCCCGCGTGGCAACTTGCGCCTCTAGTTCATCAAGCTTATTTGTAACACTCCTCGCATTAACACACATGCATTCCGACACCATGCTAGTCGGCTTTGCTTTCTTCCTCCATCTAATTCCTGCTCCTTCTAAACTATTCTTTGTTCTATTGCTATTTGACCCTCCTAATTTTCTATGCACCTTGTCTCTCCTCTCCACTGCTGCGTCCTGGTACCCCTCCCCCTGCCAAATTGGTTTAAACCCTCCCCCATAAATACTTAATTGTAATTTAAGTAATCATTATTATGCTTACCCCATAATGCGTTTCCTTCAGCAGATGTGTCACTATCATCATCTCCAACTGTAATTACAGCTACAAAAGAAAATTTTGCTGCTGTTTTCAAATCTGCTATGAAACTTTCATTTTGAAGTTATTTGGTGCAGGTTTACATATACTGGGTAAAAACAATGAGGGAGAAATTGGTCTCTTGCACCTGCTTTTTGGGTGCAAAGTTCATGTTGGGCAGGGAGCCAGTTTCCGGATCAATCTTCCGCACTTGGTCTGTCTTCCCTCCCCCCGCAGAAATGCCTGGCAGCTGCTGAACTGGGCGGGGTATTTGATGTGCATGCTCCGCTCAGGTTCTCCGGGTTACCGCGGCCCTAACCAGCAGTCCTTAAAGGGCCTGTTGGAGGCAGCCAAAGAACAGGTATGTTTTTGTTTTTTCAGATACCTTAACGTGAAGCCAGGAGGAACAGGAACCCCATCAGGCCGCCGTCAGCCTCCGTTCTCCGTCCCTCCCCCATTCGTCTTAATCCCCTCCCGGGGCTTACCTGCGGAATGACACGGCTTCCAAGCCAGCTGGTTTTGGGACGGCCCCGACCGGCGAACTGCATCGGGACACCCAATTGGCATCTGCAGCTCGTTGGTACTATAGCAATGAGGCCCGAGGCCCAATTTGGAGCGAGCCTTGGTTGGAGACTCACCATCCACTTTGCGCCAGGAACCGCCACTAAACCAATTTCTCTCCCCAAGTCTGGAGAAAAGTAATGAAAGATATTAAGTGACCTGTCTTTAAAAAAATAGACTTACAGCACCTTTCCTAACCTCAGAACGTCCCATAGCACTTCACGGCCAATTAAGTACTTTTGAAGGATATTTAACTACAATGTTATATACAAAGATCAACAAAGGGTCACAAAACAGATAGTAAGAGCTACAAAAAGAGAGTATGAAAAGAAACTTGCAAGGGATATCAAAACCAATACGAAGAACTTTTATAGTTATATTAGGAAAAAGAGGGTGGTCAGGAGCAGTGTTGGCCCCTTAAAAACTGAAAGTGGGGATATTGTCATTGACAATAGGGAAATGGCGGACATGTTGAATAATTACTTTGCGTCAGTATTTACAGTAGAAAAAGAGGATAGCATGCTGGAAATCCCAAGTAAACTAATTTTGAATCGGGGACAGGGACTCAATAAAATGAACATAAGAAAAACAACAGTAATGAAGAAAATAATAGCATTAAAGAGTGACATCCCCAGGACCAGATGGTTTCCATCCCAGGGTTTTAAAGGAAGTAGGTGAGCACATTGCAGATGCCCTAACTATAATCTTTCAAAGTTCTCTAGATTCAGGAACCATCCCTCTAGATTGGAAAGTTGCACATGTCACTCTGCTTTTTAAGAAAGGAGAGAGAGGGAAACTGGGGAATTATAGACCAGTTAGCCTAACATCTGTTGTGGGGAAAATGCTGAAGTCTATAATTAGGGATAGGGTGACTGAACACCTCGAGAATTTTCAGTTAATCAGAGAGAGCCAGCATGGATTTGTGAAAGGTAGGTCGTGCCTGACAAACCTGATTGAATTTTTTGAAGAGGTGACTAAAGTAGTGGACAGGGGAATGTCAATGAATGTTGTTTATATGGATTTCCAGAACGCATTTAATAGGGCCCCACATAAGAGACTGTTAGCTAAGATAGAAGCCCATGGAATCGAGGGAAAAGTACAGACTTGGTTAGGAAGTTGGCTGAGCGAAAGGTGACAGAGAGTAGGGTTAATGGGTAGGTACTCACATTGGCAGGATGTGACTAGTGGAGTCCCACAGGGATTGTCTTGGGGCCTCAATTATTCACAATATTTATTAACGACTTAGATGAAGGCATAGAAAGTCTCATATCTAAGTTTGTTGATGACACAAAGATTGGTGGCATTGTAAGCAGTGTAGATGAAAACATAAAATTACAAAGGGATATTGATAGATTAGGTGAATGGGCAAAACTGTGGCAAATGGAATTCAATGTAGGCAAATGTGAGGTTATCCACCTTGGATCAAAAAAGGATAGAACAGGGTACTTTCTAAATGGTAAAAAGTTAAAAACAGTGGATGTCCAAAGGGACTCGGGTTCAGGTACATAGATCATTGAAGTATCATGAACAGGTGCAGAAAATAATCAGTAAGGCAAACAGAATGCTCGCCTTTATATCTAGAGGACTAGAGTACAAGGGGGCAGAAGTTATGCTGCAGCTATACAAAACCCTGGTTAGACCGCACCTGGAGTACTGTGAGCAGTTCTGGGCACCGCACCTTCGGAAGGACATATTGGCCTTGGAGGGAGTGCAGCATAGGTTTACTAGAATGATACCTGGACTTCAAGGGTTAAATTACGAGGAGAGATTACACAAATTGGGGTTGTATTCTCTAGAGTTTAGAAGGTTAATGGGTGATCTGATTGAAGTTTATAAGATATTAAGGGGAACAGATGTTGTGGATAGAAATAAACTATTTTCACTGGTTGGGGATTTTTGGAGTAGGGGGCACAGTCTAAAAATTAGAGCCAGACCTTTCAGGAATGAGATTAGAAAACATTTCCACACACAAAGGGTGGTAGAAGTTTGGAACTCTCTTCCGCAAACGGCAATTGATACTAGCTCAATTGCTAAATTTAAATGTGAGATAGATAGCTTTTTGGCAACCAAAGGTATTAAGGGATATGGGCCAAAGGCAGGTATATGGAGTTAGATCACAGATCAGCCATGATCTTATCAAATGGCAGAGCAGGCTCGAGGGGCTGAATGGCCTACTCCTGTTCCTATATTCCTATGTTGGCGGTTGTGCATAATTAATAATCTTCTTTTGGGGGTTGAAATGTTTAATAATTTTTTGAGCTTGAAAGATTTTTTTCTGATCCTATAGGCAGTGGTCAGGACACAGGAAGTAGTCAAGAACAAGAAGGGGATGATGCAAGCCGTGGCCTTGATCTAGTGGAAGTTGTCCCCGAGTCTTCGAATGAATGGCACTGTAGGATAGCAAATGTATTTCGCTAACTTGTTTCCCCACCCCTCCCCCACTTGAGTACAAAAGGTTGAGTGTTTGGTACTCATTAAAACTAACGTCTCATATATATGTGGAATTATTTCTACTGACCTTCATTCAACATCAGGAGTTTGGAAGGTACAACGCCTGGGTCATGCAAAAAGTCAAAGGGCCACCAGGTTTGTTTACCCGTGTCAAAAGTATGAATAAATGGCTAAAACAAGGAATTAACCTTGAGCTAAAGGGCTAAAATCATGAAGTACTTAGTGTATGTCTAGCCACCATGCAATGCTGAATGGTATTCTGTAGCAAAAGTGGATAATCTACAAGTTCAGGAAAATGCAGCATAATGAAGTGAACTGTCTACACAATCCATTTTGAAGATCCATTGAGAAGGAAACCAGATTCATTCCTGCTGTGCAGGGAGCAGCTACTGCGTGGTACACATTTCTACATCTATCAAGAGTAGCACTGCAGACTTGAATTACACTTGGGCTGATTGTTTATTCAGAATGTTGCACAATGGGGACCTTGCTGCACATCTCCATCAACTGACTGTTTCATGGCTCTGCCGCTATAAGAGCAAAATGGCTGCCATATTTCCAGAGAACTTTTAATTATGATCTGCCTGCTAGTTACTCAGAGCATTTTAACTTGCCTGTAGTGTTATGACTTGCCACTAGTGTGACTACTTTCAGAATATATAATTTTTCCATGCATCAAAATAAATGGCCGATTGTGTAAGGGTGAATTTTGTTGCATTCCAAAGATTATTTTTGTAGTTGTTCCCCACTTTACATATGTAGCACAACATTTTGTGCATTTGATAAAACTATAGTCTCTAGATCAGGGACTTGTACATGGATGTATATATTGTCTGCATTCTATGGCTAAGGTATTTTCAGTTTGCACTGTTACTACGTGGGCACTTCTTTCAGTATTGTATTTTTCTCATTATATAACAAGTGTTAATTTTTTTTCCCAATGTAACCTTGTGCATCATTTTTTATTTGACTTTGATGGAACATACTGTAAAGACCTGTGACACTTGTAAAAACTGGTTGCATGTAAATATAACTAAGAGCATCTCGAATGATAATCAAAAGATGAACTTTTCATCCTTCTCCGATGAAGCCTATTTTTCTTTTGTTTAAATGATTTAAGTGCTTTGTACATAGATTGTATAATTTGTGACACAAGGGACATTTTTCTTTTTTGTAAGTACATGTAATGTATTTAAATCAAGATATTTCAAATAATAATACTATTGGTTTTTAATAACCAGTTTTGTGTTATTTTATTAATTCAAGTGGGTAACTCTGAGTATTGCAGTTGTATTTTCTTTGTAGCAAAATACAATATTTTTCACAATTTGATCCCTTCCTCTTCTGGAAGTGCTGATCTTTGCTGGAGCGCTTTGGTCAAATGATTATTCATTATGTATGAGCCAGTCAGTGAGTGTAGGCCAGCAGGCTCTTTGACTGTGGAGGACCTTTCAGCAGGGCCAGTGGAATAGAAGTTAGAAGTTGGAACGCTAGCTGATTTTTTTAGTTCTCTCCCCTCCCTAGGCCAGCAGTACTGAGCCCAATTGTGGCACACCAACCACTGCTGAGATCAGCTAACTCGGTACAGAGGGGATGTCGAACCTGGTACATTCTGGTCAGCATGTGCTGCACTGAACAATGTTCTTACTCACGGCGTCATTGGGAAAGGTCCCCCAAAAAAAAACATTTTTGCAGGATTACAAAACTTTTATTTCTTTGAACGCAAAAATGATCATTGGTTCTGTTAATTTCTCAGGCAGCACCAAATTGCGTTTATATAGCGTCTTTAATGCGGTAAAACATCCCAAGATGCTTCACAGAATCGATTATCAAACAAAATTTGACACCGAGCCACATAAGGAAATATTAGGACAGGTGACCAAAAGCTTGGTCAAAGAGGTAGGTCTTAAGAAGCGACTTAAAAGAGGAGAGACAGGTGGAGAGGTTTAGAGAGGGAATTCCAGAGCTTAGGGCCTAGGCAGCTGAAGGCATGACCGCCAATGGTGGAGCGATGAAAATCGGGGATGTGCAAGAGGCAAGAATTAGAGGAGCACAGAGATCTTGGAGGGTTGTTGGGCTGGAGTTGCAGAGATAGTGAGGGGCGAGGCCAATAGAGGGATTTGAACACAAGGATGAGAATTTTAAAATCGAGGCATTCCCAAACCGGGAGCCAATGTAGGTCAGCAAGCACAAGGGGTGATGGGTGAACAGGACTTGGTGCAAGTTAGGATACAGGCAGCAGAATTTTGGATGAGCTCAAGTTTACTGCTTATTTCTATTTTTGATCTGCATTAGAAATGATATACAGAACAGTTTTTGCATCCAAACTTTGAATACTGCAATGGTCATTCAGTATTTGAAGGATTATGTCACTTCTCTGTGGTGCTGATAGAGTTATACTCAAAGTTCACAATGTCATTGATTGACTAAAATTAAACCTAGTGGATGGCTATAGGAACAGAAGAAACTACTGGTATTAGTCAGCGGAATCACTAGCTTCAAGAAGGGTATGTTTTAAAAAAAATAACTTGCACTAAGACGAATTGTCTATGTACCTTGACTATCAACGGTATCTTGGACTGCCTAGAGTACAGCTGAAGAAAATAATTTAATAACTACCCATCCTCATCTACTTATCGACGTATAGAAATCTTGTGGGAGAATTTCAGCGGAGTTCTTCTGATCTCACACCGTAACTTGGAGAAACGGAATATACGGTCGTTAATGCCATTTCTCCAAGGGTTCCACCAAAGTTATGGCCGTAGATCGGGAGAACGCCTGTGGAAATTTCAGACACTTGTTTTTAGTTATTATGCTTGTAAAGAATGTTTGTATTCATTGATAGATACTCCAAATTACACGCACAAAATGTTAGTGTTCACTATCACAAGATAACTATGGATGAGGAAAGTCATTCAACCCATCTTAGTTCATTCATCCGGAAAGATACTAAAGTCACTCCATTGTAGCATCCAATTGTTTGTTAAATAATTCTAAGGGTTCCACCACCACCACACTATCCAGGAGTCCATTTCATGTATTGATCACTCTTTGTATGAAGAAGAACTTACCGATAGTCCTAAATTTCCCTTTTGCTGGTTGGAACCTGTGGCCCCTCGTCTTAGCCTTGCAATTTACTTTAAATTAATTTTCCAGATTTAACTTTTCTGTACTATTTACTGTCTTGTATACATACATCTATACCATTGCCTCTCAGATGCCTTCTATAAAGGATGAAAAGCCCAAATTTTGCTATTTTTTTTTGTTATATCTGACACTGATGATCAACTTCAAAGCTCTTCACTGCACTCTAGTAGCAGAATGTCTCCGTTGTGTCTAAGTGATTCCTGCTCTACGTTGGTTGGATATGTTGAGTGTCAAATCTATTAAGACTTCTAGGTCTCTTTCAAATTCATCCTTAGGTATTTCAACACCATTCATGGACTATTGCCACCATTTTTCCATCTTCTGTACTGTATTTTACACCTAACTACATTAAATTCCATCTACCATTATTGTGCCCACTTGCATATTTTGTCCAACTGATTCTGTAATTTCCTGAACTGCCTCCTCCATTTCCACTGCCTCATCTAGTTTTCTGTTATCTGCAAATTTATCCAATTCGTCTTGAATTTCTGAATCCAATCAGTTATGTAAATTAGAAACCAAAGTGGTTCCAACACCAATCCCTGGGTGCTCAACTCAATATTTACATTCCCCACTCCGACACTACTCTTGTAAAAAGTACCAATGTTTTCTACCCGTCAGCCAGTTTGTTATCAATGCCCACGATTTACGTTGAATCCCTATAACTTTGAGCTCAACTAAAGCCTTTTGTGTGGAACTTTGGGAAGTTTCGGTGTATATCACATTATAAGGCTTTCCACAGTCCACTTGGGTCATCAATTCCTTAAAGTCGTCAAGGAGCTTTATCAGGTAGGATTCTCCCCATGTTAATTACTGTTTACTAGATTACTATTGCAGAGTAATCTCAGGTTTACTCCTGATAATTGATTTCATTATTTTACATGGAATGAAAGAAAGACTAATGGGTACATCTGTTTTGTTGCTTTCTTGAACATGGACACCATATTCACTTGTTTTCAATATACTAATCTGCAGATTTGAAAAGGAAAAATTTGCAGGGCTATGGGGTAAGAGCAGGGGAGTGGGACTAATTGGATAGATCTTTCAAAGGGCCGGCACAGGCACAATGGGCCGAATAGCTTCCTTCTGTGTAGTATGATTCTTTACTAGTATCTCTCCAGTGTTATAATAACAATTTGTATTTATATAGCCCCTTCAATGTAGTAAAAACATCCCAAGACCCTTGTTAATAAGAATGTAAGAACATAAGAAATAGGAGCAGGAGTAGGTCATACGGCCCCTCGAGCCTGCTCCGCCATTCAATCAGATCATGGCTGATCTTCGACCTCAACTCCACTTTCCCGCCTGATCCCCATATCCCTTGATTCCTCTAGGGTCCAAAAATCTATCTATCTCAGCCTTGAATATATTCAATGACTCAGCATCCACAGCCCTCTGGGGTAGAGAATTCCAAAGATTCACAACCCACTGCATGAAGAAATTGCTTCTCATCTCAGTCTTGAATGGCCAACGCCTTATCCTGAGACTATGCCCCCTAGTTCCAGACTCTCTAGCCAGGAGAAACAATCTTTCAGCATCTACTGTCAAGCCCCCTTATAATCTTTTATGTTTCAATGAGATCACCTCTCATTCTTCTAAACTCCAGAGAGTATAGGCCCATTCTACTCAACCTCTCTTCATGGGACAACCCTCTCATCCCAGGAATTAATCTAGTGAACCTTCATTGCACCCCCTCTAAAGCAAGTATAGCCTTCCTTAGATAAGGAAACCAAAACTGTTTGCAGTACTCCAGGTGAGGTCTCACTAAAGCCCTGTACAACTGTAGTAAGACTTCCTTACTCTTGTACTCCAACCCCCTTGCAATAAAGGCCAACATGCCATTTGCTTTTCTAATTGCCTGCTGTACCTGCATATTAACTTTTTGTGCTTTTTGTACAAGGACACCCAAGTCTCTCTCAACACCAACATTTAATAGTTTCTCACCATTCAAACAATATTCTGTTTTTCTATTCTTCCTTCCAAAGTGAATAATTTCACATTTCCCCACATTATACTCCATCTGCCACCTTCTTGCCCACTCACTTAATCTGTCTGTATCCCTTTGCAGACTTTTTGTGTACTCCTCACAGCTTGCTTTGCCACCTAGCTTTGTATCATCAGTGAACTTGGATACATTACACTCGGTCCCCTTGTCTAAGTCATTAATGTAGATTGTAACTAGCTGAGGCCCAAGCACGATCCTTTCCGCACCCAACTAGTTACAGCCTGCCAACCTGAGAATGACCCGTTTATCCCTACTCTCTCTGCTTTCTGGCCATTAACCAATCCTCTATCCATGCTAATATATTACCCCCAACCCCATGAGCCTTTACCTTGTGTAACAACCTTTTATGTGGCACCTTATCGAATGCCTTTTGAAAATTCAATTTATACTATGTCCACTGGTTCCCCTTTATCTACCCTGCTGGTTACATCC
Source organism: Heptranchias perlo (assembly GCF_035084215.1). Taxonomy (NCBI): domain Eukaryota; kingdom Metazoa; phylum Chordata; class Chondrichthyes; order Hexanchiformes; family Hexanchidae; genus Heptranchias; species Heptranchias perlo. Next base: position 124,257,185 of record NC_090327.1, read on the forward strand.
TCAAAAAACTCTAATAGATTTGTCAAACACCATTTCCCTTTCATAAAACTATGTTGACTCTGCCTAATCATATTATGATTTTCTAAGTGCCGTGTTACCACTTCCTTAATAATGGATTCCAGCATTTTCCCGACGACCGATGTCAGGCTAACTGGCCTGCAGTTCCCTATTTTGTCTCTCCCTCCCCTCTTGAATAGCGGGGTAACATTTCCTACTTTCCAGTCCACCGGGACCATTGCAGAATCTAGAGAATTTTGGAAATCATAACCAGTACATCCATTAGCTCTGCAGCCACCTCTTTTAGAACCCTAGGACGTAGGCCATCAGGTCCAGGGGATTTGTTGGCTTTTAATCCCATTAGTTTGATTAGTACTTTTTCTCTAGTGATATTAATTGTTTTAAGTTGCCCACTCTCATTAGCCCCTTGGTTCCCCACTATTTCTGGTAGGCTTTTTGTATCTTCTACTGTGAAGACAGATACAAAATATTTGTTTAATGCATCTGCCTTTTCCTGATTCCCCATTATAATTTCTCCTGTCTCAGCCTCTAGGGGACCAACGTTTACTTTTGCTACTCTCTTCCTTTTTACATACTTGTTGAAGCTCTTACAATCTGTTTTTATATTTCTTGCTAGTTTACTTTCATATTCTATTTTCTCCCTTTTTATCAATTTTTTGGTTGTCCTTTGTTGGTTTCTAAAACTCTCCCAATCTCCAGGCTTATTACTCTTCCTGGCAACATTATAGGCCTTTCCTTTTAATCTAATACTATCCTTAACTTCTTTAGTTAGCCACGGGTGGATCACTTTTCCCATGGTGTTTTTATTTCTCAATGGAATGTGTACTTGTTGAGAATATTGAAATAGTTCTTTAAATGTTTGCCATTGCTTTTCAACTGTCATACCTTTTAATTTATTTTCCCAATTTACCTTTGACAACTCGCCCCTCATTCCTATGTAATTGGCTTTATTTAAGTTTAAGACTCTAATTTCTGACTTATGTACATTACTTTCAAACTCAATCATATTATGATCACTGTTCCCCAGAGATTCTCTTACTGTGAGATTACTAATTAACCCTATCTCATATACAAGATCTAAAATAACCTGTTTCCTGGTTGGTTCCATAATGTAGTGCTCTAGGAAACTGTCTCAAATACATTCCATGAACTTGTCTTCCAAACTACCTTTGCCAATTTGATTTGCCCAGTCTATATGCAGATTAAAGTCCCCCATGATTTGTTACAAGCTCCTATTATTTCATGATTAATACTCTGTCCAACAGTATTGCCACTATTAGGGGGCCTATAAACTACTCCCACCACTGTTTTCTGCCCCTTGTTATTTATTAATTCCACCCATACTGATCCACTTCCTGATCCTCTGAGCCAAGATTCTTTCTCACCACTGTCCTTATGTCATCCTTTATTGTTAGGGCTACACACCCTCCTTCCATTCTGCCTGTCTTTTCTAAATGTCATGTACCCTGGAATATTTAGTTCCCAATCTTGGTCACTTTGCAACCATGTCTCTGTAATGGCTATTAGGTCAAACCCATTCATCTCTATTTGCGCAATTAATTCATTTATCTTGTTACGAATGCTCCGTGCATTCAGATAAAGAGCCTTTAGTTTTGACTTTTTACCATTTTTTCCTGCTTTGACCTTACTTGCTGTTGCACTGTTACTGGTAAACTTTCCACCCCTTCCTGCCACACTCTGCTTATCTTTACCCAAGTCACCACACTGTTCTATTGTCTTAACTTTTCTCATTAGATTTCTAAATTTCCCCTCACCTGACCCCTCCCCCCCCCCACTTTTAGTTTAAAGGCCTGTCCACAGCCCTGGTTATTCGATTCGCCAGGACTCTGGTCCCAGCCCATCCTGTTGGAACAGCTCCCTCTTTCCCCAGTACTGGTGCCAGTGCCCCATGAATTGCAACCCCTTCCTCCCACACCACTCTTTGAGCCACGCATTTAACTCTCTGATCTGTTTGTCCCTATGCCAATTTGCACGTGGCTCAGGTAGTAATTCAGAGATTATTACCTTTGAGGTTCTGCTTATTAATTTAGACCCTAACACCTCAAACTGTCTCAGCAGAACCTCATTCTTAGGAACCAACAACATAGGTAGAACTATGTGGACCACGACAACCGGGTCTTCCCCCTCATGCTCCAAGTTCTTTTCCAGCCATGAGGAGATTGTTAATGTCTCACAAAATCTTACCACTTTGAGGTAAATACCATCTTTTCCTGAAAATGTGCTTCTTTTGAGACATCTTAGCTTGTCTTCTGAGTACTTGGAGAAAGTAATCAGTTGGAATATTTGCTATCTTGTGCTCATTGCTTTCCAGCCTGTTTGCATCTTTTATGGTTTGTACCTCTTCTCTTACCTTTGTAGTACTGAAGGTTCTTACTATTATGTTTTGCATCTGCAGTGATGCTTTTTTTTTTAGGTCTCTTAACCCTCTGGTGACCCCTTTTAACAGTGTTTCTGCATGTTCCTATTTCCATCCCTGTGAATCCCTGCCCCTTTCTCCCTGTAGGATTTGTAGAGCTTGTTTTCTCTTGTTTGCTTCACTTAAGTTGTTTGTTAATCCATTTAGGATCATGTTTACGTAAATGCAGTCCATTGAAAATCTTTAGAGCTCTGCACAGAAAGGTGGAGAACATGCAGCAATGCTGTTCTGATGGTTGTGTGGACATGCAACAGGGTTTTGGGAACCTGTGGAGCACCATGGCACAAGTGGAAACAACCCCAGGGTAGCTCCCAAGCACAGAGGCCCAACCGTTGATCTGTTTTTACAGCGCCTGTCACAGGACACTCTCTTATCTGAGCAAAAGAGGCTAGGGGATTGACCCGAGAGCACCTTAATCGTAGGCTTTGTGCTTTTTAGTGACAGGCAAAGGTCTGGCCCCAGATCAATCCTTAGTCCTCTGTAGAGGGGAATCAGCAGCTCGGGTATGGCAGGAGGTGAGATGGATGAGGACTTGTCCTGCAGTGATGGCCTATTCTTCTGCAGTGATTAATGAGTAGCCACAGTCTTTTGAGAAGCTTCAGAGCTCAAGGGCTGCTTTTAAGTGCCAATATCCTATCAATCACTCCTTAGCACACCAGTCTGGCTGTGCATCAGCCTCATTCAGTTTGCCTTCCTCTATAGCCAAGGCTACCTAGATTTCCCTCTAGCTAGTAGTAGCTGGCATCAATTCCATAGACTTAGCCTTATTTAAGTGTCAGATGTGGAACTTTTGCTTTGTGAAAATCCCATTATAAGTCTAATTCACTGATTGTGTGAGTGTTTGCAACAAACATCAAACATAGAAAATAATTGATATTAACGATCTTTGAAATTGAATTATAATTGTAACTTTATTTTAACATTGACAAACACAGAGTGTTTAGGTGCATTATTTTTTTACATATACATTCAGAAACAACACTTGGTCACACATGTTCATTCAGCTTTTCCTAGCATGTATTCTCTATAAGCATGTTACCATACATAAACTGGCAATATATTGGAAAACGAACGTTAATATCTCTCCACATCCACCTGCCCGTGCACTTTGGGCATAACCAATTAGAGAATATGGAAAGAGCAGATGGTGGCTGGAGTGCGTTTCACGTCATCCACTAGACACGAAATCACAAATGACAGAAGAAACATTTCTAATGGAAGAGCAGCAGTAGCAGCAGGATTCGGTATTGAGGAGGAGGAGGTTGGGAGGGGGGGGGGGGGTGGGGTGGGGGTTTGCATTTGTTCTGCATCTCCAGTAGAAAATGTCTGGCATCACGAAAAGAATACAAACATTATTCTATCGGGGTCTGGGAGTGTGCGTACCACACTCTTACTAAAATATTTGGGATTTTTTTTGTGTTGTATTCTTGGCACATGTACATTGCGCATTAGCATTGTCTACAAATGCAGAGGCATTTACCCTTGTGACAGATGTTTGGGGATGTGAATGTCAGTTATCGCATGCAAGGGATGAGAAAGTGGGCTGCTGTCCCCTCGAGGTTCTAGTGAGTGTAAAGTTGCCATTTTATGTACTAGTAGCCACCATTACTTTTGAGAGGACAAAGAAAACGATATGGGATACAAATGTGTAAGTATAAAGGTAATAAAATATTATTTCAGTTATAAGAACAGTGCAATTCCAAAGAGCACTCACATAGGAATGGTCTAAGCCCATATCTATGGAATTTAGTTCATCAAATAATCGTTCTCAGTGCTGAGAGTTAGCATTAGTTTCAGGTTATAGCTTTTACTAGTAACCTTTTCATGAAATTCAGGTTAGTATAATACCCTTGGCATTCACAGCTTTACAACACGTAATGCTGCCTACCTTCATTACACCACATGGTATGTGGAGAATGTTTCTGCAGCTTTAATACACACAGTGCTATTGAACAGTTTCTTTGGGTGCAAGCAACCAATGGCATTTGTGTTCAAAATGGAATTTATTGATCTGCTTAGCAACAGCCAGACAACTTTTCATTTTCTTTTTTCACAGTGTGAAAGTTTAGTAAAACATTAGCAATTGTCTTAATATTGTTTCACAATAATCTCTGCTAATAGATGTAGTGGAAAATAACCATGTCTGTGTTAAGACGCAATAAACTTCATTGTAAAACATTAGGCCTTTGAAAAGAAAGTTTTAAGAACATTGGCACCTTCACAAACAAGTGTTTAAGGCCATTGTAATAACTTAATTATGGGGCAAGTGTAAGTAAGAAAACATTCCATTTAACATACAACTCATAGTCTACTCCTATTAATTCAAAATCACTTTTTGCTCATATATCCAGTGGTTCAAATTAAGAAATTTAAATAAAACAGCACAGGAGTGTTTTTTGCTAAAAAAAAATCAAGTTAACAGACAATTTGAATTAAGCAACTTTGCATTAAGAAGAGCAGGCTATAAGCCCGATCAGTAATGGATCATATTTGTATGCCAGTCATTTTTTGAGAGGGGCGGAGTAAATGCTAGTTAATACTTGAAGTGGTAAGACTGTTAATATACGACACCAGGCAAGGATTTATTTTCATTTTTGAAGCATTCCTTTCTGCTGCACTTGTTGATGTGGATTTAACGTCTGGCAGGTGAACCTTCACCCTTTTTCCCCTGTTCGGAACAAAAAAAAGACAGAATATTCTAGTGGAAGTATACGCTCAATTAATAAGCAGCAGACTGTCAGTAACATAGAACCAAAACAGAAAATGCTGGAAACACTCAGCAGGTCAATCGGCAGTTCTGAACAAGGGTTTACACCTGAGCAGAGAGGCCTGAGGACCCAACAAAATCTGCCACCGCCGCCTAAAATAGCAGTGGCCTGAATGCCCATGCAGATCCCGCACGGGGCTCAGTCCTGCTAAATTGGTTATCGTTACACCCGTTTTAGGCCCATAAAATGAGCTCAGCGATGTTAAATTTAGACCCCATTAACTCATCTGTTCTCTCCATGGATGCTGACTGACATTCCAGCATTTTCTCTTTGTGTCAGATTTCCAGCAACTGCAGTTTTTTTGTTAACCTTTTGTCAGTAACAAAGTCCTCGTTGCCATTACAAGTCTTGGAAACTACTCTCTGATATTACTATTAAACAAGCTAATGTGTTATCGTAAGGAGGGTGTTAACCTGTTTAAATGTCTTTGTTAAAATAGCAGAAAAAAAGAATTTCATACAAATACCTTAGCGCATTCTTCAATCATATTGCACAGTACAATCATAGTATTGATCTGAATTAACAGTAATTGTACTCAACTCAAAGTGTTGAACATTTCACTTAATTAGCAATTATTTAGGTCAAGAAGTAATGTTGGTTACTGTATTAATGTAAATCTTTGTTATCCCACTCTTTAGCCTGTTGTGCTATGTTCATAATTGTTTGGGCTGTCATTAATAGTAAATCCTTGTAAAAGAGTATGGGATAAGAATTCCTCTGGAGCCTATTGTAAATGGATTTATGAAGATTCCTTTGTTCTAGTAAAATGGCAAACACATTTGAAAAAAATGTTAATTATTTTGCTTGGAATACTGAACATTTACAAGGTCAATATATATAGCTACCAGGAGGAATTCATACCACTGTGTTAGATAGAACACAACACATCCTACTACCTGTTAGTGAAAGGAAATCTTGGGGGTAATTTTGACTTTGTGCGATAGTGTGAAAGCAAATTGGCGGCCCCTTTTAGAACACTTCCGATGACTTCAATGGAAATAAAAATCGGGAGAGATGTAAAACGGGCCTCCAATTTGCTATCATCTATTTTACATTATCGCACAAAGTCAAAATTACCTCCCTTGGCTCTCAAATGCCTTTCTCTGTTGCCTGTATCTTAAACTATTTACTTAAATTATTGACAACCACTGCATTTTAGACTGAACACTCCATAAAACAACTTTCCTCTCTCAGTGTCCATTTCACAGCATTGCATAAAACCATTGACATTGAAATCATCTGTGACCTTCAGGCTTCTTTTACCCTGAAGCCAATTGCTTGTAATAGAAGTGAAACATAAAACAGCTCACTTATCACTTGATAAAGGTAAAGATGAACAAACATAAGACTACACATTTACTTTGAAAACTTTCTATTTGCATTTAAATAAAGTATTTTAAATGTGAAAATTAGCATTTAGATTGCTAGGAGTTGAAAATATTTGGCTCAAAGTCAAGATAAATAGAATCAAATGTTTCTAAAAAAAAAACTTTTTAGGAGCTCAACATAGGAATGTATCTTCACTGGAAGTAACAGGGGTGAGTAAATGGCCTTACTGTTGAAACAAAAAGGGGTATATATATATATATTTATCTATTAAAAGTATTCCTTCAACGTTTGTAATCTTGCAGGAAGGTGCCTAGCATCCCTCTGTGCTGTACACTTTAGACTAAATATTTAGCAGAGTTGGGGTGTGAACATTCATTCCGCATTTGTTTGTCAGACAACCCAGCTGAGACCATTTACAAGAGGTGTGACTGTGAAATAACAGCTGAGATGGGGTTTCAACCCCAAGACTCGCCCAGGCTGTGATATGATTCACTAATGCATTGCCTGACCAAATCATCTACCAACAGGTTTCCCCAAACTAACAAAGCTAACACTTTGCTTCAGATAAAGAAGTGATGGATGTGGAGATGCCGGTGATGGACTGGGGTGGACAAATGTAAGGAATCTTACAACACCAGGTTATAGTCCAACAAATTTATTTTAAAATCACAAGCTTTCGGAGATTATCCCCTTCGTCAGGTCACCTGACGAAGGGGATAATCTCCGAAAGCTTGTGATTTTAAAATAAATTTGTTGGACTATAACCTGGTGTTGTAAGATTCCTTACATCAGATAAAGAAATCAACGCATCAGCCTTTTAAAGAATTCTGCAAACAAACTTCCCCTCCCCAGCACCTCATCCTGTTTCTCTTCAGGTTTCATTATTCTCTGCGGTCCCTTCACCACAGGGCTGGCTGGTTCCTGTGGCATCATTTGATCATCAAGATCATTCAAGCTGAGACTGACGCTGACCAGCTGCTTCCTGTCACTTGCCAATTTTGCCAGCTTCATTTTTCTCTGAAGCGGCCAATGTTTCACAACTGATTTACCCTGGGATGGAGCTTGCTGACCAGCTGACTGCCCAGAGGCCTCAGCGTCAGTTCCCTTTTGGGAAGAGCTGTCCACTGCAGTGCTTGGTTGAACTGAAGTTGATGCCTGCATCAGATGAAGAAAGGTCCAATTCAAGTCATAGTTCTAGTGTGAATTCACTACTGAACTTATTCCTGAGTTCATAGAATCATAGAATCATACAGCACGGAAGGAGGCCATTTGGCCCATCGTGCCTGTGCCGGCTCTTTCAAAGAGTTATCCAATTAGTCCCTCCCCCCTGCTCTTGCCCCATAGCCCTGCAAATATTTCTTTTTAATTATATATCCAATTCCCTTTTCAAAGTTACTATTGAATCTGCTTCCACCACCCTTTCAGGCAGTGCATTCTAGATCACCTCAACTCACTGAGTAAAAACATTTCTCCTCATCTCCCCTCTGGTTCTTTTGCCAATTATCTTAAATCTGTGTCCTCTGGTTACTGACCCTCTCACCAGTGGAAACAATTTCTCCCTATCTACTCTATCAAAACCACTCATAATTTTGAACAACTCTATTAAATCTCCCCATAACCTTCTTTGCTGTAAGTTACTGCATTTTTCTAAGGATTTTCTTTTGTCTTTTTTTTAAACCTGTTTTTGTCTTTTTATTCCTCTCCTTTCTTGATAATGCTAACCCTTGCTGGAGTTCAGATCCCTATATGTCAGTAGCTTTCCTATACCTCACCTCGTTCTTCATGTGTGAACTTAAACAGGTTCTTTTTCAACCATTGCCACCATGCTATTCCGTTCTACCTGATTCCGCACGCACGCACTTCCAATGGGGATCTTTGGTAGTGATCGGGAGTAGGAAGCTTGACTGTTTTTCCTCAGTGAGGCACTGAGAGCAATAATGGCACCAGACTGTTGCCTCATCTAACTCAGCCAGACCAGAATATCCTCAAAATTAAATGTATTTTGTCGTTTATTCTCACTCCCCCCTCCTTCCACTCCCCCTAACTCTCGTCCTGTTCTCTTAACTACTTGGCCTTGCGTGTCCTCCAGTGACCAGCTGAGATCAGTGCATTGCAGATCCCTCTACAGCCTCCAATATTGGTACTGTCTTTCTCAGCCAAAGGAAAGCACACATTCAGCACAGATGGAACCAGGTAAAATGTGAGTTTTCCAGGGAGAATGGGAGGGAGTGTACTTACTGACTGGCTGAGAACAAATAAAACTAATTTAGTTATACTGATCGCTACATTTGAACATCAGCCACTGCCGTCACCAAAACCACTTCTCAACCCACTCTATGGTCATGCCACTCAGAATCCTTCCGTTTAATCATTCGAATACACACTTAATTTAGGATTTCCATAAAGCTGGCTACTTATGTACTATGTTTGCAAACAAAACAAAGGGGAATGGAACTGTCTCATTATGCAGAGCATCTATAAAGCAATATGATAAATGAGTCATGCTTGTTCAATGACAAGAGAAAAAAAACACATGGTTAACTTTACATTTACATTGTTTTCAATTTTCTGAAGGTGGTCAGTTGAGGGAGGGGAGGCAGCTGTCAAAGAGGCAAATATTAGTAATACTTCACTGGTCAGACTGCATCTAGAGCACTGTGCCCAGTTTTGGTCCCCCCACATGGAGGGTGATATAGTGGCCTTGGAAAAAGTCCAGAGGAGAGCTACAAGAATGATTTCTAACTTAGAGAACTCAGCTACTCAGATAGGCTCAAGGACCTTGGTCTATTTACTTTAGAGCAGCGTAGAGAGGTGACCTGATAGAGGTCTATAAAATAATGAGAGGGCTGGATAGTGTCCCTATTGATAGATTATTCCAGTTTAACAGATTGGGGAGGACCAGGGGACATGCGTTTAAACAATGGAGGAGTAGGAATAGACTGGATATTGGGCGGTTCTTTTCCCAGAGAATAGTGAACCTCTGGAATACATTACCGGCTGGTGTGGTGGGTGCTGACTCTCTGTACACCTTCAAGAGGGAGCTGGAGCAGAGATCACATCATATAGAAGATAAGTGTCTTTATAGATAACACTTGGTCCATGTGATCTCCTGGACTGGTTTCAATTGCCTGAGGGGGTCGGAGAGGAATTTTCCAGAGTATTTTTTTTTCCCTTATTGGCCCTGGGTTTTCTCTCAGATTCTTTTACCTCTTCCAGGAGGTGGTGGGGTTTGGGGGGAATGGAATAAGTGTTTAGCCATGATGGACCGATCATCATGGTGTGGGGCAGGCTTGATGGGCTAGCAGGTCTTTTCCTGCCCGTCACTTTGTATGTTCGTATCATAGGCTTCATCAGAATCGAAAATAAAACTCAAAAAAAAAATTTGCTGGAGTCTTAATACATTTCCAGGTGAAATGTCACTGCTTATTTTATACCTTAGCTTTGTTCAGTTATGGCAATGGTCAGTCCAGTTACTGACACTCAAAAAGAAAAGGACCAGACCTATGGAAAGGTTGAAAAAGCAGTCTGCAGTATTAATGTTTGAAATCTCAATTCTCTTGTCCCCTATTTGTTCTTTAAAATGATTTTCTTCCATTCTTTAGTTATGCCCCCCACACACGGTACGACAGCCCACAATGGAGAACGGTGGTGAAACAAATTGCTTTTTTATAACTAAACCTTTACCAATTCTGCTTGGTAACCAGTTGGAAGGAAGTGTATCAGAGTGTGCCCTAGTGACTTCCTACCAATTTTCCCACCCTTTCGTTGGGAAATTCCTAGCCTCTAGCTGATATCTCCCACATGACCCAGCTGAGTTCCAGAACTCAGTCTATGGAAAACCATGGGCAGAAATTGACTGATGTTACACTAAGCCATTTTATTGAAGGAAAAGTTTTTAAATAACCTGGAGATGCCCTGACACGAAGGCATCTAAATGATCCTAACTGCACAGAGATCAACTATTGTTTTAAGTCTATTATTGTTTAAATACTTAAAGGAATGAAAAGTATCCACAGTTTCTTGTAGCACTAAATGCCTATTCTGGATGACATGACACCAGCAGACCAACCAAGGCCTGATCTCTTAAAAGCAACTCTCATCATTTTTCTCCCTCTTCGACCAAGCTTTCGGTCACCTGTCCTAGTAGCTCCTTATGTGTCTCGGTGTCAAATTTGGTCTGATAACACTCCTGGGACGTTTTACTACATTAAAGGCGCTATATAAATGCAGGTTGTTGTAGGCCATTGGCAGCCGTGCCTTCAGCTGCCTAGGCTCTAGCTCTGGAATTTCCTCCCTAAACCTCTCTACCTCTTTCTCTTCCTTTAAGACGCTCCTTAAAACCTACCTCTTTGACCAAGCTTTAAGTCACCTGTCCTAATATCTCCTTATGTGGCTCGGTGTCAAATTTTGTTTGATTACACTCCTGTGAAGCGCCTTGGGACATTTTACTATGTTAAAGGTGCTATATAAATGCAAGTTGCTGTTGTTGTGGCATCTCGTGAAAAGATTTTGTTTTAATTCATTACCATTTTGAAAAAAGATGAGAGGGTGCCTGATCCATCTTTTCGTCCTCTAAAACCTTCCTTTGACTTAGAAGAGCCAGCTGCCCCATAAGGTGGTCTTTGTCCATCAGTACCCTTTAAACAAACCAAAAAATATATTAAACATGGAAATATGAAATATTTAATTTATTCAGATATTGGCTGCTTTAAGATATTATTGGCAGACAAAGGTTAAAATTATTAATGTTTTTTCTTTGAGCTAGCCACACTTACTTTGCAAGCACTCTGCATATGCAGACTATGGCAATGTTTACATCGGATGCTAGTTATTATGAGGTTTAGCTCATTTGGTTATTATAGAGTAAGTTATTGTTTTCCATATAAATACCTGTAATAATTTCAGAGGGTAAAACTTGCTGCCAGTGTGTAAGTTGCTACACATTTTTAATTAAAAATTAAAACTCTTCAAAGTAGTTTCTTATAATCTTAGTCCTTTATCTAGAAGCTAGTTTTGAAAGCGTTGAGTTGTAAGCCTTTGGATGATAGATAACTGACTTTTAGAAAGACTGCTGTGCGTTATACCTTTAGTAACCCACCATTTCCAGTCCTTAAAGACAAAGCCCATTATAGAAGCATGGATACGTGTGTTCGAAAAGTATACTGTGTCATAAATCAATGGAAGGGGTTGACACAGTGGGGCACCATATTGGTTTGCCAATGTGTTGTGCCACAGTGTGGTTGGACGAGAGCCTGACACACACAATCGTCCAATAGTGAGTTAACATACTGCCATGGGAGGCTCTGAGCAAGGCCAAACTTCTTTTCACAGGGAGTGAGGAAAAATGGGAATGCCAATCACATTGGTCCATTCTCAGGCATATCCTGGCAACCAGGTAGAGAAATAGCAGAGGCTTAGGAGTAGGTCTCCATCTTGCCCTCTCAGCTGGGGATGCTGAAAGACTAAGTGAGAGGAGAAAATAGGAGAAAGGAACGTCACTGTCGTGCTTTGGATGGATGGAGAGGTTAGCAAGTATAACATTAATAATGGAAGAATATGAGCTATTATTAGCAGTGGCAGCAGCCTCTGATATGGAAATGAATTGTGATCTTTTCAGTATTGCTATTTTGAAAGGCCTGGAAGAGTGTGACATTTACACAGTATCACTATAAACAGCTCCGCAGACTTACCCTTCCTCATGTTGCATACTGTTTGCTTTAGGTGACTCAGGCTTGACAACCAAAAATTCCCCCTTTTATTAAAAAACTGATAAAATATTTGTACAGACAGCTGAAAGTCACTCTTGTAACTGACAGAACTGCCTAAGACTTAAATGACCTCCATTGTACTTCAAGGAACATGCTGATATCTGGAGTGCTGATGACTGGTAGCATTATAAGCAGATCAAGAGGCAATAAGGCAAATATTTAAAGGAGTATCTGAAGTACACTTTGAATTTTCAGAGGCACTGAAACATTTAGAACTAAAGTAAAAAAACATGTTATCTCATGTAACATCGGAAAGTACAATCACATAAAAAATTAGCAACAGTATCATACATTATTCATGCACCGTGATATGTGGGTATTGATTATATAAAATTTTCTTTTGAAGTACAATTAGTTGGACTCTGTGATGATGAGGTTAACTGATTAGCCTCCATAAACCCTGCTATAGAATTCATTGTGAGTATGAACTGCTGAATGACTATAAATGAAACTCTTACCAGCAAAGAAGTGGAGAACATTGTTGACCTCACCTTGTTGGCAACTAACACTGACATTGGCCAAGGTAACAACTGAGAATACTGCAGGGTTATGGTTCCTTATCCCTGGTCACAGGTACAGCCAAAGCTAAGGCAGCAGTGTGCAGGTTGATGGCACTGTTTTCCTTGCATCTTAGTTCTAACTTGAGTTGCAGTTAATTGCCGTGCTATAAGCTGTACTGACAGTATTATATTTGGAACATCTTACACACTCATGAATCAGCAAATGGCAAAAAAGCAATTAACTGAATTGTTGAGTTCTTCAGGGAGCTGTGAGATGCACTGAAATGTGCAACTGAATGACGGCAGAAAAGAAATTGGTTATAACCCATTCTCATAGAACGCACATCGTGCCATGGGCAAATGGATAACTAAACAGAAGAAGGAATTTAAAGACAGATTCTAGCAGCTGTGTCCTCCTCACTCCCTCCACACCTCGTCCCCCGCCCCCCTCATCAGTAACATAATCCAAATAGCTTTCCTTTTTTTGGAGCAGTTATGAGGAATACATAAGCTAAGCCGTATTAAAGAGATGATGTAGGAACATAGGAACAAAGGAACATAGGAAGATGAATAGGCCATTCAGCCCCTCGAGCCTGTTCGGCCATTCAATTAGATCATGGCTGATCTATATCTTAACTCCATCTTGCCGCCTTGGTTCTGTAACCCTCAATACCCTTGCATGTTTTATGTTGTATTTTAGTGACCCTTGTTATCTCTATAGTCTGCTCCAGTAATGATACTCAAGAGGAAAGCTGTGTCAGGTTGGACTTTACTTGATACAGCAGATGATCAAAATAGAGCTGAACCCAATGAATGGAATAGGGAAATGATTTGGGATTATTTCTTGCTAAGTATTTATGGACAAGTGGAGTTACAGTGGGTCTCACCAGACCAAAGGCAGATATAGGATTCATTCATGAATGTATTATTTCCTTTTGACTGATCAGTGTTTGTTGTTCATTTCAGTGAATTGGTATTTTAAGCAAATATTTAAAAGGAAAAAGAAAAAGGAGGAAACATGATAATGCAGCGCACTTGATTGGCAGCACACTGATTTGTGTCCAATCTTAACTATTATATGCCAATCTCAAAAGTGGCATCTCAGAGAGGTGCTGAGCAGAACTTGGCCAATTGCCCTCAGAGTGGGAGAAAAAATAAGAGCGGTGGGTAATGCGTTCTCCAAGTCACACACCATCCTGACTTGAACACATTTCACTGTTCCTTGAACTTCGCTGGGTCAGTTTCTTGGAATTCTCTAACACCACTGGGGGAGTATCACCACCACAAGGACTGTAACGGTTCAAAGAGAAGGCCCACCACTATCTTTTCAGGGAAACTAGGGATGGGCAATAAAGGAAGCATTGCCAATATCACCATATCCCTATGGTAAATCCAAGATTATCGTAAGCAAAGGGAAAGGGTGAGAGCTTACTCATTTGGTCAGTGAGTGGTTTATTGTACGGGGAATGTCCTGTAGCGATGAGGAAACTAATCTTTAAAAAATAGGTGGTACATGAAGAAGGAAGAAAATTCAGTCAATGTAGTAAAATTCAATGTCTCTGGAAATAAAATAGAGTTGATACAAATTAGAACTGCTATTGGACACCCCTATTGCTGTGAATGGTGCATTGATCTCACTCCCTTGCAGATTATAAACTGGGCTGTACTCAAGATATTGACTGTATTCCCTTTGAGTGTGGCTCCACACTGAGAACCTGTTGTTTGGTGCCCCAGAGCTCATTTGGTGCCAGAGGCAGGGGCCTCAAAATCACGCGAGGGCCTCTTCACTGCCGGAATGGGTGGCCGACCAGCACGCTCCCCCGATCGGTTGCCCAAAGGTCAAAATAGACCCCTTAGACTTTTATCATCATCAGTAAAATTGAGGGACAATGGCAGGTGTTCCTTGTTAGAGACTGAGACCACTCAGTACTAGAATAACCCTTGCTTGTTTGTGACTTCATGTCTTCTTGTGTGTTTTATTGAGGCTGACAGCTTACCTCCATGATTTAAATCTGGTGGAAACACAAGTAAAAATCTGAGGCAGTTAACGGAACCTTGATGATGTGATTTACTTAGCAATAATGAGGACCCTGTTAGGACAACAGCAGTTTTGCACCAGGCCTGCCTTGCGAAATGGCACTGAACCAGCATAGTATTTACCCGCTGTCCTCGAATTGCTCTGTTTGATCCTTCCAACCATCAAAGCTGCTCACCTCCATGCAGAATTCAATCAGCTGGGATTATAGGCAAATAAACTAGGCTCCTCCGGGGATAATATTATCCTATCACATAATAGCCACTACATGCACTTACCACATAGAGGTTGTCAGGTTTTTTTTCTCTAACCTGGGCTTCCCCCATCAGATATCCAAACAGTTATCCATTACAAATCTGATGTTGGATTTCAATGTCAGTTGGCTTTTTAGGACTTGAGCTCATGACCATAGTAATACAAAGCAAGCATCTTAACTAATTTTCTACTGGGCCAAATGACTCCAAGCTCCTGTCTATGGAGTTAGGTAAGTATGGGGATGGAGTTTACAATGAGATACATCATCAGAGTCATTGGATGATGAGATGAATTGAAACATCTAATAGTAATGGTGCAAGTGCACTTTAGATGATGATTTATTGTTAGCCATTGTGACCATAATGGTTGTGGCAGAAAATACAGATCTTGCACCTTACCCAAATAAATTTAGTGATAGCTCTACTTGCTCCGGACTTAGCCTGTAGTAGTGATGAGAAAAGGAGCCATGACAATCACCAAATACAATTGGAGGAAAAAAGGCATGATGTGGCTCAGAAAAAGACGAGGGTACAGAATACAATCAAGGTTACCTAAGATTTCTATTCAATATTTGAATGAGATAATCCTAACATTTAATGCTGAGTGCCTTATCAGATATCAATTCTACCATTGCTTTTCTTTGTAAATAAATTCATTTAAAAATTAGCAGTTCCATTTTATGAAGCGATACAGTTGGATAAGAGATTATGCTCTACTGAGAGGTCAGCCTTGGCTCAGTTGGTAGCACTCTTGACTCTAAGTCAGAAGGTTGTGGGTTCAAGTCTCACTCCGGAGACTTGAGCACATAATCTAGGCTAACACTAAAGTGCAGTACTGAGGGAGTGCCACACTGCTGATGGTGCTGTCTTCCGTGTGAGATGTTAAACTGAAGCCCTATCTGCCCCCCTCAGGTGGACGTAAGTAAATCCCATGGCACTATTTGCCTCCTTCTGTGCTGGATCATTCTATAAGAGCAAGGGGGTGATCTTGAAAACATTTTTCCTTCAACCTACATGATTAAAATTTGTGGGACCTTGTTTGTGCGTAAAATGGCTGCCGCATTTCCCTACACTTCAAAAAAAGTATTTTATTGGCTGCAAAATACTTTAAAACAATCTTAGGTTGTGAAAAGTGCTACATAAACACAAGTTCTTTCTTTACTTAGCATTTTTTATAAATGAAAGATGTTGTTAAGCTTATGAATCTTTCCCCTTAGTGGACTGTCACAATCTACGTAACCTCCTAGTCACAGTATAATGAACAGATCATTTACCTTCTGTTGTACTGGGGCTTTCTTTGGTGACATCTGAAAAGAAGAAATAGAACAAAAACGGATTCAGAATATCGATAAGCATGAGACATCCACACAGGGGTAAAGTCTCCTCTGGGTGTTATGTGCAACGAATTGTGAATGGGTTTAAAGTTTCATTTCGTGCTAGAAAATCTTTCCCCGTTATGTCCAAGTTTCGAAAAAATGGTTTGTTTAAAGAAAAGAATAAGACTTTATCACAAATCAGCAAAAAGGATTAAAAATGAGAGCTTTCCTGACGAGGGATGTGTAACTTAGGTCTATTTCAAGAGTGTCATTGATCAGATATAGCGACTGATTTTAAGAATGGGTGCTTGCAACAGGGAGCCTTGCTTGGATGGAGTGCATGCAAGGGAATAACGGGCGTGTTCACCATGATTCCCCCGATATGCACTCCTGAGGGACAAGGTTCGACACCAGGAACCTCCGTTGCAATATTTACTTTTTAAGCCCAAAAGGAAATACCTTCGCACTAAGCATTGTAAAGTAGACAAATTTATAAAGTTTAACAATAACAACTTGCATTTATATAGCGCCTTTAACATAGTAAACTGTCCCAAGGCGCTTCACGGAAGTGTTATCAGACAAAATTTGACACCGAGCCACATAAGGAGATATTAGGACAGGTGACCAAAAGCTTGGTCAAAGAGGTAAGTTTTAAGGAGTGTCTTAAAGGAGGAGAGAGAGTTAGAGAGGCGTAGGGAATTCCAGAAGTTAGGGCCTAGGAAGCTGAAGGCACGGCCGCCAATGCTGGAGCATTGAAAATAATGTGATCATTAAATCAATGATTAGTTGCATAGAACAAATACAATGATTTGTAAATTCCAAGTAAAGCTACCCAACTGTCAAAAATAGATAATATCTACGTTACCTTTTTTTTGTGAACTTTGTATTCAAGGTAAGGGATGTCAGGAATGGGGATTGGGCACTTAATGTCAGCTTTTGTTTAACATTGCAGAGGCAGTTTATCCCAGAAACAAGTCAAGAAATGGCATATAAATTCTGAAATGAACAAGGATGGAAGAGAATAGGGAGAACTGTGAAATGAAGGCCAAGAAATTGAGGTAACATGAGAGGAATGTAACAGAAAATATGACACAGAGCTCTTTAAGCATATCAGGAACAAGAGATGGGTTCAAAGGGACTTTGGACAGTTTAGAAGTGGCAGTGTCCCCTTTGCATCACAAGGAAAGGCACTGTAGAGAGATTTAGAAAGTAAACAAAGCCCTGGGATCTGACAATTTCCATCTAAAGATGCTGGCTCAGGGGATTCTTTCACCCTTATCTTTGAACAATCTTTGGAATCAGGTGATGTTCCAATGAATTAAATGTAGGAAATGTGACCCCCATCTTTAAGAAAATTGTGGGTGGGGGGGGGAAAGAGATGAATCTTCAGACCTGTGAGCCTTACCTCGATTGTGGAGAAAGTGCTCAAAACTTTGATGGAGGTTAGCAGAAGAGATCATTTGGAAGGACAGTGCCTGATTAGCAAGAGTCTGCATGGGTTCAGAAGGGCCCAGGTCACGTTTGACCAATTTACTGTGAGGAGGTTACAGATCTGGTGGATAAGGGTGAGGCAGTGAATGTTAACAACCTGGATTTCAGGAAATAGGTAGGACTAAGAAAGAGGTTCTGCTGAGGGAGTTTGAGCAGCTAGGGACTAAATTAAAAAGCAGAACCACAAAGGTGATAATCTCCGGATTATTACCTGAGCCACGGGCAAATTGGCACAGGGTAAATCAGATCAGAGAGATGAATGCATGGCTCAGAGATTAGTATGGGACAAGTGGGTTTCGATTCATGGGGCACTGGTACCAGTACTGGAGAAAGAGGGAGCTGTTCCGTTGGGACAGGCTTCACCTGAACCATGTTGGGACCAGAGTTCTGGCAAACCAAATAACTAGGGCGGTAGAGAAGGCTTTAAACTAAATAGAGGGGGGGGAGTGCTCAGGTGGGGCGAAGTTTAGATTGATAAAGAGAAAAGACAAGGAAGTAGTACAGGAAAGTGATGGGGGTAATGATAAACAGAGTGTGTCGGGAAGGGACAGAGCGTACAAATATAAGAATGCACTAGCAAATGGGGCCAAGGTAGGAAAGAATGGTAAAAAGACAAAATTAAAGGTTCTTTATCTGAACACACGAAGCATTCGTAATAAGATAGATGAATTGACGGCACAAATAGAAACAAATGGGTATGATCTCGTGGCCATTACAGAGACACTGTTGCAAGGTGACCATGGTTGCCAGCTAAATATTCAGGGTTAAACAACATTCCGGAAGAATAGGTAAAAAAGGTAAAGGTGGTGGGGTAGCTCTGTTAATAAAGGATGAAATTGGTATAATAGTGAGAAATGATCTTGGCTCAGAAGATCAAGATGTAGAATCAATTTGGGTGGAGGTAAGAAATAGCAACGGAAAGAAATCACTGGTGGGAGTAGTATATAGGCCCCTCAACAGTAACCACACTGTAGGGCAAAATATTAATCAGGAAATAAGGGGGGCTTGTAAAAAAGGTAATGCAATAATCATGGGCGATTTTAACTTTCACATAGATTGGACAAATCAAATTGGCAAAAATAACCCTGAGGAGGAGTTCATAGAGTGTATTAGGGACTGTTTCTCAGACCAATACGTCAGGAAACAGGCCATTTTGGATCTGGTAATGGGTAACGAAACAGGCTTAATTAATGATCTCAAAGTAAAGGATCCCTTGGGAAGCAGTGATCATAACATGATAGAATTTCACATCCAGTTTGAGAGCGAGGATCTTGGGTCTGAAACAACTGTATTAAATTTAAATAAGGGCAATTATAAAGGAATGAGGGCAAAATTGGCTAAAGTGGACTGGGTAAACAAATTAGATGGTATGATGGCGGATAAGCAGTGACAAACATTTAAAAAGATATTTTATGACTCGCAACAAAAGTATATCCCTGTGAGGAGGAAAGACTCCACAAAAAGGGTGTACCAACCATGGTGAACAAAGGAAGTAAAGGATGGTATCAGGTTAAAAGAAAAAGCATACAACATGGCAAAGATTACTGGTAAGCACGAAGATTGGGAAAACTTTAAAAACCAGCAAAGGATGACTAAAAGAATAATAAAGAGGGAGAAAATAAATTATGAGAATAAACTAGCAAGAAATATAAAAACTGACAGTGAAAGCTTCTACAAGTATATAAAATGGAAGAGGGTAGCTAAAGTAAACATTGGTCCCTTAGAGGATGAGATTGGGGAAATAATAATGGAAAACAAGGAAATGGCAGAGGAATTGAACAGATATTTTGTATAAGAACATAAGAACATAAGAAATAGGAGCAGGAGTTGGCCAATCGGCCCTTCGAGCCTGCTCCGCCATTTAATAAGATCATGGCTGATCTGATTCTAACCTGTCTTCACAGTAGATGACACTAATAATATACCAATAATAGTAGAAAATCAAGGGGCAAAGGGGAGGGAGGAATTAAAAACAATCACTATCACTAGAGAAAAAGTACTAGGTAAACTAATGGGTCTAAAAGCTGACAAGTCCCCTGGACCTGATGGCTTGCATCCGAGGGTCTTAAAGGAAGTCGCGACAGAGATAGTGGATGCATTGGTTGTAATCTTCCAGAATTCACTAGATTCTGGAAAGGTCCCAGCGGATTGGAAAACCGCAAACGTAACATACCCCTATTCAAGAAGGGAGTGAGACAGAAAGCAGGTAACTATAGACCAGTTAGCCTAACATCTGTCATTGGGGAAATGCTAGAATCCATTATAAAGGAAGTAGTAGCAGGACATTTGGAGACTCATAATACAATCAAGGAGAGTTTTATGAAGGGGAAATCATGTCTGACAAATTTATTAGAGTTCTTTGAGGAAGTAACGGGCAGGGTGGATAAAGGGGAACCAATGAATGCAGTATATTTGAATTTCCAAAAGGCATTCAATAAGGTGCCACATAAAAGATTATTGCACAAGATAAGAGCTCATGTTATTTGGGGTAATATACTGGCATGGATAGAGGATTGGCTAACTAACAGAAAACAAAGAGTCGGGATAAAAGGGTCATTTTCAAAATGGCACTCTGTAACTAGTGGGGTGCTGCAGGGATCAGTGCTGGAGCCTCAACTATTTACAATATATATCAATGACTTGGATTAAGGAACAGAGTGTCTTGTGGCCAAATTTGCTGATGATACAAAGATAGGTGGAAAAGCAAGTTGCGATGAGGACACAATGTGTCTGCAAAGGGATATTGACAGGTTAAGCGAATGGGCAAAAATTTGGCAGATGGAATGTAATGTGGGAAAATGTGAAGTCATCCACTATGGGAGGAAAAATAAAAAAGCAAAATATTATTTGAATGGAGAAATAGTACAAAATGCTGCGGTACAGAGGGATCTGAGTGTCCTCGTAGATGTAACACAAAGTCAACATACAGGTGCAACAGGTAATCCAGAAGGCAAACGGAATATTGGCCTTTATTTCTAGGGGGATGGAGTATAAAAGCAGAGAACTCATGCTACTACTGTACAGGGTGCTGGTGAGACCACACCTGGAGTACTGCGTACAGTTCTGGTGCCCTTATTTAAGGGAGGACATACTTGCATTGGAAGCAGTTCAGAGAAGGTTCACTAGGTTGATTCTTGGTATGGAAGAGTTGTCTTATGAGGAAAGATTGAACAGGTTGGGTCGATACTCATTGGAGTTTAGAAGAACGAGAGGAGATCTTATTGAAACATACAAGATTCTGAGGGGACTCGATAGGGTAGATGCTGAGAGGATGTTACCCCTCATGGGGGAATCTAAAACTAGGGGGCATAGTCTCAGAATAAGGGGTCGCCCGGTTAAGACGGAAATGAGGAGGAATTTCTTCTCCCAGAGGGTCGTGAATCTTTGGAATTGTTTACCCCAAAAAGCTGTGGAGGCTGAGTCATTGAATACATTTAAGGCTGAGTTAGACACATTTTTGATCAGCAAGGGAGTCAAAGGATATGGGGAAAAGGCGAGAAAGTGGAATTGAGGTAAAAATCAGATCAGCCATGATCTCATTAAATGGCGGAGTAGGCTCGAGGGGCCGAATGGCCTGCTCCTGCTCCTATCTCTTAAGGTCTTATGGAAAGCATTTGACGCCGTCCCACATAACAGACTGATTCACAAGGTGCATGCACATGGGATATGATGGTAAAGCATTAGGCCGGATTGATGCGTGGCTGAAAGTCGGTGCATGCTGTCAGAGACCAGAGGGAACGGTCCCCAACATAAGGGTAAGTCTTCAAGAGGAAGGGGGTCCTACAGAGACCGTGGTCGGGGAAGGGGAGAGGGAAGCCCGGGCCAGGGTTTGTATGTTTAAAGAAGAACCCCGCTTGCTTCGGGCGGGTGTCCTTGCTGCCTGCGAGAAGCCATTGGGTAAGTCCCCGGCTCCATTTTAACTGCCCACCCCACCCGATTTCCAGCATGCGAGGAGGGGAGTGGCTGCTTGAAATTCACCCTTAGTGTCATGCGCCCAAGTTATGAGGAAAGACAAGAGAGACATGGGTTTTTCAGCATGAGAAAGAGGCATCTGAGAAGTGATTATATAGTGGTGCATGGATAGTAAACAATACGGAATAGGTAAATGGCATGGAAATGTTAATCGGGAATACTACTTTAAATTAAACTATGGGAATAGGTCAATAGACATAGTTCAAACTAGTAAAAGGTAATTTTAGGTCTGACATTTCAGCTGTCTAGGCCCTAAGCTCTGGAACTCCCTCCTTAAAGGAGGAGAGAGGGGCGGAGAGGTTTAAGACGTTCCTTAAAACATTTCTTTTTGAACAAGTTTTTGGTCACCTATCCAAATAATTATGTGGCTTGGTTTCAAATTTTGTTTGATAATCACTCCTGTGAAGCGCCTTGGGGCATTTTACTATGTTAAAGGCGCTGTATAAATGCAAGTTGTTGTTTTTGTTGTTATTGATAGAAACATAGAAATATAGAAAATAGGAGCAGGAGTAGGCTATTCGGCCCTTTGAGCCTGCTCCACCATTCAATATGATCATGGCTGATCCTCTATCTCAATACCATATTCCCGCTCTCTCCCCATACCCCTTGATGTCTTTTGTGTCTAGAAATCTATCTAGCTCCTTCTTAAATATATTCAGTGACTTGGCCTCCACAGCCTTCTGTGGTAGAGAATTCCACAGGTTCACCACCCTCTGAGTGAAGAAATTTCTCCTCATCTCAGTCCTAAATGTCCTACCCCGTATCCTGAGACTGTGATCCCTCGATCAGCCAGGGGAAACATCCTCCCTGCATCCAGTCTGTCTAGCCCTGTCAGAATTTTATATGTTTCAATGCGATCCCCTCTCATTCTTCTAAACTCGAGTGAATACAGGCCGAGTCGACCCAATCTCTCCCCATACGACAGTCCTGCCATCCCAGGAATCAGTCTGGTGAACCTTCGCTGCACTCCCTAGCAAGATATCAAGAAGTTCTTCTTCATGAGAAGAGTGATCATAACTTGGAATGGATTTCTGGGCAGAGCAGTGGGGGCAAAACCCTGGAATTATTCAAGAAACAATTAGTTGCAGCAATGGGAGTCATTCTGGATGGGTGCGCAAAGATGGGCTGAATAACCTTCCCCATCTGTAAGTATCTTGTGTCTTGATGATTAGGACTGTACTGAAAATAACAACAGTTACTCACCATGTTCTTAAAGAAGTGGACAACAGCACTATCATCAGTTTGTTTCCCTGCTCCCTGATGGGCCTTGTGTGTGGTCGGAGCCATTAGCACACTCCTGGTTGCAGGTTCCTGAAAGATATACATTCTTATTTTAGCACGGAGATTATATAGATGGTTTGAGAAAATCAAATGCACTTTGAATGCTGAACAGATCAAAAAAATTAAGCAGAGCTCCATGATGCTAATCACTCACCTCACGTCTGATATAATATTTTGTTTAAACATCTTAGTATCAATTGTAGACAAAATTCATCTTTTACAGTTGTTATAAGAGGAAGTATTTCAGACTAAAAGTACCTCTCATTTCATTTGTCAATGGTGCTTGCCCATTTTTTTGTAGCTAAGAACGACACTACCTGTAAGTGTTGATCTTGAATAGTTTCAGTTTATGCACCATTTCAGTATGGTTTAAAATTACACAAAACTCAAACTAAATAAATGAACTTTTTTCAATATGATATTTTAATGGATTTTCAAATTCAGAAAAATCTTTTCACGCAATACTTAGGCCACAGAGCAGTGAATGTACAGGAGATGTGGTTAGCAGTGTAATTACTCTGAGGTAGGGAAGACTGTGGGTATGAGCTGGTTGTGAGTGACATATAGTAAAGTCTGTATTAAAGATTGTCTGTTGCAGCCAAAGGAACAGTCAACACCAGTCTGAAATTCAATCACTGAGAAGCTTGTGGAAAAAATAATGAATGTAAAAATGTTTTATATTGTATAAATCATCACATAATGGCAATCCAGTTAGATCACTCTGTTTTCCATTGTGAAGGACTGCATAATATTGCAAGCTATGGTCAGTTTTCCTTAAATAGAGCATGCTCATTCCTGGGATTTGGGAAGTTGGCTTTATTGATTGGATAGAGGAGGCAATGCTATTAAACTGAATCGAATGGAACAGTCACAGCTTGATGCAACTCGACCTTTTCTGAGCTTATGGCCCAGGTTTTTCAGGAGTGGGGCATCTCGCGGCACGAGCGGTTAGTTAGACTATTTTCTGCATCCTTCAGCTTGAAGATTTTTTGCGTCGTAACTTGCTGGAAGTGCGAGCAGATAACGGCGACAGTGACAACAACAGGGCATCTGGGGCCTTAGTGAACAACGGGATCAACAGTCTGTCTCCTTAACTAATGAGATTTTAGGATTGAGAAATCAACAGATGAACGACGGAGAAGGAGGGTGAATTAGAGTCAAATCAGGTCCAGAAAGAAAATAAAGAGAGGGGACGAAAGATTGGATTATGAGAGAGAGAAAAGAGAGACAGAAAGGAAAAGTAAGAACAAAAATGGAAAATTTGTCGTATTTAAAATCTTGAACTACAATTGACTACATGCATGAACGAGATTGAACAGTTTAAATTGTTCCCTTTCTGGGCTAGAGAGGTTGATTGTCATTAACAATTATCATGTCGTTAAAATGATACGCTGTTAAATTCCAGCCACAACTTTCTGTAATGAGTTTGGAGACATTTATCAACTCGCTGCAGAAAGTTGTGGCTGGAATTTAACAGCGTAAGTATCGTTTTAATGATGTGATAATTGTTAATGCCAATCAGCCTCTCTAGCCCAGAAAGGGAACAATTTAAACTGTTCAAACTCATTCCTGCATGTAGTCAATTATTGTTAGATTTTAAATATGTTAAATTTTCCATTTTTTTCTTACTTTTCCTTTCTGTCTCTCTTTTCTCTCTCTCTTAATGCAATCTTTCTTTCCTTCTCTTTCTGTACCTGAATTGACTCTATTTCATCCTCCTTCTCTGTCGTTCATCTGTTTATTTCTCAATCAGTGGATACAATCAGTGATCTCTAATCTGGTTATAATACTGTTACCTTTCATTAGATGGAATAGTGTAAGGTTTATTGGAGCCCTCAGTAAAAAGAAAAGTGCAGATGGGCCTTCCTCCAATAATTTCGGTTTATGTATGTCTCTTTCTCCAGCTGTGAAGGTGCCACAGTTAATCACCTCCCTGGATTTTGCTAATTTATGCTCCATAACCAGTGTTAGGAACTATATAGCAGCATCCAGGGACGACCTTCTCTACAAGTTTCCCCTCCTTCGTCGTGAGGGAAATGTCTCTCCTCCACTCAGCACGTGCCCTAGGACATGGTTGTGATCAGGAACTCACCAAGAAAGCAATCAAGGGCATGGAGCCATCTTCTACCACTCACAGATCCACTGCACCCCACCCCCACAAACCGATTCATTTCACAACACGTGAATTAAAACTTGAAATTTGTTATGGAAAAAAAACCCCCAACTCTTGATAAATGTCTCCATTTTTCAGAGATAGAAGTAAAACGTTTCGTGTTTCATACTGACTTACCACAGAATAATCCTTCATTCTGTTATGGAAATATATTAATTTTACACTCTGATCAACACAAAAGGAAAAAGATATCAACAGCTCAGACCCAGCTCATCAACAGCAGTGACTGCGATAGCAAGAAGCTGGTTATTTCAAACACGCAGTGCTTCTTAAACGAGAAGTTTGTACGATCTAATGTTATTGAGCTGAAATAATGTACTTTACAGGCACTTACTGTCAGGAATAGATTGCCATGTAAGAATTAAGTTGTGCTTTAACTTTGTTTCAAGAATGTAGAGTATAAAAAGCACAAGGTCTATTAGGTAAGAAAATATCAGGAAAAAAATATAATCGCTAGATCAGTTGGGGCGAGTATTTACACACAAGCCATCATTTCAACATATATTGGGGGTAAATTTTAACTCTTATCATCGGGCAAATAATGGGTGATAGTGAATCGGCCGCCCTTTTCACACTTCACCCGATTTTCTTTTCCAGGTATAGCTGAGCTGTGCAGATCAGCAAGGTCCCAGGTTCAATCCCTGAACTTGCGCCCAGTTGGCTGATTTCAGTGAGGGTGTCGGCAGGGGAAGCTACAACTTTCCTCAGTGCCCTGGGATAGAGAGGGAAAGTCAACCAGGGTAATAAACTCACCGAGCTATCGGAAAAGTCAAGGTGGGTCATTTGAACTTTTATCGCCGGGCGGATAAAACGGGCGATAGCAAATCGGCCGCCCGTTTCACACCTCGCCCGATTGTGAGGTGCAGAAAAGGGCTGCCGATTCACCATCATCCGTTTTTACCGGCTAGCGATAAACTAGGGTTTCCGCTCCTGATCCCCATCAGGCAACCCTTACTGAAAATGTATGTTCAGTGAGGACAAGATTGGGCTCGGCTATGATTACCCCTCCCCCCCCGCAATCCCCCCCCCCAGTTGAATGGTGTTCCAACAAGGCCCCATGAAGAATTGCCACTTGGACAAGGGACTGAAGAGACCACTGATGCCCATGCATTCCAGCAAGGCCTCAGCACACCCAGGAGAGAAGAGAGGGGGAGAAGACTCAAGGACAGAATTGGTGAGAAGAGGAAAAATAAAACATTCACTGGTTCTTTACAATAAGCCATTTCACTCTGATTAGCGGCCCAAGAGGACCTTTGCATGTTTAGTCAAATGATGAAAAAAATTGAGGGTGACGTCTTTAAAAAGAAAGCAAAAAATACTTTATAGCCAGAATATTACTCTCAGATAACACTAATGTTCTAGTGTTAAGGCAAATATACATCACTATTGCCATGGAAACACACACCGAGTTGATTTGCGTTCTCTGCATCCAAAGATTGGATACTAAAATATATCCGATGTGAATGTTAATATATCCGCTGAAAAAACCAAACAAGAAAAAGCTATTTCTAGGGTTACTTTAACAAAGTATTTCAAAACGTTGATGTCATGACAGCATTCTCTGTTGCTAAGCTTTTGATATAAAAATAAATCCTTTTTTGAGGTTTGTGTTATTCTTATGATATTATACAGGGACATCAATGTAAGTGTAACCACATTAAACCCAGAGTCGTCAACACTGGGAAATGTTAGAGGTAAGATTTACGATCGGAAAGAATGAAAGTGACTGCAAATTCATTTAAATATCAAAATGAATGAGAATTAACAGATGTGTCCAGCCTTAATTTTGAGAAGTTGAGCACTGCAGTGGGAGACTATCCTGTCAGTTCTGGACTCCGGTTTGAAATCCAGTACAGACTAATGGAATTCGAGTCAGACACAAAATAAGCTTGTGAATAATTCTGGGCCCTAAATTTCCTCAAGCGCTCTGACAGCATTATTGGTAGGATGCTGAACGCAAGCTCGAGGAACAGCACCTCATCTTTCGATTAGGCACTTTACAACCTTCCGGAATCAACATTGATTTCAATAACTTCAGACCATAACCACCATTGTCTCGGACAGCAGGTGCTGGTAATGGTTCAGCTGTAACCATTTACACCTTCTCTGGACCCATCATTTGTTTCTTTACTTGACCCATTACCATTCCATTTTGCCTTGCACCATAATCCTTTTCGTCATTTAATCACTCCTGCCCTCCACCCTATCACAGACCTTCCCCTTCTGTCCTTCCCTCCCCCCCTCCCCCCCTCCTTTAAATCAGATGCATGAAATGTCTTCGTTCAGAGGTTCAGGATGAAATAGACAACTTTTTTAATTTCCCCAAGTTGTTTACTGAAGATTCTTTTGAGCACTGTTGGAATAGACGCTCTTGGGTATTCATTGGAAGTGTGCTGCATGAAACTACTTCACTGTACTAGATATTTTGAACTGTTTGCAAAGAGGAAAACAAGCTTGTTCTCAGGGGCACAATAATATAATCCGGCTATTCCTCACACCTGTTTTTAGGCACGTAGGAAGGAATATAGGAACAGGAATAGGCCATTCAGCCCCTTAAGCCTGTTCCGCCATTCAACTCGATCATGACTGACCTGTATCTTAACTCCATCTACCCGTCTTGGTTCTGCAACCCTTAATACCCTTGTCTAACAAAAATCTATCAATCTCACTTTTGAAGTTTTTAAATTGACCCCCAGCCTCAACAGCTTTTTGGGAGAGAGAGTTTCAGATTTCCACTACCCTTTGTGTGAAGAAATGCTTCCTGACATCACCCCTGAACGGCCTAGCTCTAATTCTAAGGTTATGTCCCCTTGTTCTGGACTCCCCCACCAGAGGAAATAGTTTCTCTCTATCTACCCTATCAATTCCTTTAATCATCTTAAACACCTCAATTAGATCACCCCTTAATTTTCTATACTCGAGGGAATACAAGCCTAGTCTATGCAACCTGTCCTCATTATTTAACCCTTTAGCCCCGATATCATTCTGGTTAATCTGCTCTGCACCCTCTCCAAGGCCAATATATCCCTCCTGAGGTGCCTACTGTTTTGCCCACTCACTTTTTTTGAGCATTTTTAATATAAAGATTAACCTTATAGGAATATTAGAAATATTCCTGCTGCAGCAAAAACAGCATCTCAATGTGGCCTTGCAATGGTGACCCACATGGCAATTCTTTAGCTGAATGTCCGGAGCTATTGTGAGTGAGCCTTCCTGAATACTCCATCAATACAGTGATAATAGCTTTTAAGTGGAAGCCATTGTGAGATTAATTAAACCAGTGGGGTGTTTGCGGCTTGGGTTAGATGATAATGAGTTAGTTGGTCGATTGATTTGGTATCATCTCTCTACTCTTGACACGTTCAGTTCACAATTACCTCGTAATGGAATACAGCCATTCAATTCTCAGGAACTAAGTAAACATACGAGCCTAGAAAGGATCGCTGGTTAGGCTGCATGTTAGACCTGGCTTTCCTGAACACAGCCGGCCTGGCATTGGCTGCATTCGAGGCAACCCAATTTTGTGCAGGGGACTTCAAACAGGTGTTAGGCTCCTTATTTGAATAGGGAGAGGGACTTACGCTTGTCTCAGGTGTGGGCCCTGGACACCTATTTCTTTACCTGCGCCAAGTGTTGGATTGTTCACCCACTAATAGGGAACGTGAGCTGGGTTTAGACCGTCGTGAGACAGGTTAGTTTTACCCTACTGATGATGTGTTGTTGCAATAGTAATCCCATTTAGCATCTGAAAAGCAGGTGCAGCACCATCGAATTTCTAGGCCATAATTTATTCTTCTCTGCTGCCCACCAAAAATAAGAACATAAGAAAGTAAGAAATAAGGAAAGGTCAATCGACCTGTCAAACCAGCTCTTCCATGAGCAATATATCTTACCATGAACAGTCTACCGTACCATTTATCCCATCCATGTAACCTCCTGAGGGAAACTTCTGCACAAGAACTTCCTGATTCCCAAAGGTAACAAAGCAGAACTCCTGAATATTCGTCCATCTCATTTATATAAACCTGGCTGGCTTCCCTCCAGATTTAATGGGCTGAATAGCCTACTCCTGTTCTTCTTTCAAAGTTATGGAGGGTGATCGGGAGAACCCCTCGAGGAAATTCACCCCCACTGTTTCTTGTGTGGTTATGTACTGGACTAGCAACCCAGAGATCGTGAGTTCAAGACCCACCATGGCAAGTTGTGAAATTGAATTCAATAAATCTAGTCATTTATGAGCTAACATCTATGACCATCAAATCTGCTGGATTATTATAAAAACCCAACCGGTTCACTCGTGTCCTTCAGGGAAGGAAACCTGCCACCCCTATCCAATCTGGCCTACACGGGACTCCAGTTCTATAATAGTATGCGATTGACCTTTAATGCCCTCTGGAGTGGCCTATAGAGCCACTCAGTTGCAATCAAATGGCTATAAAATGCAAAAATAAGAAATATCAAACAGAACTATTAGCAAAGACCGAGGCATCAGATCAGCATAAGACTCAGGCATTCATAGCCCTGTTGACCTTGCAAATCCCTCTTCACTAACGCCTAGGGACTGGTATCCAAGTTGGGAGAGCGTCATCCCACATAAAAGTCCCGTTCTCCCATCACCCCTGTGTTCGCTGACCTACATTGGCTCCCGGTTTGGCAACGCCTTGATTTTAAAATTCTCATCCTTGTTTTCAATTCCCTCCATGGCCTCACCCCTCCCTATCTCTGTAACTTCCTCCAGCCCTACAACCCTCCAAGATCTCTGCACTCCCCCAATTCTAACCTCTTGCGCCTGATCTGATCTGATTTTCATCGCTCCACCATTGGCGGCCGTGCCTTCAGCTGCCTAGGCCCTAAGCTCTGGAATTCCCTCCCTAAACCTCTCCGCCTCTCTACCTCGCTCGCCTCCTTTAAGATTCTCCTTAAAAACTACCTCTTTGACCAAACTTTTGTCACCTATCCTAATATCTCCTTATATGGTGTCAAATTTTGTTTGCTAACGGTCCTGTGAAGCCCCTTGGGACATTTCACAATGTTAAAGGTGCTATATAAATGCAAGTTGTTGTTGTAAT
The DNA here is from genome assembly GCF_035084215.1 of Heptranchias perlo. Taxonomy (NCBI): domain Eukaryota; kingdom Metazoa; phylum Chordata; class Chondrichthyes; order Hexanchiformes; family Hexanchidae; genus Heptranchias; species Heptranchias perlo. The sequence continues at coordinate 124,287,596 of NC_090327.1, forward strand.
TGTACTCAGAGTCATATCGATCAGCCAACATCCCAGACTCCTCTATCGCTATCCCTCGGAGCACAGTGGTATACATTCGGTTAGGCTTGGCCCTGGGAGTCCTCAACATTGATCCCCATTAGTTGCCTCAGATTTCGTCAAAGAAGTAAACTCCTGCTGATCATATACCATCCACCCCCCTACCACCCCACCCGCGACTACTTCTCCTTCATGGTAAACACCACTTGAAGAAAGTACTGAAGGAAGCAAGGGCGCAGACCCGATTATGAGTGGGGGACTTCAATGTCCATCAGCAAAAGTGGCTTGGTAATATCACTACTGAATGAGCTGGCTGAGTCCTGAAGATCACACCTCTCAGATCGGACCCACGTCACGTGGTGAAGACACCAACACGATTAAGTTTCTTCCCATTAACACGAGATACTGATAGGGTGAAATAAAGTAAGGTGGGAGGAGGCTCGTATGGAGCATAAACACCAGCATAGACCGGTTGGGCTGAATGGCCCGTTTCTGTGCTGTAAAAATTCATGTAATTCTATGTGACATGAAGGAATAATCTATTTGAGCTCACCCTTACCAACCTACTTGTTGCAGACATGTCTGCCCACAAAGCAATGGCAGGGGTGACCATCCCATGGTCCTTGTGAAGGTAAAGTCTCATCTTCACAGTGAGGGCCCCATTCATCGTGCAGTGTCACACTACTACCGTGCTAAGTGGGGCAGACTAAAGACAGATCTGGCTGCAAACACTGGGCATCTGTGCAGTGATGTGGGCCAACATCAGCAGCAGAATTGTGTGCTATCACCATGTGTAATCTCAAGACCTGGCAGATCCCTCACTTCTCCATCACCGTCAAGGCAAGAGACCAACCCTGGTTCGGTGCAATGTAGAAGGATGTACCAAGGGCAGCACCAGGTATTCCTTAGAAAGAGGCCTGGCGAAGCTAACAAACAGGGTGCTCTGGATGCTAAACACAGAAAGCAGCTCCTGACTGTAGCGCTGAAGACCTGCCCACCGGAACGTGCCACTTCCACGAACTCTGGTGCTCCTCTGTCGGTCCTGACCCTCTCCCTGGTATTCTGTGCTCTCTTCTCCTGCAAAAGGGAGCAGAGCAGCTTTATGAGTGGTTGGTAAGGATGTATCCTTGCTCTGGATGTAAGTGCACACAGTGAAAGTGAGAATCAGGCAGATGTAATAGGAAAGGGGATGTCATGCATTTGTGGAGATTGGCTGCAGGTGTGCAGTGCAAATCGCACCGCTCAGATGGGATGAGATGAGGTTGGGGTCAATGTCAGCAGTGAAAGGAGGAAGTGACCAGTGAGCACGTGTTAGGAGTGAGGATGAGAGGTGGTGTGAATGGTGTAGGAAAGATAAGAGGGAGTAGAAGGGGGTGCATTTCTGGAGATGGGTAAAGAAGGATGTGTCCTGACCTTTTCTGTCCTAGTCAGGTCATTGAATCGATTCCTGCACACAATCCAAGTCCTGAGCATCACACTCCTCCTGCTCACTTCCTCAGCCACCTCAATCCAGACCCTCTCAGTTGTGGCAGCAGGTTTCTTCTTCCCACTTATGGGGTACAACAGCCCTCCTGGCCTTCAGTGCACCCAGCATGACCTCCAGGGATGCAACGTTGAATTGACGGGGTCACCTTCCCTCTCGTGGCAGGCATCTTTCCAATTGGCGACGTTTCTTTGCAGTTTCCGCCGTCCCTTCCCTCAGCCTTCCTTGCAGAGGTGGAACGAGCCTTTAAATACTGGCTGGGAAACCAAGTCAAGGGGGTGGGGGCATCACGCCTGCAGGTGGGTCATTCCATCGAGGAACCCGGAAGTTTTATTTCAACGAGGGCTGGCTGTTAAAATCAGCCAGCCTTACACGTCGTGCGTGCTGAAGGTTTGTCGCCCGCTAATGCCCTCGCACACTGCGTTCCTGTCTCTGGGTTAATATCGGGGCCGATGGCTCCGTAAAGGAGGGAAGAGAATAAGACAGAGAGAAAACGCGGAGATCACAAAAATGAGAGAGAATAAAGAAAGTGAAAGTGTGTGAGGAAGAGAGAGAAGCAAACGTAAAAATGGGGGCAGGCAAAAAGATGTCGACAACAAAATGAAGAGCAAACACTGAACAAAAGTAACCACTCCTCTCCTCCCCTTCCTTCCCATCCCAATATTAACACTCCCCGAGCAGCTGCCTAGACGAGACATCATAATGCATTTGCATCTAGCGGATTCAAGCAATGGATGAAACAAGTGTTCACACTATGTGCTATCTGGTTGTCTCCTCTTTTGACTGGGGATGGAGAACAGCAGAGAAAGAAATGGCAGTCATTTTCATCGAGATGAAGTCGCACGGAAGGCAATGACACACAAATGCACTTGGCACAAATTACGTCATGTCATTCGAAATTTGGGAAACAGGCAGAAAACATTTGTCAAAGACTTTCGCATGACA